>NW_027225585.1:1351409-2027114 GCF_038994185.2 Dermacentor albipictus | reverse complement strand
ATCAAATGTCGAAGAAACATTATTCAAAATGAATCGTGTACGCAACAGATATCGTGACGTGTCATCGGACCATTAACCGTGATCGGCATAGCCCACGCATCTGGTGGACTACTGTTCGCGTTAACCACGGTTGAGCAAGTTAACCACGATTAAGTTTAATCGCGGTTAAGCTGCCCGTGTAACTAGGCTATAAGTGTGCCTGAGCAGTGTGCCACGAGCTGATTTCCATGGAGCCCGGTGTCATTATGAATGTTATGAAACTTGATCCGACCTCTACAAACGACAACGCTGCGGCTACATGAACTGGTGCGGAGGACGGCGCAAGGTTCATTGATAACGCAAAGTACTGCAGGTGGGGGAGTCAGGTACGATGAGGACGTTCCGAACGTTATAAGCTGTCATCGCTCTTTAGTGCCATATCCGTCCGCGTTGAGCCATTATAACGCGTGATCAAACGTACACCGGCGGCGGGTGTTTATATGATGCGACCGCGCGGACCGTATCCTGAAAGCGACCTGCAATGCGCACATAATGTGCCGACTGCTAATAGCTCCACGCTCAGTGTTTTCGCTGCTTCGCGTTGAAGAGAGACGCGTGGGCCCATATCTTGAAAGCTATCTGCGAAAGCGGCAGGGTGCGGCTTGTGCTGAGAGCTTCGTGAGCGCTGTGCTGTGTTCTTTCTACATTGTTCCGCTGAAGCGACAGGCAATGTAAAGGTAAAGTAGACCCCTGCTGCGGGCATTATCTTGAAAGGGGTCGTCTTACGGCACGGATGGATGGAGAGATAGCTTTCTCGTTGAGTGAGCCTAGAAATGTTAACGCATTAGAAAGGGCCCTGGTAGTACGGCCAACTGCGGCGTGCGATGCAGTGGTTGTGCAAAGAAATAAATGTCGAGCATGTGTGTGTTTCGTTGTGAAACATAGTTCCAGCGCACATTTGAACAAGGACGAGGCGAGAAAGACAACACTAACGCCGGACTTCAACGGAGTTTTATTCATTGGAAACAGGGCTTTATGTACACAGGGGGAGGGGGTGGGGGACTGCTACTGCGCAGGACCACTCAAAAATATTTCCTTGGTCTAGGCAAAGGTCATCACAGGTGTCAAAAAAAATAAAAAGAGAAACTTTTCCGTCTTTTTTTTCTGTTCTATTTACGTCACTCAGTACAATCTTGTTCATGTCCCGCCCTGCCTAGCTGATTCGACACATCCGTTTGCCCTGAGATAATCAATTTATTTTGTCCCGAGTGCAACAGAAGGAGCACTGACACAGTTCTCGTTTGCATTGGAGATACAACACGCTTCAAATATTTCCCGGTGTTTCTGATCGCTATATTTGCGCAACACGCGTGTTCGTTCGAAGAAAGCCTCGCATGCTGGCTTGTGCGAGCGACGGCGTATGTGGTCGGCTAAATTACCAGCGCCACATAGTGATGTAGCATTCCTGCGATGCTCTAGCAAGCGTTCATTCAGACAGCGCCCGGTTTGGCCGATATAGCATTTCCCACAGGCGAGGGGAATACTGTACACAACGCCAACGTCACATTCAACGAGGGCTTTGGTGTGCTTAATTTTGCAGGCTGGTTTCTTCTGGGATTGGTTTACAAGGCGACACATTCGTCCCAGCGTTTCCGGTGCTGAAAACACAACACGCACCCCGCACCTGTCGCCAACCTTCTTGAGGCGGTGAGACACCTGGTGCCAATAGGGCACTACGACAGGGCGCTTTTGCGGGCGTGCGTCTTTTTTCAGCCTGCGCCTCCCACCAGCCTTTGCCTCGCGAATCTGGCTCTCTACCACCGAGGCCACGATTTCTCCGGGGAACCCAGCCTTCTCCAGACGCCTTAGCTGGGCGTCGACGCTGTCACGAACTTGATGTTCGCATGACTTGTCTAGAGCAGAGCGGATGCAGTTTTTTGCTATAGCTCTTTTTACGAGCTTGGAGTGGGCCGATTGATAATTCAGAATTTGTTTTTTCGACCGTGGCTTGTACTGCCAGCACACGCGCGCTCCATGAAAAATCAGACACAAGTCGAGGTACTGGATGCGACCATCTTGCGGCAGTTCGTGCGTGAACTTCATTCCAAAGGCGTTACTAGCAAAAATATCGAGAATGTTGTTTATACTATTGCCTTTATCCTGAGCATCAGTCGTATTCATTACCACGAGGTAATCGTCGACATATCTAAAAACGTTCTGCACGCTTGCGTTGTAAAGGGACGCTTGAATGCGCTTGTCAATACTTGCTAAAAAAATATCGCTTAAAAGTGTAGCTAGGCAAGAGCCGATGCACACTCCTTCTTTTTGGATAAAACAGCTGTCATTAAAAGTGATAATGGTGGATGAGAGATAAAAGGAAATTAGTTCTAAAAAATTGTCGGTTGATAACCCAGTCATGTTTTGGAAGGCCACTGGTGGCATGTCTTCAGCGAGGTTTCTAACCGCGCTGAAAAGCTCAGGATGAGGCAATGAGTAAAACAAATCTTCTACATCGATAGAAAATGCAAACCTCTTTTGACACGAGGTTTCACAGCCAGAAAAATATTCGATAACCTCTGTAGAATTTTTTACCAGGAAAGGGTCTTATAACGGAATGGTAAAAAGGTGCTTCTGCAGATACCTTGACAAGATGCCCTGCCAAGAGCCCTTCTCAGTGACAATAGCCCTGAATGGAACAGATTCCTTGTGGGTCTTTACAGTGAAGAAAACACTTAAAGACAAAATGTCAGCAGCGTTGATGCTCTTTCTTAATTTTTCTAGGTTGAGCTCTTCACATAAAGCAATAGCCTTTTTCTTCACTTTAGCTAACGACACATTCACTAGGACAAAGTTTTTTGCGATAGCCTCATTTGCCTTCTGTAGAAACAGGCCTTTTGGCATCACAACAAAGCCGCCCTCTTTGTCTCCAACTAATAGGTTAAGATCTTTGCTCTTCAAGTAGTTAACAGTGAATGTGACAGGCAATTTTGTTAACTACTTGAAGAGCAAAGATCTTAACCTATTAGTTGGAGACAAAGAGGGCGGCTTTGTTGTGGTGCCAAAAGGCCTGTTTCTACAGAAGGCAAATGAGGCTATCGCAAAAAACTTTGTCCCAGTGAATGTGTTGTTAGCTAAAGTGAAGAAAAAGGCTATTGCTTTATGTGAAGAGCTGAACCTAGAAAAATTAAGAAAGAGCATCAACGCTGCTGACATTTTGTCTTTAAGTGTTTTCTTCACTGTAAAGACCCACAATGAATCTGTTCCATTCAGGGCTATTGTCACTGAGAAGGGCTCTTGGCAGGGCATCTTGTCAAGGTATCTGCAGAAGCACCTTTTTACCATTCCGTTATAAGACCCTTTCCTGGTAAAAAATTCTACAGAGGTTATCGAATATTTTTCTGGCTGTGAAACCTCGTGTCAAAAGAGGTTTGCATTTTCTATCGATGTAGAAGATTTGTTTTACTCATTGCCTCATCCTGAGCTTTTCAGTGCGGTTAGAAGCCACGTTGAAGACATGGCACCAGTGGCCTTCCAAAACATGACTGGGTTATCAGCCGACAATTTTTTAGAACTAATTTCCTTTTACCTCTCATCCACCATTATCACTTTTAATGACAGCTGTTTTATCCAAAAAGAAGGAGTGTGCATCGGCTCTTGCCTAGCTCCACTTTTAAGCGATATTTATTTAGCAAGTATTGACAAGCGCATTCAAGCGTCCCTTTACAACGCAAGCGTGCAGAACGTTTTTAGATATGTCGACGATTACCTCGTGGTAATGAATACGACTGATGCTCAGGATAAAGGCAATAGTATAAACAACATTCTCGATATTTTTGCTAGTAACGCCTTTGGAATGAAGTTCACGCACGAACTGCCGCAAGATGGTCGCATCCAGTACCTCGACTTGTGTCTGATTTTTCATGGAGCGCGCGTGTGCTGGCAGTACAAGCCACGGTCGAAAAAAAAATTCTGAATTATCAATCGGCCCACTCCAAGCTCGTAAAAAGAGCTATAGCAAAAAACTGCATCCACTCTGCTCTAGACAAGTCATGCGAACATCAAGTTCGTGACAGCGTCGACGCCCAGCTAAGGCGTCTGGAGAAGGCTGGGTTCCCCGGAGAAATCGTGGCCTCGGTGGTAGAGAGCCAGATTCGCGAGGCAAAGGCTGGTGGGAGGCGCAGGCTGAAAAAAGACGCACGCCCGCAAAAGCGCCCTGTCGTAGTGCCCTATTGGCACCAGGTGTCTCACCGCCTCAAGAAGGTTGGCGACAGGTGCGGGGTGCGTGTTGTGTTTTCAGCACCGGAAAAGCTGGGACGAATGTGTCGCCTTGTAAACCAATCCCAGAAGAAACCAGCCTGCAAAATTAAGCACACCAAAGCCCTCGTTGAATGTGACGTCGGCGTTGTGTACAGTATTCCCCTCGCCTGTTGGAAATGCTATATCGGCCAAACCGGGCGCTGTCTGAATGAACGCTTGCTAGAGCATCGCAGGAATGCTACATCACTAAGTGGCGCTGGTCATTTAGCCGACCACATACGCCGTTGCTCGCACAAGCCAGCATGCGAGGCTTTCTTCGAACGAACACGCGTGTTGCGCAAATATAGCGATCAGAAACACCGGGAAATATTTGAAGCGTGTTGTATCTCCAATGCAAACGAGAACTGTGTCAGTGCTCCTTCTGTTGCACTCGGGACAAAAGAAATTGATTATCTCAGGGCAAACGGATGTGTCGAATCAGCTAGGCAGGGCGGGACATGAACAAGATTGTACTGAGTGACGTAAATAGAACAGAAAAAAAGAGGGAAAAGTTTCTCTTTTTATTTTTTTTGACACCTGTGATGACCTTTGCCTAGACCAAGGAAATATTTTTGAGTGGTTACGAGCAATAAAAACAGCGCTAAACGACGGGACGAGTGAAGGGACACAGACAACGGCGCTGACAGCGCCGTTGTCTGTGTCCCTTCACTCGTCCCGTCGTTTAGCGCTGTTTTTATTGCTCGTAATCATGAACCAACCAGCCGAAATGCGTACTCTTTTGCATTTTTGAGTGGTCCTGCGCTGTAGCAGTCCCCCACCCCCTCCCCCTGTGTACATAAAGCCCTGTTTCCAATGAATAAAACTCAGTTGAAGTCCGGCGTTAGTGTCGTCTTTCTCGCCTCGTCCTTGTTCAAATGTGCGCTGGAACTATGTTTCACAATGCTAATCATAACCAACTAGCCCAGCTGTCCATACTTAGTGTGTTTCATTGGTCCAAAATGTCCAAGCTATGCGAATAGGCTTTGAGCGCAATTTTAGTGACACCGATCTGCGCTGATGTGCCAGACGGAGGCTTCCACGTCATTTGTTTTTATTGCGGCGAAGGTCCCGGCGGATCACCTTGGAGCACAGATCATCGCTCCAGAGGTTGCCGCTTAGCATCTTAATGACTCGGCGCTGAAAGTTCTCTAGGCGAGACGGTGGCAACAGCTTATCGCTGGAACGCGACGAGCCGAGAAAGGACTAAACTTGATGTTCGCCGGCTGCCGAGGTCAGGTACTACTGCGTAAGTGGTGTGTTCATTTGCGATCAGGCAGCTCTACAGCATGGCGCCGGAAACGAGCGAAAGCACGAAGTGATCGGGCGTCTCGCATGCAAGCCCACGCCAGCAGCGGAGGAAACCTCGTAAGACGAGTGGGATGCCGTAATCAACAGGTTGTAGCAAAAACCATTAGACTTGGTGGCGCACTATAGTTGTGCATCATCATCGTGGCGTCGTACAGCCCCATGGCACACGAGAGTGACAGAGAAGTACAAGAGCCGGTATTTCAGTTCACACTAAATTTCCCCAATGTATAATATTTCCTTCCACTGGGTCCGAAATATCGCCTGCATTCAACAAGGCGGCGCGAGTTGGTACATGATTGAGACCAGCCAAAAAGATATTTATGATCAACCGTTAAATTACACCCTTTTACGTGCGAATTTATACTCTTTTACATGAAGCATGCCGTAGTAGGGGGCTCCAGAAATTTAGACCACCTGGCGGTTTTTACCGTGCACCTAAGTCTAACCACACCGGTGTTTTCGCATTTCAGCCCCAGGGAATGGCGGCCACCCAGGTCGGGATTCCATCCCGTGGCCTCGTACTTAGCAGCTCAACACCATAGCCGCTAAGCAACCACGGTGGGTCACTGGTCAAGAATAAAGCATACGTTCTATTTTGTATTTCGCTGTTGTGAGTTGGCCGCTTATTGTTACGCAGTTTGTATATTATATGTACCACTTTGGCGCACGAGTGATGTCATTCTGCCATTCGATCGTTCATTACTGCCTCAACAGGCGGCCGCACTTGTGAATGCGGTATTTTAAAGACTATGCGAGCAAGTGCTCTATTAAAGTCACGGTATCATTTCACAAAAGAAAAATCGTATTCCATACAGAACAGTAACGCAAGCTTCACCATCGTAAATTTAGTAGCTTTGGCTCCTGCTTCGCTAGCACCTGCCAGTGTACTCCTTTGAAGCTGCATAACGAAAATAAGAACGAAGCATGGCTGAACAAGAACACGAAATCCCATATACTCACCCCAGTGTGACCAAGAGCTTCAGTAAGGCAGAAACGGAGGCCTGTAGTGGGAGCCTTTAGTGAATTGTGAAGGAAGGTATGAGTAGACTAAAGTTGCTACCTTTTTGGTGCAAATTTTTTCGCCACGTGGAATCGTCTAATAAACCGGAACCCGGACCTTTATTCCTTTATACCTTTATTCTCATAATCGAAGGGCTCAATTGAACCTTCCGTTAACTTGGCGAGCCAACACATGTAGTTTTACGAAAGCATAGGCCAGTCACAAGCATATCAAGTTAGAGACCGTGAATACAGAGAAAGCATAAGTGAAGTTCCTTGTTATGTTGAGTTTAAGTGCAGAACTAATAAAATAAAGAGAAATAATAGTTCCCCATTTATCGCTAATTTTTCCCGAATCGTAGAGCCGCTCAATCGCCTCACGTGAGGACACACGCTTCTTTTGTACGGATGAGCAAGACCAATCTTTCAGCAAGTCACTGCAGCACCTGCAAGAACTACCCGTCCGTGCTCACTTTGACGAGGACGCTGACACCGAAGTCCACACCACCGCAAACAACATCGACATTGACGTTGTACTTGTTCAACGCCAGGAAGACGTTGAGCGAATGATCGGCAACGCCAGCCACACTCCTTTACGCGCCGAAATCAACTACTCCACGCCCGAGAAAGAGTATCGCAGTGTGCGAACCATCATTAAATTTTGACCTTATATTTACGGTTGCCCTTTCGAACTGGTGAGAGACCACCATTCCTTGTGTTAGTTCGCCAGTTTACGAGCCCAGTACGACTGAGGTACGACTGAGTCTCCGCCTGCATGAGTATGCTGTTATTGTCTACAAATCTGACCGCAAAGAGAAAGATGCGGACACGTTGTCACGCGCTGCGTCGAACCTTGCAATAATAATATGGGCGAAGACAACAGATTCCTTGGGGCCATCACTGTATCTGAGCTGCTTTTACGGCAGCGCGAAGACTCTGAAATACGCCATATCATTTATCACTTGAAAGGCAAGAATGTTAGAATACCTGGGTGCCTTTTTCGCCCAGGTATTGGGCGAAAAAGGCCCTGCGTTCTGTCGCAAACCTACCATTTAATGCACATACTGCACAACCATTCGTCCAATATAATGTAGGTAAATTAAATGTGCTATATGAATGCACCTTATTAGTTTCCTTTAGATCTGATACCATAAGAAATCGCGGTTATATACACAGTGTAGCTTGTAACTGTAACTTGCAACCAAATCCTTCTTCGTGCCTAACAGACCCTCGGAAAAATGGTATGTGCCACGGCCGCGCACAAATTATGGTTTTCAAACATTAAGTTATTCCTTGCCGAAGACATTAAATAAATTTGAGATTTCTTATGAAAACTTTCGCACACTATTGAATACTTCTGTTTTAAGCATGCTGTGTTAATTATGTTCAGTTAAATCTCTCTTTTTGTAAAATATGTCTTCTATACATATCATGTTTTCTCATTAGACACCGACGTTGAAATGCATTTTTCTTTTACTGCCATACTGCCTTAGTGAACCGGGGACGTGGGGCCAGTCAAGCTGTTTTTAATGCAGCTTTTTTTCCCCTCGTTCCAACCACTTATGTGAAACTCCATGTATGTGGCAAATAAATGAACTTGAAAAATGAACTTGAGCAGGCACTACTCATGTATTTTGCACAATGATATGGAATGTTATTTTTTCCCCTCTTTATTCATGTTATTTTAACTATCGCCCATTCAAGTGCATTTTGTTCTGATGAGAACTCGTTATTTTGATGTGATATTAACTATCCCAGTGCATTTTTCGGATGGTGTCAATATCGTCCTTTGCAATACAAAAAGGCCAACTTGTTAGTTTCTTTTTTCTTTTTGCTCTCTTCCTTTTCCTGTTCCATATGTATAGCACAAGAGCACATATTATTCTTGTCCGACATGAGTGTTTGCAGAAATAAGCCCACCTGCTTGGTCTGTGTAGACTGCAGTATGTACAAATAAATAATAATAATTATAATACTCAAAATCGATCGATACCGTCCAAAGTTTAGCTCGTGGGTTGGGTGCAGAGAACAATGTGCTTAAAGCAGTGGTCTCGCGTCGTACTGTGTTAGGAAGTGGAGGTCACGAACGGCAGGACGCTATCGCAGCCCTTGGCAGTCGGTTCAACATTGAGGACATATATAATACATAATGATTTTTTTCTGTTCGTGGCATTTGGCTAGGCCATGTGTTTGAGGATGTGAAGGGGAAGAACACAGGAGTTGTGGCCTTCAAGAACGGAAAAGCTAATCCACAATGGTGGCACGTAGAACTGCTGGCTCATTACTCGCGTTGGCCCATTGCGGGGAAGTATGGGTCGGAGCAGAAAGAAGGATACGTAGCAGGTGGCAATGAAGGATAGGACCACTTTGTCCCAACAACTAGCCACGTAGGCAGCGCAAACGTGGATAAAAGTATTATAATGCAGCAGACTAGAGTGAGACCAGCCCAGGCCTCTGCCAGAGAATAGGACAATCTTGCTGCGTGCGTCAGACCCGCTAACTGGGCGACTCCTTGAACGATCTCGACGATGCGCGATATTCATATATATAAAGAAACCCAGTAGTCATCGAGACCAAGGTCGCGGGATCAAAATGCAGTCGCAGTAGTCGAATTTTTATGGAGGCTAAATGGAAGGACGCCCGTGCGCTGCGTAATTTCAGTGCACGTTAATGAACCCCGGGTGATCGAAATTATGCGGAGCCCTACTCGACAGCGTTTCTCATAGAAACAGTATCTTTGCAGAGTCAAAAGCATTAAACCAAACCAAACCAATCCTAAGAAGTTTATATAAATAATTAAATTATGGGGTTTTACATGCCAAAACCACTTTCTGGTTATGAAGCACGCCGTAGCGGGAGCCTCCGGAAATTTCGACCACCTGAGGTTGTTTAAGGTGCACCTAAATCTAAGTACACGGGTGTTTTCGCATTTCGCCCGCACCAAAATGCGGCCGCCGTGGCCGGGATAAGATCTCGCGACCTCGTGCTTAGCAGACCAACACCATAGCCACTAAGCAACCACGGCGAGTCCTAAAAAGTTTGCAACCATACGTGCATTAAATGGGGATCGTGGCACTGCACAACTACAACTACACAACACGCTGCAGTAAATGAAGTGCGCTTTCCCGCAGCTCCGTCACCTTACGCTCAGGCGCTACAAGCATGCTAAGGTATGCTTGTTAGGTGTCATCATCATCATCATCATCATCCTGGCTACGCCTACTGCAAGGCAAAGGCCTCTCCCATACTTCTTCAACTACCCCGGTCATGTGCTAATTGTGGCAATGTTGTCCCTGCAAACTTCTTAATCTCATCCGCGCACCTTACTTTCTTCCGCCCACTGCTACGCTTCCCTTCCCTTGGAATCCAGTCCGTAACCCTTAATGACAATCGGTTATTTTCCCTCCTCATTACATGTCCTGCCCATGCCCATTTCTTTTTCTTCATTTCAACAAAGATGTCATTACCTCATGTTTTTCCCCTCACCCAATCTGCTCTTTTCTTATCCCTTAACGTTACACCAATCATTCTTCTTTCCATAGTCCGTTGCGTCGTCCTCAATTTAAGTAGAACCCTTTTCGTAAGCCTGCAGGTTTCTGATTCGTAGGTGAGTACTGGTAAGACACAGCTATTATACACTTTTCTTTTGAGGGATATTGGCAACCTGCTGTTCATGATCTGAGAATGCCTGCCAAACGCACCTCAGTCCATTCTTATTCTTCTGATTATTGCAGTATCATCATCCTGATCCGTGGTCACTACCTGTCCTAAGTAGATGTATTCCCTTACCACTTCCAGTGTGTCGCTGCCTATCGTAAAGTGCTGTTCCCTTCCGAGACTGTTAAACATTACTTTCGTTTTCTGCAGATTAATTTTTAAACCCACCCTTCTGCTTTGCCTCTCCAGATCAGTGAGCATGCATTGCAATTGGTCCCCTGGGTTACTAAGCAACGCAATATCCTCAGCTAACCGCAAGCTACTAGGGAATTCTTTATTAACTCTTATCTCGAATTCTTCCCAATCCAGGACTCTGAATATCTATTGTAAACACGCTGTGAATACAATTGGCGAGATCGTATCTCCCTGCCTGACGCCTTTGTTTATTAGGGTTTTGATTCTTTCCTAATGGAGGACTACGGTGGCTGTGGAGTCGCTATAGATATCTTTCAGTATTTTTGCATATGGCGCGTCTACACCTTGATTCCGTAATGCCTCTATGACTGCTAAGGTTTCGACTGAATCAAAGGCTTTTTCGTAATCAATGAAAGCTATATATGAGGGTTGGTTATATTCCGCACATTTCTCTATCACGTGTGCTAGTGTGAATATAATCTATTGTTGAGTAGCCTTTACAAAATCCTGCCTGTTCCTTTGGTTGACAGAAGTCTAATGTGTTCCGGATTCTATTTGCGATTACCTTAGTAAATACTTTGTAGGCAACGGACAGTAAGCTGATCGGTCTATAATTTTTCATGTCATTGGTATCCCCTTTCTTGTCGATTAAGATTATGTTGGCGTTCTTCCAAGATTCCGGTACGCTCGAGGTCATGAGGCATTGTGTATACAGGGTGGCCAGTTCTTATAGAACAATCTGCCCACCATCCTTCAACAATATACTGTTACCTGATCCTCCCCAGCTGCCTTCCTCCTTTGCATAGCTTCCAAGGCTTTCTTTACTTCTTCTTTACTTGTGGAATGTGTAATTCCTCTAGACTATTCTCTGTTCCATTGTTATCAGGGCTGCCACTGGTGCAACGTTTGAGTACGGCCTAGTTGGTATTCCATGGTATCAATCGTCACTTACAGCGCATACATAGACGGAGGACAAAAAAGGACGACGTAGACAAGCGCTCACTTGTCTTGTCTACGTCGTCCTTTTTTGTCCTCCGTCTATGTATGCGCTGTAAGTGACGATTGGTGCCACTGGTACTGCATAAATCTCTAAAAACTCCCGAGTCACCTGAACTATCTCATCCATATCAGCAATAACATTGCCGGCTTTGTTTCTTAATGCATACATCTGATTCTTGCCTATTCCTAGTTTCTTCACTGTTTTTAGGATTCCTCCGTTCCTGAGAGCATGTTCAATTCTATCCATATTATGATTCCTTATGTCAGCTGTCTTACGCTTGTTGATTAACTTGGAATGTTTTGCCAGTTCTATTCTAGCTGTAGCGTTATAGGCTTTCATATTTTGGCATTTCTTGATCAGATTTTTCATCTCTGCGATAGCTTAGTGGTAACGAAGTTACCACCGACTTCTCTTGCGCACTCCTTAGCGATGCCCATAAGATTGTCGTTCATTGCTTCAACACTAAGGTCCTCTTCTTGAGTTAAACCGAATACCTGTTATGTAGCTTGATCTGGAATTCCTCTATTTTCGCTCTTGCTGCAAACTCATTGATCGGCTTCTTATGTACAAGTTTCTTCCGTTCCCTCATTAGAGGGAACGGAAGAAACTTGTACACTAGCAAGGAACCCCTACCTTACTATGGAGGCGTAGGCAACTCCAGCCTAGACGAACCCATCAGCGAGGCGGAGGTCCGGGCGGAGATTGCCAAGCTCAAAACCAAATCAGCTTCAGGCCCGGATGGGGTTAGCAATAAAATGCTACGCAATCTAGACGATAACTCTATAACTGCATTAACTAACTTTATGCTGAAGTGCTGGGAAGAGGGTAAACTACCAAATCAGTGGAAAACCGCTAAGGTGGTGATGATCCCAAAACCAGGCAAGAAACTCCAGATAGAGAACTTAAGACCTATCTCTCTAACCTCTTGTGCAGGCAAGCTTTTGGAGCACGTTATTCAAACGCGGCTCAATAACTACATGGAGGATAATGACCTCTATCCGCATTCGATGGTGGGCTTTAGGCCCAGGCTCTCCACCCAGGACGTGATGCTGCAACTAAAACACCAAATCATCGATGCGGAAACGGGGGACGCAAAGGCAATTCTAGGGCTTGACCTAGCGAAGGCTTTTGATAACGTCACACATAAAGCCATTCTTGAGAACCTTCAGGACTTGGGAGTAGGCATACGAACCTACAATTACATTAGGGGCTTCTTGTCAGACCGAGAAGCAAAAATCCAGATTGGAGAATGCCAATCGGATGACATTAAATTAGGCAGCAAAGGGACCCCAGAGGGCTCTGTGCTCTCGCCGTTTCTTTTCAATGTGGCCATGATCAAACTCCCTGAAAGACTGGAGGCTATTGAAGGACTAAATCACAGCATATACGCTGATGACATTACGTTGTGGATAGCTAGGGGCAGCGATGCCCAAATAGAGGAAGCCCTCCAAAGGGCTATCCAGGCAGTTGAAGGCTATGTCGGGCCTAGGGGACTTAAATGTTCACCGCAAAAATCGGAACTGCTTCTATACCAGCGGAAAGGCAGGGCCAGTAAGGAGGAACCGCAAATCTCTCTCACAGCTGGGGGGATCCCCATTCCAAAAGTGGACCAAATCAGAGTTCTGGGACTTTTTATTCAGGCCAACGGTTTCAATGACGAAACAATAAGGAGACTAGACGGCTGCGCACTGTAGACCATGAAGCTGATCCGCAGGATCGCCAACAGGCGGTCCGGGTGAGAGAAGCGAATCTAGTTAAGCTAGTCCAGGCCTTTGTGATAGGTAGAATAGCTTATGTTGCTCCCTTCCTCAGTTTTAGGTCATTCGAGAAGAAGAAGATTGATGGCATCATACGTAAAAGTATAAAACAGGCGCTCGGGCTTCCCATCCGCACTGCAAATGAAAAGCTTTTAGCTCTAGGGCTCCACAACACGCTTGAGGAGATTATTGAAGCAGTGAGGATCTTGCAGTATGAGAGACTTGCGGGAAGCCCTACGGGCAGGAAAATTCTAGCTAGGCTAGGCATAAACTATGAGGAGCAGGAAGGCATCAAAGTAGACCTGCCGCGAAGCGTGCGGAACCGACTAATAATCCCACCACTACCTCAAAACATGCACCCAATTCATCACAAGGAACGCAGACAGAAACGGGCCGAGGCTCTTGAGAAGCGTTTCAGAAACTCGAAGGACGTGCTCTACGTTGATGCTGCAGACTATGGCAACGGCCGCATGGCCCTAGCTGTAGCGAGCGCTGAAACTAGATTGATAGCCAGTGGCACAGTTCCAACGGATTGCTCTCAAAGTGGAGAAGAATCTGCCATAGCACTTGCAATTGCAAGTACTTCAGCCAAAATTATAGTCAGCGACTCTAAGGTTGCGGTGATGAACTTTGCCAGGGGCAGAATTTCTCCCGAGGCGAAGAGAATCCTGCAGACCTGCAGAGATAGCAGGAAAATTGAAATAATCTGGGCACCTGCGCACGCCTCCCTCGCTGGGAATGAGGCGGCCCACGAATTAGCTCGAGGACTCACATTCCGAGCTGGTGGGCTAGCCGAAGGCTTCACGGGGCGAGACCACTTAGTGTGCTACAGAGAGATCACACAACACTACAGACTAGGGCGGGTTAAATATCCTCCGGCTGATGCATCCTTAAACAAGAGCCAGGCCTCCACTTGGCGTCGCCTGCAAACCAACTCGTTTCCAAGCCCGGTGTCGTGCAGCCTCTACTACCCGGGTCAGTACTCTAGCCAGTGTAAGCTATGTAAAGCCAGGGCTAATCTTAATCACATTCTGTGGGAATGCCCACAGGCTCCCTCTGAGGGAAGAATAACGTGTTTAGAACAATGGGAGACCTTATTACTCAGCTCCGATCAGGAGATTCAACTGAAGACCGTCCAACTGGCCGAAATCGCCGCTAGGGTCCAAGGACTCCTGGCCGTCGTCTAGGTGGGAAGACTTAAAGCCTTCCCTACATCTGTTGGACAAATAAAGTTTTACAATCCAATCCAAAAATCCGTTCCCTCCTCAAGTTTAGGCTAATTCGAGTTCTTACCATCCTATGGTCACTGCAGCGCACCTTGCCGAGCACGTCCACATTTTGTATGATGCCAGGGTTAGCGCAGAGTATGAAGTCTATTTTATTTCTTGTCTCGCCATTCGGGCTCCTCCCCTTCCACTTTCGGCAATCGCGCTTGTGGAAGAAGGTATTTGTTATCGGCATATTATTCAGTTCTGCAAACTCTATTAATAACCATCCCCTGCTACTCCTATAGCCTATGCCATGTTTCCCTACTGACTTGTCACCAGCCTGCTTCTTGCCTAACCTGGCATTGAAGTCACCTATAGGTATGGTGCATTTTGTTTTGGTTTTACCCATATCCGATTGCACGTCTTCATAGAAGCTTTTGAATTCCTGGTCATTTTGACTTGATGTTGGGCATAGGCCTGTACGACCTTCAATTTGTACCTTTTATTAAGTTTCACAACAAGACCTGCCACCCTCTCGTTAATGCTATAGAATTCGTGTATGCTACCATCAAGCTATATCCTTAATAATTATGTAGCTGTTACCAGCTATATCCTTATTAATAAAGTAATGTTGGTAGGTGTGCTACCACACCTACCAACATAGCAACCTACCAACTTGCTACATATCAAGCACGGTCCGCTCGACACTTTAGCATACGACACGAAGCTCCGCCTCCAGGCACCTTCGGGCCTGCGCCGCTTAGCTTCTATGTGCAGTCGGCCCTTGTGCGCTGGGGCTCCGCTGAATGCGGTATGCGACCACACTGTGGTCTTGTTCGTACTGGACGACCTTGTACTGCTGCCCAAGCCGAAATGCATAGGCACCGCAGTTAGCCACTGCGTTAGCCAACGTTTGGACACGGGCATTTTTCTTCGTGAGGGTAGTTGACGCCATGGCGAAGAGAATTCGCTTTGTCGAAATGTTGGCTGCAGCTGATATTCCTTGTTCGACCACTGTTTGTCGCTTCTAGCCTCCATTTTTCAGTGAATATCTGTCTTATTTGAAATTTCTGTCGTGCAGCACAGAAACATCTAAAAAAGCAGTCACATTAGCATACGCTAAAGAGGATGAAGACCTTGCCTCTCACGAGACTTTCATTACATTATTTGAAATTTTCATTTGAATGCATTATTTCCTATTACTTCTTTTCGCCCACGAAAGGTCGTAGGTTTGAGTGCCCTAATTCACTCTACCCTAATGAGCTGTGCCTTCATTACATTCGCCCCAATTAACACCAAAGCCAGTGACTTTGACTTCCACGAATGGTCCTAGGTTCAAGTGCCTAAATAAAGCTGTCCTAATTCAACATGCTTCAATAACTTCATGTCATTTGGAATCCAGCTTGGAGATACTGCCGGATCGCGAATATTTGCATGTTTGCTTGTGGGTTCGAGTGCCTTGATCAACTTCACCTTAACTAGCACCCAAGGATGTACGTTCGACTCCCACTAGAGGTCGTCGGCTCCACTCCCACCGAAGGTCGTTGGTGCGACTCTGAACTTTCCCGATGGATGGATGGATAGATGAGAAACTTTATTATGAACTTTCCAGATATCAATTCGAATCCAACTTGGAGATATCGCTGGTTCGCCCAAATCTCAAAGCGGGTTCGACTCCCACCGAAGGTCCTGGGTTTGAGTGCCTTAAAAACGCTATAATAATTCACCGTGCCTTAGTCAACTTTGCCTTGATACCAC
The DNA here is from genome assembly GCF_038994185.2 of Dermacentor albipictus. Lineage (NCBI taxonomy): Eukaryota > Metazoa > Arthropoda > Arachnida > Ixodida > Ixodidae > Dermacentor > Dermacentor albipictus. Next base: position 2,010,957 of record NW_027225585.1, on the reverse strand, counting down.
AGGTCATGATGACGCTTCTTCACCTCGCCTTCACGCTTTCTTGTAAAGAAGTTCATGGCCTAATTCGGCCATTTTAACACCACAAGTAGTGCGTTCAACTCCCACCAAAGGTCGAGGACATGACTGTAATGAATGAAACGACGTAGTGAGTGACAAGGCAAAATGTTGTCACAGTCTGTAATGTGGGAAGAAAAGGACGCTGATGGTGGCCTTGGAGACGACGAATAAGAGTTTTCATTTTTTTCGCTTACTGGAGATATATGTTTACAATACCGTCAGCAAATCATTCCGCAAGTTGACGAAGTCAAGCACCTTGGTGTTATATACGATAGCAAGCTCACCTGGCGCAGTCACATAAAACATATTAAAAAAAGGCAGAACGTGCCAGAGCTATGTTCCGCCGGCTCAGCCACCGTCGCTCTGGACCGTATCCAGCTTTTCTGGACACAAGGGTTTAGTTCACGTGAGTGCCACCACGTGGCGTACTCACCTTAATATTTTCAAACTTCCCGCGGTGACACGTGATGACGTCAATCAAACAAAAATAAAAAAGTAAAAGATATCCTGCGCATTGAACTTCGCCACAATGCTTGTCCCTCCGACGTTATCAGTGTTCTTGATCATGCGTATTCGCTCGTCGCCTGGAAATTACTCGTCATCCAGCGTTTAACGTAGTAGCTCTGCGGAAACCCGCAAGGTGGAGAGAAGTATTGAATAAAGGGAGAATGAGACATCCACCCGACAAATTCGACTTCGCCCTGCCATCTGCTAGCCGCCTGGTTAGCTCAGATGGTAGAGCGGCTGCCCCGGAAAGGCGGTAGTCCCGGGTTCGAGTCCCGGACCAGGACGAATTTTTCTTCAACTATGAGGCTTTTCTTTCGAGGAACCCGTATGGGTTTCCTTTGTAGCAATTGCTACAAACGGGTGGATGTCTCATTCTCCCTTTATCCAGCGTTTACTCGGGAGGAGCAATTGTTGAATCTGGGCTTTTGATGCGGTTCTTTTTTTCTTCTCTTTTCCTTTTCTTCCTCTTTTTTTCATTCTACGGAGTAAAGAAGCTAGCCTAACCATCTGAAGCACTTCGGGGCAGCCTTTCTTCAGTCAACAGCCATTGTTAACGTCCGAACATCGCACAGCGCCTACTAGAGACGCCGTCGTGGATGGATTTTGATTTTCCCCTATCGAATACGTTAAGGTGCACACAATTATTTCACTAGCGACTTTGCAACGCGCACTCATGGGCTATCGCCGCCGCTGCAAATCTAGATGTGCTTAAGCATTAAACATATACATGGATATGTTGGTTTTTAACCTTGACACAAAAGTCACGAAACAAGAGTTGAGCAAACTGTCCCTGTGTCGTCGCAGGGTGTGAGAGGGGGCTAGTTGGTATTCCATGCTAAAGTGATTAGTGCAAGAGTGGACACGGGACACTACAGAGGCGACAAGGATAAGCGCAAACTTCCAACTGGGCGCTTGTCCTTCTAGCGTCTTTAGTGTCCCCTGTCCACTCTTGCGCTAGTCACTTCAGTCTCTGTCGGGATCCGTTAGCATGCTATGGCCGAAGCTGCTCGCAATATTTGGTCACATTTACTGGCCACCAGGCCAGGTACACCCTGGGTACGACATATACAGTACTTGCAGTTAGTTTCCAAAGTCGTCTCCTCTAGCGGTTATCCACGTGCTTGAAGCAAGAACGCTATTTAAAATTATTGTGCAGTAATATATGTGGGATTTGTATGTTCTCCACATTCTCTACCATATTGCCATTCCGCCTTTATTATATAGCCGCAATATAGACTAGCAGCTATCGAACGCCATAGAGGCTATCCACATATTCAGCCCTTAATGACAATCGGTTATCTTCCCTCCTCATTACATGTCCTGCCCATGCCCCATTTCTTTTTCTTGATTTCAACTAAGATGTCATTAACTCACGTTTGTTCACTCACACAATCTGCTCTTTTTGTCCCTTTACGTTACACCCATCATTCTTCTTTCAATAGCTCGTTGCCTCGTCCACAATTTAAGTAGAATCCTTTTCGTAAGCCTCCAACTTTCTGCCCCGTAGATGAGTACTGGTAAGACAGCTATTATACATGGTCTCGATTCCAAGGCAAGGGAAGCGTAGCAGGGGGAGCAGAAAGTTAGGTGGGCGGATGAGATTAAGAAGTTTGCAGGGACGACATGGCCACAATTAGTAGATGACCGGGGTTGTTGAAGTATGGGAGAGGGCTTTGCCCTGCAGTGGGTGTAACCAGGCTGATGATGATGATGATGATGATGATGATGATGATGATCGCATATTCAAGGACCTCACGTGCAACTCCTGACACATAATTGTATTTAAGAGTTGTGCGACTGCCCAGAACATCCTTAACCAATGTTACATAACGCATTATGAGGCTTTACTTTCCAAATCCACGATTTCATTATGATGCACGTCGTAGTGGAGGATTCGGGAATAATTTAGACCACTTGGGATTTTTAACGTGCGCCTAACCCTAAGTACGCGGGTTTTCGCATTTCACACCCATCGAAATACGGCTGTCGTGGTTAGGATTCAATCCCGAGACCTCGTGATTAGCAGCCGAACCCATTAAATGTTAAGCAACTACGGAGGGAAGGGAATGTTGGCAGTAGGAGGAAGGTGAGAGCCGGCACGTGAAACAATTTGTTCGCATCCTCATTGCGCGAGAATGGGTGCCATGTGTCCAAGAATGACACCGTAGAATGCTCTGTATTCAATGTGATGGAGTCCGCGTCCAATATTTCAGACCCGAATCATACTTTAACTACTGACGACCAGGCTTCTCGCTAATATGTGGAGTCGCTTGACAGCTGCCGAGCGCTGACACCTGATTTACGAGATGGCGCAGTTTTATCCCACGCGCTGCACAAGCGGAAGACCGGACTATGCCGGTCTTCCGCTTGTGCAGCGCGTGGGATCATTCATCATCATCATCATCAGCCTGGTTACGCCCACTGCAGGGAAAAGGCCTCTCCCATACTTCTCCAGCAACCCCGGTCATGTACTAATTGTGGCCATGCTGTGCCTGCAAACTTCCTAATGTCATCCGCCCACCTAACTTTCTGCCACCCTCTGCTACGCTTCCCTTCCCTTGGAATCCATTCCGTAACCCTTAATGATCATCGGTTATCTTCCCTCCTCATTACATGTCCTGCCCATGCCCATTTCTTTTTCTTGATTTCAACTGAGATATCATTAACTCGCGCTTGTTCGCACACCCCAATCTGCTCTTTTCTTATTCCTTAACGTTACACCCATCATTCTTCTTTCTATAGCTCGTTGCGTCGTCCTCAATTTGAGTAGAACCCTTTTCGTAAGCCTCCAGGCTTCTGCCCCGTAGGTCAGTACTGGTAAGACACAGCTATTATATACTTTTCTCTTGAGGGATAATGGCAACCTGCTGTTCATGTTCTGAGAATGCCTGCCAAACGCACCCCAGCCCATTCCTATTCTTCTGATTATTTCCGTCTCATGATCCGGATCCACCGTCACTACCTGCCCTAAGTAGATGTATTCCCTTACGACTTCCAGTGCCTCGCTGCCTATTGTAAATTGCTGTTAGTGTCCGAGACTGTTAAGCATTACTTTACGTGGGATCAAAACTGCGCCATCTCGTAAATCAGGGCCTCGATTTGGCATTGCATTGGGTCCCCGCGCACATCGGCCTGCCCGGGAACAAAGCGGCCGACGCCCTCGAGAAGCAAGCTCTCTCGACTCGCTTCCCCCTCGCCAGCTCCGTCACCCGTTTCGACGTGGCCAAGACGGTGATACAGCGCATCCCCCGCGCGCAGCACCCGGATCCGCGCGTTGCTGCAGGTACGCCGCCTGTTTCCCATGAATAAAACTCAGTTGAAGTTCGGCGTTCGTGTTGTCTTTCTCTCCTCGTCCTTGTTCAATTGTGCGCTAGAACTATGTTTCACAAGTGCTTCCTGCCCTACTTGACTTTTGCTGTGACACGCAGCTGAGAGCGTGGCTGTAAGCCCCGCTTTGCTTCTTCACCTGTCTTGTTATTTTTTTCCGCCTTCTTTTCCTTCTCTCTCTGACCTTTTTCTCCCCAGTCCCCTTTTCCTGTGCAGTGCTGTTGAGGTGTCCTCCTCTGAGAGACAGTTACGGCACTGCACTTATCTCTTCCATTCTCTTTAAAAGTCACTACACACTGGTGCCGGCCACAGGACCTACTTGACCTTTGCTCAACACTTGCCGACATTCTCACCTTATTTCGCACAATAGTGTTTCAGCTGAACTGCTTCAACAGCCGGTTTATTTGTGCCAGAATTTGGCCACCCTGTCAACGTTATGGTTTCTTATTTCTAAGTCATCTATATTTAGGCTAATGCTGTCCTGAAATTTCGAGCGGTATCACCTTTCCCAAAATGCCCGCATTTTTGTCGGCCTCTGTAAATGTTTGGAGGATCTTTAATAGACGTGTAAACCATTGCATGGCCCCCTGACAAAGCTGCTCAAAAAGTCATTTTATATTTTATATCCCTCAGGTCTTGTGCAAGCTTCCGGCTTCTTGCTGTTCATCAACCTCCTGATTTCCCTGTCACCTGTATCCCATTTTGACGACTCCAATCCCACGGCAGTTGGCGACGATATAATGTCCATGGGATTAAAGCCATTTAAATCAATTCTACTGTGGATACGATAGCCGCTTTTGCTCACTATGGATGGAAATGTTGCGTTAATGAGCGCCATTCTGAAGCATCTAAATTTATAGTCCCAAAATTATGCGGATCCCACGTATGTGCGAATCGATGTAAGCAAAGCTTTCTGTGTTTGTTGTCATTGTTAAACGTAATCTCCACAGAGTAGTCAGGCACCGTCTAATGAAATGCTGTCAATGTTTGGCTGATTACGCCCGCCATTGGGATGCAAATAAACGTAACTCCAAATCATTTTCTCAGAAATAAACGCTCAATGAAACACTGATGCATTCATCCTGAACAAGATCAACAAGCGCCCTAGTGCTCGATCTTATGAGCCCCTATTCGTAAGCTCATATTCGTGATTTAGTTATTTGGGCGGGGGGGGGAGAGGGGAGAGCGATGTGCTCTTATACCGTAGAAACATCCTTCGGACGCCTCTGATGTGCTCGTTTTCATTCTCAAGTGCCCAATGAAAACTGTCATCGCGACAACTTCATGATGTCCTGGTGGCAGACCACCATGGCATGTCGCGCAAGTATGACCACGCTGATTCATTTGGGTTGACATATACTATTTGGTGCGTCATGCTTTGCCACATTCATTTTTCAAGCTATACCAGAGCTCGAAAAGGGCGGCCAACTCACTACGTCCCTTCCCTCTGTTTACTTCCGCAAAGTGCGTGTCTATCGCTGCGGTTGCCAAATACGCCCAGCGGTATGCTACCCTGAAGCCTTTCTGTCGGCTGACTAACTGAAGTCGCAGGCTATCTTCAAAACGGGGTCGACGTTCAATATGGCTATCCTCAATTACTTTTCGCGGACTTCGCTCACCGCTTTCTCTCTAACGTCATCTCCTATACTACTCGCTCCTGCTAGACACAACAGAAACACGCAACGACCTGAATGAAGTATCAGTAACACGCTAGTTGACATGCTGTCGACGTATATTTCCGCTGAGCACCGGGATTGGAGCGTGGTCCTCTCTATGGTGACACAATCGGTGTACAGCTTCACTCAACAACCCCACTCGTTACTCATCTCTTTTTTTTGTCGACAAGAGCATAGCGTATTTCATCTGAATGTACTTTCGGCTTTAAGTGGGACCTTGCACGCCCGCTTATTCTGTTACATTGACGGCGACCGTTGTCGCAGCAAATGCAGCATCTTGCATTCGGGAGATGGGCCCTCTAACCATTACGCTACCACCTGCCTCCACCAATTTCCGTTTATCTGCCTTCCCACTGCTCGTTTTTGCCGCAGACGCAGGAATAACGGATGCAGAAACGAAAAAAAAAGTTAGGATTGCTAGAGCCGCCAGTGACGTATGACCTTAACTTCGGCAGGTTGCCATAATTGGAGCGCATGTAGGCTTGCGGCTTCGTGCAGATGGGGGGTCGCCTTAGCTTTATTGTACATTTGCTTTCACCAACTCTTTTCAGCTAGAACTGAAACGCCGGACAAAAATGAGACCTACCGTTGAATATTTTTCTTGTTTTCTAGGTTTAAAGCAAAAGCGCTCATTTACACAAAAAGTGATTTTTTTAGGAAATGGCATAAGGATACTAAATTCAAAGTCATGTTTTGTCAATACGGCCTGGCACCACGTATCGACGAAAGGGCATCACAGTGCCGACGCACGCGGCAGGTTACTGAATGAAGAAAACAGGAAACGGCTGTTTTTCAGTTCTCGCAACATATTGTACAAGGAACACAAAGCACCCCCCACCATGACATTTTTTTTTACAACCATCATCATCATCATCATCATCAGCCTGGTTACGCCCACTGCAGGGCAAAGGCCTCTCCCATACTTCTCCAACAACCCCGGTCATGTAATAATTGTGGCCATGCCGTGCCTGCAAACTTCTTAATCTCATCCGCCCACCTCACTTTCTGCCGCCCCCTGCTACGCTTCCCTTCCCTTGGGATCCAGTCCGTAACCCTTAATGACCATCGGTTATCTGCCCTCCTCATTTCATGTCCTGCCCATGCCCATTTCTTTTTCTTGATTTCAACTAAGATGTCATTAACTCGCGTTTGTTCCCTCACCCAATCTGCTCTTTTCTTATCCCTTAACGTTACACCTATCATTCTTCTTTCCATAGCTCGTTGCGTCGTCCGCAATTTGAGTAGAACCCTTTTCGTAAGCCTCCAGGTTTCTGCCCCGTAGGTGAGTACTGGTAAGACACAGCTATTATATACTTTTCTCTTGAGGGATAATGACAACCTGCTGTTCATGATCTGAGAGTGCCTGCCAAATGCTCCCCAGCCCATTCTTATTCTTCTGATTATTTCCTTCTCATGATCCGGATCCCCCGTCACTACCTGCTCTAAGTAGATGTATTCCCTTACGACTTCCAGTGCCTCGCTGCCTATTGTAAATTGCTGTTCTGTACCGAGACTGTTAAGCATTACTTTAGTTTTCTGCAGATTAATTTTTAGACCCACTCTTCTGCTTTGCCTCTCCAGGTCAGTGAGCATGCATTGCAATTGGTCCCCTGAGTTACTAAGCAAGGCAATATCATCCGCGAATCGCAAGTTACTAAGGTATTCTCCATTAACTTCTATCCCCAATTCTTCCCAATCCAGGTCTCTGAATACCTCCGGTAAGCACGCTGTGAATAGCATTGGAGATATCGTATCTCCCTGCCTGACGCCTTTCTTTATTGGGATTTTGTTGCTTACTTTATGGAGGACTACGGTGGCTGTGGAGCCGCTATAGATATCTTTCAGTATTTTTACATACGGCTCGTCTACACCCTGATTCCGTAATTCCTCCATGACTGCTGAGGTTTCGACAGAATCGAACGCTTTCTCGTAATCAATGAAAGCTATATATAAGGGTTGGTTATATTCCGCACATTTCTCTATCACCTGATTGATAGTGTGAATATGATCTATTGTTGAGTAGCCTTTACGGAATCCTGCCTGGTCATTTGCTTGACAGAAGTCTAAGGTGCTCCTTATTCTATTTGCGATTACCTTAGTAAATAGTTTGTAGGCAACGGACAGTAAGCTGATCGGTCTATAATTTTTCAAGTCTTTGGCGTCCCCTTACTTATGGATTAGGATTATGTTAGCGTTCTTCCAAGATTCCGGTACGCTCGAGGTCATGAGGCATTGCGTATACAAGGTGGCCAGTTTCTCTAGAACAATCTGTCCCCCATCCTTCAACAAATCTGCTGTTACCTGATCCTCCCCAGCTGCCTTCCCCCTTTGCATATCTCCCAAGGCTTTCTTTACTTCTTCCGGTGTTACCGTTGGGATTTCGAATTCGTCTAGACTATTTTCTCTTCCATTATCATCGTGGGTGCCACTGGTACTGTAAAAATCTCTATAGAACTCCTCAGCCGCTTGAACTATCTCATCCATATTAGTAATGATATTGCCGGCTTTATCTCTTAATGCATACATCTGATTCTTGCCAATTCCTAGTTTCTTCTTCACTGTTTTTAGGCTTCCTCCGTTCCTGAGAGCATGCTCAATTCTATCCATATTATACTTCCTTATGTCAGCTGTCTTACGCTTGTTGATTAACTTAGAAAGTTCTGCTGGTTCTATTCTAGCTGTAGGGTTAGATGCTTTCATACATTGGCGTTTCTTGATCAGATCTTTCGTTTCCTGCGATAGTTTGCTGGTATCCTGCCTAACGGAGTTACCACCGACTTCCATTGCACACTCCTTAATGATGCCAACAAGATTGTCGTTCATCGACACACAATGCCGGACTGATACACTTCCTAAAGGGGTCTCATTTTATTTTTCGTCGCAGAACCGCAAGCACACTTGCGTCGTGCGTATACCGCAGCCACGTACTGTAGCCGTGCTCCTTTTCCTCTAACAATATGGCCACCGGCGGCTTCACGCGCTCCCGTAGGTGGCGGATTGGACTGTCACTCCAGAAGTTTAAATACCTAACCTCTTTGCATAGAAACGACGGCATGATTGTCAACATCATTTCTTTCCAGACTGATCTCGATGAGCTAACGCATTGATGTGGCAGGGCAGATGGTGATTAACGCACACACAACTATACATCTCAAGTATACTTCCGCTCCTAAGACGATTCCTAATGCCCACACAGTTAATAATACTATCATTGAAACTTCAGCGTCGGTAAAATACCTCGGTGTAAATTTTTGCTCGTATTTATCCCGGAGCACTCCTATGAACTGATTACTACCAAAAACTTTAAAAAACTTGGTCTTCTTAAACGCCGACTACACCAAGCCAACCAGGACAAAAAACTACACGCATTCAACATGCTAATCAGGCCTGTGATAGAACACGCATCCGTGATCTGACACCCTCATTATACCTATCTTGTTAAGATGTTGGAATCTATACAAAACAAGGCTGCTCGATTCATCCTTTTCTGTTACTCTCGGTATCAAAGTGTAACAGCACTGAAAATATCGCTCCATCTCCCGCCTCTGGTCATGTGCAGAAAACTATGCCGTTTATCTTTTTTACAAACTCTCTCCCACAGCAACACATCATTCGCAAGTTCACATCCGCTCCCGGTGCCGCACTCACCGGCTCGTGTAGATCACATGAAGAAGAATAAACCCATTTTCGCACGGACAGAACGATACAAATACTCACCTTTGGTCCTGCCTATTGAAGAGTGGAATTCGCTTCCTTCTAGCATTGCGGCTATCGCTGGAACATCATCATTTCAAACAGCGCTTTGGTAACCCCCCCCCCCCCCACACTTAGAAAATTCCACTGTAGCATGATGTGAGTCATGCTACACTTTACCGTGTGGACGGTAAAGTTCCGTGGAATGTTAGATGACATGTTTTATAACTTCTGAATGTGCAATTTTGGTGTTTTGTTTTGTGGGATTTGCTACATGTGCATTTCTTCAGTACCTGTTCCTAGCCATTGTTTCCCCTAATAACTTGTACCCGGCTTATTAACTTGTTTATTCCTGTCTTCAGCCATTTGTATTCTGTGTTATATATTGTTAAGTTTTCTTTGATGAATCCCCCCCCCCTATGGAACGCCCGCATTGGGTTTTTACTGCATTGAAATAAAATAAATATTGTTGGCTTGAATATGTTTGGCACGAGGCCCAAGTCGGTAGCCTGTCTTCTAACGCCTTCTTTTCTTTTCGTGTCTGTCTTGAAGGGACGCGCACTGTAACACGCTGCAATAGTGCTTCCGTTGAGCGTATGTAAGGTGAGAAACGTGGTTCTAAAATGTCTGTTTACTAATTTGTGCAGTAAACCCATGTTTGTAGTATTCGCACAATAGTAAGAGTCACGAGTATGCAACCGTAACCGCAAGCATCACGTTATGGTCGTAACTTGTCGCGACAACGTAGTTAAAATCCACTGACCCTGCCACTAAGAAATACGTGGCGAGGTATGGCTGATGAATAATTAATTGCGAAGATTGGTTTTCAGTAAACGTTTGTTACCAAGAACGGCGGGTGCTTATACTGCCGCAAAGGACGGATGCTGGGCGGTGACTCCTATCATTTACTCGCCACATCACAGGTCTACACTGGAATTCAACTGGTTTCAGCAACTCTTCCTTATATTCTCTCGCCCCTAAACTGCGACTTCGCCTGCCACCCGGGCTCCAGCTTTTCTCTTTGTCCGCTGCTTCTTTCCCAATCTGCTGAGACATGCTTCCACTGATGCTTGCTCTCCTTTTTTCTCAATAAATGAAAGTATCCATTCATGCATTCCTAAGTTACTGCAGAAAATAGCGTGTCTTATCTCCATAACCACCCTGTCTCTCAATTGGACTGTCCAATCGCAAAGCATGTTGCAAATGGCTGGGCCTCACATATACAATTTTCTAGGAATGGCCAGTAGCACGGCGGGCAATTTTCGGTTGGTGAGGACACAGTATATAGAACACCTTCTCTGCCATATCCACACTCAGTGCTCTGCTTCGTGAACTACTATTAGCCGCTACTACGAAGTACGAAATGAAAGAAACCTAGCTGGGCTGGTCATGGACAGCTGATTTCGGATTCGTGATGCATCGATTTAAAATATATATATTTCTTATATAAGCCTAAATGATAGTGATATAAGCGAGGTGAGTTACGGTAGCTCATTAGTTTGGACTAACGACGCCCTTCATGCAGCACTTTCGTCTTATGCGTGTTTGCGAACGGGAATGAAAGACAGGAGGGTAACACGCCTTCCTGAAATGAAACATTCGGAATAAATCTTTGTTTGACCGTTAGACATATGTTGAGCGCCCCCGATACGAATTACCTGCAAGTCTGTATCAGCTTGCAAAGAGGAATTCACATTAAACGTTATCAAGAGGATAGGCTTGTAATTAGCGTAATGATATCTTTATTGAAATTTCTTACCATGAGGTGAAAGCCGACTAATAAGCATTTAAATTTTCTGTGTTATTAAAACCTCCTGTTATTAAAAGGTTGCTGTGCTTTACAGCCTCCCTAATTAGGTTGTAAAAAATAAGTTGGTGCGGTAAATGTGTAAACGTAGACGCAAGAGCCTAGTCCGTTTCCTAGTATTCACTGAATGAAGATGGAGCACCTCTATACTCTCATATTGTAGGGATATCAAGAACGAAACACTTCCAAAGAGTGAGTCACGAATATATCTCATTTAAGGTGAGCTTGCGCTGGAAAAGAAAACGCTCAAAGCACAATGATGGCTGCGCGCAAAGTGCTTCCTCCGATTCCGATCTACAGATCAAGGCGTCAGTTCGTCAGACTGAAATGCTCGTACATCGCAGTGCAATCTCGGGTCCTCAAATGTGATGAAGAATGTACGCCAGTATTCGCTTCACGCGCGCAATCTGATAAGATAACGCTTTTTCGTTATTGAATCCGTGACAACATACTGGATATTAGAAACACATGCAGGCGCATTTTGAGCTAACTGATAACTTTGGAACTGTGGTTAGACGCTAAAAAAAGCCCCCCACCCCCCCACCCCCCCCTTCTAAAAAAGAAATACAGTTGCCTTCAATATTAGCTGTAAAATAGTGCTTGTCGTTTAAAAAGGGCCTCCAACACTGCACGGTGGCGTCTACATACAGGAAATTCATGCGCGAACCACTTTCCAATAACTGGTATTTATCAAACCAGCGTATGGGCGTTCAATGCATCCCAGTAGTCCAGGAGCCAGTTCCACCACGGGTACTGTGTCGGAGCTCATATTTTATGTCAGCATTAATTGTCACAAAATCACAGTATTTTTTCTTTAGATCTTATCATTAAACAGCTAAAATACATCCAGCGAAATCCTCATCTTAATATTTCAGTATTTTCGTTCTAACGTACACATCCGTGCTGATCCATATGTTACAAAGTACTGAAAATGTACCCAATGCTTTCCTCGAGGCAGCAGTTTTTATTCCTTATGATGCTATGATGCCAGGAAACCGAGCCTGATGCCACCAACGCTCAGAAACCTAATCGGGAGCGCTCACCATGTTCTCGCACACCTTGTGGGATGTACCGTAGCGCTGAGGTGATTCTTGTATAATGCATGAGAATCAGTTGTAAAGGCACTCGTGCAAGGTGGGGCACATGTGCTTAAGCTCATGAAGTCGATTTGTGCCAAGATAACCTGTCCAAGCTTTCACACTTACTTTATGAGAAGTCTACAACACCATCAATGTGCCGGCTGCTTTTAACTGCACCAAACAAAACTATTGAAACGATACAAACAATGTTAACATCATTTTATCATTCGAGTGTTCAGATTGGTAATCTCTAGATGCGGAGTAAGTTGAAAAGTTGTTTGCGTAATGAACAAAGCTACGTTAATTAAATTTTCAGTAATGGTTCTTACATGGCTAAAGAAAATGAGCAGTTTGGAGCTCGTCCTCGAGATTATGCAGCCAAGCGAAAAACTTTCGACTAAACATGCTTCTGTAAAAGGGTTGAAATCTGGGCCAGTTGGTACATACTTGAACGAAAAAACCAGTCAAAGACACAAATGACAAGAGGAGAGATCCAGTCGTTGTGGTGTGAACCTCTCCTCCTGTCCTTTGTGTTTTTGACTAGTTTTTTCGTTCAAGTATGCTTCTGTAAGAGCCATGCGAACAAAAATTTTCCAAGTAAGCACTCTTGGAAGGCGCAACTGACGCAGAAAAGGAACATCTGTAAAGCCACAGAAAGAACAGCATTTCACGACGGGACACAAAGGAGGAACAACACTCAAACTGCGCTAACTTCAAGCGCTGTTCTTTATGTGATAATGAAGCAACTAGACCGTCAATCATTCCTTCCAAACCTGTAAAGTCAACCTGACCACATCTAGCCTTTTGGGATGCTGTCATCAATAGTTTGGCCCCGCGAACATATTCCCTGCGGCCTTATAGTCGCGTTCCATTTTTATTCATGCTGTTTTCCCGAAGGCAAGCAGTTAAAGTTTTGTTGTCAACGTGGCAGTGTACGTGTGCCGCCGAAAGCTTGCTTGGTCGCAGAAGCGATGGATGACGGAATGGTGGTGCAGAATTAGCGCGTCACTGGCATCAAGACAATGCGCGGCCGCCAAGGGAAGGAAGATAACGAAAGCGAACAGCTTGGTAGCTGCTCACGGAGCCGCGCCGATGGTGACGGTGCCATCATGGCGAAATCTGAGGCGGCGAAATTATAGGCTGCACCGTTTTTGTTTTCTTTTATTCTTTCTTTTTACAGCGAAGTCGTTAAAAGGAAGCTTAACCACGGGCCCAACTCCGACTCGGCTTTTTCAAATAGGTGTAAAACGCCTAAACGCTTTTCTCAGATAACCCCTGGACCGATTTCAATGAAATTTGTTGGATTCGGGAGAGAAAGGTAAATTCTAGTGACTATTGGAAGCGGAATTTCTATTTAGGGCCTGAATTTTGGTAAAAGATATTCAAAAATTTTAAAGTTCACAAAGTACACAAGCACGAAGTTTACAAATTATTAACTCCGCATCAAGGGTTGCTGCTGCCGTGCCCACTGCCGTGCAGTGGGCACGGCAGCAGCGTCAGAACGCCGCCTAACAATCCGCTTCTATTTTGTATCCAGAAGCTCCTTATTCTGCTGCTGCAACCAACGGCACCAACGGGAGCCCCATCGACCACAGATGCGCAGCAGATATGGCTTCGGGACATCGACGGCGCAACTCATGAATCGACCATCAACTTATTGGCCTTAAAAATCATCTGTGGCGGCGCTGGAACTGCCTCAGCCCTTCCTCCGGAAGTCCTCACAGCGCCACCAGCGTCAACACTTCTGCCTGGTATAAAGCGGGCCTGCAACGGGTCGCTTGGCAGTGGGCACGGCAGCAGCGTCAGAATGCCGCCTAACAATCCGCTTCTATTTTGTATCCAGGTGAGAAAAAATTTTGGAAAATGCTTCCGCAGTAATGATGTATTCCTTATTTTGCTGCCGTGCCCAGTGTGTGACTTGGTTGGGAATTCCTGCGCTTCTATGCGGTTCTTACTGCTTCTGGGTGGTGATGTCGAGTCCAATCCGGGACCCATACTTGAAGAGCTGGCCGCTCAATTGAAGCTTATCGCGTGTGAAATAAAAAATGGCCGAGCAGAAACAAATGAAAAACTTAATGCACTTGAGAAAAAGCTAGAGAAAATTGCTAGCCTCGAGACTAAAGTGACTGACTGTGTCAACAGAGTAGCTGAACTTGTATGTAGTGTTCAAATTATGGCCAAAAAACTATATGCCCTCGAAAACAGAAGCCGTCGTTCTAATCTGATCGTATATGGTGTCGAGGAACGTGAAAACGAGTCGACTCAAGTACTTGAAACAACTGTAGTTAAGGAAATTTTCGAGGATGTACTTGGCGTAACAGTATCGGGAGTCGAACGCATTCACCGTCTTGGTAGGCCAAAGCAGGGCGATGAGCAAAGATCCAGGCCTATCATAATGAAGCTTGTTGATTACCAAGATAAAACCAACATTATGAAAAACTGCCCAAAACTGAAAGGCTCCAAAATTTCCATCGGTGAGGATTTTCCCCAGCCTATCCGAGAAATTAGAAGGAAGCTGTGGGCTCACACGAAAGAAAATCGTGATCGACAGGAAAAAGTACGCCTTGTGTATGATAAGGTTAACGTAGAGGGAAGGCTCTTTTCTTGGGACGAAAACAGCAATAAAATGATGGCGGTAACAAAAAACGCCAAGCAGAAGGCAATGAAAAAAGATCTACCAAGCGAGCCACGTATCACGAGAAGCCGAAGTCGGCAACAATAATCAACATAAATGCTCGCAGTCTCATTAATAAGGTAGATCAGCTAGAAGCAACACTCCTTGCACATGCGCCTGATATCGTCAGTATCACAGAAACATGGCTGCATTCCGGTATTTCCGATAATGAAGTTGTACCCCCGGGATATGCGATAGTGCGCAAAGACAGGGAATCACGCGGTGGGGGTGTCGCGCTTCTTTTTAAGGAAGGGATCCACTTTTCTACTATGCCCGACGTAAAAGATATTGAAGCTTTGTGGTGCAACGTGCATCTTCAAGACACGATCGCTAAAGGCCCCCGAATGCCGAAAGCATGTGCCTTGAATCTTTACTTGACTATATGCAATCGCACGTGCACGGGGGCTCGATTGTACTTGCTGGTGATTTTAACCTTCCCGAGATAGAGTGGTGTTCCCTTGTCCCTGAAAGAAAAGCTCAAAGCATACTACTGGATATTATGCTTGGCTTTAACCTTGATCAGCTTGTTGCCGCCCCAACTCGTGTACAGGGAACGTCATCCTCCATCTTGGACCTTGTATTTCTGAGTAACAATCTACCTTTAAATGAGTCGCAAGTAGACATACTTGATGGACTATCCGACAACAAAATGGTCTTATGCTCATTGCCACTCACTAGCCCACCTACAATACGTGGCCAATTAAAGCAAATATCCGCCTTTAACAGAGCCAATGATGACGCTATAATGACGTACCTTGCACACGAGTACCCTGAATTTCAAGATTTTTGTACCGATGAACGTTATAGTATCGATGCGGTTTGGTTAAAATTCAAGTTTCATGTCATGCACTGTATGCGAAATTTCGTCCCAACTGTGTACAAATCAACTCGCAAACGCAATCCGTGGATCACGCGTGAAATAATTCATACTAAACGTAAAATCAAGAGGTTACGAAAAACTAGCAAGCAACGGAATGTTGCAGGCAACCATTCTCAAGTAAATTCCCTTACTAGATTACTTAAGGAGCAAGTGCGTAATGCTACATTGCACGAGTTCATTAAGAACGCGCCTCACAAATTCTGGCAGTATATGAATGCAAAGCGGACTAATCCAACTTCACCAGATGCGCTTGATCAGGCTAGAGCTCATGATTTTAACGACTATTTTTGTTATGTGTTCACAACTGATAATGGTACTGCGAAAATGAATCCTAATAATAATAATATTTGGGGTTTTACGTGCCAAAGCCACTTTCTGATTATGAGGCACGCCGTAGTGGAGGACTCCGGAAATTTTGACCACCTGGGGTTCTTTAACGTGCACCTAAATCTAAGCACACGGGTGTTTTCGCATTTCGCCCCCATCGAAATGCGGCCGCCGTGGCCGGGATTCGATCCCGCGAACTCGTGCTCAGCAGCCCAACACCATAGCCACTGAGCAACCACGGCGGGTGAAAAAAAATGAATCCTTCCTTTTACAATTGGGATAATCGATTGCTAGGCACGCCTACTTTATCTGAGGCAGGTATTCTTTCACTCCTATTAGGCATCAATGAAAAGAAAAGTAGCGGTCCAGACGCAATTCCCAACAGCTTTTTGAAACGGTGCGCGGAGCCAGTCAGCAGATATCTTTATCTCATATATTCCAAATCTTTGAAAGACTGTTGCCTTCCGGGTGAATGGAAAGTCGCAAAAATTACTCCCGTACTTAAATCGGGTAATGCAGCGTCTCCTTCTAATTACCGGCCTATTTCTATCACTTGCACTTGCAGCAAAATTCTAGAGCACATTGTATTAAAATATCTCATAAGTTTTATTGGGTCGAACAATATCCTCCACATGAATCAGCATGGCTTTAGATCTGGATTATCCACTGTTACACAGCTTGTCGAAACACTGCATGACCTGGCCCTCGGCATTAACGAGCGCATTCAAACTGACGTCATTTTTCTCGACTTCTCGAAGGCGTTTGACCGCGTTTCGCACACTAAACTACTCCTTAAAATCAATTATATATTAGGTGATGGCCCAATTTACCAATGGATTACTAATTACTTAACTGGCCGCTACCAATTTGTACAGTTCGGCTCTCACTCCTCCGACCTTGCTCCAGTGTTATCAGGCGTTCCCCAGGGATCTGTATTAGCTCCAGTTTTGTTTTTACTATTTATAACTGACATAACTAACTATGCTGACGTGAAACTTAGGCTCTTTGCTGATGACTGCATGCTCTATAACGAAGTACGACACCGCGATGACCAGGTGAAATTAAATATTGCCTTGAACAAAACAGCTCAATGGTGCATAGACTGGCAAATGACAATAAACACTGATAAAACTGTATTCATGTCCATTACAAATAAAGCGTCTAAGCTGGATTTTCCATATCACTTTAACGATGTGCCACTTCGAAGTGTAAACCAGTATAAATATCTAGGTCTCACAATATCGTTTAATCTCAGCTGGACAGAGCACGTGCGTCAAGTGTCAAATAAAGCATTAAATAAACTGTTCTTCATTAAACGGGCCTTGTCATATTCTACACACGAAACAAAGCTTCTTGCATACGTCACTTTTGTCCGCCCAGTCTTGGAATACGCCAGTATCGTCTGGTTCCCTCACACTGCGAATGATATCGCCATTTCGGAAAGGGTGCAGCGGAAAGCGGTGCGTTTTATCTTTAACAGATACGGACGCCTTGATTCACCTACTACTCTATCACAGCGTGCTGGTCTAGCTACCCTTGAAAGTCGCGCAAAGCTTTTTCGGCTCAAATTTGTATACCAACTATTGCATAGATCATTCCGTATAAACCCCGACTCTTACTTTAAATTTCGTGATACCAGACCGACCAGAAGACGGCACGCATGGGAACTTGTAGAATATCCGTTTATTAATAATACGTTTCGTTATTCTTTCTTCCCACGCTCAATTCGTGAATGGAATGCGCTGGCTGTAGTCACAAAACAGCAGCCAACACTAGCAAAGTTTATGGACTCAATTGAGCATGCTGCATGAGCCTAAAAGTTGTTAATATAAGTAACCAAATTGCTTTCGTCATGCAATCCATCCTGATTCAGTTTGTGCTAGGAAAGCACTTGCCTACACTGTTTGTTCTGTGCATTCTGTATTTGAATGATGCCTTCTACCCTGCATTTTTTTTATTTTCCTGCTAGTTGATGTACATGGGTTTTGTTGTGTGTATTATTATGTATGAATGTACTACCGCTATTCTTGAATAGTCTCCAATGATTATGTACTCACTTATTGAATGTTTTAGTAGTGTTAATAGATGTCACTTGTTGCTCACCCCTGTAAAAATCCCCATGGGGGATTGACAGTATTCTGTAAATAAATAAATAAATAAATAAAGTGATATCGCGCTGCTGTCAACAACATCCATTAGACAATTCAAAGCGGACAAATCCAATATGCCGATTTACATCTTACCTGAAGTCGTTACGTTGTGAACATGGATTGTGGAAAAGCTGTATTTCCATATTACTAAATTTTTAGAGATTCATGTGTAATATATCAATTTTGTCTGCTTTAGATGTGCTGTGTAGTGCAATGCACATAATTTCGATATCAGTTTTCATTGCCGAAAGAGAGTTGTAAACTGGATGGTTTCCTTTTCTTAAAATTCGCGATTTTTGACAATTTTGAATAAACAAATGATGACCTAAAGCAAGAATTCGAAACCAACAGACACTAGAGTTTAAGATTTTGTTTTAAATGCAACAAACCTTGCCAAATTAGATGCAGTGGCTGTCGAGAAAAACGAATTTTCCTTTTACGTTTATTCAGATAGGACCAACAGAGCTAAAGCTTCCTCTTAATGGCTACTTTCCCCATTATCGCGTCCGCGTGTAGAGCCAAATCCTGAAGATAGCGTAATACCCGCCCGACCCGCAGCGGTGGTGAAGCATGCGTTCAGCGCTCCCCATACGTGGGCTGATACCGTATGTAACACCATGCCGGGGAGACCCGCGGCGGAGATGAAGCAGGCGTTAAGCACTTCCCATACGTGGGCCGATCCCGAAGACAGTGCAATGCGGGACCTACATACGGTGGAGATGCAGTTCGCCATTAAGGCGCCCACATACACAGCTTTGCAGGTCATGTTTCTTCAGAGAGTGGAAGGGCACTGATATTTTTTAATTATCCGCGTTTATCCTGCATGCGTCTGCGATGAAAACAAGAAGCAGGTATGCCTGGAAAATCTAAGGTGGTGGAAGCAGTTGGTAGCGGAGAGGTTAGCATACCCAGCCCCTGCACGTACTTATATCTGCATTGACATGGGTAGGTGGGCTCGGTGACTGCACCACAGCGCAGCCACCTAATCCGCTTACCTTTGCGATGCAGACGACCGTCCTCGCATTTGCCAGCCTACTGCTGCCGTCCCTGGCAGGCCTGTCTACGGGGGCGTCATCGGTGTGCGCACTGCCGTACACTGGGGATGACCCTGGCTCCTGCCATCCACCTCCCGACGGATGCTCGTCCCTACTGGATATGCCGCCAGAGGAGCTGCACACACCGGAAATCACAGTACCATGGATGGCCACATCGACATCAGCGACAGTGCCGGCATGCATAAAAGAGCTTCATCCGCTGACGCCGCTTCGTGGGCTCGGTGACTGCACCACAGCGCAGCCACCTAATCCGCTTACCTTTGCGATGCAGGTTAGTTCATCGTATGCCCTCTTCGCTAAAAAATCCAGTAATTATATGTTGGTGCAGTTTCCGAGCCCGCACTGCTGTGTTGCCATTGCCGTTGAGTGTGCTCACGTAATTCATTCCTTACTCATGCTATCAGGTGATGTTGAGACTAACCCTGGCCCTCAGGGCAACGCTGCTGTACTCGCCGAACTACAGAAGCTAAGCGCGGGACAGACCCTGTTGATTACGGAAATACAGGGCCTCAAAACACAGCTGAACACAACAGACCAAACCATAGCAAGCCTAGACAAACGAATGGCCGATGTCGAAACGCATTACCAAACACTTCTTCACCTCAGAAACGATATTGAAATAATGCAGTCAACCACAATCGACCAAGCTAAAAAGATTAACGAACTAGAAACACGCCTGGATGACGCGGAAAACCAATCGCGTCGGAATAACCTTATTTTCTATGGTATCCCCGACCCTGCTAGCGCTGAAACGTGGGCCGAGTCAGAAAAACTAGTCATTGATGTTTGCCGCAAAAATCTTGATATAACCTTGGAACCTAACGACATTGAAAGAGCGCATCGCCTCGGAAATCATTCAGCCGATCGAATTCGTCCCATAATCGTAAAATTCCTATCTCATAAAACCAAAGACGCACTGCTATCAAATGGCCGCAAGTTGACAGACACAAGCTACAGTATTGGAGAGGACTTCTCCCGCACCGTTCGCCATGCGCGTAAACAGTTGTTAGTGTTTGCCAAAGCCAATTCTAACAAGTACTCCTTGCGCTTCAAAACCCTGCACATCGGCCCGAAACGCTATGTATTTGACGCATCATCCCAAACCGTTCAGGAAATAGCATAGCAATTGCCCCGTCACAAAACTTTAACAAATCGTCGACCCGCTCCACCGCACAATGTTCTCTCGTTTTCGATAATATTCACTAACATCCGTAGTCTTCTTCCAAAGCGCGAACTCATATCAAACATCATGTCGTCATCCGGGAGCAACATACTAATACTAACAGAAACTTGGCTAAATAGTGACGTAACGGATACAGAAATTTTGGCCGATTTACCCAATTTCGACGTGTATCGAAACGATCGAAAAGGCAAACGGGGGGGCGGTGTTCTCATTGCCATTCATCGAGGCATATCATGCTCTGTTGTTGACGTCGCATCCGACATTGAAGCCATATGGCTCATCTGCTGCGCTCCCCCCGTAACAGTTCTGCTTGGCGTTTGCTACAGGCCCCCCCAGACTAATCCAGACTTCCCACGTCATCTGAACAACATCCTTCATAAACTTGTCCGCACATATCCAAATGCCCGTATTCTTCTTTTTGGTGATTTTAATTACCCGGATATTGATTGGCAGAACATAGCTAGTTCCACAATAACGTGTCATGCAGAGGAGAACTTCATCGATGTCTGTTTAAATTTTAACCTCACTCAATTAATTTCCCAACCAACCCGTGTCTCACGAGAATCAGCAAACACGCTTGACCTGATACTAACAAGCAGCCCCGAGAATGTATCATCCATCAGTTACCTTCCTGAAATCAGCGATCACAAAGTCATGCATGCTTTATTCTCATTTACCTCGACTCAAAAACAGACATCCGATAAAACGATACAACTCTACGATAAGGGTAACTATAATGCAATAACTGAAGAACTTAACACCTTTTTTCCTGAATACGTATCCGCATTTCACACTCGCTCAATTCATGAAAACTGGCTGATATTCAAGAACAAATTAAATCATCTCTCTAATATGTTCGTACCAAGGATTACCTTTCATACTAATCGCAATAAACCATGGTTTACCCAGCACTTAAAACGACTCGAAAACAAAAAGAAACGATTGTTTCGTACCGCCAAACGAAACGACACGCCTGCCGCATGGGGAAAATACTTCGAGGCCGAAAAATCATACCTACTTTCTGTTCGTAACGCCAAGTACTCATTTTATCATAATGACTTACCTAACTTACTTATAAGAAACCCCAAGCAATTCTGGCAAGTTTTAAACCCAACACATCCTCCCGATATTAAACTAACGAATTATTCACATGAAGCGGTGACTGACCACGACTGCGCAGAAATATTTAACCATGCATTCGCATCTGTGTTCACTACCGAACTCGACGCACCTTCACAATTACCACCCTTTAACTTGGATACCCCCATGCCGGCAGTCACGTTCGTCGAAGAAGGCATTTCATCCATAATTCATAATATGAAACTTTCATCATCAGCTGGTATGGACCTGATTAATTCAAAACTATTGAAAAATGTGGAATCAATTTGCGCATCATATTTATGTCTCATTTTCTCACAGTCACTCTCCTCAGGAATTTTGCCTCTTGATTGGAAAACGGGGAAGGTCGTTCCAGTCTACAAATCAGGTAACAGAGACTCGCCGTTGAATTACCGCCCCATTTCATTGACTAGTGTGCCCTGTAAAATCATGGAACATGTCATTTACTCACAAATCATAAACTTCTTGGACCGAAACCATTTTTTTCACCCTTCACAACATGGGTTTCCTAAGGGCCTCTCTTGCGAAACCCAACTAGCGCTTTTCCTTCACGACTTGCACACTAATCTAGACCGTAATATGCAGACCGACACCATCTTTCTTGATCTCGCTAAAGCTTTTGACAAGGTTCCCCACCGCCGGCTATTACTAAAACTCTCAAAGCTGAACCTACCCCCTAATATTCTCAAATGGATTGAAGAATTCCTAACTAACCGTTCTCAGTCTGTCTATCTTAACGGCCATCTCTCTACATCTCTCCCGGTTACTTCAGGCGTCCCACAAGGTTCTGTCCTCGGTCCCCTCCTATTCCTAATATATATTAACGACTTGCCCCTGCATGTTTCCTGTAGTATTCGAATTTTCGCAGATGATTGTGTTATTTACCGCACCATTAATAACTGTCACGATCAATACACTCTTCAGACAGAGCTTAACAGCGTACTAAATTGGTGTAATAACTGGCTAATGTCCCTCAATCCTAGTAAATGTAAACTCATGTCCTTCACTCGTCGTCCCAATCCATATCTCTTTCAATATTTAATTTCTAACACACAGATTGAGCAAGTACAATCATATAAATATCTAGGAGTCACCCTCTCTTCTAATCTATCATGGCAGGTTCACGTCGGTAACATCATTTCAGCATCAAACAAAACATTCGGTTTTCTAAAACGCCACCTTCGTCTTGCCCCACCACATGTTAAATTGCTCGCGTATAAATCACTTATAAGACCCAAATTAGAATATGCATCCCCCATCTGGAGCCCACATCAAGCATATCTAATCACCGCATTGGAAGCTGTGCAGAATCGTGCTGCCCGATTCATTCATTCCTCATACTCATATGACGTCAGTGTTTCATCCTTGAAAGCTACATCCGGACTGCCACCCCTCTCTTTTCGTCGTCGCATTGCTAGCCTCACCCTTTATCACAAATTCTTTTATTCTCCTCTCAATCAAGAACCGTATATCGCCGCCGCATCACGCATATCTCACCGCACCAGTCATCCCCTTCAAGTTGCCCGCCCACCATCACGTACTACTACGTTTTCAGCTTCATTATTTCTTCGAGCAGCCACGGACTGGAACGGCCTACCCCATGACATCGTCGCCATCGCTTCAACACCTGCTTTTCAAGAACGCGTAACAGATCACCTTCAATGTTAAATCACCATCGCTGTTTGTTTTTTTCACTACAAATGTAATCCCACCCCTTATGTAACACCCCCTGAAATGGGGGCCTTTAAGGAATAAAACTGAACTGAACTGAACTGGTAGTGATAGCGACCAAAGCTCTACTTTTTCTGCGTACTCTAGTCATTGTGAAACTAAGGATGTGGTCAGCATGCCCAGCCACTCAATGCAAATTGCAGCAGTTACAAGTGGTGGAATCCCGCTGGGGATGATTGTGAAGAACGCATCCTTTCTCTGTCCAATCTCGCGATGGTGAAGCTAAAAATGAGGAGGAGGCCTGAGGGACATAACATTGATCGTCACCATAACAGAATGGATGGACGACCTGCGGAAAGGACAAGGCACACCAAGTTTTTAGCACTTGTCCTACAGTAAAGCGCTACAATGCCTAGTATGCCCTCATGGGAATGGTAGACCGAACTGCTTCTCACTGCTAACACTGGACTGATACTAAGAAAATTCTCCTTCCGCAGGCACCACGCTACACTGAAATTTGCAAAACAATGTCAGTTTATAAACTGATATTGCCAATTATCTGGTGTCCTTCTTGTGTGTGCGGAGGGCATAAAGGTCATGGTAATTAAAAGGTAGTATTCGTTTTTGCTGCAGTTGCACACAAACAAAGTTCTTTGAAGTGATCGGACAGCGATCTACCCTCGGAGAAGACCAACCCACAAATTAAAAATAATTTCTGGTTTCAGATCTTCCAATGTACTTTGCACTTAGCTACAATCTGTTATTGTTTTCTCTTTGTGCTCTTATCAAGAATAAAACTCCACATTACTACAGTATCAACAACCGTACACAATATAGACTGGCTTTGAAGCTGTGACCACGCACCGCACTTTGGTACGTTTAGCACATGTAGTATTGGGGCAACATGTTTGAGCAAAGTGATTAAGTTTTCGGTCAAAGCACTGTGACAGGCGGGAAAAACTCGTTGTCATGCCCGGTCGAAACAATACCATCTGAAATCTTATTTACTTATATTCATTTTTGAAAAATCACTATAACCCCTCATACATTTGCTTCGTATGAGTTATATATTAGCTTGCCTCGTCAATCTCAAAAATGTATTCTCTTTTCGGGAGACAGCCTTCTTAAAAAACGACGCAACATGACAGTAATACATCCAGCAAGGTTCTATCCGATGATTGGCGAAATAGTGCACTGAGAGCGTGTCGACTAGCGTGCGAGTGAAAGTTGAATTATGATGGTTGTCAGCTTGTGTTGCCTCTAGCACGAGCGAGTAGTGTTAGTGATGACATTGGTGTGAAAATGGTCTGCTCGGTCTGCGATTTGTTCTTGTGATCTCCACATTGAACGTCGCAGTTGACACGATGAGAGTACATCTGTGACATTATTAGCACAGTGGGCTGGGAAGGCTCGAGGGGTAGCTCACCTTGAGGAGTATGAAGTAACAACTAATAATATACGTACTTTGCGATGATGAAAAAGATGCAGAAACACCACTGGTGTTGTCTAACTATTCGTAAACAGGCCCCCAAATTTCAATTGGCCCACCCTGAAACATTAAATAGGCCCACCCCCAAATTTCAAGTCGGTACATCCTCAAATTAAAATTGGCCCACCCCCAAATATCAAATCGGCCACGCCCGACTTTTTTTCACCCAGCCTTAAACTTGGAGTTGTCCCAATCCCCACTTTCAATTGGTCCACCCACGAATTTCCATGAATCGTCCCCCAAATTTCCAGTCGACGCACCCCAAAATTTAGGTTGGCCCACCCCAATATCGCCCCCAAGTTCAGATTGGCCGACCCCGAGATTGCCCCCACATTTAGGTAGCACCAACCCCATATCACCCCCAAATACAGATTGGCCTACCTCCACAACACCACCAAATTTATATTGGCCTACTCCAATAACCACGTGCAAATCGAGGTTGACCCACCCCCATATCAGCCCCAAACTAACGCTGGCCCACCCCTCGATCACCTCGAATTTAGGATGGCCCACCGGAAATCATCCGCCAATATAGGTTAGTCCACCCATCACATTCAGCTTGGCCCAGCCAAACACCACCCCCATGGTTAGGTTCACTCGTCCCCATGCTACCTCCAAATTTAGGTTGGCCCACGCCCATATCATCCCCAAATCCAGGTTGGCCCACCCCCCTATCAGCCCCAAACTTAGCCTGGCCCACCCGTCTTTCACCTCAAATTAGGATGGCCCACCGCAAATCACTCACAAATTTAGGTTAGCCCCCTCTACCCCCACCCCCGATTCAGCTTGGCCCAGCCCCATATCACGCCCATGGTTAGGGTGGCCCACCCCCCATATCACCTCCAAATTTAGGTTCTCCCACCCCCCTATCATCCCCAAATCCAGGCTGGCCCACCCCCCATATTCCCCCATACCTAGGCTTACCCACCCCTATATCACCTCAAATTTAGGTTGGGCCACCCCCATATCAGCCTAAAATTCAGCTTGGCTCACTACCATTTCACCCCAAATTTATGTAGGGCCACTCCCATATCACTACCAAATTCAGCTTGGCCCATCTCTGTTTCACGCCCAAATTTATGCCGATGCCACTTCCAATTTCAAGTTGGCCACTCCAACCCTTTTTATGAAGACCTATATATTTATATGGGAAATGCGTCAATTTCGGCGTTACAGGCACGATTTTGCACGATTTTGCGCCAAATTGCTGGGGTACTCGTCAAAGAATGCTGCGCGTTAAAAGCAAATGCACCAAACGTAGGACATTTATTCAAATGGTTCTTTACGGCCACACCTAAGGATTGATACCACTTGGCTGTAGGGAACACATTAACAGTAGCTATTAATCCAGACGCTGCACATCTTCGCCTAGTTGGTGCATTTCTTATTTGGATGAATCTTTAGAAATAATTAACGGTCGGGCAGCGACTCAGCCTAGCAGACCCTTTGTTCCACACGAAAGTTGCATAGGAATGGCACTGGCCACCGGGTGGCATTGTTGCACGGGTGGACGTGATTCGCTCGGAGTGTGTGCCATTAAGGACAGCTGAAAGTCGAAGAAAACGGACCTTCCAGAAGAACGCAATAAGAATAGCCATTTTGTTCTCGCAGGCTCCACGCTACAAAGCTCGAAAGTTTTTTTTTTCATAACACAAAGCCATGCACAAGCTTCTAGTTATGATGTCCAATGAATAATATCTTCACAAAAGCGATGATTAAGAAATGAACACGATACTGCTACGTTTTATGAAGGAAAAATAGAAAGCATAATATTTCAAGAGCAGCACTGGAAAACCAGAATCGAAAGCAATTCTTGAGTATTGTGTTTGTACCATTTCATTGGAGACTATAAGTCCTATGCAGCTTTAAAAAAATGCGCTGCTGTAAAACCAAAACCGAAAGCAAAGCTTGGGCTTTGTGATCCTGCCATCGAGTGAAACACTACCAAACTAGGTCCTATGCTGCTTAAAAAAAAGTGCGAAGCGGGAATCGAACCGCGGCTGCCCTGACGCGGGACTAAAGGTGCTCGCTATTCTACCACTTGGCCACGGCTACCTTTTTTTTCTTTATTACATGGAAAAGAAAACTGAAGGTGTATTACAAAGTGGACAGAACTACACACTTAAAACTCAGGCAAACACACACATGCATCCAACAAGTGCATCCAGTCTGGCGGAGGTTCCTGCACAGCGTACACACTTCGTACATACGCAGCACTTTCGCGAAAAAAGGATTTTGTAGTTCGCGGGCTTTCGGCATGGCGATCACAGAGCCTACTTCTCCACAGGCTATATAAACCAAGTACAATGAACATGTCATAGGGAGGACCACCTGTAACCTTAAACGGTAGAAACCTAATTGAGTATGGAGTCATGTCAATGTCGTTTTTAAGTGTCCGTTGGAGAATGTCCCAAAAATATACAGCGTCCCTACAGTTTATGAAACAGTGATCTATGGTTTCGGCACGTGGACAGTGCCGACAGTTTGTTGACCACGGCACATAGCAACCCCTCGAATTCAACCAAGTTTTAACAGGGAGTGTTTCCGAATGTAATTTAAAGAAAAATGTTTTTACTCCAGGAGGCACACACATTTTTCGGACGCGTTTAAGTACATCCTGATAAGGTCGATTTAAATAAGGTGCACGATACAAAGGATCTGGGAAAATAGAGTCAACCAGTGCCGCAGAAATTGCTTTTCGACTCGCTGTGAACACATACTCCAGGCTGAATCTAACTTTCAAGAAAAGAAATGTATCAACAACCTCCTTGAGAAAGCCCCAAGGAGCCTGTGGGGCATCTCTGACATTTGATGACACTACTATGTTAGGAACATAATGAACTAAACGAAGTTGCAACACTTCACGCAAGAACGGATGGTCACTGTCTCGAAAGAAAAACAGGCGAGAAATAATTTGCCTGACGAAGAGGTGTACTAAGCCTAGACCACCACGTTCAAGGGGGAGAAACAGATTGTCGCGCCGCATCGATTCACATCTCGAACTCCAAATGAATGTTGCAAATACGCGATGCAGTGCCTGAAGGCGAAGTCTTGAGCAGTTTGTACTTGGAGCACATACATAAGACGGGAAGCTAAGAAAACGTTACACACTTCAGCTCGAAAGAACACTGACAAATTCCGCCTTCGCCATGAATTCACTTTAGGCTGAATTTTGCCAACTTCTCCCGACCAATGAGCGTTGCTATTTCTATACTGTGAGAGAGGCACACCTAAATAACGCAGATCTTCTTTCCATTGAATTCCTGCATAATGTGATGGCATTGTGGCCCATAATCCAAACCAAAAACCTGAACTTTTTTCAAAGTTAACGCTTGCACCAGAAGCAGCACAAAATTCTTCTGTAATTGCAAGAGCAGTGTTTACACTCTTTTTATCGGTACAGAAAAAGGCCACGTCGTCTGCATAGGCAAGAACGCGAACCTCATTAATCAGTAATTTAAACCCTTGGAAATTTTGTTCTTTAAGAATGCCCATGCAAAGTGGCTCTAAATACAAGCAGAACAGAAGCGGTGACAAGGGGCATCCTTGTCGTACTGATGATAAAAGCCTAATCGGATCGGAGAGAGAGCCATTCACTATAAGCCGCGTTGAGCCATTAGCATAACATATCCTCACACCTCTAAGGAGCAGAGATCCGATATTTATATGCTCCAGTAAAGTAAACAGGAATGAGTGATTCACCCTATCGAACGCCTTAGCCAGATCTAGCTGTACCATGGCCACCTGTCCAATCCCCTCAGCTACACACTCTAGCACCGATCTCGCAACATGAATGTTCGTCTGAATGGACCGTCCCCAGATGCCACATGTTTGATGATCACCGACCACAGATCTTACTACAACTTGCAAATGGTTAGCTAATACCTTAGCAAAAATTTTATAATCCACATTGCATAAGGAGATAGGACGATATCCGTCAACTTTTTGCAATTTCTGTTCATCATCGGTTTTGGCTATAAGGACGGTGTGTCCTTCGTACATTGTGGCGGTTAGGTACCCTACTTCCAAGGCCTCTCGGTACACCTGAAGTAATAATGGCGATAAGAGGGAACGAAAACACTGATAAAATTCGGCAGTAAGGCCATCCGGGCCGGGCGTTTTGCCCTTCGCTAACGAATCGATGCATGAAGTTACCTCATTGATATCAATGTTTTCGTTTGTATAATCGTACTCATCCTGATTTCACTGGGGCAGCAACGACACAATTTTTTTGGCAGCATCTGTATCCAATGGCATGCGGTCTGGTCTCGGAATAGTTCTTGGTAATGTTCAAAAAATGCTTTAGTTATTAGAGTAGGCTCGTTAACAATGATTCCACCATACTCTATCTCTAATATTTGTTTAGACAGCGCGTGTCGGCGCTCATCACCAAGAGCCCTACTGCAAGGCTGTTCTTCCAGGAAACGCTGCTCTCGCGCCCGCACTAGTGCACCTCTGTATTTTTCTGCGTTCAAAGTTTGTAACTGTGCCTTGACCTTATGAATATCATCAATATATTGACCCGGATGTATGCATTCAAGCTCAGGCAATTCACTCAAAAGTCTATGCAATGCTTTGTAATTATTCTTTTTTTCAAAGGCTAATATTGATGATTCTTCGATAGCTATCATTTTAGCTTCCTGTTTGAATAATTCCCACAAAGCAAGGAGTGGCAAGTCTTTGCGGCAAGACACATAAGCTATAAGCTCAGTAATACGATTTAAAAAACACTCACGCGAAAGTAACTGGTTATTAAACTTCCACAGCTCCCAGCAAATACGCCGACTTTGGTACCGACGGCTGCCAAAACATGCTGAGACTAGGCAATGGTCACTAGAGAATATAGGATGCACAGTGTCACCATGAATAAGAGGTAGTGCGCTAAGTGAAACGTATATTCGGTCAAGCCTTGCATGCGAGGTACCCTGGAAGTGCGTATATCGACAACCCGCCTTTTCATTTTCCCCAATGTCCACAAGCTGATAATCACATATCAGGCGTTGCAACGCATCACTACTTGGATGATGCCTCAGCTTCAGTGACGTACGATCTTGCACGTTACATACACAATTAAAGTCTCCAAAGAGGACCAATGCACGATCAGTACAGAAATGATTTTCTAGAGATAAGAAGAAACACTCGCGTTCACGTAACTTGTTCGGGGCATAAACACACACAAATCTAAAGCTCGTGCCACTGATATCAATATCGCAGCAGATTAGGCACACTTCCCTATCTGTAAACAAATGTAGGAAATCACGCTGTAAATTTTTGCTAACAAATAACATACAGCCTGCGGAAACGCCTACTGCATGGCTGACACAAACACTATAGTCAGATATGAATGGAGATAGAGCTACTTCTGTGTTTTCGTCGGATTCAATCTTTGTTTCTTGGATAGCAGCAATATCTAATTTTCTATTGCGTAACAAATGAAGAAGCTGTACTTGCCGTCGCTTACTTCGTAAGCCACGGACATTTAAAGTGTCAAAATGGAAGGGAAGAGCGCCCGCCATGATTACCTATGCAGGTGCAGCGTCTAAACGCTGCTCCAGAGGTGCACCACTCCCTTCTCGATGAGGTGATGCACTATGGACTTTTTGGTGCACGTTAACACAAGGAACATCAGCAGGTGTAGGTGTTGCTCGGAGCAGTTTTGTCAACTTTGACACCTTGGGAACGCGAGCCTCCTTTGCCGAGGACGATGGACTGTCGGATGACGCTGGACGCTTCTTGGCGGCCTCGCACATCGATCCAGATTCCACTGACAGTGGGCGATCTTGAACTGGTGGAGATTCTGCCCAAGACACAGTTGGTTCGTCGTCAGGTGCGTTAGTCTCCTCCTCGATAGCAGGCTTCTGGCTGAGGCTAATGTCAGCCGATGACGGTTTAATCTGTTCTTGTCGATGAGTCTCAGGGAGTGTTTCTCCAGTTGCATCCACAACTTCGCTCACGTCCATGAGATGATCGGTGATGGTATCAGCCTCAGCTGGTCTACTTCCACAAAGCTTGTCAGCGTAGGTTCCGACGCATGCATCTGCAGGGTGACCGTAGCGGTGACAGTTACTGCAGCGTGGTGTTCGACATTGTCGCCGGATATGCCCAACTCTGTTGCACCGGAGGCAAAGTGGTGGTCGGCCAGGTACCAAGGCACTGGTGGCCATATATGATCAACAGATGTGGCAAATTACCGGCAGAAACGCCATCTTTCAATGTGAACGCCACGTCTCGGTTAGTCATTTGCCAGCCCTCCATGCCGTCACACCGCCACATTTCTCTCGTGATGGACTGCACTGTGCCATATGGCTCTAGCGCTTCAACAATCCGTCTCTGTTCGAGGTGTGGGGGAAGCCAAAGAAGCTTCATCTTGATATTCTTGCATTCCGGGTCAATGACAAGGCACTTCAGGCCTTTCACCAACTCGCCTTTGTCGACAAGTTTCTGTTTCGCAATGCTATTAACACATGTTACCAACCACAAATGGCTCATCTCGTATTGTCCAGCGCCGAGTATTTGAGTTGCATTAGGCACTGAAAGGAGAGCATCGCGAAAGTCCGGGGCTCGATACGGCCGCCCTGCCATGTCAGCATGCAGGAAAACTGAATTGAGGACGGTGTTGCCAGTCGGTAGACGAGGAAGAACGACTTTATAATTACCGGAATTGGTAGACGACGGTGGGTGTGATCCTCGGCCAAGGGCCGATGCGCTGTTTCCAGCGGAGCTCATCACAAACGTGGCCGTTCGAACAAGCCTCTTCTTCTTCTTGAGCGTACCGCTTGGCGGAGCCTCGGTAGCCACGGCTACCGAGGCTCTGCCAAGCGGTACGCTCATGTTTTTATAGATACCACGGGAATTTTCACGACGGTGTTACAAAAATCACTTTCGGGAACAGTCTTACGCCATATGTGGAGAGTCGAGCTGGCATCAACCGAAAGCTGAGTCTCCGGACTACATACGCTGCACTGGGTATTACGATAGACGCGATAGTTTTATTAGTCATCGTTCTTGCCACAAAAATCAAGCAAAAATTTTCGTCGTTTCTGTAGGCTTCCATTGCTAAAACTTTAACCGCTGTGGAAACAAAATTCTTACGTGCCATAGAGTGAGCACTGCATTTGGCTCGTGTGGATTGTCTTCCAGAACACGTTTGTCACCTGCCTTTTTCAATAATCGGCCTGCAACTTTTGTTATTCGCAAAAAAACCGCTCGTTCCATTGAAAACGCGTTAGCTTCGTGCCGGGCCCGCTTGGGGCGCTAGTTGGTACGTGTCCAGAAAAGCTGGATATGATATGGTTTAATTTTTCAAACAAAGCGCTTGCACTAGCCACCCTTAGGAATGTGTTCAGTCACCAAGTCGCTCAGCTTGCAGTGTTAATCGCAATTTTAGTTGGCCCACAATTTCAAATTGGCCCACCACCAAGCTTCATTTAGGCCACCCCCAATCTCATGTTGGCCCAGGCCAAAATTTAAGTTGGACCGCATCGAAATTATCACGATGAAATTATCATCGAATTATCACCAAATTTGAAGCTGACCACCTCGAGTTTTCAAGTTGGCCCATGTCCGAATTTCCCACTCACCCCCCCCCCCAAATTTCAATTGGCCCACGCCTACTATAATATTCCCCACCTAGTTTCTAGGACTCCTATGCATCTTATCAGTATTCCTCTTCAATGTCTTGTTTTGTTTAAGTTGTTCCTCATCGCTTATAAAGCTACCAATCATCTACATTAACACTATTATAACGGTTCCACAACCTTCGCACTTGCCGCAGGTGGGGATCGTGCGCCACCTGCGGCAAGTTGTTTTTTCATCCATTTTCATTTCCATTAATTTATCGTTTCTTTATTTCATTTTGTAAGAACAAGTAATTTCCCCTAAGTTGTCCTTGGTGTCAGTGTTTGTGATAAGGATATGACTCTGATGATATGATTCTGATGATATGACTAATAAAAACCGGGTCCCTCGGTTAACCCCATTGCTTCTCGTTCAAGGTATTACAAGGTATTATTAGATGCGAAGTATTACCCTTTTCGCGCTACCGTGTACGCTACGACATGCTTAGTGAGCGATGCGATGCAGTGCCGCGTTTCATTTAAAGCTGTAATTGCAGTAAAGACTTGCTGTTGCTGGTTTGCGTGTGCGACCGAAGAATTACCTAAATTATTATTGTATTCAGATGTACATATATACTATCATCAAGAGGTGAAACTATTGATTTGCATGCTGCAAGGTACTCTTCTGATCATACTGAAAGGTGTGCTTGTTTATCTTTTTCCGGTGGCCGTTGTTCACCGGCTAACAAATGTTAAACGTAATCACTCAGCGCAAGACGCGTCTGCATGATTTCGAACTTATGCGAATGTTACCGTTCCTTCTATCTGTTGAGTATGTGCTCGTCAAACCATCTATTATGAGATTGCATGAACAACATGAATTGTGCAGTAGTTTCTCGAAACCATGCGAGCACCAGCGATTACACTAGAACCTGGTGGTGGGGGTGGTGAATGGTGAAGCAACATACGGGTTTAGCCTGGCGATCAAGGCCGGCAATTGCTCCGCCCCTACATTAAAACCTTCGACGAGCGATGTAAAAAAGGCGACGGGCGTGACCTGCTCATCAAATTTACATCAATCGCTGACTGTACTCGCCGCTGTCGTAATTTCAGTGTAGCCGTTTTTTTTTGTGCGCACAGGTACGTCCAATAAAGAGTAAGTTTGTGATTCGCCGTTTTGCTAGTGTCCTTGATCGTCACGACTGCGTGAGATCTGGTGTAGGTGCTTGTACGTACGTTCTGGTACCGAACTTCCCCGCAGAGCCGTGATCCAAGCCCGAACCGCTAAGACAGCACCAACGCCGCCAAGGAACAGCGAGCTAGCCGCAGCTTGCAAGGACTACTACGGAGTATGGACCTCTTCCCGAGACGACCATTCAAATCAAGGCGAAGTCTACCACCACAATAGCAGGCCCAGCATCCCCCATCGTGCTGCAACAGCCGAGGGAGCCACCGATCTCCTGCGGATCAACATTTCAGTACTCGAAAACCAAGCTAGATGCGTATGAAAGAGTCGCTGGAACAGCGACTGGAACAACTGCAACAGCGAGGACAAGCTGCGCTATGTCTTCTTCTCTTTATGAGATGTCTCCAAGACGTGGTTGGAGAATCGAGAAACCCTGCGCGCTATAACGAAAAGCTATTCCGATCTTTTCTATTCCATTTCTGCAATCAGCCCACCGCGATTGGTCACAAACTTGTGCGGGCCACCCCCACTTAGCCTGTCTGTCAAGCGACGTCACGAAAACCGCGATACTCTCTATCTGATACGACGTGTACCCGTCACGTATACGTCACGTCGCGTATCTACCCGACATGTACCTTCTACTAATTATGCATGATTGCACCGAACAAAAGAAAAATACTTGTTTCTGATTCTACGCCTTTTCGCCGCTAGACCTCGACTATCGGTCAAAAGTTTTATCGCTGCACCCACTTCACCTGCCTGTCACGCGACGTCAGAAAAGCGCGAAAACTCACACGTCAAGTGACGTGTACGCGTTGAAGATGCATTAATATGCCGAACAAACGTGATTTTTTCTCTGAATAGCCACAGGCTGCCCCGTTCTGAAAGGAATAAAAGATGACTGTCGCCGATCGCTCAGGCACTGGCTACTTGCCCCTGCGGTAGAGCATGGGTTTATTTGCGTGTAATAAAACTTTCTGCGTGGCCATGTAACATTTTCGAGAACTTTCGGCACATTTACGACCTCGTTCTGCCAACTCTTCTTTGCTGCGGATCCGTTTTAGCGTCATTCTTATGCTTCCGTTGTATGCCGCTGTGATTGTCGACGAGCCACCGCAAGCTAAGTAAGAGAAAGCGGACCAATCGCAGACGCCGGCACCAACCTCTTCAACCGGTTATCGATATTCAGTGCGGTGGCTCTGCCCCATTGAATCCCTCTCCACTTGAGCATACTCCTCGTCTCTTGTGAGCCAATGAGATAAGACAAGCCGCTCAGTGCAAGCAATATTATTCGTTTTTCAAGCAAACAAAAGTGACCTCCTATGAACGAGGGAAGCATTTGATTGGTTTGATCAGACAACCCTGCGGGTGACTGCCCGATGCTTGCGTCGGCGGCTACGCAAATTTGACGTCAGGAGATTCGAATAAAAACACATTGGAATGGTTTTACGCTATACGGCGCCCTGTTCACAATTTGGGACTTGTTTTCTGCGGTGTTCGAGGGAACTTCCAGAGCTTTGTGCGGAAGGAGCGAGCGCAAGCGCCCAATACGGAATGGGGGTACAGATAAAAAAGTGCGAAAGGGACAAACTTGGCCTTCCTTCAACGCTGCAGAGCTCGGCTTAATACTCGTCACAGACCCAAGGCTCCCCACCAGATCCGGTAATTCGGTCAGTCGAGATACGACTCCCGATCTCACCTTCCTCCGAGGTCTCGAGGGCACGTGGGACAACCTCCAGGAGGGGCTAGGCAGTGACCATTACATACTTGAAATTATGTTGCGTGTCAAACCCCGACCACCCGCGAGATATGAGTATGTGGACTGGGACCTGTTTCGAAAAATCAGAAATGAAACAGTCCCGCCAGACGAAACGTATGCAGATCTGCTAGATAATCTGAACAAGGCGGTTAAAGGAGCAACCAAAGAAATCATTACGGATGTTGAAGTTCCTAAAATGGACTAGAGACTTGCTCACCTTCTGGAGGCTAAACACGCCCTCTCAGCCAGGTGGAAGACCCAAAAGCTTAATCGTAGACTCAGATCAAAAATCGCGCTTCTTAACAAGGAGATTGAAACCTATTCGGCCCAGCTCGCCCGGCAGCAATGGGATGAGACGTGTACCGAAACGGACGGGCGTATGCGAAGAGGTAGCAAATGGAGCTTACTTAAAAGTCTCCTCAACGATAAACAGTCTAAGGACACCCTTAGCCTAGCAACGGATAGGCTCATTAAAAAGCAAACCGCAATCGGTCTCACCGACACGGAATTAGCCAACAACTTAGCACGTACTTATCTCCCCCTCGCCGAAGACGCGGATCGCCCGGTAGAGCGCGTGAACTACATGGTCGGCACCTGATCTAGACGAACCTTTCACCGTGTCAGAGATCAGACACGTTCTCTTCAATCTAAATGGCAGATCAGCCCCGGGACCTGATGGAATCACGAACAAACTCCTCAGGAACCTAGATGATAGGGAAATCGAGATAGTCACGGCCAAAATAAATGAGGTATGGAAAAGTGGACAGGTCCCGATAGACTGGCGTACCGCAAAAGTGGTACTCATACCCAAACCAGGAAAACCTCCACATATAAATCATCTGCGGCCAATTTCCCTTACATCATGCATCGCCAAGGTTGCGGAGCACGCGATACATAATAGGATCACTGAACATATTGAAAACAAGGAGCTATTTAGACACAACCTAATCGGCTTTAGAC
This sequence comes from Dermacentor albipictus, assembly GCF_038994185.2. NCBI lineage: Eukaryota > Metazoa > Arthropoda > Arachnida > Ixodida > Ixodidae > Dermacentor > Dermacentor albipictus. Next base: position 1,974,802 of record NW_027225585.1, on the reverse strand, counting down.
AGGCGTTGTCCACGCAGGACGCTATGCTTTTGCTTAAGAAAGCAATCTTTAATAACCCTACTCGCGACGTGAGAGGAATCCTCGCACTGGACCTCTCCAAGGCCTTCGACAGGGTCGCGCATAAACACATCCTGACAGAGATTTCGTCTCTCAACCTGGGCCAGCGGTTTCATGATTACACCAGATCCTTCCTAGGTGATCGCAAGGCACACCTTCGACTAGGCATGGTCACGGGAGGACCCTACGAACTAGGCACCTGCGGCACCCCGCAGGGCTCAGTCCTTTCCCCACTCTTATTTAATATAGCCATGCACAAACTCTCAACTCGCCTCGCTGCAATTCCGAACGTGGGTCACGCCATTTATGCGGACGATATTACGATCTGGGCGCCGGGCGGATCGCTAGCCATGCTCGAACACTCGTTACAAAGCGCGTTCGAGGCTACCGAAGGTTTTCTTTCAAACACGGGCCTTGAACTCTCCCCCGCTAAATCAGAGGTACTGTTATACCGCCAGTCCAGACAGGGGGTCAGAAATCTTGCGCTTCTGGAAACTCTGCCGGTAGAAATTCGAGCTAAAAACGGGCATCCCATACCGAGGAAGGACTCGGTCAAGATACTAGGTCTCCTCATTGATGCCAAGGGCTGTAACTCGACGGCCCTCAACAGGCTCACTGGACAGGCTAGTAATGTCCTAAGACTTGTAGCCCGCGTCTCAAATCGAAGAGGCGGTCTTAAAGAGGATAATTTGCTCAGAGCTTATCAGGCATTCTTCCTGAGTCATGTCACCTACATCGCGCCATACCTTAATTGGGGTAAAGCGGAAAAGGCCTAGCTCGACTCCCTAATCAGAACCGGCCTCAAGCGCGTGCTCGGCCTTCCGCAGTCCACAAGCACTGAGAAGCTGCTGGAGCTAGGACTCCATAACACCATCGATGAGCTAATAGAAGCTCACACAGCGGCTCAGATAATGAGACTTTCATCCACTAAGCCAGGGATTAAGATTTTAGAAGAAGCAGGAATCCAACCCAGACATGAACCGGCGACCAAAGTTAGCTTGACCCGGGAAACCAGAGCTCACATCGTGGTTGACCCCGTCCCGCGAAACATCCACCCAGTGCATAACCAAGGAAGAAGATTCGCGAGAGCCAAGTCCATCCTTAAAAAGATCAATCAGCAGAAGCTAGATGCCTTCTTTGTCGATGCTGCCAGATATGACAGTGGGGATAAGTTCGCTGTCTCGGTGGTAGACGCGGGGGGCAACCTGGTCAATGCAGCCTCTGTTTATACTAAGTTTGCCCATGTGGCGGAGGAAGCGGCGATCGCTCTGGCTTTTCACAGCTCGAAAGTTCCCGCTATCATCTTCTCGGACTCGCGCACCGCGGTTAGATCCTTCTCGTCCGCCCTCATATCTGAACAGGCGTACATTATTGTGATCAAAGCACTACAAAGGACTAAGGAGAGTACGGAAAGAGGATACCAAATCTCGTGGTTCCCAGCCCATATAGATAGCTCAATTAACCCGCTTGGATGTAATCCCAACGAGCAGGCCCACCGGAGAGCGCGCGATTTCACGCACCGTGCTGTCGCGGGTAGCCAGGCTTGGAACGAGGTCAACATCCACAAAGATCCATTAAGTACATTCCACGAAATCGTTTCTCATTATCGACTAGGCAGGAGGACATTTCCACCCCCTCACCCTAAATTGAACAAACCTCAGGCTACCACACTAAGACTCCTACAAACCCGTACATATCCCACTCCTCGGTCTCTTCACAGGATAGATCCTGAACACTCACAGTCGTGCCCCAAATGTGGTCATGACTCATGCTCTTTTGACCACATGCTCTGGCTGTGCCCAGCCCTTAACGCCTCTCCACCCATCATGAAAGAACAATGGCAGGACTCTCTCAAGAGCAGCAATCTCAACATTCAAATCCAGGCTGTCCAGAGGGCCCACGACATTGCCGCGGGACTTGGTCTCCCGGTTCCATCGTGGGCGGAGCCACCGACTTGATCTTCGGGAGCCTTCGGTATGGCTCCCCGAGGTCTCAGTCCCTCAGGACTCAAATAAAGTTCTTGTCATGTCATGTCAGCTGCCTAATGAGAAAATCATCATCTTCACGGAAAACATGACCCGTCTTTTGCGGCATGCCGACCCTGAAATGTCCTAGGAGAAACGCTCCGCTTCTGCAGATGCGGGGCCTGAAGCAAGAACCTTTTGCCGGACTGATCCACAGCCCCCCGAAGACCATGGCTGAGTTTTTGATAGAGGCAACGACGATTGAGACAAGCATACTACGATAGAAGACCTGACGACGCGACGTACCTGCTACAGAACAACGTGATGTAACTGTTATGCGACGCCATCACCCAAGCACAAGGCTAGACGAAGAACAACCGACCCGGACGTGGTTTTTGACGCCCACGAAGTCACCGCTCTAGTAGAAAGAGAAGCCGACTACTCCGTCATCACCCTTCACCACGAAGCTGAAGAACGTCAAGCCTACATCGGATGGCCCTCATATCGGGACCGCTGGAAGACACCTTATTACGCCGACTGGTATCGGCACAGCTAGAGCTACATTGTGCATGACCGGACTTACACTGCGACTTTCGTTATCCTGCAAGATCGCTTACGCGACGTAATTCTAGGCATGGACTTTTTGAATTAACATTGCGCAGTCATTGACGTAAATTCAAACTTGATAACGCTGTCCACAGACTACGCGATACCACTGGAGAAGGCTTCCAGTCAGCGTGGCTTGAGTGTACTTGAAGACAAAATCCGTATCCCGCCTCGGCCGAGCATTGTCATTTCCGTCAGCACCTAAACACCCGCAGACCTAGAAGGCGTTATCGAGGGTGACCAATGTACACTACTCAACCGTGAAATTTGCGCCACAAGAGTGATCGCAAGGCTGCACGGAGGGAAAAGGAAAGTGATGGTGGCAAACTTCAGTGAGAAGTTCAAGTACATCAACACGGGCACAATAATCGCATACGTCGAATAAATAGCTGAAACGAGCATTGAATTTGTCCTCTCGGATTCTGTCGCATTTACCTCGACGACCATATTTCGGAAACTACACTTCGACATAAATCGAAGTCTCCCCTTGAGTAACCAGCAACAGCTCCAAGAATCTTCTCCGGCGATACAAAGACCTCTTTTCGACGTTGTCGAGGTTTCGACAACTCTCAGTTGAGAACCATTGCATAACAACCGAAGAGCCCTTGCCGAGTTTCAATGCGATAACGTGAAGATATAAGGCAACAAGTTCACGAAATGCTGCGTGTTAACCTCATCCAGCCGTCTAGAACCCCGTGGGCATTCCTTGCAGACTTGGGGAAGAAAAGGGACGGAACTCTATGTTTCTGCGTCGAATATGGTCGACGGAACATCATCCCCATCGGTAAATAACCCTTAAAGGCCCCTTTCGAAGCAGTACTTCCCGGTTATTGCATTTTACATCACAAAGGAGGACGCACACCCCCCCGCCAGATGGATAGACGACGCATTAGACCGGCACTGCAACTCAAAATACTTCCCGTTGATGCATCTAAAGACTTACAATAGGGAAATATAAGACTACGAGAGGTATCACGTGAAGACCACTTTCATCACGCCGGGTGGGCTCTATGAGCTTAAAATCATGCCATACGGACTGTGCTGGGCGCTTGTAACGTTCTAGCGGGTCACCGTCCTGGGCTAGTTCGCCGTGCGGCTAATTATGCGCTCCATGCAGAGCCGCAAAGTATAGCTGCACATATTCACGGCTTCACCGGTAGTCGGTTCACAATATACACTACAAGGTGTTCGAGCCCGCCACCTCCCATCTTCGAAGGATTCATTCTAGCGGGTTATGGACGCGGTGTTAGTAGGGCTGAAGGGGCCGACTTGCCTTGTCTACTTTGATAACGTCGTCGTCTTTTCCGGGAGTTTCGACGATCACCTTAGGCGGTCTGAGACAGTGTTAGAGGTGATCAAGTCATCCGGACTCACCCTGAAAACGCAAAAGTTCTGTTTCGCTTACGAGGAACTTCTGTTCGTAGGCCACGTAATCAGCAAGTCTGTAGTGAGTCCCCACCCACACGAGACAGCTGCCATCGCTAAGTTCCGGTGGCCCGTCAACAAGAAAGCAGTGTGCAGATTCCTTGGCATGTGTGCCTATCGCAGGACCTTTGTAAGAGACCTTTCAAGAATTGTGGAGCCATTAAGCAATCTCACATAATCTGTCGTCGGCATTAAATGTGAAACAGAGCAAGAAGACGCTTTTCAAGAGCTGAAACCACGGCTACAGTCACCACTGGTGCTTTTGTACATCGCAAAGACGCCGAGACAGAAATCCACACCGACGCAGTTAGCGTAGCGCACGTCGCCGTGCTTGTTCAAAGGAAAGGAAAGGATAGTTGAGAGCATATTAGCTTACCCTATCTTCTGACTGTCGAATGCAGAAGCGAGTTTCTCTACGGTAGAGAAAGAATCCCTCGCGATCATTTGGGCTATGGCGAAATTTCGGCCTTGATTATATGGCAGGTACTTCAGACTGGTAAGCGACAACCACGCCTTAAGTTGGCTGGTAAACTTAAAGGATCCTTCCGGTCATCTAGCACGATGGATCTCAGACTCCAGGAATTCGACATCACCGTAGTCCTAACGGAAGCATTCTGATGCCAACTGCCTATCGCGCGCCTCTACAGGCCCACCCCCGCAAGAACTGGATGACGACGCCTTCCTGGGAACAAGAAGCACAGACGAGTTTGCCGAGCAGGAGCGCGTGTACCTAGAGCTAAAAAGCCTTGCCGAGTATTCTCAACGCAAGGCTCACTTCGTTCCGAGGGTATTTAGGTGCGGATTACCGTTGTTCATCTTGCGAAACGACGTCCTGGTGAATAACTTTTCCCCAGCCCACGCAAACAATCTCTTCATTGTGCCCGCAGCACTCTGGTAAAAAGTCCGACATGCCGTGCACGACGATTAGACAGCCGGGCACCTCGGGACGTTCCGTACGCTAGTAAGAATGCAAGAAAAGTATTACTGGCCACACCTGACACCCGACGCTGCCTATTACGTCAAGACATGCCGTGCAGCCCATGACGCAAGACGCCACCGACAAGGCCAGCGGGATTTCTACAGCCGATCCAGCCTCCTTGCTCACCATTTCCGCAGATTGGGATGGATTTGATGACACCCTTTTAGACGTCAACATCCGGAAATAACTGGATCGTGGTGGCAACGGACTACCTCATCCGCTTCGCTGAAATGAAAGCTCTGCCGAAAGGTAGCGCAGCCGAAGTGGCGAAATTAATATAAATTAAATTATGGGGTTTTACGTGCGAAAACCACTTTCTGATTGTGAGGCACGCCGTAGTGGAGGACTCCGGAAATTTCGACCGCATGGGGTTCTTTATTGTGCACCTAAATCTACGTACACGGGTGTTTTCGCATTTCGCCCCCATCGAAATGCGCCGTCTTGGCCGGGATTCGATCCCGCGACCTCGTGCTCAGCAGCGCAACACCATAGCCACTGAGCAACCACGGCGGGTAAGAAGTGGTAAAATTCTTCGCCGAGAACATCCTGCTGGGACATGGTGCCCCAGAAATCCTGATCACCGACAGAGGAATGGCCTTATTGCAGAGCTCGTCCAAGCTATTCTGCAGTACAGCCAGACAAGCCACAGGAGGGCAACTGCCGACCACGCGCAGGCGAATGGTCTTTCGACGCGGCTAAACAAGGCCCTCGTCGACACGTTAGCAATGCACGTCCATGTCGAACACAAGACGTGGTATGCCATCCTGGTCTAGATAACCTTGGCATATAACACGGCAGCGCAAGAAACAACGCAAACCATGCAGTTCAATCTCGTTTGGAGAAGGAACGCAACGATGACGTTCGACGCCATGCTGCCACACGTCACCGACGAAGCGAATCTCGACGTCAGCGCCTATCTCTAGTTAAGAAAAAATTATGGGGTTTTACGTGACAAAACAACTTTCTGATTATGAGGCACGCCGTAGTGGGGGGCTCCAGAAATTTCGACCACCTGGGGTTCTTTAACGTGCACCTAAATCTAAGTACACGGGTGTTTTCGCATTTCGCCCCCATCGAAATGCGGCTGCCGTGGCCGGGATTCGATCCCGTGACCTCGTGCTCAGTAGCCTAACACCATAGCCACTGAGCAACCACGGCCGATCGCCCATCTCTAGTGTGCCGAAGAAGCCCAACAGCTCGCCCGTATGCGCATCAAGAGCCAGCACAGGACTGACAGCCGGCACTACAAACTTCGATGACGCCACGTGAAATACCAGCCCGATGACAGTCTTTGGGCCTGGACTCCGATACGCGAACGAGGACTTTGCTGGAAACTGTTACAACGCTCTAACTGACCCTACAAAATTATCTGCAGTATTGGCGCACCGGACTATGAGGCTGTGCCAGACGGCATTTTGCAATCCCATTGGTGCTGCGCAGGACCTGAAGTCGTCCACGTGGCGCGTTTTAAGCCTTTCTACGCCTGCTGACCAACGTGGGGACTTTGTTTCTTTGTTGTTTTCTTTCTACTTGATTATTCGTGATTTTTTGTTCGCTTTCTTGTTTGTTTGCTACACAGGGGTGATGCTTTTTGAGAGGGGGGCATTGAAACGTATGCACGTTTATCATCCTCATGTGACCGGTCTTCAGCGGATAACAAATGTTAAACGTTATGACTGAGCGTAAGACGCGCCTGCGTGATTTGGAACTTAATCGCGCGAATATTATCGTTCATTCTATCTTTTGTGCACTTCCACGCTGAACATTGGATTATAAGATTGCATGTACGACATTAATTGTGTGGTAGTTTCTCGAAGCCACGTGGACACCAGCGATTACACTAGAACCTGCGACGAGTAATGTATAAAAACCGATGCGCTTGACACGCTGATCAGCTTTCCGGCGATCGTCGACTGTGCTGGCCGCTGTCGTTGTAATTTGAATGTATCCGCTTTTCTTTTTTTGTTCGCCCGATAAAGAGCAAGTTTGCCATTAACAGTTTTGCTATTGTGTCCTTGACCGTCACTACTACGAGACAACACATCATTCAACAACGTAATAATTCCTTGTTGTTTTTCTCACCAAGAACAAGTTATTTTGCGTTGTAAGAACATATTACTAATTGATATTGAAAGTATCCCCTCTATAAAGCCCCAATGCGGGCAATGAAATTGAACCAAAGGATTTCAGTCATACGGATATCAGAGAGAGAGAGCAGTGGTTCTTGAGGGGAAGGAGGAAAGGCTAGCGCTATTTTCTGCAACCCCTGCGGGAGCACGGCTCAGCGCCAGCAGGGTGGAGGGCATGGGGTTAAAAGAGAGAGAGGGTAGGAGGGAGAAAGGTAGAGGGTCGTAGAGATGAAAGCGAAGTAGTGGCCGGTCAGGAAGCCCGAGGTGGTGGCCATCCGTCTTTGCAGAAATGTCCTATAGTCTCGCCGAGAGCCCCGACGAGTCGAGGTACTCGACGACACTTAGGAAGGCTGGTAGCTGATTACGACAGGGGAGGAGGATATCTTCCTGTCGTGAACATGGGAGCCCCAGGTACTGGAACTCTTGCAGAAGTCGACCGCGGTGCTGCAGGTGAGCAGGGCAGGCCAGCAGGAGGTGTTCCAGAGTTTCTGGTTCACCACAGGAGGCACAGGCTGGCGAGGTGGCTTTCCCAAGGCGGTGCCGGCGAGCTGCCATCCAGTAGCAGCCAACTCGCAGTACGAGCAGCAACGAGGCATCCCTTCGTAGGAGGCCGTGCTGTGGAAGAGGCCGTGGAGGCCGGCCCAGGGATACCCGTTTGTCCGGGTGGCAGGCGATGATGTGCCGGCGCAGCGTGTGCCTCGAGAAGTCTGCGGCCGTTACAGCAGGGCTGAGGGGGACGCTTGAGTGGTGATCACTTTTTGCCAGAGTGTCCGCCTCTTCATTGCCCGGGATCCCCACGTGTGCCGGTAGCCAATGCAGAGATACTGAGCATATGCGTCCTGAAGGGCCGTCACGCGTGTGGTATTTGCTTGTTTCAACGAGGCGCGTGGGCGCCATCACTCGAGAAAAGAGGAGGAAGAACAAATTGGGCTCGCGCTGTGAATCTAACCGGTTAGCGCTGCAACCGCTGTGGAAAATATAGCCTGTACATAGTTTCTCGTCTTATTGACTCGTCTTTCGCGTAACGTTGTGGTGGAGGTTGAACGTTGCCCGTCCTCGCCACGGAGCTCCGAAGCGACCGCACCATGTCTTCTCAGCCATGGCTTCCGATGGAACCACCCCGTCGCCACCTACACATTTACGGTGTTGCAGTTCACATCCCCTCGTGTCAAATCAGTACTTTTGCGCATTCCGAGGTGTAAGAATACAAACAGGACGAATTGCCGTTCGTATACAGCCTATACATACTAGCTCTTCCGCAATGCAGACTTTCCCCTTCCTTCCTTTAGAACTCATGAAGGGCTATTTCGTCCATACAGAATTTGTTCCTCTACTGCATGACTCAAGTATAGCGTGCTTAGCGAATTTCCACCTGAAACGTGGAAAGAAGGAGGTGACGCACAAGAGAAGTACATTACCATCCCGAGTGATAGAACTCCGCTGTATTCAGAGAAAGAGATGCAAAGGAGAGAAAGGCGGGGATGTTAACAAGAATTGAAGCCTCCGGTTTGCTACCTTGCACTAGGGAAGGAAAAGGGGAAGTAATGACGGAAAGAAGAGCGCAGAGAAGAATAAAGGCGTGAAAAATATACAGGGATGGGATGGGATTATTATGGTTTTTCTAATAGGCCACTGCCACGTAAACAGGTCAACAAAGCCTTGACCTACTTTCGGTCAAGGCGTTGTATGATTTCTTTCTTTCGTTATTCAGTTATTCAAGACATTCCTTACAGAAACGCCTTGGGGGACGCGACAAAAGGCACTGAACGTGCCTGACTGGGCCTCGCCACCCTTGGCAGCTGCGCTCACACAAGCACATAAATTAATAAGAAAAAGTATAGAATACAATAGCCGCAATTTGAAACACGGTAAAACTTAAACATCAATAAGTGTTCTTTCTTTTTTTTACATCAATCACATAAATGCAGATTCAATCATATACATTGTACAGGTATGTCGAAACAGCAGTCGTCCGGGTACAGAAAATGTATCGCACTTTCACAATGAAAAGCCAAGACACAGAGTAAGCGGAAACCAACTGGGATCAGTCCGGCACGGTTTTTAGTCTGTGTTGAGAAAAATGTTTTTTTTTTGCATTTTTCTGAAAATGTGCATGGAGGTAGCTGTAACGAGTGCTTCAGTTATTTCCGGATATTCATTTAGAAGTTCTGTTCTGGTATCATAAAACTTAGTTTTTGATCGCCATATTTTGTACGAGAACGTGGCCTGGGTATTAAATTCTTTCGTAGGCAGTACGGACCAGGTTTCACTTGATATTTGGTTTGTAAAGGTGTTGTTTGGTGCTAATGCAAAATTTCTAGGGCCAGGAGTGCTATGCAGGATGCGCCGAGTTTCTCGTTTACTCGAGTTTTACGCGAGTTTGCTCGACGGCAGTCAGTGAACGGAGAGAGCGCGGAACGCGCAAAAGCTACAGGAAGAAAAATACGTAAATAAAAAGCCGCGTATGACAACATGAGCGCACCCTGCGCGGCACGCTGCTTCCACGTTTCAAGCGCAGAAGGCTGTACAACGAAACGCTCCAGCGCCGCGTATTGTTATCAACGGATTATCACAACTTAGCAATACCGTGACTGTACCGCAGTCTGTCTGCACACTTGCCGTGAGCCGCTTGCCACGCCTTTCCCGGGCGCGTCATGGGTGTGCCTCCTCTTTCGGACACCATCTTTCTATCCTCTATCGAATGCGAACAGGGTTCACGCGGCGCATTCTTGCACCTACACTTTCACTCAAACGAATACGTTAAAATATAACAAATATAATAGCGAACATTTTTATTTCTTTAAGTATCTGTTTTTCGTTTACAATGCTAGAAATTTGTGATAACAAACGGAGATCGAGCAAATTATTAAATTTTGCACTTCTTGCCGCGAGTGGCGACAGTGAGGCGAAAGCTTAATAGCGGATACATTGAAGAGGGTCGCACGCACGAGGGAGTTCATACGGTGATAAGTCGCATGGGGCGCTGCAGTGCTATTCTCCATAAAGTCAGTCAGGGTCCATGGAGGGTCATAGCCACTCTTTCTCTATTACGGGAACAAAAACGCAGCGCCGCGGTACGGCTGTTCATCGCCCCCTTTTTAGCAACTAAAAACGACACAACGGCTGTCGCCGCAAAATGGCGCTATGTTATTTCAGGGTCCGTAGTGACGCAGTTCAGTGAAAATGCAAGGTCGATTCAAATAGGTCGCGAAGCTTCGGGCGAAAAGCGGTTCAGTACAGATTGTCACCGACATCAGCATGGGGGGTTATGGCAGCAGCGATTGAAGCGCGACTATGTTTGGAGGGAACAAACATTGGGAAAGAAAAACGCGTTTTTTAATTCAAACGAGACACAGTTAGATTCATTCAACGAAAATAAAATTCCTAGTCTATTTTATATATTCGTGATGAGTTAAGAAAATACGTTTAATTTTATTATTATTAATAAATGCATTTCTTTTTAGCGCCCATCGCTACAGGGGGCGTTGACGCCATTATCACTCGCAGTGTAATGCACGTCTTGAAATGGGCAGAGAGGCGCACTCGTATCACCTGTTGAAATACGCCCCCCTCACAATTTGTGCTTTCTTGCTTGTTGAAGTTTGTCTGAATTTGGTGACGCGAGTAGCTTCATTGCTACTTAATCTGTTCAGTCAAAAGTAGTGAGTTACGACCGCCAGATAATTGTGTAGTTGTTTTCGTGCGACTGCGCTGGCCGATGGGCTTGGCATCTGACAATAGGATCAGCACTCTACACCTAAAGCTTTCGTCGGCCTCCAAAGAAAGTATGTTCTGTGCAGGGATGCTACTTGGACAAACGTACGGCTGGCCTTTTCCTGCATCGCTTTCCACGCTGAAAGCTCGAAACGCCCATCAGTCGAATGGCGGGGCATTTGAATATATAGCTCCAAATGAAGAACAACAAAACAAATTTCGCGCCTTCGAAAACAAAATCACGTCACTTCTGCTTTTAACGCACATGGCGTCACGTTATTTTTTCTTCCGCCGGAAGTGTTCCCACCACATACAGATGGCGCTAAGCCCCATGAACCCGCGATGGACCGCCACGTTTTGAACGTATGGGCTCCTATGGAAGCTTCGCTACCAGGTATATTTACCTTGGAAAATGTACCAGTTTATCTTTGTGCGCGAAGCCTCGGTGATACATTGCGAAAAGTTCGCGCTTCCCAGCGACACAATTCATCGCTTGTCATCGCTTGCGCAGTGAAGGTGCCACTGAGCGCATGTACGCAGTATTTGAGTGTGTTGTGCACTCCGAGGTGCTTGCGGATTACCTCTGCTGCAGCCAGCAGCGATCGCAGATGGATATCATGGATATCGTAACGACACCACAGCAATCGCATTTTTGCAGGTGAGGGCTCTTGTGTGCAGTTATGAAATCAGACTTCAAACAGAGGAAGGTGTTGGAACTGTTGAGTGCGCAGTCCTTGTGATGAAGAAATGTCATTGCGCTGGGTCTAGAAGAGCGAGCGATTCTCGGACGCTGATCGTGTTTACGACGCTGTGGCTCCGGTTCATCACCGATGACAGTGCAGCCATCTCAAAGGACTGCTGCGATACGCACTTCTCAGCGTCGTCGTCCCCCTCGGCGTGTCGACGCCTTTCAAGCAGCTACAGGGACGTGCGCATAATTATCTACTGTGCGCTACGTCGCCACACTGCAGGCAATGAAACCGTGTTGTGGGGCTATCTCAGCCCGAGAAGATGTATGCATAAGCCAGCGACAGTCAACGCTTTGTTTTTGATAGTGGTGCTCAGTACATCACCGATGACAGTGCGTTGTGCGTGTTTTATGTCGGCGGTCAAGATTGTTGATGCCTCTCAGCTCTTCACCGCGTCGCCGTTGCCGGAAGAAAAGTTGGTAGTGGCCCAAGTGTGGTGGGTGCGCGCACAAGAGTTACATGCCTCGCGCGGGGCGTGACCTCTAGTTTTTATTGACAGGCGAACACGTGCTAAACTCGTACATCGCGAAACCCCCTCCGAGTTCAACTCGGGAACATGGCGGTGGCAGTAGCAGCCTGTGTCATTGCATCCAGCTACAGCAAGCGTCAGTATGATCGTCTGGACTCGTTCACCTACATGACCGACGGGGAGTTTCAGCGTCATTTTCGCCTGTCGAAGACATCACTGCGCTGGCTGTGTGAGGAGCTAGGCGAAGACTCTCGTCTGCGGAGACAACGTGGCGGGCTTCATTCCCTCACGTTCGTGAAGCAAGTCCTCTGTGACCTCCGTTTCTACGGGGCTGGGAGTTTTCAGGGAAGCGTCGGCGCCGAGCGTCACAGTGGACGCGATCAAGCTACTGTTAGCCACTGTCAGAGATGTCTCTGACGCGCTTATCAATGCGGCAGTGCGTAAGCGGTGGCTAGCTTTCCTGAATACTGCGGCTGAGCGGGCTTATATAAAAGAATGCTTCCTTCTTAGCGGGAACATTACGAACATAGTCGGGTGTGTCGACGAAACGTACGTAGGAATTAAGGCACCTTCAATGTCAGCGTTACTGTGATTAACATTGAAGCAATGTTTAGACACGCCATATTGCCAAATATGTCACATCTGTGTAACCGACTTAAATTTTGTGTTAGCGACATCTCGCATGCGGCTGCTTATGATACTGACTTTTTCGCTGGTTGATGACGTTTTGCCGGTTGTTCTACTTGTCTGACAGGGTGCCTTCCAAATGGCTCACTTTCTTGGGAAAGAGGTTAAGTATAAATAGATAAATGGATATACCAAATTGTGTGAAGTAACCTATATAAATAACATGGGGTTCTTCATTAGTGAAGTTACTTAGTATGCATAATGCTGAATTTTGGTCATGCGCATGCGTCATCTATCGGCCACACTATGAAACTGCGAGGAATTACACAATTTGTAGCAGCGCCAGATGTGGATGTTCCGCCAAGTTGGTTGTGCCTATGCATTTGTGGCAAAATGAAAATACATTGAGAATCTTAGTGTGTTGGCTTGCATGAAGAAAATATTTCAGATAGTTTGCTCTGTTCACTGTTGATACATGCGCCAGAAGTTCAGCGTATCTTCTGTACTTTTTTTGGGGGGGGGCGGCTTTATTCTGGATAGATAAATCATATATTTTCGTCTCATAATGGGGCTCTAATTCTTAAGGAGTAGAACAATGCAGATCCAATCCTCTACAGAACTCTGTGTGGGCGAAGATGTCATGAACCACCAAGGCAGAATTACATATCGGGAGAAATGTGGTGCAGATGCATGCCACTGAAAAGTGGGTCTTTAACCAACCATGATAAAAATAAAGATTGCAGAGCAAATAGACCTTTTGCACAGCTTTAGAGCTATGATTACACTAAACGTGATATGCTCAAACGAGTAAACGCTTGCCGCAATGCCAAAGTAGGATGAGCAACATGCAGCATATATTGGCATTGAACATGTCTCGTAACCGTTATTTTTATTGTAAGCCTCGCTGTCACACCTTTCCCTCCGGCACTCCCTTTACTGAAATGTGGCACTGTCTTTCCATTGGTGTCATGATGATGATAGTCACGGCAGCAGCAAGGCTGGTTAATGCTTGCCTTTTTGATTTCTGTGAGTTTAGTGGTAAAGAATATGGCACGCGCATACGCCTGTGCAGCAAAATTGAACACTTGTGATTTTTTGGAGAGGTAATTTGTGTTGGGACATTTCAAAGATGTGTCCCATTGTGGCCTAATAACTAGAGCATTGGGGAGGTTGAAGACTGGGTGTATTGATATAGAAGCTTGAAGTTTAATTCCACAACAATTCGACGGGACACAAAGAAGAGAAATACACAAAGCAGAATGATCTGCTGTGTGTGATACCCTTCTTTGTGTGCCATCGAATTGTTGTGCGATCCAACTTCAAATAGAGCATTGGGCTTCTTTGGTGCAGGACCGGGGAAGTGTGAGCTATTCGACAACATACCAGTGCCTTGCCACACAATTACAGAAGTCGGAACGTTTGCAAAAAAATCTCTGTTTTCAAATCCATCTGCTCATGTTATACAAGCACTGATTGAAAGAGCCGTCATACAAAAATGGTGAAATGAATGGCCTGTCCAAAGTGGAATTTGTATATTGACACTGTTGACATAATAGGTGCCATACCGGCCTCAAAATCGTACTGGACAGAGCAGTTTGTTTCCTATGTGAAACACAAGCTTCCATTACATGCTGTGCAGATAACCAAGCTCAGTTTGTTTTGACGTGGTACACAACATTCACTGTAATCTGTTTTTGATTCTAAAGAAGTGCCAAACTCCACCTCTTTTTCAAGGACGTCATGAGAATATTTCGCGAGACCTTTTTACAGCCCCTCATAATGGAAGTGTGGTGAGCCAGCTTTGCTCGGATGCCTTTATAGAATTCTGCTCCCGATCATTGTGTGCTATCAAGTTGCAGAAGTCTGTGCAACTGGTGCAAGGTATTACGTGATTCTATAGTCGGATACAACTTTAGTAGGCTGTGGAATCTGCACTGTAACGCAGGTGAACACATAGAACGACAGAAAGCTGAGCTAGTTGGTAAGGATTCATTATGCAAACTAGAAGTTAGGCGTGCAGACAGGACACAAGAGCAGAGAAGTGGACAACACGAACGCCGACTATCAACTGAAGGGAACACAGAGGCGAAAAATGAAAGAAGACACAAAACTCATCTGCGCATGCTCAGGAATGGTAACACCACGTGTAAATCGGGTACACGTGCTGGTCTACGTGAGAGATAGCTGTTAAGACACTTAATCTCTTCCTTATGTAAAGTAATCGAAGGCTGACTCACGCACGCACTTCCACCATTATAGATATGCCATGCCTCTACCATAAGACGCGTATCTTCATTCTTATGCCTGTACAGTATCGCGCATTCATCTAACTTTGGCTTGCAGTTACAATCTCGGCAATGTAGCGAAAGATTAGAAGGCGATCCACCGGTTAACGACCTTTTATGCTCCATTAGCCTCTGATTGATACACCGTCCCGTTTGCCCTACGTAGAACTGGCCACAGCTAAGGGTAATTTGATATACCACACCCATACGACATTCTGTAAAACTGTTGTTCTTATTGTGCTTCACTGGACAAATATCTGTTCGTTTTTTGCCTTTAACCCGCTCGTTTTTATTCTGTACGGCAGCGCATATCTTACCTACCTTATTGGGAGCAGTGAAAGCAACATTAACATCATATCTACTAGCAACTTTTTTAAGCCTGTGCGACACTGAATGAATATACGGAATAGCCACTACTCTTTTTTTGCGATTACTGCTTGCTGTAATTACGTCCGTCCCCCTCGACACCGACTTCTTTAGGCGCTCAGCTACAGTGGCCACCGCTACATTAGGATAACCTGCTTCTAATAGGCGCCGGACCTGCGCATTAAAACTGGCGCTCATTTTGTGCATGCAGGATCTTGTGAGGGAAGACTTAAGGCACGACATGGCGATTCCGTTTTTTACTAATTTAGAATTTTTCTAATTTTTCGTTTTTTACTAATTTAGAATTTTTCGCCTCTGTGCTCCCTTCAGTTGATAGTCGGCGTTCGTGTTGTCCACTTCTCTGCTCTTGTGTCCTGTCTGCACGCCTAACTTCTAGTTTGCATAATGAATCCTTACCAACTAGCTCAGCTTTCTGTCGTTCTAAGCTTCATTTCTAGTACTCTGAGCCCTTTTCCTTGTTCCCCTACTTATCTGCACAATCCTTCTTCGTTAGCTTCCTTAATTGCGATATGTATGTTCCGCGCTAGAAGCATGTCGTGGTTTAGTCGTAATCGTGTCGTCCCATTGGAAGTTCAAACGATGTGCGGCTTTCTTCAACCATCAACTGGGCATGCCAGGAGAATTGGAGCTATTGTTTCTGCTGAATCATGGCGCCAAGTTAGGTTCTACCAGGAGTGTCTAAGGGTCCGTTGCGTGGCCCTGGGAGACGGTCACCTTTGGAACCGCCCTTACAACGATTGGAATAAGTTAGCCATGCAACATGCGGACTTCCTATGGAGGATGAAACTTCCGGAGCTTCAACAAAGTAAGAGGAAACACCTTTCTAATATTTCACCGTCAAATAATGTACTGGTTCTTGGAGACGCCATAGTAAGTGATAACCATAGAAGAACCCTTGCTTTAGGCCCTAAGCACTGTTTTAAGCCAAACATAAAACCCGTTGAAGTTTTAAGCTTACCGCGCTGCATAACCAGGTTCGTTCCGGAAGAAGAACGCTCACGCTGTATTTCGGATTGCATTGCTAGCCTTAAACAATCTAATTGCCATTTTAAGACGCCTGACCCTGTCGGACCGTTAGTTGATTACCTTGTGGAGCATAAACTTAGACCTGTAATATCTGACAAGGAAGGTTATTTCGTAATTATGCCAGATGACGTGTTTTCAGAAAAAGCGATTTCAGCCATAGAAAAGAATTTGCAACCAGTGAAACTCAAGCCTTCGGTAGTTAAGCAACGTGCGGTTGACCTCTTGTCAAGACATAATCTTGATAGGCTTGTTTGTAATGTCAAGAAAGCTAAATCCCTCACATTAGAACTGTTTTTCTCGGCCAAGACCCATAAACAAGAAATTCCTTTTCGTGCTATAGTGTCAGAGAAAGGGACGTGGCAGGTCTGTGTCGCTAGTTACCTACAGAACTGCCTAGCTTCACTAATTTTTTCAGATCCCTTTTGCCTACGTAATTCTCAGGCGCTAGTTCACTATTTAAGAGAGGAGAATCCGGGTGATTGTACAGCTTTTAGTATGGATATCGAAGACCTGTATTATTCCTTGCCGCATGATGGGTTGCTGAATTCCGTAAATGAGTGCATTAAAGAACAAGTGCAAGAGTCGGCTTTTACTGACAGATGCGGTGTTTCCACGGGAGCTTTTCTAGAAATTCTTTCAATGTATTTGAAGTCGACGCTGATTGGGTGGAGAGATGGCGTTTTTCTGCAGAAATCAGGCATTTGCATTGGCTCAAAGGTTGCCCCTATTCTTAGCAACATTTACCTGAGTAAGGTTGACAACTGCTTAGAGAAAGCCTTAGGTGATAGCGTTATCAAGATATTTCGTTACGTTGATGATTACCTGATTTTCTGCAATAGGGAAGAATTAGACTCCGCTGCTACCTCAGTAAGTGAGCAATTTAAACTTTATGGGGGAGGATTAAAGTTTACCAAGGAATTACCTCAGCGACGCGTAATTCAGTTTCTTGACATTTCCTTGATCTTCGAACAAAATCATGTTTGTTGGCAGTACTCCCCAAGATCTTCGAAGCCGTTGCTAAACTTTCAATCCAAGCATTCTAAATTAGTAAAAAACGGAATCGCCATGTCGTGCCTTAAGTCTTCCCTCACAAGATCCTGCATGCACAAAATGAGCGCCAGTTTTAATGCGCAGGTCCGGCGCCTATTAGAAGCAGGTTATCCTAATGTAGCGGTGGTCACTGTAGCTGAGCGCCTAAAGAAGTCGGTGTCGAGGGGGACGGACGTAATTACAGAAAGCAGTAATCGCAAAAAAAAGAGTAGTGGCTATTCCGTATATTCATTCAGTGTCGCACAGGCTTAAAAAAGTTGCTAGTAGATATGATGTTAATGTTGCTTTCACTGCTCCCAATAAGCTAGGTAAGATATGCGCTGCCGTAGAGAATAAAAACGAGCGGGTTAAAGGCAAAAAACGAACAGATATTTGTCCAGTGAAGCACAATAAGAACAACAGTTTTACAGAATGTCGTATGGGTGTGGTATATCAAATTCCCCTTAGCTGTGGCCAGTTCTACGTAGGGCAAACGGGACGGTGTATCAATCAGAGGCTAATGGAGCATAAAAGGTCGTTAACCGGTGGATCGCCTTCTAATCTTTCGCTACATTGCCGAGATTGTAACTGCAAGCCAAAGTTAGATGAATGCGCGATACTGTACAGGCATAAGAATGAAGATACGCGTCTTATGGTAGAGGCATGGCATATCTATAATGGTGGAAGTGCGTGCGTGAGTCAGCCTTCGATTACTTTACATAAGGAAGAGATTAAGTGCCTTAACAGCTATCTCTCACGTAGACCAGCACGTGTACCCGATTGACACGTGGTGTTACCATTCCTGAGCATGCGCAGATGAGTTTTGTGTCTTCTTTCATTTTTCGCCTCTGTGCTCCCTTCAGTTGATAGTCGGCGTTCGTGTTGTCCACTTCTCTGCTCTTGTGTCCTGTCTGCACGCCTAACTTCTAATTTGCATAATAAGGTGAACACAAGCCTGCACCAATGGGCACGCACTCTAGACTGACGTCGTGCCGCCGGACGCACTAATACCCGCTCGTTGGAGAGGCACTATTTCTTTAGACGTGGAGGAAATCAGCTGCTGCGCTTTGGTCATCTGGGCGGGGCCTCTCCTGCCTTCTGAAGTTGTATCCGACTGTAAAGGATGCTGCTTTTCACACAACACAAAAGGACCAAGTGTACAACTATTTGACCTATGAAATGGATACATCAGAAGTGTGCTATGCAAGGGCTTAAGATGTGTGAAAATTGGTACATGCAATTATATGACAATGTTAAAGAATATGTGGTATCGAACATGCATGTAATGGCACATATGAATCGGGGGGTGTTGTAGTCATATGCACAGTCTATAGGTGACAGCATTATTAAGCTCCTACTGTTTCCTGTCTTCATTATGAATTACACACACCGCTCATCGTGTGGCTAATCAACACGCACTGTATTCTTGCACATAGAAAGAACAAACAGCAGAATGATGTGTATGCTGCATTAGTGTATCTTTTATTTACATGGTCCAAGAGAGGCACAGGTTGTCTTACGTTGTTGCATATATTGAAGAGACACCAAGTGCATGTCACAAGTGTCCTAATATGCACAGCACAATGTTTACTGCAATAATTTCATTCATGTTCTTGAATAATAAACAAAATAGTAAACTAAAAGCTCCTTTACAAGGTGCCTTCTGGGGGCTCGACTGGAGAGCAGTGAGGGCACCGATACTGCTGTTGCAGAGCAGCCCTCTGGACCTCTGCCACATTCTCAAGAGCACGTGCCTGGCACTCACCTACTGCCACCAGGTGGTTGAGTGCCTCCAGCAGCAGAATGTTTTGCTGCAAAAAAGGGGGATTATTGGAATGAATCAACCGCATACAAACCATTATTTACAAAGAAAAATGCTCGTTGCACTATTAGTACTAAGTGCCCTTAACTGTGGAAGCCTTTAGTGTATTTGAACGAAAAAGCCAGTCACAAACACAAAGGACAAGAGGAGAGGTTCACACCACAACGACTTTATAGTCCAGTCCACCACAACGAGTTGATAGTCCAGCCGTTGTGTCTTTGACTGGTTTTTTCGTTCGAGTATGTACCAACTGGCCCAGATTTCAACCCTGCTCCAAAATCTTTAGTGTAGTATGCATAATAAAACAATGTGGCGGGACAACGTTGTTTTATTTTTCATAAGTGGGGTTTGCTTTTTCAGGGCAATTGTCATGTTGATTAGTGTGCCAGCAGCTGAGGTGTCCCCGCACCTTCACGAGTCTCTACTGTCAGCACCACAAACCTATTTTTGTTCACTGCAAAACAAATGCGTCACCCTACAATCCCATCGTATACGAGCTGATTGCGTCCTATGCCTACAAACATCATATTTTTGTCCCATTACACGATGTTCTACCCTGCTCGGCTGTAGTTCTCTCTTCTTGACATCCATTCTGTCACGCTTATGTAATCACCTGTTATGAATTAGGAACAAGTGATTCAATACGTGCATGGCCTGCCTGCCGAGTCCATTTTTTTTCTTATTCTCAACTAGCATATCAGTTGAAATGGTTTACGATGCCACTGTCTTCCTGCCTTAATGCTATCTCCAACAATTCTTGTTACTTCGCTTTCTGCACAGTCCTTGACATCTCAAGTTTCTTTGTGAACTTCCAGGTTTATGTCCCATAATGGATAACTGGTAGAATGCAATTGTTCTAAACTTTTTTCAAGGATATCGGTAACGTGGCGATCACGATTCGGTAATACCTTCCATGTGCTGTTCAACCCATGAAAATTTTGTATAAGTTTCCTGCTTTATATCAGTTCCTGCTATTGATATTTCACCTGGATAAAAGTACTCTTCAATAAATTCTGCGGGCTTAATGTCACTCATGAATTTATGTTATCTCACCAAGTTAGTGAAGGCTACCTTCATCTTTTCCATATTTTCGCTGGCCCACTTGCATGCAAAAGCACGAACACTCATTGGTTCTCAATGCCTTCTTTAAACTGCTGGACATTCAGTTCGTTACTACGAAAGGGACTTAATCCTCGCACTCTTATTTTACTAAATATTAAACAGTAAAAATATACTTATCTGCACTTTGTCGATGTCTCCTTCACTGTGTTGGTAGCGAGATCCATCGTCGGCACCACCTTCTTGTCGCATCGTAGCTATATAGGCTGTCTTCCTTTTGGACACACTATGTTCGTGACCGTCGCAGTCACACAGAGGGGAGGAACTCAGCGCACTCGCAGAAGCAGCACCGGACACGTTGTTTCTTCAGTTTTGCACCGCGAACAGTAGGTGCGCGTTGCGATCTGTAAAATCACCGAAGCTATTGGCAGTCTTACGGGTTTCACGGAAACATTGTTCACGGAGGAACGGAACTATCCAAGAAATAGTGGTCATGGTCGAGCCTGATCACTACGTCGCACACTGCAAGCTCGTTGTACGAGTTTGTTTACATTGGGCCTCTTCGATGTTCAGCCGCCATGTTCGCCCGCTGAATGGATGTGATGACGCCACCACAGCGTTCCCTCTTTGTATAATGCGAAACGTACTAAATTACAAATTAGTCTAATATACATTCAGTGTACATCTTGTAAGCTTTAAAATACATCTAAACCACGTTAAAGTAGCCAGTAATATTGTACTAAAAGCATTTGTTTTATAATTTGCTTCTGCATGTAATGCACTCGGCGGAACGACAAACAAGTGAAAAAGGCACGACCATGCGCCGACGGTATGATCACGTGAGCTCCAGTTTGTCGACCGCCCAGAAGGCAACGCCCAAGGAATGATAGCCAGCCAGAGTGAATCGAGATAAACCAATGAAACTGGAGCCTTGTCGAAAGATAAACTGTCTCGGTATCAATCGATCGTGCTTTCATCTTGGGGTGTCACCAGAACTCGTGAAGATCCCGAGTTTCGCGAAACTCGGCGCATCCTCAGTTTATATAATTTATGAACAGGCAGTATTTTATTTGATTTAAAGAAGGGTGTAGTTTTTTTCAGAAAGTTTTAAATTTTCGATTTCACGCACCGCTCGCTTTTGCAAGGAAAAAAAGACCGTCTAGGTTGGCCTTAGTCTTAAAACTCATTGTGCGCAAACAAACAGGGACGAAGAATAGAAGAAACACAAGGACGAGCGCTCGTCCTTGTGTTTCTTCTATTCTTCGTCCTTGTTTGTTGGCGCACAATAAGTTTTAAAATGAATCTGTTCCAACTAGGCTGACTCGCAGTCTTGGTCTTAGTCGTTGTTGAGCATACTAAGAAACAGTAACATAACCGGGAATGAATAAGCGCGTAGTATATCGGCCTTTTCACCGCAGACTGGATATAATATCTTCTTATAGATTTCAGATTCCAACAGCTCGCCCTAGCTCAATTCGGAGCTTGTCAACGTGAGGCGTCCATGAGAGGTTTTCTTGAAGTGTCACCCCCAGAAATCTAACTGATACAGATTGTTTGATGGTAACGTTCTGAAATTTTAAATCCAAGTTTACAGTTGGGTGGTTTCCTCGTGTCCGGAAGAGTAAGTATTTAGTTTACTGATGTTTAATTGAAGTCTATTAGATTGAAGCCACAAATCCAGACCTGTTAGCCATTCGTTAGCCCAATGAAATACTTCTCTTACATGATCACCTAAGAAGAATTGATTCGTATCGTCTGCATATAAGATTAACTTTGTATTTTTGTTAATGTTTACAATATCGTTCATGTACAATAAAAAAACGTTGGTCCTAGTAATGATCCCTGTGGTACGCCACATTTTACAAATTTTAAGTCCGAGTTTAGGCCATTTGTGCATGTAAATTGAGCTCTCGAAGTTAAGTAGCTTTTTATCAAAGACCAAGCTATGCCGCGTATTCCATAGGATGGCAATTTCATTTAGAGCACATCGTGTTGGACACCGTCAAAAGCCTTTCGAAAATTCAGAAATATTCCCAGGGTAACTATTTTTCTTTCAATGTTGTATAGTACGTGCTCCTTTACTTCCAGAAGTGCGCTTTCAGACGACTTGTTATTCCTGAACCCGAATTGTTCGCTTACTATTATATTGTTTGCCGTCAGAAAGCCATGAAGTCTTTTATGTATTATGTTCGCCGCTATCGTTGCAAAGATAGGAAGCACTGATATTGGTCTGTAATTCTTCTTGTCTTTAACGGAACCACCTTTATGTATTATGGCCACATGGGCTAGCTTCATTGCGTCTGGGAACACTGCAGTTGAAAGAATAAGGTTGATAATGTGCATAAGGGGGATGCTTACCATCTGCGCACCAGCTTTCAGTGTTCTAGCTTTAATACCCCATGAAGCCGGTTTTCAGTTTAAATACGATTAAAATGTGCCGCAGTTCCACCGCAACACGGCCGCAGCAGAAGACGACGCGCGCTGCTTGTGACAGGCCTGTGACCTTGGCGCCACGTTTGTCGTCATGAAGTGTTTCACTGCATCAACTACGCTTCACGCCAGGCGGACGGCCCACCTAAAGCACCTCCATCCATGCGCCGCCGGCGAACACGTGAATGGAGGGGCTTTAGGCCCACCCACCCATCTATGCAGCATACTAAAGGGGCACCGAGTGCACCACGACGTCCGTCGCACTGGTTATTTTTGTGGAACCTCGTTACTTCATTTTCCCGCCTAATACGTTTGATGTGTGCTTATGTTTTTTTATGGCACAAGCACCCCTACACAATACTTTTGCACTAACTTTAAATTTAGAACAGACCTTCGAAAAGTGAGCTTCAGCGCATCTTGTGAGAGTTGGTGGGCGGAAACGTGCGCTTGGTCACGCTCAAAGGTATATTCGGTTAGAACGCGATCCTGCTGTCGCCACCTGTCGCGCGCTTGCTCGCCACAACTGCGAAAGGCGCGTAGCTCGAAAACATTTTGCAGACAATGAGTGCGTCAACACGAAAGATTGGAAGTCTCGGCTTTAATCTCAGCACCTTGCATTCTTCCCCCCAGAAAAAAACATTAAACGACTTGCAAATCCTAAACATTGTAGCCGTCTTGGACGGCCTGCCAAAGGCCCCAGTAATTATTCGGAGGAAAATGCACCCAATAATATGTTTTTAAATAAGCTTAGTATGACACTTAGAACGACAGAAAGCTGAGCTAGTTGGTAAAGATTCATTATGCAAAAAAGAAAGAAGTGAGGCGTGCAGACAGGACACAAGAGTTTAGAAGTGGACAACACGAACGCCGTACTATCAACTGAAGGGAGCACTGAGGCGAAAGAAAGAAGACACAAAGCTCATCTGCGCATGCTCAGGAATGGTAACACCACGTGTCAGTCGGGTACACGTGCCAGTCTACGTTAGAGATAACTGTTAAGGCACTTAA
The DNA here is from genome assembly GCF_038994185.2 of Dermacentor albipictus. NCBI lineage: Eukaryota > Metazoa > Arthropoda > Arachnida > Ixodida > Ixodidae > Dermacentor > Dermacentor albipictus. The sequence goes on along the minus strand of NW_027225585.1, from coordinate 1,951,037 downwards.
TCTCTTCCTTATGTAATGTAATCGAAGGCTGACTCACGCACACACTTCCACCATCATAGATATGCCATGCCATGCCATGCCACGCGTATCTTCATCCTTATGCCTGTAGAATATTGCGCATTCATCTAACTCAGGCATGCAGTTACAATCTCGGCAATGTAGCGCAAGATTAGAAGGCGATCCACCGGCTAACGACCTTTTATGTTCCATTAGCCTCTGATTGATACACCGTCCCGTTTGCCCTACTTAGAACTGGCCACAGCTAAGGGGAAGTTTATAAACCAAACCCATACGACAGTCAGTAAAACTGTTGTTCTTATTGTGCTTCACTGGACAAATATCTGTTCGTTTTTTGCCTTTTACCCGCTCCATTTTATTCTGTACGGCAGCGCATATCTTACCTAGCTCATTGGGAGCAGTGAAAGCAACATATAACATCATATCTACTTGCTATTTTTTAAAGCCTGTGCGACACTGAAATAATATGCGCAATAGCCACTACTCTTTTTTTGCTATTACTGCTTTCTGTAATCACGTCCGTCCTTCTCGAAACCGACTTCATTAGGCGCTCAGCCACAGTGGCCACTGCTACACTAGGATAACCTGCTTCTAATAGGCGCCGGACCTGCGCATTAAAACTGGCGCTCATTTTGTGCATGCAGGATATGGTGAGGGAAGACTAAAGGCACGATCTGGCAATTCCGTTTTTAACTACTTTGGAATGCTTGGATTGAAAGTTCAGCAACGGCTTCGAAGATCATGGGGATTACTGCCAACAAACATGATTTTGTTCGAAGATCAAGGAAATGTCAAGAAACTGAATTACGCGTCGCTGAGGAAATTCCTTGGTAAACTTTATTCCTCCCCCATAAAGCTTAAGTTGCTCACCCACTGAGGCAGCAGCGGAATCGAATTTTTTCCTATTGCAGAAAATCAGGTAATCATGAGCGTAACGAAATATCTTGATAACACTATCACCTAAAGCTTTCTCTAAGCAGTTCTCAACCTTACTCAGGTAAATGTTGCTAAGAATAGGGGCAACCTTTGAGCCAATACAACTGCCTGATTTCTGCAGAAAAACGCCATCTCTCCACCTGTGGCGTAGAACCGGCGAGATGGTGGTGACCCTTACAAGTTTTCTACTGCTCACGCAGGAGTTTTCGGCGAACTTTTCCCCGGCGGTCCTTTCTCACGGATTACCGTTCGACGACGTATGCCTGGAATTGGTCGACAGCGGTTCCTCTTCTTCAACAGATTTGTTCGAGGCCTTCGAGCTACAACAGTGTCCAGCTGGTGACGAATTTGAACATTTTCCGATTCCGAGCTGGCAACATTGCCAAGTGGGCGTTGACGCTGTCAAGTGTCAGCTACAAAACCACCGGAGCAGCACTGTGACGATGGGGCGTGAAACCGGCGAGATGGCGGTGACGCTTACAAGTTTTCTACTGCTCACGCAGGTTGGCTCTTTTTACCCTTTGCAAGCGTCGCAGTTAATTTTGCCGGTTCCACTCCAAAGGCTTTATCTTACCTTTTCCTGTCGGCGACGCGGTTCCGTGTTGTCGAATCGTGTGCATGTCAAGCGGCATTTTTCACTTTTTCGTTGCCCGGCATTTTATCTACTTATTTTGCTGCTTTGTGGCGGAGATATTGAGTGTAACCGAGGTCCATCAACTGCTGAACAAATCCAAGAACTGTTAAAGGGTCAAAGTGCAATACTTTCCAAGTTATCGCAGCTCACCGCAGACGTTACTGACGTTAAAGGTCGCCTTCTTTCGTTGGAAACTAAGCTAGCAAAGACCGACACAATTGAAAAAACCTTGGCTAACGTTGAAGATCAGCAGCGAAGGATCATGATGCTTTGGCAAGCATAATTAAAACATTGGACGACTTGGAAAATCGTGGGAGGTGCAATAATTTGCTTTTTTATTTCTTGGAAGATTCTAATGCCAATGAGACGGCAGCCCAGTCTGAGGAACTCATAATAAGTCTGTGCACTGCGAAGCTTGAATTGCCTTCGTTAGCTATAGAACGTGCACATAGGCTGGGTAAATTCAGCGAAGGAAAAAATCGGCTCGTCATTGTTTGTTTCAATTCTTTTAAAGACCACCAAGCCGTGCTTGCAAAAGCATTCAAACTCAAGGGATCGAGCGTTGCTATATCTGAAGACTTTTCCCGTACTGTTCGTAATAAGCGAAAGAAATTATGGGCGTATGCCAAACAAAACAGCGAAGAAGGCTTGAAACCAGTTCTGAAGTTTGATACGCTTCACTTGGGGAGCAGGCGCTTTCAATGGGACGGTAAAACCGGCGTTGCACGCGAGCAATGACAAAGTGCTGTTAATGCTGCGATGTGCCCTGTCAGCGTTCTGTTAGTCAACATCCGCAGTGTCAAAAATAAAATTGATGATTTTCACTTTTTTCTTCATACTATCCAACCGACCATTGTTTTGGGAACAGAATCTAGGCTTGACCCGACTATCGCAAGCACTGAAGTATTTCCGCGCACGTACGAGTGTTTTCGTCGTGACCGCTGTGCACGTGGTGGAGGTGTGTTTATTCTTGTCCGCAATAGTATCCCAAGCGTGCAAATAGAATTTCTGGATAATGAAACTGAATCGATTTTTTGTAAAGTAAGGCTGCCGAATGGGAAAGCAATTGTTCTTGGGTCATCTTATAGGCCTCCTGGTCCTTCTGTAGAACCACTAGTTCATTTAGAGAATTTTCTTGAAACTATTAACAATGAATGCCTTGTTCTAGGGGGGGACTTTAACCTTCCGGATATTGACTGGTCAGCTGGGGAACCAAGGGATACTGCTCGAGGGAGCCTATACTCAACTTTCTTTGATATTTTAGATCAGAACACTTTTTATCTGTATGTGCACGAGCCATCACGCACTGACGGAACAGGTCACGTGCTCGACCTTTTGTTCTGTAACGTGGCTGATGTTGTATACAATGTACGGGTGTTGCCAGGTTTGAGTGATCACAACGTTGTTCTGGCAGATTTATCAGTTCTGTATGTGAAGGTTGCCAAAACACCTAGTCGAAAGATTTATGCCTACAGCAGGGCCAACTACGAGGCTATTAGCGCTGCTTTCGAGTCGTTCTTTCCAACTTTTGATGCACTCGCAGATAATCTAGATATCGAACAACTGTGGAATACTTTCAAATTGAAATTGTTCGAACTACGCGAAGCTTTTTTCCCATCACGAGTTATATCTAGTAGTCGAGCTCGAGACAAACCCTGGTTTAACACAGAGTTGTGTGCCCTTGTTCGACGACAGCGATGAAACTATCAAAGATATAAGGCGTCTAATTCGCCAGAGCATTTGGCCTTGCTGAAAGCAGCAAAAGCTGAATTTAGGCAAATGTCCGACATCGCTAAGGACTTCTATTTCTTTAATCTAGGAGAAAGACTTGTCAGAGATACCAAAGAATTTTGGAGGTATGTGAAGCGTAATGGCAAAGACAACAGATCAATACCTGCTTTGAAAAATGAGGAAACTATTATTCATGATAATGAGTCTAAAGTTGAAATTTTAGCCGTTATTTTTTATCTGTCTTTTTGCCGTGTAGCTCACGTACTGTCTGTTTTGAATTACCTGCTGAAATAGACCCCATGCCAGAAGTCACCTTTTGTGTCGATGGTGTCCGTAAATTATTAAAAGATGTGAACCAGGCTAAGGCATGCGGCCTTGATGACATTCCTGCCGCTGTCATACGGAACTGTGCGGACGCGTTATGCTTTTATTTCGTCCGGATGTTTCAGAAGTCCCTCAATGAAACTGATATGCCAGATGATTGGAAATTAGCGCAAGTCGTGCCCATACATAAGAGTGGGGTGCGTAACTCCGTTCAGAACTATATGCCCGTTTCCTTAACTAGTATAACCTGCAAAATTATGGAGCATGTAATATACAGTTGTGTTATGGCCCACTTAACTAAGCATAATCTCCTAAGTCCCTGCCAACATGGTTTCAGGCGTGGTTTATCTTGCAATACGCAGTTGGTAGAGTTAATTCATGATTTAGTCTCGGCAGTTGATAAGCAACAAGTTGTGGACTGCGTTTTCTTGGATTTCAGTAAAGCGTTTGATGTAGTCGCACACAGTCTCCTACTCTCCAAATTAAAAGCTTATAACTTGGATGGTAAAATAATAGCGTGGATTGCCGAATATTTGTCATTGAGGAAACAGGCTGTGGTTCTGAACGGTATATCTTCGCAATATGCATCAGTTACGTCGGGAGTTCCCCAAGGCTAAGTGTTGGGGCCACTATTGTTTTTATTGCATATTAATGATATTTCAACTGGTATACAGTCTTCATTCAGGGTGTTTGCCGATGATTGTGTTGTTTATAGAGTCGTAGATGCCATTTCCGATTCACAAGTCCTGCAAGTTGACCTAAACACTATAGCAGACTGGTGTGTGCGTTGGGATATGTCATTAAATATAAATGAGACTGTTCACGTCACCTTTACAAGAAAACGAGCTAATCATCCCTATAGGTATAGAATTCATGATTCAACTCTACAAATAAGCAAAGAAATTAAATATCTAGGTGTGTTTTTTACTTCCGATTTACGATGGAACAAGCATGTTAACTATATTGGAAATAAGGCAGCATCAGTTTTGGGATTCTTGCGGCGCAATTTTAGTCATTTACCGAGTAACTTAAAGACGCAGTTGTACTTCAGTCATGTAAGTTCAATACTTGAATATGGATATGTTTGTTGGGACCCACACACATCTGAGCTTATAACCAAATTAGAAAAAATCCAGAAAAGGGCAGTTAGATTTGTTCTTGGTAACTATAGCTGGTAGCTTAGCATGACAGAATGCAAACTTAAACTTAAATGGCGAGCGCTGAAGGATCGTAGAAGGCATATCAGATTAAAATTTTTCCATGACATTTATTATTCTAAAACAGGCATAAACCGCGAAAAATATATCCAGGCACCACACTATATATCTAGGCGACTTGACCACTGTTTGAAGGTCAGGGAATTTTCTTGTAGGGGTATTAGAGGTTGTATTGCGCAACATTTTGACGAGACACACAGAAGAGACACACACCACAGTGTCTCTTCTGTGTGTCTCGTCAAAATGTTGAGCAATCCAACCTCTAATATGCTATACCAACACGCCCAGTCGTCAACCTTGGCTTGTAGGGGTGACGTTTTCCGTTATTCCTTTTTTGTTAGAACTGTTCGAGATTGGAAAAGTTTGCCATCGAACATTGTATACATTACAGAAAATGATGCTTTTTTTCCACGCATTGAAATAATTTGTTGATGTATTCATCCAAGTTTGTAACCTCCCTGCTGTAATGCCCTACGGGGCGATGCAGGTAACTAATAAATAAATGAAATAAATATTCGGCGTTCGTGTTGTCCACTTCTATACTCTTGTGTCCTGTCTGCACGCCTCACTTCTTTTTTAGTATGACATTTTGCCCTATGTATAAAGTTCACGTGCGTGGCTGGAATACAGAAACCCTTCAGTAATATTGTGTCTGAAAGACACAAGCAGACAGCAACTCAATATTGTCTCCCATCCTCATAAAAAAAAAACGATACAGGATGGTTGCGATTGTGTAACCTGTATGTCTACTTGTAGTGCCGGCTAGGCGTTCCCGCTTCCTAGTTTGAGCTCGCCTGATGGCCCTGCTTCTTCAGTGGCGTAACTTATAGACACGCTGTGCCATCTAGCGGCGCCTCGAAGTCCGCGCATTTCTAGTGGCACATACGCAGATTCACTGAATACCCAGTGGCAAATAACGAGTGGCCCCTGACAAACATTGCCAGGGCCAAATACCCAACTTCGCCTCAAATAGAATGATTGAAAAGTGGTACATGTCCCGTGGCACATTCCCAGCGGCGCATAACCGCGGGAACAGCAGACTGCACTTTCTCTGAAGCTAGGTACGGGCTAGTTGGCATTCTATTGTTTCAAGCATCACTTACAGCGCATACAGGGACAAGGGACCCAAAGAACGATGAAGAAAGAAAAGCGCAGACTTCCAACTGATTTTTATTTTGAGTAACACGCATATATACTTAGACACCGAGACAACAGCGCCCTGCACAAAGCATCAAACCGACATGAGTATGCATTCAAAATTCAAAGGAACCGTGACCACCGCCTAAAATGAACGAGTGCGCATGTGCGACCTAAGAAAAACAAGTTCTTTATCTGATAATGCAATTGACGGCTTACTAACTGAGTCACCTTCGGCAATCGCTGCTGCTTCAATGATAAGTCTAGTGCATTCATTAGGATGCCTAGCTAAGATAGCGGTTTCTTCAAAAAGCGGGTACAGCTGAACTTGTGCGCAATGAAAAACCTTGACACCCTGCCCGCCCTGTCTCAATATGACATTGAGACATCTACCATTCTGCCCTATATAAGACCGACCGCATTTCAGGGGTATCTTGTACACAACACCTTTCGAACAAACTGTACACTTTTTTTCTATGATTAATACTGCAAGTCCTACGTCCCTTAGCAACAGGATTAGTTCTGACACAAAGCTGGGCAAGTTTTTTTTGGAGCAGAGAAAACAACGTTGACACCTGCGGTTTGTCCTATATTTTTAAGTTTGTTAGACACCGCATGAACGTACGGGATAACAGCTGTTTTGTTTCTTCGATCACGTACCTGAGGCTCAATGCTGTGAGGATTGTTGCTTAACTTACTGCGCAAGTTCTCAGAGACAGACAAGAAGGTTACTCGGGTACCCTGCCGCCCTCAACCGAGCAATCTGCGAAGTGAAACTAGGTTCTATCAAAGGATAACACGATTTTGTTAGTGCATTATGCAAGGAAGCATGAACGATACCTCTCTTAACGAGTTTTGAGTGGGCAGATGCATAGGATAACAGAGGCTTATTAGCTCGCGGCTCATACATCAAGCTGTCGACGACTGCATCACGCGGCACGCGCACTTTTCAAGCGTCTTCTTCAATTCCACGGTGCTGGAGACCGCCTTTACCTCCTGGCAGATTTCGATGCCCAGGTGGACGCGGAGCTCCACAAGAAAGGAAATTACGGCGTTATTGCCCAACCATGTCACCGTTTACGGCATGCTCAAGAACAGTTGGGTGGGCGAACTGCTTTTGCCCCGAAAACGGAGGCGGCCCACGTGCAAAACATTATTTTTTCTTCCGCCGGAAGTGTTTCCACCACATACAGATGGCGCTAAGCCCCATGGACCGCCGATGGACCGCCATGTTTTGAACGTACGGGCTCCTATGGAAGCTTCGCTACCACGTATATTTACCTTGCCGCTGCTCTAGCGGCCCTCTCGACAGCAGGCACCGTGTTGGTAGAAGGCGCGTCGATCCAGTTTGGCACGTGCTCCCGTGGTCCGTATACTTTTGCTCCCGGGTGTACATGCTCTGATGGCAGTGAGATGTGACGAGAGCCAGAATAAAACCCACAATAAACACAAATAAAGGCGAATTTTTTTTTATTTCCGCTCTGATTAATCAAAGTCCAAGACCGCAGCATGCTTCTTCAGAGAATGATACCGAGGGGCAACTGATACATCTATCTTTCCATTTGTCAATTTCTATTGCTTCAAGAATTACCCGTTTGTTTTTTGTGTTCTGTGCGCACAACTTCCATATCTTTCAGTACGGCTTTGCAGTCACAATCCTTGCAATGAAAAGCTAAATGATCTGAATCTTTAGCCGTGTAGTGTTAATTGTGCTCAGTTAGCCTCGCATTCAAAGACCTGCCCGTCTGCCCAATGTATACGTTGTTACAGGACACAGGGATCTCATAAACCACTCTCTTTGTACAATTCACATAGGGCTTTCAGTGGTTGATTGCACAGGCACTTGTTCCTTTTTCTGCGCCGTTCAGCTTTTTGCACAGGCTCGACAATCACATAGTCACGCAAAACACCACATCAATGCCAGCCCTGTGACCTATCTTTCGCAGATTTGGGAAATTGTGTGTACATAAGGCATGACCAGCTTGTAATGACAGCCCTTATTACTGTGCGTGGACCCTCTCGCTTTTTCTGTCTTCTTTAGTAAGCATTCTGCAACTGATATCAAGAGCTTCGAGGAATACCCGGAGCTTCTGAGGCAGGTTACCTGGTTTGTTAAGCTTGTTTCACATTTGTGATGGCATGTTTTTTGCCGTGCGTTAAGAAAGCAAGAGCGGACAGTCACCCTTTTCACAAGCTTTGAATGCTGTAGCCTAAACTAAGGAGTTCTAGTGTTTTTTTTTCCTGTAAATTGTATGTCGCTTGTTTAACTCGGTCCAGTTGTTGGCATTTCACAACAGAAGATGAACATTATTTCATCAATAAAAAAATTATTGTGTAGTTATCAATAAAAAATTTTTGAACTACCATTGGGCTGGCTGAATGAATGTTGTAATTGTGGAGTTTCCATGGAATCAATGATAGTACAACAGATCAACAATGGAAATTCAACAACATTTTTGTAAGGGATAGCATGCGCAATAAAGACAATACAGTGGTAACGAAAGAATGTAAGACATGAGATACACCCTCGAGACTAATAATGATCAACACGAAAACCACTATTCTTCGCACATCGTCAACATGAAGAGGCAAGGATGGGCAAACCGAACGATGAGGACGATGTTTGTGTTTCTTAATAATAATATTTGGGGTTTTACGTGCCAAAACCACTTGTGTGTGTTTCTTGCTGGCTCTTTTGTCGCATTGTTTTAAGATGTCGGCTTGAACCTTCTGTATTGGTGCCTGCTCTCCTAACAGCGCTTCGGCTTGTCTCCGCTTCGCAACAATATACCAAAAATACAATCACGTCTGCTAAATAAATTGAAATAATCACAACCATTCCACTCTGTGAACATGGAATGGCAGCTAAAGCTGAGGACAGTCAAAGCTCTCAAACGAAACGCAAAGTGCTTTCCCGGCCATTCCATCTTCCCAGAGCGGAATGGTTGTAATTTTTTGTGTTGTGAGACTCGCGTCGTTGCTCGCTCAAGGTGCCCGGGCTCGCCATTGTCGTTTCCGTTCAGCATCGCCAGAACATTCTTCATCGGGGCTCGTTTCACGCCGGCGCCGTTTACGTTTCTGTTCCCTTTGTCGCTCCTCGTACGCATGTTGTTCTTCGGGTGTTCTTCTTGAGAAACTATACGTGTCCCCTCCACCAATAACGCAGCAGATTTTATCACCAATACCTCTCCTGCTTATAAACTGCGTTAACCCTGACGTCCCGCTATTGTTCACGGCAAACGTTCTAATCTGTTCCGCATTTTAACATCGGCGCCATCCTATTGTACCCGTACGTGTTCGCTAAAAATTGCTAAGTCCGTTTCTCTTGCAGGGCGCCAAAAAAGCTACGGAAGGTTAGTCATATATAGCTTTCGCCGTAAAAACAAATGAATTCATTTGAACTGTAACATGAAAAAGTAACCTGCTTCAAGAAGGGAAAACGTCAGGAAAGAATGAAAATGAACAATAAGGCGCACATGACGAAAAGAAAACTCAAAACACAAAAAAACAGCAATTGAAAAGTACGATTCGCTAAGTGCTCACAGTTCATCATTACTTGGGTAAGCACATCTGCTGCAGAATGCCATGTGTAATGCTTTCGTTGTAGTCCCATTCTGGATAAACTGTCATTCAGCAGGTCACCTGGGCGCCTATACTGACACCACCACTGATATTGACCCGTCTACTTGTTTTATCTTTATCGGGCGACCAGGTGAATCAGATGATAGAGACATGTGCGGAATATAACCAACACTTATATATAGCTTTCATTGATTACGAGAAAGCGTTTGATTCAGTCAAAATGTCAGTAGTCATAGAGGCATTACGAAATCAGGGTGTAGACGCGTCATATTTAAGAATACTGAAAGATATCTATAGCCACCGTAGCCTTCCATAAAGAAAGCAACAAAATCGCAATAAACAAAGGCGTCAGGCAGGGAGATACGATCTCTCCAATGCTAATCACAGCAGAAGAGTGGGCCTAAAAATTTATCTGCAGAAAACTAAAGTAATGTTTAACAGTCTCGGAAGAGAACGGCAATTTACAATAGGCAGCGAGGCACTGGAAGTGGTAAGGGAATACATCTACTTAGGGCAGGTAGGGACGGCGGATCCGGATCATGAGACGGAAATAAACAGAAGCATAAGAATGGGCTGGGGTGCGTTTGGCAGGCATTCTCCAATCATGAACAGCAGGTTGCTATTATCCCTCAAGAGAAAAGTTTATAACAGCTGTGTCTTACCAGCACTCACGTACGGGGCAGAAACCTGAAGGCTTACGAAAAAGGTTCTACTTAAATTGAGGACGACGCAACGAGCTATGGAACGAAGAATGATGGGTGTAACGTTAAGGGATAAGAAAAGAGCAGATTGGGTGAGGTAACAAACGCTAGTTCATTACATCTTAGTTGAAATCAAGAAAAAGAAATGGGCATGGGCAGGATATGTACTGAGGAGGGAAGATAACCGATGGTCATTAAAGGTTACGGACTGGATTCGAAGGGAAGAGAAGCGAAGCGGGGAGTGGCTGAAAGTTAGGCGGGCGGATAAAATTAGGAAGTTTACAGGGACATCATGGCCACAATTAGTACATGACCTGATTAGTTGTAGAAGTATGGGAGAGGCCCTTGCCCTGCAGTAGGAGTAACCAGACTAATGATGATGATGATGATGATGATGATTGGGCGACCATGTTTCACCGCCTAACAAATGTTATATCACAGCGCAGGACGCGCCCGCATGTGCCAGAAGTTTATGGACTGTTATCGATGGTTCGATCCGCTGTCTTGTGTAATCTGATTGCAAGTATGCGCGATGTGAATAATGTAGAACTTCGTGGAAGGCACGCGGGTCCCAGCGATTACTCTGGAACATTCGACGATTGATGTATAAAAACCGACGCGCTTGACCCGCTGATCTGATTTTGACCAAGTGGCAACAGGAAATGCGTCGCTCTGTAGTATAACGCCGACTGTTTGCTGCCGCGAGCATCGATAAAAGAAAGAATGTAAAATGAGATTAACAGAAATTGTTTTAGTTCCTTGTATTCTTTCGCGGCAAAGGTAAAAATATCTGCGTATAAATTAAACTTTGCCGCTTACTTGCGTTGCCTAGCGACAGGCGAATCGGCGAATGACGAGCCTGCGTAATTCGTCAGACACACCGCCGAAGCGAGAGGGACCGGCCATGCATCTGAGCGTTGGCCTGTTCGGTCACCCGTCTGCTTGTTTTTCTATTTTTGGATTCAGCCTTGTTTGGTGGGCTCCCGGCGAATTCTCGCATTCCTTCTGATATTCGACTTGGCACCACTGCACTATTGGACTACGGCAAGGTGAGACACTTCGACAGTCTGCAACGCACGGCACCCAGCCGGTAGACTTTGGTATAAAGTTTGTGAACAGGGATAAGGTGCCTCGAAAGGCTGGCCAACGTTTCGATAGGAGGACCTAACTTCGCTAAGGGCGGCCTCGATCGTCATCTTCGGCATGTTAGTTTTAAAGGATTAGTGTAGTGACGTCACGTGCGTTCTTCGTCGGTGGCAGCTGGTTATAAAGGGAAAGACTTCAGAGATAATGAGCGCTGTCGTCCGAAATCTGTGGGCGCCGTTCCCAAGACGAGGGCACAAGAGCGGGGGAGGGGGAAGGTGGGGAGAAAAGAAAAGAACGAAAAGGAGAGAAAAAACGGGAGGGGGGACACCAAGAGGGAAAAGGGAGGGGAGAAAGACAAAGAAAAAAAGAAAGGGGCATGGGAGGGAATTCGGGAAGTGAGAGGTTAGGGAGCATACAGAGGTGTCGTTCGCGGCTTGCTTTTGTGGCATTAGAAGAGCCGGTTAGGCCTTTTTAGGTCTGGGACTTCTGAATGCGTTGGTGAGGGTGTTTAAAACAACATACCATAGAAAACAGACAAAAAAATAGTAGTGGTGGAACCGAAACCGGAATAAGAAATAGGAGGGTGGCGGGTCCAAAGTACCCTACACACTTACCACTAATTTTAAAGATATTCTTGTGCATGCCAAACTGAGGACAATGACGAAGCTGGGAACCGGTCCCTATGGCCGCCTCAGGTGCTCTACATGTGTAGAGCCGTGGTAAACGAGACGGACACACGTCTTTTCGGTAACAAGGTCTAGTTTATTCTGTCAAAAGAGAGAATTGAGCGGGCGCGCGCAGCGCGCCGGAAGTGGCGAGGGCTTTAGAGAGCGAGAGGACAAAAGAGGGAAAAGGAGCATAGAGAAGTGCGGTGCACGGACCTAGTGCGAAAGGAAGGCAGTAAACACAGTAACAAGAAAAGGGAGCTCGCGCACGACGTTCGGCACAGTGAGTCGGATCATGTGTCCGTGTGCCTGGTGTCCAACACTCGCGAAGGTCCGCTTACGGGAGGCCCGCGGGACGCCCCGCGGAGTTGTTTATGGCTGCGGGGGTGGTGCGCAGCTCCATCGCCGCGCCGCTACAGATTGCTCCCCCCTTAGAGAGGAAGCTGAAGCGACGAACGATGCTCACAATGCACAAGTGGCAGCCCAGTGAACGCTACGAAGAGGTGACGAACCGCGCACTTGCAAGGAGGAGTCCGCATGTTCCGGGGAGGCGAGATAATTAAGCGCGGGTGCCTCGCTGAATGTTGGCTTGAGTCGCTCAAGCGCGATTGTATCTCGAGTCCCATTTACGTCGACGACGAAGTTAGAAGGAAAACGTTCTAAAACGGGGAATGGCCCGAGGTAGTGGGGCTGCAGCGGGCCGCGCACAGGACCGTAACGCACAAAAACATGTGTGGCTGTCTGCAAGTCCGAAGTGATGTACACTGCACGGGGTTTGTTAAAACGCGTAGGCTGCGGACGGAGGTTTCGGAACACATCGTGAAGCTGGTCGGCGTACTCGCTTGCTGTTAGAGAGGAGGTGAGGGTGTTTTCTTCGAAGAAGTCGGCTGGCAGGCGAAGCGAGGTGCCGTAAACAAGCTCCGCAGTAGCGCAGGAGAGGTCCTCTTTGAAGGCAGATCGAATTCCGAGAAGCGTGAGCGGAAGTCTGTCAACCCACTTGGTTGGGCAGCCGTGCGCTGTGAGTGCTGCCTTGAGATGGCGATGAAATCTCTCGACGAGGCCATTTGTTTGAGGGTGGTAGGAGGCAGTTCGCAAGCGTGCTGTTCCGAGAAGTTGAAGTAGCTCCGTGAAAAGGGACGACTCGAATTGCCGGCCTCGATCAGTGACAACTTTCGTTGGACAGCCAAATCGGGATACCCAAATGGAAACAAAAGCTGCGGCGACAGTAGCTGCAGACATGTCGGGGATAGGTGTCGCTTCGGGCCAGCGTGTAAAGCGGTCGACACATGTCAGAAGATAGCGATAGCCTTGGCATGGGGGTAGCGGGCCGACAATGTCGACGTGCACAACGGAGAAACGTTCGTCGGGTTGCAAGAAAGGCTTTGTGGGGGGGACAGGGTACCGCTGAACTTTCGTGCGCTGACAAGGTGCGCACGAGCGGACCCAGTCTCTGATATTTGCGTTCATGCCCGGCCAGACGAAGCGTGATGAGATAAGCTTTTGAGATGCGCGAATGCCTGGGTGTGCAAGAGTGTGATATGAGTCAAATATTTGCTTGCGGAAAGAGGTGGCTAGGTAAGGCCGAGGTGTGCCCGTGGAGGTGTCGCACACGATTGGCACATCTTCAAAGGTAACTAATTCAAGCTGAAGAGATGTTGACGCGTCACGTAGGTGACGGAGCTCAGAATCACTAGCTTGTTCTGTAGCCAATTCTCGGAGGTTGAAAGGAAATGATGTTGAGATAGAGCTCTTGGAGCGACTGCGCGTGATAGCATCCACGCGACTGAGGGCGTCAGCTGGTGAGTTGTCAACGCCGCTGACGTGGCGTATGTCAGTTGAAAACTCTGAGATGAAAGCGAGCTGGCGCACCTCACGTGGAGTGTATAATGATTCAGAGCGGCCGATTGGGTAGGTGAGAGGCTTGTGGTCAGTGAAGATTGTGAAAGATCGGCCTTCAAGTAGGTGTCGGAAATGCCTCACGGCCGAAAACACTGTAGCGTGTTTGTGCGGGGGTCATGCGTTTTGAGAAAAAGGCAAGGGGATGCCACCCACCGTTTACTTTTTGTTGCAGTACCGCTCCGACCGCAGAGCTGGAGGCATCCGTCATGAGCGATAACGGATAGTTGGGGTTGGGATGAGCTAGCAGTGTGGCATCGGCCAAAGCGTGCTTGATAGAATTGAAAGCTTCATCTGTTGTGCTGTCCCAGGGCAGTGCGGTTGACGATTGTTTGCCGCAGAGCAAACGCTCGAGGGGTTCCAGCAGCATAGCACAGTTTCTAATGAATCGGCGGTAAAAGTTTACCAGGCCTAGAAACTGGCGCAGCTTAGTGATTGAAGCTGGCTTGGGGAACTCCATGATGGCTTGCACTTTGTGGGGAAGAGGGCGGATGCCGTTGTTATCCAAGCGATGGCCGAGAAAATCAAGCGATGGTACTCCGAACTCGCTCTTGGCAGTGTTGACGACGATACCATTTGCTGATAAGCGCTCAAAAAGCTGATGGAGATGTTGGAGGTGCTCTTCGTGGGATGAGCTTGCCACAAGCAAGTCGTCAACGTAGGCGAAAACGAACGGCAGACCACGTGTGACTGTGTCGATGAACCGCTGTGATGTCTGTGCAGCATTCCGGAGACCGAAAGGCATTCTCAAAAATTCAAAGAGGCCAAATGGGGTAGTAATTGCTGTTTTTGGAATGTCTTCTTGTGCGACAGGAATTTGGTGAAAGGCTCGCACCAGGTCAATTTTGGAAAATACTGTAGTGCCATCCAGTGCCGACGTGAAATCTTGGATGTTAGGCAGTGGGTACCGATCCGGAATGGTTTTTGCGTTCAGGGATCGGTAGTCGCCACACGGCCTCCAGTCACCTGATTTCTTGGGGACCAAATGGAGCGGGGACGCCCAGCTGCTGGACGATGGTCGTACGATTCCAAGTTCTAACATGTGTTCGAACTCTGCTTTGGCAATTTTGAGTTTGTCTGGGGCGAGTCGTCGTGGGCGAGCAAATACAGGTGGACCAGTTGTTATGATGTGATGACGTACATCATGTTGTACGGGCTTTGTCCAGTCTGGTGGTCGCGTGAGGTTGGGGAACTGTTGAAGGAGGCAAGCAAAAGGATCACCAGCAATTGTTGTGGTTGGGGCGACTATAGGCGAGTCAGAGGAAACGATGCCATGAACAGACAGCAACGTAGCAGTGTCCAGCAGGCGTTGGCGTTTCACATCGACGAGCAGTCCGTGGTGGTCCAGGAAATCAGCGCCAATAAGAGCACGGCGAACATCAGCGACGAGGAAAACCCAACGGAACACGCGGCGCAGGCCATGATTCAGGGTGAGGGACCGCGACTTGTAAACAGGTATCCTGCTACCGTTGACAGCTTGAAGATAGGAGGTCGGCGGTGTAGTTCGGTCGGAACGTTGCGCGGGAATAATGCTGACCTCCGCCCCGGTGTTCACCAGGTATTGCTGGCCTGTGGTTCTGTCCATGACATGAAATAGGCGACTTTTGCTTTGGCCCTGACCGGTTGTCGCCATTAAAGGTCGGCCGGTTGGTTTCCCTGCCATGCACAAGGACGGAGGCAATGGCGCGCCTCCTGCCCGAAGCGGCGGTGATAAAAGCATACCCGTGGTGGCGTTTGAGACCGGGAGCGTTCTTCTCTTGGACGCCGTGATCTACTCGAGCTGCGGTACCTTCCGTGACGGGGTGAAGTGCGATGACGCTCCGCAGCACAAACTAATTGTTCAAGGCGATTGCAGAGCACGTCGATGGGAGAATCGGCGGAGGATGATGTTTGCGGCGCTGAACTCGCAGTGGTGCTTGATGATGTTACGTTGCACACCGCTGGCGTCACCACCTCCATGACTTTGTCCGCCAAGCTGGCCAGGCCGTTGAGGTCCATCACCGTGGCTGTAGCGAGTACCATCTGAACGTTTACTGGAAGGCGCTGCATGAACAGTTCCCGCAGGAGGCGGTCATCGCTTACTGTTGTGTTGTCGCTCATGAGCTGTCGCATACGGCGAAGGAGCTGGCTTGGCCGACGGTCTCCCAAGTCCTCTGCGGAGAGCAACTGTTGCATGCGGGCTCGCTGCGATGTTGTTGTGCGCTCGAGAAGGGCAGCCTTAAGATCGCTGTATGGAGTGGCGGGAGGCGGTCCAGAAAGCAGGTCGGCAACTTCTTCTGCAGCAGTAGGCGACAGTGCCGAAACAACTAGGTGGTACTTGCGTTGTTCCGTGCGAACGCCAGAGAGAATAAATTGCGATTCCGCTTGCAGAAACCAAACTGCAGGGTTGCGGTCCCAGTATGGTGGGAGTCGGATGGAAACCGCGGAGACGTCTTGTTGCTCGGTCGTGCCCGTAGGTTCAGTGCCTGGTTGCATCTCGTTGCTGTGCATGGCTCCACAATAACTTCGGCAGTGCCGCGAAGATCACGTCCGGGTCACCACTTTGTAGAGCCGTGGTAAACGAGACGGACACACGTCTTTTCGGTAACAAGGTCTAGTTTATTCTGTCAAAAGAGAGAATTGAGCGGGCGCGCGCAGCGCGCCGGAAGTGGCGAGGGCTTTAGAGAGCGAGAGGACAAAAGAGGGAAAAGGAGCATAGAGAAGTGCGGTGCACGGACCTAGTGCGAAAGGAAGGCAGTAAACACAGTAACAAGAAAAGGGAGCTCGCGCACGACGTTCGGCACAGTGAGTCGGATCAATGTGTCCGTGTGCCTGGTGTCCAACACTCGCGAAGGTCCGCTTACGGGAGGCCCGCGGGACGCCCCGCGGAGTTGTTTATGGCTGCGGGGGTGGTGCGCAGCTCCATCGCCGCGCCGCTACACATGCAAACATTTTCGATCTACTACTAGAGTAAAAAATACAGCGTGCAGTTACGCACACAAAGTAACTTCTGTTTTCACCTTTGTCTATTGTCTAGAATGTGCCGCTTGTAGCAAACAATACATAGGTGAGACTGGACAACAAATGCATACAAGACTCAACGGTCACTACGCGGACACAAAACACAATTTACCTAAAGTTGCCTACTAGCCTATGTATGCCTATGCCTACTACGCCTATGCATGCTAGCCTATGCCTACTAGCCTATGACAGTATTTACCTACTACTGCCTACTAGCCTAGTAGCCAGCCACTTTAATGAACATGGTCATATATTTGACAAAGCAATGCTCTATATACCTCAAACAAATTTCCGTTAACCTCGCTAAAGCAAATATACGAAATCATACCTCATACACAAGTTTAACAGCCTACACCTGACGTGAATTATTTTGGCACGTGGCAACTTAGAATATTTAAAAGCGGTAACTTAAATCTGCAATTCTCATATCACCAACCAAGACACACACACATTATGCCACCAGCTAACCTTAATTCTTAACCTCACCTATTCCTCCATTTCAAAATCTTTTTAAAACTGCAGAAACCTGAGCTAGATGGTAAGGATTGATTATGCATAAAGGTGAGACGTCCAGGGTGGAGTGACATAAAAATTGTAACAGCGCAAACACAAGCGACCACAAAGTATTAAAGACGAGACACAGACACAGCGCTTGTGTCTCGTCCTTGATACTTTGTGGTTGCTTGTGTTTGCGCTGTTACAGTTTTCATGTGAAGTATGCACCAACTCGCCTAGAAAGAAGCTTTAATGAAGGGTGGAGAGATTGCGTGTTTCCCCAGAAATCAGGCATTTGTATTGATTGAAAAGTTGCCCCTGTTCTTAGCGATATTTACATGAGCAAGGTTGACAGGTACTTAGAGAATGCCTTAGGTGATTGCGTTCTCAATATATTTCCTTACGTTGATGAGAACCTGATTTTTTGCAATAGGGAAGTATTCGATTCCGCTGCTACCTCAGTAAGTGAGCAATTTAAACTTTATGGAGGAGGATTAAAGTTTACCAAGAAATTTCCTCAGCGAAGCGTGCTTACGTTTCTAGACATTTCCTTGGTCTTCGAATAAAATCATGTTTGTTGGCAGTACTCCCCAAGGTCTTCGAATCCGTGTTTAAATTTTAAATCCAAGCATTCCAATGTAGTAAAAAACGGAATCGCCATGTCATGCCTTATGCCTTCTCTCACCAGATCCTGCATGCACAAAATGAGCGCCAGTTGTAATGGTCTTGTCCAGCACCTATCAGAAGCAGGTTATCCTAGCGTAGCAGTGGCCACTGTGGCGGAACGCCTAAAGAAGTCGGTTTCAAGGAGGACGGACGCGATTACAAAAACCAGTAATAGCAAAAAAGAGTATTGGCTATTCCGTACATTCATTCAGTATCGCACAGGCTTAAAAAAGTTGCAAGTAGATATGATGTTAATGTTGCTTTCACTGCTCCCAATAAGCTATGTAAGATATGCGCTACCAAACAGAAGAAGGAGCAGGTAAAACGCAAAAAAAGAACAGATATTTGTCCTGTTAAGCACAATAAGAACAACAGTTTTACTGGCTGTCGTATGGGTGTGGTTTATAAAATTCCCCTTAGCTGTGCCCAGTTCTACGTAGGGCAAACGGGACGGTGTATCAATCAGAGGCTAATGGAACATAAAAGGTCGTTAACTGGTGGATCGCCTTCTAATGTTTCCCTACATTGCCAAGATTGTAACTGCACGCCAGAGTTAGATGAATGCGCTATATTGTACAGGCACAAGAATGAAGATACGTGTCTCATGGTAGAGGCATGGGAAATATATAATGGTGGAAGTGCGTGCGTGAGTCAGCCTTCGATTACTTTACATAAGGAAGGGATTAAGTGCCTTAACAGCTATCTCTCGTAGACCGGCACATGCACCCGATTGACATGGGTGATACCATTCCAGAGCTTGCGCAGCTGGTATGGTATCGTATGATATTCCTTATGCGATGGCGCACACCCACTGTGGGGGACTGGCCAAGATTTGGATGAAATTAGGATATCTTTATTAAAAACTAACATTGGTAAAGCTAACTCGAGGAAATGAACAAAAATAAAATGTTTAAGAATTGAAGACAATCTCTTTGTAACAATTATCAATTCCTCCATGGTTGAGCAAATATCCCTGTGGCACTTTCCAAGAGAGGAGGCTCCTAGAGAAAGGATATTTATAATTGAAAAGCTCAAACCAAGCTGTGTAAATCTTGATTCTAGATTTTTTTCTTAAATAAGTGAAACGGCGGAAGAATATGAAAAAAATGATTTATTGTTTCATCTTCTCCACAGAATGGGTACAGAGGGAAGGGCCCCAGACCAGCCCTGTGACGATAGAAGTTTAATTTTGGTATTCGACAACGTAATAGGGTAAAGATGACTTCAGTTTTTCTGGTGTGAAATGAATTTTTGGGCCAAGGGAATAGGAGGTGTCGATATTCTGAAAAATTAGCTACAGCTGGGTGCAGCTGAGTTTTGTGTCTTCTTTCTTCTTTTCACCTCAGTGCTCCCTCAAGTTGATGGTAGTCGTTCTTGTTGTCCACTTCTCTTGTGCCCTGTCTGCATGCCTCAACGTTTTGCTCAATGAAAATTTTTCCTGCGTACTACTCAATTTATTATGCTCTATCATGTTTACGCTTACATCAACTGTACGACCACCTTTCCCATGATACCACTGCCGGCAGCTGGAGGGCAACATCACCTCGATAGGGGAGTGGTGCCAACAACTTAAACAAACACAGGAAATGTATACCAAGGAGGTAGATCGCACCGAAGAAACACCAGAGGTAGAGAAGCGGCTACTCAAGCTATGGGAGGCAAGACGCGTTCTCACCAGAAGGTGGAAAAGGCAGAAATTTAATAAGAAGTTACAGAAGAAAATAGCTGCGGTAGCACTCCAAGCATAAGAGTACGCAACACACCTATCCAGGCAAGGTTGGCAACAGTTCAGCACCTCGCTGAATGGGACCTTCAGCACGGCTAAAACATGGCGTATTCTTAAGGCTCTAATGGACCCTACCAAGGCTAAAGCAGAAAGCGGCAAAGCAATTCAAAAGCTAGTGCACCAATATCAGGGAACAGACGAGCAGTTCCTCGATGAAGTCAGAACCAAATGCTACGGCACTGATGAACTCAAGGTATATGAAGGAGATTATCTCGGAGAAGAAAACTCAGATATGGACAAGCCTATCACCAGAGAGGAAGTCACCGCGGCAATGAGAGCCATCACGAAAAACACAGCGGCAGGAGCATATCGAATTACAAACTGTCTCATAAGGCACCTAAGCGATGAGGCAGTAGATCAGCTGACGGCCTACCTCAACAAGCTTCGGAAAGAAGGAAAGATACCAGGCGAGTGGAAACATGCCGTAGTAGTCATGATTCCCAAACCAGGCAAGAAGCTGCAGATCGAGAATCTCCGACCAATCGCCCTCACTTCTTGCCTGGGAAAACTATACGAGAGGATCGTCAAGAAACGCATCCAGCAACACCTAGAAAACAAGAGGCTCTACCCAGACACCATGTTCGGCTTCAGGGCGAACCTCTCGACACAGGACGTGCTTCTGCAACTTAAAGAAGAGGTCCTGGAGACAATGCCCAAGAATGGGGAAAACGTAGTCATAGCACTTAATAAAAAAGGTGCTTTTGACAACGTCAGTCACGCTGCTGTAATGGAGGGGCTAAATGACACCAACTGCGGGAGAAGAATCCATGACTATGTCGAAGACTTCCTGACCAACAGAACGGCCACAGTGGGACTAAGGGAGCTGAGGAGTGATGTCTTCACCACCCCAAGCAAAGGCACACCCCAAGGCTCGTCATCTCGCCCATACTCTTTAATGTGGTGATGATCGGCCTAGCAGAAAGACTCAGCCGAATCCAAGGCATCCAGCACGCGATGTACGCAGACGACATCACGGTCTGGGTGAACCATGGATCCCTGGGAGAGAAACTAGAAAACTGCGTAGAAAGATACGTGAAGGAAAGAGGACTAGCCTGCTCTACCGAGAAGTCTGAGCTACTGAGGGTAGGAAGACACTGCACTGATGCACCACTCGAGGTGAAACTGGAGGGGCAATACATCCCTGAGAGGAACATGATAAGAGTCCTGGGAATGTGGCTACAAGCAAGCAGGAGATGTAGCCACACACTCATCCTGCTCAGCAAGTCGGCTGAACAGGTAGGCAGAATGATAACTAGAATCTCCCACCGAAGGCATGGGATGAAAGAAGACGACACGCTAAAGCTCGTCAGAAGCCTCATAGTCAGCAGGGTAATCTACTCGCTGCCATACCACCCCATGATCAAGAGCGAAACGGAACAAGCAGAGACAATCCTGCGGAAGGCCTCCAAGACGGCACTTCACCTACCGAAAAACACACCGAACGACAAGCTGCTACAGTTAGGGATTAGCAACACCTTCGCTGAACTGGCAGAAGCACAGCTTAGAACACAGTTTCACCGACTCAGAGACACGGCTACGGGAAGAGCGCTCGTGGCAAGGTTAGGTCGCAACCCAAGGATACATCTCGATCGATCCGCCGATACACCCGACGAGATCCGTAAGACCCTGCAGGTCAATCCCATTCCGAAAAACATGGATCCAAATCTCCATGCGGCCAGAAGGCAGGCGCGGGAAGATTATGTGGAAAGGCATTTAGCCAAGCTAGAAAACACGGGTTTGACGGATGCAACACTGTATCCATGGAATATACCATACAAATTACATTAAGGCAGCTTCGGTAGTGGTTGACAACGCAGGCAAGCTAATCACCTGCGCAACTACACGTAGCGACAGGATAGTGGAAGCGGAGGAAGTCGCTGTTGCGCTGGCAGCGGCTGAGGGCTATCGAAAAGACAAATCAATGCTCATTTTAACGGATTCAAAATAGACATGCAGGAACTACACAAAAGGTAGAATCTGCAGGGCTGCCTTAGCTATCCTCCGCAAGGCAGAACACCTCAGACACACCGCAACGCACAAACTAATCTGGATTCCGGCACACACGGGGATAGAAGGAAATGAAAGGGCAGACAGCTTGGCTCGCGAGATCACCTACCGAGTCGAGCGGCCACACGCCCTGGGACAGCACTTCAACGTGGAGATCGGCTATTCAGAGTTACTGAACTACCACAGAGGCAATAGAATTAGATACTCCCCGCCGCACGAAGCCTTAACACAGCAAGAAGCAGCTAGTAGGCGAAGGCTGCAAACGGGAACCTTCTCCAACTTACATATACTAAGCAAGATGTATCCTACACAATTTAGGAACACTTGCCCGTGGTGCGGGGCAACCCCCACGCTTTACCATATAAGCTGGGAGAGTAAACGTAAGTACACATTCCACCAACACAAAACCCCGAAGGCGGAGCAGTGGGAGAGCCGGCTAACCAGCTGCGAGCTCGCCGCCCAAAGGGCTATGGTGCAGCACGCAAGCGAAGCAGCGCGGAGCAGTGGGAGAGCCGGCTCACCAGCTGCGAGATCGCCGCCCAAAGGGCTATGGTGCAGCACGCAAGCGAAGCAGCGCGGCTCAGTGGAGCCCTGGACTAGGGGCCCAAGCCTGCTAAGAAGGTCAAGCGTCTGCGGCGATGAAGGCGAAGACTGAACGCTAAACCCTTAATGGACCCAATAGTTTTCTCTCTCTCTCTTCCCATGTACACCAGCCCCGCCCGCTTCTGCACACGTCACCCTCCTGTAGTTTATTACGGGTTCGGTTCCGCCCCTTCTATTTTTTGTCTGTTTTCTGTTATTTGTTTTTTGAAACATCCTAACAAACATATTCAGAAGTCCCAGACGTCATCATACCTTTTTCGGCGCCTGAGCCACACAGGATATCGCCATTTCTGTATAGTGCCGTAACGACACCTACGTGAGCTCTGGGGTGAACGGCCCTTGAAAAACCATGCCGCTACCTTTCAGATACGCCATACATTGCATCCCAGACACCTTCTCACCATCTTAACTTCTTAACTACTTCAAAATTTCTCGGCGCATTGCTGCTATGCTAACCGCCATGGTCGCTCAGTGGGTATGGTGTTAGGCTGCTGAGCACGAGGACGCGGGATCCAATCCCGGCCACGGCGGCCGCATTTCGATGGGCGCGAAATGCGAAAACACCCAGGTGCTTAGATTTAGGTGCACGTTAAAGAACCCCAGGTGGTCGAAATTTCCGGAGTCCTCCACTACGGCATGCCTCATAATCAGAAAGTGGTTTTGGCACGTACCCCATAATGTTTTTTGCTGCTATGCTACTTAAGTCACGCTTTCAATTCAGGCTTTTTTTTGCCTGCTGTGTTACTGGCACACTGACCGCCTAACCGGCTCTCCTAATGCCACAAAAGCATGCCGCCAATGACACCTCTGAATGTTCCTTAACCTCTCGCTTCCCCAAAGCCTTCCCATGCCCCCCTTCTTTTTTTTTCTTCTTCCTTCTCCCCTCCTTTTTTCCCTCTTGGTGTCTCTCCCCCCCCGTTTTATTCTCTTTTTTCTCCTTTTCTTTCTTTTCTTTTCTCCCTGCCTTCCAACTCCCCCGCTCTTGTCCCCTCGTCTCGGGAACGGCGCCCACAGATGCCGGACGACAGCGCTCATTACCTCTGAAGTCTCTCCCTTTATAACCAGCCGCCACCGAAGAACGCACGTGACGTCACTGCACTCACTCCGTCCGGTTCCTAGCGGATCGAATCAATCAGGTCTGGGCTTTCGGTGGGGTCCCACCGGAATGGAAGAACGCCGCCACCGTTCTCATCCCAAAGCCCAACAAGCCCTCGGGCGTCGGGAACCTCAGACCCATATCACTCACGTCGTGCGTGAGTAAGGCGGCGGAACACGCCATTCAGAACAGAATCTCCAGATTCCTCGAAAACAAGGGACTGTTACCACACAATCTCATCGGATTTAAACCCGGTCTATCAACTGAAGACACCATGATTTTAATCAAGCACCAAATGATTGATGACCCCATTAGAAACGCCAAGGCCATTCTTGGGTCGGATCTAGAGAAAGCGTTCAATAACCTCTCTCACCAATACATTGTGGACTCCATTTCCGAACTCAACCTCGGAGCTAGATTTCACGCGTACTTCAAGTCATTCTTGGATAACAGGACGGCTACGCTCCGATTTGCCGACCTCTCCACGGAGACACTCTCACTGGGGAGCAGGGGTATACCCCAAGGCTCGGTCATCTCCCCTATGCTTTTCAACCTTGCCATGGTGGTACTTGCTGAGAAACTCGGACAGATCCACGGGCTCGAGCACACCACATACGCAGACGACATATTCATGTGGGTGTCCAAAGGAACCCCGGGTATGGTGCAGGACATCTTGCAAGAAGCAGTGAACGCCATAGAAGACTTTCTAATTCCCAAAGGACTAAGATGCTCGCCTACCAAGTCGGAGCTGCTCGTACGCAGACCCACGCAGAAGAGCCGCAGGCTATACTTGTGAGACTTCGATTATAATCAGGAAATTACCGTACGAACCAATTCGGGACACGCCATACCATGCGTCGACAAAATCAGAGTTATGGGTATGATCGTAGAGTCTAAAGACGTCAATGCCTCTACGGTTCAGAAGCTCATAACCAAAACCAACAACGCCATCGGGCTCATCAGAAGAATTGCCAATAGACACAGGGGCCTCAAGGAACATAATCTCATCAAACTCATACACGCGTTCGTCCCCTGTCATTTCACATACGTTGCGGCAATGATCCAGTGGACACGATCCGAAAGAGATAGACTTAATGCCCAAATCAGAAAGGTCACCAAGCAAGCCCTCTGCATTCCAACCAGCACCAGCAACGAGAAGCTAGGGCACCTGGGCATGCACAACACCCTGGAAGAAATTGCCGAAGCCCTGCAGCGCGCCCAGCTTGCTAGGCTTTCGACGACGCCTCCGGAGCGCACGATCCTAGAGAAGCTAGGCTTTGCTCAAGGAGACATAGAAAAAGATTTTGCGGACCTTCCACGGGACATCCGCGTCAAGAACACGGTCCAACCTATAACCAGAAACGTACACCCCGAAAAGAACAGGGGCAGACGACAAGCCAGAGGACAATTCCTTCTTAACCAAGCCTTGTCGAACCGTGAACGCTCAGCTTTTGTGGACGCGGCGGCATACGCGGGAAACAAAGCTTTCGCAGTGGCGTTTGTGGACGGCCACGGATTCACAAGATATGCAGCCACGGAAATTGCAAGGAAGCCTGAACAGGCCGAACAGGTTGCGATCGCTGTTGCGCTCACCGACGATTATCTTTCCCATATCTACAGCGACTCCATAGCCGCTATCAGAGCTTTCCAAAAGGGCACGATCTGCGCACAGGCTCTCACAATTGTTTCAAAGAAAGAGATTAAGAACCAAGTCATATACTGGTTCCCGACACACTTAGGACCAAAGATCGGCGACGTCCCCAACCTTAACGAGGCGGCACACGAGGCTGCGCGCGCGCTTACATACCGCGCGGCTTTAACCGACCACTTGGAGAATAAGGACGCCCCCACTACATATAATGAATTCACTGAACACTACTACCTACAACGTAGATTGTATAGCACGCCACACCGCACGCTCACTCGAGCTCAAGTAGTTACACTCAGAATGCTACAAACAGACACATACCCCACGCAAAACAGGCTACATTACATGCCTGAGCTTTACGACAAGTCTTATTGCACCAATTGCAATACATCCCTTAACGTATATCATTTACTCTGGCCGTGCTTGCAAGCTCACATAAACACCGAACCGGACAAGCGCAAGTTTGACAAAGCAATCCGGAGCGAAGAACTCGCTCCCCAACTCTGGGCTGTCCAGCAGGTCCACGACGCCGTCAGGAAACTCAACCTCCCGGTTCGGTCGTGGGAGACGCCCACTCCATGAGAGCCCAAAACTCTCGTGTCCTGCAGGACCTGAATAAAGTTGATTTCCTTCCTTCCTTCCCTAAAACTAACATGCCGAGGATGATGAGGCCGCCTCTAACGAAGATAGGTCCTTGTATCGAAACGTTGGCCAGTCTTTCTGAGGCACCTTATCCCTGTTTACAAACTTTATGCCACAGTGTGTCATCTGTCAGCCCCTTTCTTGATTTTAGGCTGTGGACTTGTGGTGCAGTTAACGAAAAACAAAGCGGTCATCGTGGCGCACTTAATTTGAATTAATGAATCGTACTGGGAGATGTTTGCGACGCTTTCTATGAGTCCCAATATTACTTTAACTTATTTTGGTGCTTTTTTGGGAATGGTTGGCGACAGGGTGCTTTGACGCAGTTTAGCGTGTACTGAATCTTACTGCGACAAGTTTCTGGCAATTTTTATGGCCCCGCAACAATTTAAGTCTTCTTTCGGTACTCCCGCTTATCGAAAACGCAACTAGCGATTGCCGGCAGTGATAACACGAGAGCGTGTTGCTTGCACCGGCACAACGCGCTAAAGGTAACGCCAAGGACCTCAAACGCCGGTAACTTGTAACTCGAAAATTCTGTCTTGTGAACAACTGAAGACAGGCTTTGCACACACGCATCTGTCTTGAGTGTGAGTAGCAGGAATTCTGCGAGCGTCCAGCATGGTCTGGTTGATAGCCTGTGTTGTCGCCACCTCTGTGTATTCTTAGCTTACTATCGCGTCGGTTGTAGCCAAGTTCTGGAAACGCGCTGTAGCCCGTGCATTCGTGCAATTTAAGCGCAGGAAATGGGGCCCGCAAACAGGGGAATGCTTAGAAATATAATGTTTTCGTGGTATGTACGGTATTGTTGGGCATGAGTCGGGTATTTTTTCACGCCGCGTATGTAAAAGTGAACTGCTTTTGTTTGTAATGCCACCCATTCACCACTTTCGCACGCTTCGCCTCTAGACGCATTATCCTTGCAAGTTAATACCAAAATGCCACGTGCTTGTAATTACATTTTTTTTCAGCTGACGTCGTCTCGTGGAGCTTCCTACGGGCACTGCTGCTGCTTACCTGGTGCCACAACGTTGGATGAATGCACAAAAAGCCCGCAACGAGCATTTGTATAGAATAAAATTAGCATTTCCTCATTTCACAAGGCGTCTTGCGTCTTTATGAAATTGCACGTGGCACATATTCGATGGAGGCTTGTAAAGATCGTTCGCCATCAATTTTACTCAATAAGTGATTTCGCACGAATACCGTGCGCGGTCAAGCTGTATAAGCAAAAAAGAAAAAAAAAATAGAACGATTCGCCAACGCTTCGCCAAAAACACCAATATCTTGGTGTTTTTTTTTTTACCTCCAATCTGTCATGGCACCGTCATAATGAATACGTTTCAGCCAAGGCGTGTAGTGTACTAGGTTTCTTGCGATGAAATGCAAAACATTTTTCTTCTGAAACTAAGCCACTCCTGTATATTACGAATGTTAGATCTGTCCTCGATTATGCTTGCAATGTGTGGGACCCTTGGCTAAAGGTTGATATACAAAAGTTAGAAAGAGTGCAAAATTTAGCGGCTCATTTTGTGTTCCGTAATTACTCTAGGCATTTCATGGTATCACGTGCGAAAGAGAATCTTGGCTGGGAACTATTAGAGGAACGAAGAAAATCACTCAGGTTAAAGTTCTGTCATAACATATTTCATTCTAGAACTGGTATTGAACGCGATAAGTACATATTTAAGCCCGATTATGTATCATTACGTCTAGGTCATGTGGAATAAGGTAAGATACATAAAATGCAAAAGCGAAATGCTAAGAATGTCTTGTTTCCTCAGGACGATTTCGAACTGGAACCGGTTACCGCAGGACTCTGTAACCGTTCTGTCTCATGATGAATTTTTTTCTTCTTTGTTATAACATGTTCTTTTCATGAAGTTGTGCTCTCAGGATCAATGCTGTCTAGCGATGTATCTTTCTTTTTCTTCATTAATATAACATAATCTGTTAATGACTGTTAATAATCTGTTATTGTGAAATGGAAATGTCTTGTATTGTTTGTTGTATATATTATTTGAACCCCCCCCACTGTAATGCCACACTGGCGCTGTGGGTTCTGTAATAAATAAATAAATAAATAAACGGCGCCGCCGCCGGCGTGACGCGCACCAGCTAGCATTGAAAACGCGCGAGCCCAAAACCGAAACCGGATGTGTGGTTCAGGTGTTAACTCCGGCGGTTTGGTGCGTTGCAGTCAATTGGGCCGCTGGCCTCTATGGGAGTGTCCGGTCTTGTTCTATTCCGTTCTCTACGTTTTGACGATCGGCACTATCGCCGTTCTTTAAGTGTAGCCTTTACTTAAATAATATTGCGCGACAGAAAAAAAAAACGACACGGACGTGAGAGAAGACGACACACCTTGCGCTAGGTGTGTCGTCTTCTCTTACGTCCGTGTCATTCTCTCTCTTTTTTTTTTTTGTCGCGCAATATCATTTAAGTAATGGATTACCAACTTGCCCGGAATGCTGCTCTCATTAAGTGTAGCCTGTTTTTCGGGCACAGGCTCGCCCAATAAATATTATTTTCTTTTTTCACAGTATTGCTACTGTGTTCTTTATACCTCACTACCACGGGACAATATGTCTGGGTATGTGCGTTCATGGCTGCATTTGCAGCAAGTTCTTCATCACTCGCCACGGTTAACCATGACAGATGCTAGACATCTCTTTCTGCTATAACATTATACACTTAGGAAAAGATTGGGGTGATCTGTGTGAATAGTTTCCTGTGTCGTTGCAAAAAGTAGCTCTTCACAGCTATTGCCGTGTGGTGGGATTTATTGAAAGAGTTTCGTCTTTCTGGTAATGGCTGTAATATATTCTGCAGCAACCTTATTCAGCTTGCTGGTTGCACATTTCACGAGGCGCCTTGGGTCTTTATGAAATTGCACGTGGCACATATTCGATGGAGGCTTGTAAAGATCGTTCGCCATGCTTACTTGAGCCATGACTGCAGGCTTGGGTCCACAGGGTATTTTCTTAATTACTTGAATTGCGTAATGTAGGGTAACACAACTTTTACATATTGACAAACAGCACAGATTTTGATTTCCCAGCTGCATTGCCTCCTTTCAACAAGTAGTAACTTCAACTGCCTTTTATCAACAATTAGGCACTTAGTATTATATGCATAGTGAACCCACCTATAGAAGCGCTATTGATTTCGATACAGCGGGCAATTTTAGAAGTATGTTTTGTAGTGGTCGCTGCCTTGTGCTTGAATTTCCAGCTACCAGTTGGCGCAGAGAGCAAGGGGCGGCAGCTTGCAATATATATATATATATATATATATATATATATATATATATATATATATATATATATATATATATATATATATATATATATATATATATATATATATATATATATATAAAACGGGCAGGCAGCAATAGCTTCTTGTTACGGGAAAGAGTCGCTCCTGTCGTCAACGAACAGCAGCGTACGCTTCCCGATAACGGCCGATAACGCAACGTGAAACTTCATTCAGCGGACTAAGCTGGCGCCAGGCCGGCGGCCGCGCGCGAAGACAGTCGAAAGTAAGGGAGTTAAATGGGAGGGCAAGGGGAGAGGAGCTGAGAGGAGCGGCAAAAGGACATAGCCTCCTGGATATATATATATATATATATATATATATATATATATATATATATATATATATATATATATAAGGGGAAGGGCGCCATAGCTTCTTGTTGTTACGGGAAAGAGGCGCTCCTGTCATCATTCGGGGCAATTTAACATGGGGTGAGAAGTGCGAGCCACTTAACACTGCGGTTATGAATGCGGCAGCTGGTGCGAACACCGTGGTTACGAAGGTCAACATCCTGATTGTGGGAACGCCCAGACTTCAGCCGCCACGTCCGTTTACCATCACAAGCCTGGGAGAGTGGCCAACTTTGATGACGACATACGAGACTACGCTTTTACCGCCTGTCTCAACACAGCCACGGACGAGGTGCAGGCCGGCCTCGGAAACTCCGCCGCTTCCCTGGCTGAGATAATTGGTGCCATCCATAGGGAGGGCAGGAAAGCAAATCCGCTTCTCTTGCAAAGCTTCTGAGATCATGGCGCGCGGAGCGCGCTGATCCAGGAGGCAATGTCCTCTCAATGTCTTTTGCCCCTCCTCTCAACTCCTCTCCCCTTGCCCTCCCATTTAACTCCCTTACTTTCGACTGTCCTCGCGCGCGGCCGCCGGCCTGGCGCCAGCTTAGTCCGCTGCATGAAGTTTCACGTTTCGTTATCGGCTGTTATCGGGCTTGTGCTCTACGATGTTTCACCCGTTTCACCACTCGCACCGCTCGTGCATCGTGCAGTGGTGCACGAATACCTCAAAACCAAGCCCTGCAAGGTTCTTGCGGGTGCCTAAAGGCAACAGGTGAGCGCGCAGACCCAAGGACATAAGAAGACGTGTGTACATGAACACGGCCCTATGCATGTGTGTCTTACAACAGTCTCCGGACGTTGTTGCGCCTTCATTGTGCTACGCTTCC
Source organism: Dermacentor albipictus (assembly GCF_038994185.2). Lineage (NCBI taxonomy): Eukaryota > Metazoa > Arthropoda > Arachnida > Ixodida > Ixodidae > Dermacentor > Dermacentor albipictus. The sequence goes on along the minus strand of NW_027225585.1, from coordinate 1,920,669 downwards.
CTCTTACCGGTACATAATGTTCATAAATGGAGGTTACTCCTCATTGTCACTTGGTCTATGACTTGTTTTTCTGGCGAAGTCTCATTCTGCAGCTTCACTAACTCGTCAAGGTTTCCATTCCGCCCTCAGTGCTTTTTCTGTGTGTCACTGTTCTACAAGCGTACTAACTGCTGAAAAATTAGCGTTCGTGTTTATCCAGGGAAAACACGGGGAAGGCAGGAGATGGAAATTTAAGACGATGAGCAAAACGAGAACAAGGTGAAAGCAGGAGCCAGCGTTTCGACAAGTGGACTTGTCTTCTTCAAGGCGACATATGCTTTCCTCGCCACAGTATATATAGGTGGGTTTCTTCTAAACGGGAGAGGGTGTAAGGCGGATGGGTGCGGCAACGAGCGAAGGTGTGTTAGCGCGTAAAATTGAGAATAAAGGTGTGCTGTGCACAAGGCCAGGGACAGGGCCGTCTGTCAATCACGTGTCAGTGCCGGTGTGTCAGCCGGCGTCTCAACGGCGTGCACAGCAGCCCTCTATTACCTGTTTCACTGGTGGTCGTGGGATAGCGTGTCTCCGAAAGAGGTAATAGAAGAAGCAGCAGAAACCGGTGCTCGTAAAAAAAAAAAATATGAGAATACTGAAATGGTATAAATAAATAAATAAAGTGGGGAAACCGGAAGAAGAAGGAGGAAAAGAAGTAAGAAAAAGAAACGAAAAAACTACGCTAAGAAACCAAACTAACTGTTGTTGCCTATAGCTTGAAATTTAGCATAGCGAATCATTTCTAAAGCTCGCTTTCAAACGTTTATGCCTGTTGGTTGCAATGTCATGAACTTATGGATAAGGTATGTTTCTCTGTATTTTCTTTCTCGTTCAGAACGCAAATTTGACTGTAAGATGTAGAGTTTAAGTACTTCAAAGTTATGGCCTGGTGGGTTGAAATGCTCAGCGACGGCTTTGGGAAGCTTTTAGCTGTGTCCGCGCGACGTCCGTTTAATCCGAAATTCATTGATTGATTTTTCATTGGTGATTGATTGACAATAATTGATTGTCCGGTTTTACCGATATATTCTTTTCTTACACAAGGAACATTCAAGCATATAAATCACACCCGAACATGTACAAGGGTAGCTAGATTTGACTTCGTGTGTATAACTAATTGCGATACCTTTAATTTGGATGCCACTTTGAAGGTGCCTGCAAGTTTTGCACTTGTGGCGACATGTTTTTATTACGGGGGAATGCTGTAGGCAGACTTTTGAGTGCACTAACATGTCTTTAAGGTTCCTGCTGCGGCTATAGGTAACCCTAGGTACTTCCGGGAACGCCTTTCTCAGACGCTCGTTACTTTATAATATTGGCTGGTATTTTCGTAGGATGTTGTTTATGTTTGCGAGGGCAGTAGACTATTTTGTTATAAAGGCCGGTGGTCAGTCGGATTCTGGTGTAGGCTGTTTCTTCGCCAGTTTTGACTTTCTCTCCAATCTTGATGCGACATTATAAGCCGCACCCAGCTGCATTACGCCCTCTCCCCTTCAGAAGAGCCCCACCGATATATACTGTGGTGAGGAAAGCATATGACGCCTTGAAGAAGACAAGCCCACTTGTCGAAACGTTGGTTCCTGCTTTCACGTTGTTGTCGTTTTGCTCATCGTCTTGAATTTTCATCCCTGCTTCCCCCATGTTTTCCCCGGATTTATATGGAGGGAAGATAAAGGAACAAGGTGAGCACCCTCTGCTTTTTTTTTCACAGGTAGCACTAATTGGAGGCAGTCATGCACGAACACTTTCCACCAGGCCAATACTCACGACACATTAACTTTAAGAGTGGCACCACAACACACACCATCCAAGACCTCATTGCCACAACAACACAGCACATCACACATTGCGTCATTCACTGCGGAACTAATGACCTTAACCACGACACCCAGTGACAACACAGTTAAGGCCATAAAAACGCTCATAAACGCAGAAACACCCTCAAAACAATACTTCCCAGGATCGTAAACAAACACAGGCCACTTGCTCAACAATCAGAGACACTCCTAGCTCATGTACAAGCTCAATGATTTTCATTGAGCTTCTCATTTTCACAGCCACATACACTAATAAGCAGACCGATACAGAGACAGATAAGACGGACATCGGTGCAGGCCTCGACAAGAAAATTAAGCGCAAAAATACACCACCTGGAGATGTTTCGCCCCGGAGGTCTACCCGAACCAAACATAAATGACTACCACGCACTAGGGATAGCACAGGCAACAGCAAATCTCCCCCTTTCCTCAAATCCCGCAAACTCGCCGCCAAACAAACAAATTACAGGTTTCACCTAAAAATTTACGATAGCTGCATTAAACAGAGGAAACTCCCAAAAGGGCTCAAAATTAAGGTTAGATCTGCCTTCGGTTCTTTACCCTTCAGGTAATTATTGAAGCAGGATGCTGTCCTAGAAAATGCAGCGCTCTCTCTTATTAATACTCTCGAAGAAAACTGCAAGGAAGAACTTATAATCGCTGATCAACTAGGCAGCATAAATTTATCTGAAGTGGAAAGGAGAAAACTTAGCAATTAATCCAAATTAGCGAGGAAACATTACCAGATAAATACCAGTACAAATATATTAGAGCTGCAGATCCAGCCAAAGAAACTAATGTTACCCCTGCAGCAGGTAGCTCCACCGGCAGTCCTACAGGCGAGCATCCAGAGCACCGCAGCAATGTAGTAGACCTATCCCAGAGTCTAAGCCCCGAGGAAGTTGATCTCCTGAAACATGGTCTAACGTTTTGACCGCCGAACAACGCAGTAAATGGATATGGACTCCACAAAAATACAACAGAGTTTTCAAGACACATGCTCATCAAGGAGTTCTTTTTCGACAGGCCAGACGTAGGAAAACAAGATCGAGACTCTCTTGGACCACCTAGCACGTGGACACCGGAAAGCGAACAGTGCCCGGACATGGATTATTATATGAAGCTGATATCAAAGGAAATTGTAGTCAGCGCGGCATTGCCAGAAGCGCAAAAATTTTCTCCCGATAAACGCCAAGTCCCTAAAGAACTTGCGAAAGGGAATGATATTGTAGTATAACCACCAGACAAATGCGGCAGTATCGGAATCTGGTCTAGAGAAAAGTACAGGAATGAGGCCTCCAAACAACTGAGCAACCCATTACAGAAAACTTGACCCTAACCCAAATTCAGATTACAGCAACACTGTGAAAAACACAATAGCGGAGCTCCCGTCCAGGCAACTAATCGCGCAATCTGAATATTGCTTCATGATGCCCAAGAACAAAAAAAGTAGGCCGCGTTTTGCTTTTTTCTGAAATACATAACGTTCCGGTCAAAGAGTTATGTACAGCAGAAATCCCACGTCGGCCTAGTGTGTCTAATAACATTCCACCTACTGAGTCTCTATCTAAATTCTTAAATCACGACCTGTCAGACATCCCCACCACACTCCCACCTTTTGTTCAATACACGCCGCACTTCCTTCGAATCGACGGCATCAACGCCGACGAAATTTTTTCCGACCGCGCTATTCTAGTCATTTTGGACGTTTCTACCCGTTTCTACATACCCATGTGTAGAAACCCAATCTGCTCTTGTAGAAGCCCAATCACCCAATCTGCTCTTTTCTTATCCCTTAACGTTACACCCATCATTCTTATTTACATAGCTCGTTGCGTCGTCCTCAATTTAAGTAGAACCCTTTTCGTTAATCTCCAGGTTTCTGCCCCGTAAGTGAGTACTGGTAAGACACAGCTGTTATACACTTTTCTCTTGAGGGAGTTTTAGTTCAAGTGAATAAAACCAAGCCAAAGATCTGTTGTAAGTTTCGTTACAGTGCAACGCAAGACAAAGACAAAAGAAGCTATAAAACGACGACACGGCGCCGTGTCGTCGTTTTATACTTTCTTTTGTCCTTGTCTTGTGTTGCGCTGTAACGAACCTTACTATGAATCCCAACCAACTGGCCCAACTTGCGGTCTTGCTCAAAGATTTGTTGTGTTGGAAGTGGAATTTATATACGTTCTGGCATATGCTGGCATACTCAAAGTATGGGCAAGACTGCGTGCTAACGCCTAATGAATTCACGGCGCACCACTCGTCAGTTCACATACAATGCCTGGGGTAGCGCACACGCGCGATAAAAAAAAAAAAGAATACGCACCGCGGACAGGCAAAAAGATATCAAAACTAAAGGCGCACAGGGCATGGGGAAGGGTGTAGAGGGAACGGGGCGGGTTTGTATCATAAAAACGAAAAGAGAAAAAAAAACGCTAGGAAAAGGAGGCGCCGCACGGCTGCGGTTCCTGTTGCCATGACAACGTGAATAATCGTGTGCGCCGCCATTTTGCTAAAGCATCACCCTACTGTTAGGGCTGTAACTGTAGAGACGTTGGATCCACCTTCCAAAGAGCCTCTGCTTCAAAACAGCCAATGGTAGCCATGCGGAGATTCACCCCTGGGGTGCAGGTGCACCTTGTTTTGTATGGGGCCTCAAGCACGCCACGTCTTGTCATCCCTGAGAACGTCAACTCCGGAAACCCTCTCGTTTGCTGATGTCAAGGCTAAGCTTGCGTCGCGTTTTGTCCACCCATTCAACGAAATTTCTATGAGCCGCCGATTTCGCCACCCAACACAAGAGCAAAGGAAGCCAGACGATGATTTTTTGCCGCGCTTTCTAATCTTCTCAATCGTTGTGGGTACAAAAATGCCGAGGTGTAAGACCACCTTGTTCGCGTCAACTTCCTTGTGGGATTGCGGGACCAAAAGCTATTTGACCAGTTGTGCCGATGTATTAAACTTCGGGGTGAAGCGCTATGCAACGCGCGTGAGCGCGAGGAGGCCAAGAAGGAGCGTTTCTTCCACGCAAGCTTCCGCGAGAGTGCGGCTTTTGACAGCTTCAACGTCGACGTGGCGCGACGCAAGAGATAGTGTCCAGTGCATTGTCACGCTGTAGCAAGTCGACTCAGCCAACTCGGTCAATTTGCAGTTACGGCGACCGTTGTCTGCACTCCCGGAACGAATGTCACACTCATAAGGCTACATGCAATTTGTGTAAGAAGCAAAGTCACGTCACTGCTCATTACAAGACCAAGAAGCGGAAAATACTGTTGGGTGTGGCGAACTTAGCACACTCAGGCCCAAACAATGAAACGTTCCTTTCCATCGAGCGCTTCCTAACCTTACGTGAGGCCTTCCTTACAGCGAAGGACCGATGGAGGAAGCAAGCGTACTCTAAAAGCTCCCTTCACTTGTCTTCACGTAAGGAGCGGTTGCCGCATGCCTTGGTTCGAGATTATCTCTTAAAAGCTTTTCCCGAACACCATTATTCAATAAAAAATGTTGTATTGTCACATAATCTTTTAATTGAAGAGCTAATATACAGAAGTGTGGACGCTTTCTTCTAGTTTTGTTTACCAAACTTAAAAAAGAAATAAAGTTGCGCATTACAATGCAAAACTTCATGTGCTCAATCAACGCTGGCACGCCGGCGTCGTGCAACGCCTAGCAATGCTTTCATGCCGCACGCGTGACTGAAACGAACATGCCTGGCAAGACGTACCGTGTTCGCGCTTCTCCGCAGGTGGGCGACAGCGCGCATGCGCAAGCAAACGTCACGTGGTTAAGCAATGAGGTGAAGCACTCGTTCAGGGTCAGGAGCGGCGTAAGGGTGCATGAAGGTAGCTTTGGGGCTACCTTATGCTGAGGAAGCACCAAGGAAGCCTTCACCGAGGGCCCCTCAGTAAGGAAGCTTTCAGAGTGGCATAAGGTGGCTTCACCGCAATGAAGGCTTCCTCGCTGAGGTAAGGAAGATTTCATTGTTTGGCCCTCAGTACGCATCGGGCAAGATAAACTGGCGTACGCATGAATGACCACGTTGCACAGTTCAAAATGGACTTTGAAGCAGAAGTAACGGTAGTTTCGCTTTCTTTCGCGGCAGTGCCTGCCGTGTTGGATGACGTGGTTGCCGAGGTATTCGGTCCCGGAGTAGTCACACTGGGGACTGCGCCAGCACCTGCGGTCATTGCTGCAGTGAAGAGATGTTTTGCGCACTTCGAGATTCCAGACGCCGGTGCTGACAGACAACGGACCTTAATTCGAGTCCAAAGATTTTGCCGAGTTCGCTCGGTCTTACTGATTCCGCCATAAGGCAAGCATCGCTGATCACAGTGAGATTATTGTCACATTGTAATGATGGTGAAGAACGCAGCAAAAATGTGGTTGACGAAACCATTCTTTTACTCGGGGAATCTGCGCCCTCAAAAGCAGGCTAATCTCAAAGCACAACGATAGCGGCGAACAAAGTCGCTGATCGTTGAAAATCTGATCTGCCGGTCAAGCGCGTAACCTTTCATACACGAGGCGTCGAAGTTAGGGTTATCAGTAGTGCCCACGTGCCTCCCGGAAATTTCTACTCAACTCACGTCGCACATGGTCCGGTGCGCAGTGACGACCACACAGCATGGATGTAACAAGAACAAGAAGTGTCTTTTAGGCCCGAACAATGAAACGTTCCTTTCCTTCGAGCACTTCCTAACCTTACGTGAGGCCTTCTTAGAGCGAAGGACCGATGGAGGAAGCAAGCGTACTCTGAAAGCTCACTTCACTCGTCCTCACGTAAGGAGCGGTTGCCGCATGCCTGGGTGAGATTATCTCTTAAAAGCTTTACGCGAACACCATTATTCAATAAAAAAATGTATCGTCGCACAATCTTTAATTTGAAGAGCTATTATAGAGATGCGTGGACGCTTTCTTCTAGTTTTGTTCACTAAACGCAAAAAAGTACCACATCACAGTGCAAAACTTGATGTGCTCCGGCAACGCTGGCACGCCGGCATCGTGCAACGCCTAGCCACGCCTAGCAACGCTTTCATGCCGCACGCGTGACTGAAACGAACATGCTGTTAGATATGGCGCCGTTTCCTGAGGCTACTTCGAGTTCCCCAGGCCACATCGAATCGCAGCACAGCTAATTGAGTAATGCAGAAGCAGGAAAGCACATTCCAGAGGAGCGCACGAGCCCACAAGTTCACGTGCCAACAAGGTCGTACGCCGCTGGGATTAGAAGGGGTGCTCGGACAATAGAGCCCAATCGTCCCTCTTCGCCTTTGAAGAAGGCATTTGCCACCACTGCGGAGCCGAGCCACCGGGAGAGGTGGGCCCTTGTACAATGGAGCATGAGCGCCCCCCCCCCTCCTTCTCCACCTTAGAAGAAGTGGATTGCAATTCTGCGAGGCAAGAGCGCAGGGGGATCAAGTGATCAAGAGAGGAGGACCAGGCGCCGACTCTCTTCGACGGGTATGACACCATCGCACGGGCGCCTACCATTGGCTGAAAGTGGCGTCATCTGAGCGGACTCTCCCATTGGTCGAACATGACGCGACTTCCAGTGCTCGAAGGGTTTATAAGAACCGTTCCAGAGAGACCAGAGCATTCCCTGATTCCCTGATTCACCTCTCTCGAACTTCTTGCCGCGGGCCGCAGCGTCCGAGTTGCTGCCGGCCCGTAATAACTGTACGAATGTTACTTGTCGCTCACCTCCTTGTAAATAATGTAAAATAAACCCTCCCAAGTTTGGTTTTCATCCCGAAGTCCCGTCCTTCAACCCCTACATCTGGTGGCAGCGGTGGGATCGCCTCCGAATGCATCAGCTGGTGGCAGCGCTACGGATAAACCTTCGTCGAGAGAGATCCTAAGGAACCGGGAAGAGCGAAGAAGAGAGAGCCTTCGTCGAAAGAGGTCCGAAGAAACTGGGGGTAGCGAAGAAGGAGCGAGCCTTCGACCCAGGGAGTCCGGAGGAACCGGGAACAGCGGACGAATGAACCGGATGACAGGGTGCTGCAACCGTAAGTGAGCGCGTGGTTTTTTTCCTTATGATTCGCCAGACTCAAATGTTGTGTGTTCATTTTGATAGTTCTGGGAATCGGGAGTTTGATGCATTGTGTGTTTGCACAAATTAATTAAGCAAAACAGTTTTAACCACCTGTCGGGGCAGCTGCCATGGATCTTAGAAAGTTGACGAGGTTAGACTTGTTGGTGTGCGACGATTTGGGAGTTGAGGCGGACGAACGGATGGAAACGCCAGCTATCATAAAGGCGATTAACGATAGTGGCAATGATGATGAAAGCATTAAGCTTGCTTGGGAGGTGATACAGGAGCCACGGGAGCGTGTGCGTCGTGAACGTTTGCGGGAGCGTCGTGAACTTAGGAGTAAGCGTAAGCGTGAAGAACGCGAGAATGAACGGAAGCATGAGCTTCAAGAACTTACTCTTAGGTATGAGCGTCACGAACGTGAGAATCAACGCGAACGTGAGCATGAGCAAAAGTATGAGAGAGAGAAGGCAGCACTGATCAAAGAGATACAGTATTGTGATCAGTTAATGGCACAGAGACAACGGCTGTCTGAGAATTCTGTAGGTAGTACAGAGCGAAAGAATGAGGAAGCATCTAGCAGATTTTCGCCAGAAGCCGACGAAAAGAGTAGTGCCTGTGAGATTGGCTGCAGATTCATAAGTGAAGGGAAAAGGCTAGCTGCTAACGATGCCTTAGTGGCAACAGAGGCCGTTAAAGGCCGCAAGGAGAGCGACGAGGTGCTGTGCCAACAGATGACTGTAGAGATAGCTAGGCCAGCTGCGAACAAATTGGCACAGTTACCGAGCGTGTGCGTCGCTGGTAATGTTATCGAGGTTGCTAGCGAAGAAAAGGTACTGTTGACGCGACAGACGCGAGCACCCATGTAGAGCCAGATCTGCGTGCAGAAGTGAAGTGCGAACTAAGCGATGCAGTTGAGAGTAGTTCTCAGGATTGCAAGCTGCGTAGCTCAAGAAAATACAACGGCATTGTTCAGGGATCGGTGCGGCTCTCCGCCAGTCTAGATGGCCTAGATAGGGATGATTCAGTTGTTAATCATTCGGACTGTGCGCGTGGGACAACGATCGATACCGACGGGCTGTGTGCCGATGCTCAGCGTGAGCTAGGCAATGTAGTAGAGGGCAGTTCGCAAGAGTGCGAGTTGTCTTATTCGAGTACAGCCTGCTGCATTGTGCCAGAGTCGGTTGGGCTGTCCGCCAGTCGAGGCAGAGAGAGTGTTGATTTAAGTGAGAATCACTCAGACTGTGCGGGTAAGAGACCGATCCGGGCCGACGAAATGTGTACCGGCCAGCACGAGGCACGGGAAGGCGATATGAAGGCGAGTGCAAAGAGAAAGCGCCGTAAAAAGAAGCGCAGTAAAGACCGAAAGACGGTAATTAATGTAGCGCCGCCAAAGATGGCAAGAACACCAAATGGGCAGGGCGCGAGGAGAAGAAAGGTGCGGTCGTCACTGACGATGTTGACGCATCCTAAATGTTCAAACCACCGGTCCAAGGGGGACCGCGAAGCATGTTCTGCACGGACGCGGACAAAGGGCATGAGGCTGTTAAACTCCTCGTCGTTCCGTAGTTCTTTTCATAGCTCAGCGTGCAGTTCGAAGAAACGCAAGGTGGCAGGACGAGACCAGGTGGGGAGTAGCGACGCGGTCAGTCGAGGTCCTGTAGAAAGTGGGGCGGGAGGACGCAAATTGGCAGGAGACCATAACGTCTTGAAGGAGCTGATAGTGAGTCAGCCCTTTTATTTTTCCTCCGTAGCCAGAGTAGCTTTCGGTACGCGACCCCCCCGAGTACGGCTCAAAGTATGAGCCAGACATAAACGTTTGGAAAGGGAGGCCAAGAGCGCTTCCGTAGAAATGAAGTGTTTTGTTTTTTATTTTGAGCATCGGAAGGTTTTCGCGATTTGAGACTAGGATTTCTTTCAATGTGTAAGGTTTGAGCTTTGTTTCTCTTTTCGTTTGAGAAGCTCGAGATTTGAAAGATGCGTTTTAAGTAAACATGTAGTCTCGCGAGATGCTCATTAATAAGTAGATAGCCTTTTTTTGTGTGTCTGTGCGAGTAACCTGAAGGTCAAGGTTATCGTCGAAAGGCCTATGGTAAAGCGCGTGTGTTATTTAACCTTCTTCTTCTTAAGTTTTGAATTTTCTAAGGTTAGGCGCGTAGATTTTCAGTGAGTGCATGATTTGCACGGAGAAGCGTTCTTAGTTCCATTAGCGCGTGTCCTGTGTGGACGGAAGGAAGCAGACTTTATGACTGGGTTGCTAGCGTGTGTTGAGGGCAGCCGTATTCTAACTTCTCTGATAAGTATGCGTGGAACGAGTTATTAAGAGACGCCTTATTTTAAGGGTTCTGCGGAGTGTGTAAGTCCCGCAAGTTTAATTGTTCGGTTATGTCACGTGTCCTGTAGGACTTTCAGGGAAGAAACGTGAGTAAGCGTAAATGAAAAGTTTGCCTGCAACGCAAGTACGCGTTTTGTTTAGTGACCACAAGGCTAGTGCGCTTGTGATTACGTACTTGTGAGGCTGACCAGATTGTTCAGTGGCACCAATACGTGCGATAAGTACGCTACTGCGATAGATTGGAAACATGCTGTTCGTGTAGTTAGGCCACTTAAGCTATGTTCGGCTGTTTTCATTTGTTGTTTGCTACGTCAACGACACTTTGTTTTGCAACAACAATAGTACTCTGGTCTTGTCGGCTTTCGAGGAGAAATGGATGGCTGTTTGGAGGAGTGGTTGGAACTGTTTTGTCAAAATTGGGGAAATAAAAGATCAAGGTTCATTTTGACTCAGTAATAGCCTGGCGAGTCAGGGGTGAAGAGCCTGCGCTTGCGCGTGGTGCAGCGCTGTGTTGTTTGGTTTGTTTGACGTTTGTTCTGCAGGGCCTAGGATCCCGAAGTTCGTCAAACGAGGCTCGACACCAATACCTTGCAGGTTCTTTCAGCGTTCCTCATGGCCAGCGAATTGAGTTCACCGGCCATTCAGAACAACCGGGGCGAGGACGAGCTGTTAGATATGGCGCCGTTTCCTGAGGCTACTTCGAGTTCCCCAGACCACATCGAATCGCAGCACAGCTAATTGACGAATGCAGAAGCAGGAAAGCACATTCCAGAGGAGCGCACGAGCCCAGAAGTTCACGTGCCAACAAGGTCGTACGCCGCCGGGATTAGAAGGGGTCCTCGGACAATAGAGCCCAATCGTCCCTCTTCGCCTTTGAAGAAGGCATTTGCCACCACTGCGGAGCCGAGCCACCGGGAGCAGGTGGGCCCTTGTACAATGGAGCATGAGCGCCCCCCCCTCCTTCTCCACCTTAGAAGTGGATTGCAATTCTGCGAGGCAAGAGCGCAGGGGGATCAAGTGACCAAGAGAGGAGGACCAGGCGCCGACTCTCTTCGCCGGGTATGACACCATCGCACGGGCGCCTACCATTGGCTGAAAGTGGCGTCATCTGAGCGGACTCTCCCATTGGTCGAACATGACGCGACTTCCAGTGCTCGAAGGGTTTATAAGAAGCGTTGCAGAGAGACCAGAGCATTCCCTGATTCCCTGATTCACCTCTCTCGAACTTCTTGCCGCGGGCCGCAGCGTCCGAGTTCCTGCCCGCCCGTAATGACTGTACGAATGTTACTTGTCTCGCACCTCCTTGTAAATAATGTAAAATAAACCCTCCCAAGTTTGGTTTTCATCCCGACGTCCGTCCCTCAACCCCTACAATGCCTGGCAAGACGTACCGTGCGCGCGCTTCTCCGTAGGTGGGCGACAGCCTGCATGCGCAAGCAAACGTCACGTGGTTAAGCAGTGAGGTGAAGCGCTCATTCAGGGCCAGGAGTGGCGCAAGGACGCATGAAGGTAGCATTGAAGCTACCTTATGCTGAGGAAGCACCAAGGAAGCCTTCACCGAGGGCCCCTCAGTAAGGAAGCTTTCAGAGTGACATAAGGTAGCCTCACCGCAACCAAGCTTCCTTACTGAGGTAAAGAAGATTTCATTCTTTGGCCCTAATTCATGGATGATTACAGGCATATATAGCTTTCGTTGACTTCCCGATAACAGACACGTGCTTCGTTGATCAGTCTAATCGGCCGGGGCCATTCCAGGAGCGCATGCACGACCTGACAATACAGCACATGCAATAAGATTACATTAGCTTCGGTGACAACTGAACCATCAATAATATACGAGAATTATACACGCGAGCGCGTCCCGTGCTGAACGAAAACGTTTGTTAGACGGTGAAAAGTGCTCACCCGATAAAGGTAAACAAGTCCACTTGTCAGTATGATAAGGTAGAGCGCATGGTGCAGACCGTCAAGGACTTTCTTGAGAAAGGCTATCATCAGTACGTTATGAAAAAAAGGTGAGGCGTGCAGACAGGACACAAGAGAAGAGAAGTGGAAAACACGAACACTGTTAAGAACGGCCAGCTGCAGTGCAAGTTTTGCCGGAAAGTTGCGACAGTGGCCGCAACTTCTCTGGAGCGCCGCCGCCAACCTCTAGCCACGGTGTCGCTAAGTCGACTTTGTGTCGGGAACAATACGCGCGTCCTCCACTCTCCGTCGCTTCAGCTAGGATGCGTTTGACGAAGCAGGCTTTGTGCTGACACCGCCACCGTTACGCTCTAGATTCGTCGCCATAGTGACTGAATGAGTTCTGCTTGCCAACTATTGTTACCGAACCCACCAACGCGGACCTGATCTGTTATGAGTGGGGGAGTTGCCGCGGGAACGTCGTCGGAACCTTTTCCCACGCGCCGACCAGGACGCAAGACAATGGCTACCCGGGAGCACTGCGAGGGTGCAGTCCGAGTTCTACGAAATTCGCGTGATGTCAGTTTCGGACCGAGAACCTGTGTGTGTGTGTGTGTGTGTGTGTGTGTGTGTCTGTGTGCGTGTGTGTAACCCGTCGCGCGGAGAGGCGGCGTGTTTACGATGACTGGACGAACGTTTCCGCCACCTTGGGATCGGGGGAGGACGGAGTGTTTATAAACGGCTGTTGTGCGGATGCTCGATACACTTCCTTAAGCAGACTAGGACACTCTCTCAAGCAGTCCTGTTACACTGACGTACTTTCTCTCGCAGTCATGCTAGACGGATGCACTGCATGTAAATACTGTAAATAAACCCATATTCCTGGTTCTCGATGCGAAGCAGTCGTTCCCTTCATCAACGTCCTCAGCGTGCATAAGTTGGACGACGGAATGGGCCAGCTACCTTCTAATTCATGCCGGACTCCAATCTTTACAGCGGATCACGAGCGATGGGATTGAGCCCCCAATCCTAACAACACCGACTATCAACTGAAGGGAGCACTGAGACGACGAAAAAGAAATAAGACACAAAACTCATCTGCGCAAGCTCTGGAATGGCATCACCTCGGGTCAGTCGCGTACATGTAGCGATACCATTCACGTGGTGGTGCCATTCCAGAGCTTCTGTCGATGAGTTTTGTATCTGCTTTCTTTTTTTCGCCTGAGTGCTCGTTTCGGCGCTCGTGTTGTGCACTTCTCTTGTCTTGTGTCCTGTCTGCACGCCTCACCTTTTTTTGCATAATGAATCCTTAGCAACTAGATAAGCTTTCTGTCGTTCTAAGCATGAGTGCGCTGCCCTTCTTGCTTACCGAGATACACCTGGAGTTTCGGGTGTCTCTACAGCATAATTACTGATGGGACAGAAACGGCAAACTCCCTTCCGCGACTGCCAAAATGACTGCTGCGGCATTGCCAAGTCGCGGGGAATGCAGGGCACAGAATTCTACGGCCCAGGTGCAAGAGACGAGAAACTACAGTCGGCGCCACAATGCAAGACCTCTGAGTCCTCCGAAACCAGGGACCACGTGTGGATCAAGGACATTGATTTCAGCGGTCGTGTCCTCAATCCAGCTCTCAAATCAAACCGTATGCGGTTGACACTCAGCAGCGTTCTGCAGAGGAATCGTTGCCGCCAGGTGCGTTTCTCAGCAGACGAGATTATCCAAGCACGGGCAGCCGCCTCGCCGTCAACGGCAGGAATGTTAGACGTTTCTTATAACTGCGAGAAAAAACGAGGACACACGAAAGAAACACACACCACACCACGGGCGCCGACTGCCGACTGTGTATTTTTGGGTGTGTGTTCCTTTCTTGTGTCCTCGTTTTTTCGTGCAGTTATTAGAAACGTCTAAAGATATGAACCAATTAGCCCGCTAGAACGTCCTAGCAACGGCAGGAACGCCGCTACAAAGTTATCTCTGCACGTCGCCTGGGCGACCCTAGACCACACCTCCTTTGCCTGAAAAGCCAGGGACTGCCTTTGGAAGCATGTTCTCTTGCACATGATGAACGGAAGCGAACGCGATACAGTCGTGCAATGAGACCACCGCGTAGGATGAATCTGTATCTCTCTTCGGAAGTCGATTTCTGACAGTGTGCTGAAATTTAGATTTGAGACTTGCAACCAATGCTTCCTTTTCAGGCTTGTCGAAGTGATCGTTCATGCACCGCTGCGGCTGTTGGGTGCTCAGTTGCACGCTCTCAATGTGCGAGAAAGCTGCATGCCTCTCGATCATATCAGTTGGTTGGCGTAATCTGAAAAAAATATAGTGGCATGTAGTTTTGTACAATTCCAGTGCTCTAAATAATTATTCGTTTGCTCCTTGCCTTATCACAAATTTTATTGTAGATGGTAATATACTGTCTAACCTGGGAGAAAGACCTTCAGTATATAAAAGTAAACAATGTCTGTTCTGTAATGCTTTGAAAAAAAAAATGAGCATGAATAAATCAGCTTGCTCTGTTTCAGAACGTGTTCCTGTGCAATTCAACGTATTATGCGTGCTTCTGTTTGTCTTTTTATTATTCCAAATCAGAACTTTGATACAGATGGTTACGCACGAAAATTGGGTCCTGTGGTGATTTTGCCAGTGGTGAAGTGTCGCTTCTTGGATTTGCTGATCCTGCACTTCCACTGTTCGTTCCCTGTTCAATCACAACGTTGCTTTCGGGACGATTTCTCATTTAACCCTGCTGTTAACAGCGCAAAATGTAGACAAGAGACGAGACAAGAAGACACAACAAGCGCTGACTTTCAACAACGTTTATTTTGAAAGAAACACGGCTTCTTATAACCATTGCCCACACGTGTCGCAGTCACGTGATCGCTCATCATGTGAAACGTGCACTTTTTCTTTTTTGCACTCAAGATAGTGGTTGCACATGCAAAAGTTCAAGTTCTTTTTTTGTCAGTAACAAGGACGGCGTGCTAACGCATTGGTCGCGAAGTCTGGTAATCTCGGATGCCTCAATCATCTCTCGGATCAGCTGCAGAACAGCTGGTCTTGCCCTGGAATGCAGGCTAAAAAGTCGTCAAATGCCTTGCGCAATGTTTCTAATCAAATCACACCTTGCTTTCATCCCACTTGGTGAAAATGCAGTTGATTTAACGGCAAAGCAGATGAGAAAGCTGTTGAATGCCTCTAGTGGGAATGTCTGGACACCTGGGGATTCCTGGCGCAGGTGATTCAGTAGGCGGGGACACTTGAAGATAGCCCGTATCTTGCATAATACCAGCGAGTCTGCCATAAAAAATGTTGTTAGATTTGCGAAGCTGATATCTTCGAGTGCCAGCAGTGCAGCATGTCAAAATGCAAGCCTGTCTGAAAATCGAATTCTATGAACTCACAGGTTGAGTGCTGTTGCGCCTCAAGTTGTTTCAGAAACACCACATTGTCGATAGTGAACTTTCATTTGCGGTGGGATATCGTCCGTGCAGGCCAAATATTGAGGGCTTTTATTGTTGCAAAATCGCACAGGCATCCTCCTTGAGTGCGCAAATTGCAGTCACTGCCAAAAATATTTTCAACATCATCCACCACTCCAGCAAATGTGTTCATGTGACAACTTTATTAAGTATCCTGCAAATTGATGGCATGGGTCTAGGGTGCGCCGGAGACAGCAGAGAGAACCTGTCTCTTTGTTTCTTCCCGGGCTAGTGGTATTGCCCACCGTTGGTCCTGAAGATCCGAGCTAGTCTGTGCAGCTCTGCATCGCGCCTCTAGTTCATCCAGGGGGACTGCAATTCTCCTCTGAACTATTTCGCAATCCCAGAATATATACTCTAGAGTGGCTCCCCTATAATTATAAAATTTACATTTGTCTTCAGAGTAAAATTCCGGATGCATGCGGTTAAGATGTACCGGGTTCGTGTAAGTTCTGGTTTGAAAGCGCATCCAGTTAACCCCATGAGGCCTGTCCAATTTTGGGCTAGCAGATGGATATATACACCTCGACTTTATATAGAATCGAATAATGTCACGGAATGAGAAGAACCTATCCCAATTCTTACGTTCCATCTCCTCCTAAGTCAGAGCGCCCCCTCCCCCTAATCAGGACTGGTTAATAAGTCCTCGCGCAACACGATTGCTTCTCCCAAATGTAGATACAATATTATCGACTGTCAATGGCCTATACGAAATTACGCCAGAGGATGGATATTGGTTGAGGCTGCAAGAATTCTAAACGGTAAAGCCAAACTCATTTCACAAGGAAATCATCTGCTTCTCAGCCCATACAGAGTGTGAAACCTCCGCCACCAGCAACCTTGACGAGCCTTTCCAGCAAACTTATATTAAATCTTTCAGGGCAATATGTACAAACAATCCCAACAAGTTGAGCACTTATAAATTCTAACGGTACATTTTAAACAAATTCCTTGGGAGCGTTGCTTAGGGTGTGAAAGTAGTGGGAGAGGCAAATCATTATACAAAATTACGTGAATAGGAGGCCTTAATTGTATTGCACGCTTCTCTTGCATCAAGTGGTGACAGTCGGTTACAGAAAATGGTTCTGGACCATGTAAACGCAGACATTCAGACGCACCACATTTATAAACGCAACAACTCAGTAAATCTACACTTATCAGTTTACCTCGTTACATCCACTCCATATCTTCAAGGGGCCCGTGCAAACTAGCATTGAAATGTCCTCTAGAATACCAGCTTTGGCTTGTTGGTTTTCCATCCTGGTACAATTCACAGCGCAAAACCTAGACGAGACGCCAGATACGAGCGCTTGTGGTGTCGTCTTCTCATCTCGTGTCTCGTCTACGTTTTGCGCTGTTAACACCAGGATTGAAATGTCCGTCATGGACAATACGCTGGTTGTAGATATGATTATGGATGCTGCGCCACATAATGATGTTGTGGACCGCATCAGCAGTTTCTGCCGCAGCCACGTATTATAGGTGATTGATGATGCTCTGGGTTCAATTTCTTACAGATTCAAAGTTTCGGAATTTACTTGCCGCTTTCAGCTTATTCGTACTACCTGAGTAAAACCAATTGCGCAAGAGTTATGGTATATCCCAGTGACTGCGTGTAAATGTTTTCACATACCTTTAGCAATGTATCATGCATCGAAAAACTGCTTTACTTTCTTTCTCTGGGGGAATGTCCGGACTCCTGGGTGCCGATCTGCAACGCCTGGCAGATGTATAGGCAAACTTAAAAGAACGAACTTCATGTGTAGCCTGTCCTTTTAGTATGAGCCGCGAGCATGGCTTAGACCTTTTTCTCCTGTGCCCCACACCATTTTCTGGATTAAGAAAAGACCAACCATAACAGACGCACCCAGGAAACATACAAGAAGACAGGAAAGAGGCTGGAGTACCGGCTGTTTGTTCGACAGAGCGGGGCTGTACTTTATAAAGAGACTCTGTCACATAACCATCGCACAATCGGCTCATCATAATCAACCATCAAGGAATAATCAATAAATTCCAAAGGCCGCATGCACCTTCTAGCTTCCAAGGGATCTCACATCTATCTTTACCTAAGCTCAGTGACGACTGTTAGCAATACCGAGGTTAGATAATCGTAAAAATTCAAATTGAACTATGGCGTTTTACGTGCCAAAACCACTTTCTGATTATGAGGCACGCCGTAGTGGAGGACTCCGGAAATTTTGACCATCTGGCGTTCTTTAACGTGCACCTAAATATAAGTACACGGGTGTTTTCGCATTTCGCCCCCATCGAAATGCGGCCGCCGCGGCGGAGATTCGATCCCGCGACCTCCGTGCTCAGCAGCCTAACACCATAGCCACTGAGCAACCACGGCGGGTTTAATCGTAAACCGTAGCAAAGCTGAGTCAAAATCACTAAAGCAACTAAACAAAAACATCAGTTCAACAAAGCAGTAAAACAACACACAGGAACAGTTATAGTGCCTAATAAAACCAACTGACCAAACACACCAAGCAGAGCTAAACAGAATGTCACACCTAGCGGTTCCCTATTAAGTCCATATGAATACATGAAAGATCCCATCAAGTCAATTTTCTTCGTAGAGCAACCGCAGAGTCACTGCAACATGCTTTTCCTTTTTTACCAATAAAAAAAACCTACCGTACCTCACGTGCCAACTTATCGCGACTTCTGCCCAGGATCCTATCGTCAACAAGCATTGGCTTACGCATATACTCATTGCAGTGAAAGGGCAAATCCGACGCAGTTACATTTTCTAAAAAATTATCGTGGTCTCATGCTCTATCGTGGATACATTAGCCCGTTTGCCTCATACACCCACCCACATTTCAGTGGGATTTAATACACAACACCAACGGCACAGTCCACATTGTTTGGCTGCTTTTTTGTCTTAATGCAATGCACCAACTTGTCGAAGAACGTGTTTTAGCATTTTCTGTGCCTTTAGCAACTGATCTTGGTTACTTGGTGTCTGAACCTGCCAACTACGACTCACAGCAATCATGCGGCTGAGCTAATTCAAGCTACCCTGCTTCTAATTTCATGGACAATATTGAAAATATTTCATGGCACAGCACGCCCAATGTCTCCAGATGCTGTCACATTTCTGGCTTTAAAAAGTGGCCCCATTTGGGTTACATCTTGAAAACTGCTCACATTACTACCACTCACTCATGTTGAAGCTCTGTGATCTGCGCACTATTTTTTAAACAGTGTTGCTGGCTAGTACGTGAATCTATGAAACACCGCTGTTATATATGCATACAACAGCAGCGTCGCATCCTGTATTAGTTATTTTTTGCTTAACATTGCCTGCGGTAAAGGATCGGAATTTCGCTCCGCATTCTGCTAGCTTCCTCAAACTTTTCTCTAAACCTTCTTGCTCCATGGTATTGCTTTTAAGCAGAACTTTCTATGTGCAGACGTACAAAGGTTTAAGTTTGTTACACTGAATTACTTCTATACTATCATTGCCGTTTTTTGCTTACCTCTCGGACTTGTACCTGTTTACAATGCAGGACGCGATTGCTCTTGGTGACAAGCGCAGAATACGTCAAGTACTTCGCATTGTGTCCTCAAGAATAGCAGCTGCCATCCCCTGCCAAGCCCAGCAGCTGCTTCTGCCACCAGCTTGACCTGCTGCTCGTCCTGAAACTATGCACAGTTTCCGCGTTGTTACTCGAATTGCCCGAATTGCAGAGCTTCATCAGCATCGCCAGATATTCCGATGTACAGCCTCTCGTGAAAGTATCGAGGATGGTCGGATGTTTGAAATGGCTAGCTTGCCCTTACATTTTTGTAATATTCTGTACATAAACACTAACGCACCCACATATGCTGCATACTAGCGTAACATTGCAGAAATTTGACAAATATTAGCAAGAGAGAGTTTTATCATTGAAATACTTGTATTTTATTTGATAAGTTTTAAACATGTTTGTGTTCTCTTACAGTTAAGATCGAGAAACGCAAAGGCAATTCCCACTTGCTCTATAATTCACACTGATCTCTTCCTGGTTCAGCATATTAGTCTCTTTGTTCCATCGTTACTCTGACGTCCTTAGATTTTAAGGCTTCTTTGTAAACATGTAATTTCCTGCCCGATTGCCTAGTACAATGCAATGATTGCTAACTCTACGAAGATAGCACTGACAGGCAAGCATGCGCCGTAAGAAAAGACGTTTTAGTATTATTCCTGTTTTTTGCTGTTACTATTAAAGCGAAGCTGTATACCTCACTGTCCAAGGAAATATTCGTGTCGTTGGAGTGGTAAGCAAAAAATTCGCCCATACGTGAGCCTATCCTGAAGATGGTGCAATGCCAGACCGACCCACGGCAGAGGTGAAGCAGGCGTTAAGCACTGCCCATACGGTGGCCGATGCCCAAGATAGTGTAATTCAGGCCAGACCCGAGGGGTAAGTCAAGCCGGCGTTAAGCACTCCCCATACGTGGGCAGATCCCGAAGATAGTGCAAGGTCGGGCTGATCTGTGGCGGAAGTGAAGCAGGCGTTAAGAACTCCCCATACGTAGGCCTATCCCGTAAATAGTGCAATTACGGCCGGTCCCGCGGGGGAAGTCAAGCTGGAATTAAGCACTCCCCATATGTGGACCGATCCCGAAAATAGTGAAAAGTCGGGCTGATCCGCGACGGAAGTGAAGTAGGCGTTAAGCACTCCCCATATGCAAGCCGATCCCACAAATAGTGCAATTCTGGTCGGACTCGCGGGGGAAGTCAAGCCGGCGTTAAGCACTCACCATACGAGGGCCGATTCCGAAGATAGCGAAATGCCGGGCCGACCCGCGGTGGTGGTGAAGCAGGTATTAACCACTCCCCATATGTGGGCCGATCCCGAAGGTAGTGTGATGCCGGGCCGACGCGCGGTGGAGGTGCAGTTCGCCATTAAGTGGCCCACATACACAGCTTTGCTGGTCATCTTTCACGAAGTGAAAAGGTACTGAGTTTTTTTGCATACCCTCCCTGATTGAGCACATTATAAACATGCTTTTTTATAGCTGGCAGCAGGTAGAGCTTCTGATAGAGGAAAAAGCGCTGGTAACTGATAGCTTGCACATTAATGGACTGCAGCCATCGCAGCGCTGTGGCCACTCGACACCTAGAAAATAGCAGGACTGCGACCATTACGACATTGCCTGCTGGCTTGCCTATAGAGGCTGGCTTCTCCACATTGCTGTGTTCTTGGAGTTACTGCGGTTGCTCCTGCTTGCAACCATGGAGCCAACCACAGAGAGCTGCTTACGCCAAGGCATGCGGCCCACATTACTAGCTAGAGATAAAAGCTGCTGTAAGCAGCTTTCAAAAACAATAAACTTGCATTCATTGCAAGGCTCTCTAGCAGGCTCCACATGGCTGTTGCTTGCAGATGTCGACGCTGTTGTTGGCTCCGAGGCGTCACTGGTTGCAGTACGCAGTAACGTGGGCACCACATCGGTGCAGTTGCTGTATAATAAAAGAATCACACTTGGCATAGAGAAACACACGATATTTTGAAACATAAGGTCATTTAACTATGTGCTAAGCATTTTAGTAAGGGCTGTTTGATTCACCCCCTTAGGTCACAGGCCTACCTGGGACAAGTATTCTTATGGCAGCACATAGTCAATATTGAATATGATTCAAAAGTGTTTTTTACCCCACTCTCTCAGTTGGCAGAAATGTGTATCACGTGCATTACGACCTGGAACTTGGATTTTCTGAAATGTACTTGCTGTGTTATGTACCCTTTCATTTTAGTGTTTCATTGCTGTGTTCTTTCTTGAGTCATTTGCTGGATGCTGCTTTTCATGAGCTAGAAAATCCGCTTGTAATCTTCATAATTTGTCCAAAATAAGTGTTTTCTTCAAATGTTCCTGCCACCTTGGCTTAGTGTTTCTTGTGCTTGACTGTGTTACTGTCTACCTGATAGATTTTTCGCCAGCGTATTTTTTCCCATTAGCTATGACAATTTGCCATCTGCTGCTTTAAGTTTCACAAGTGCTTTCTGTATCTTGCTTGTAAAGCATTCAACACCTTTGTGCACCGATAGGCTCTCCTTCAAGGCAACATTTCGTCGGATTGCACAGTACTATTGCATGAAGATATAAATGTTGCTCATACTATCAGTAGCGTTATGCCTCTTTTTTTCTTCGATTGCTGGTGTTACAGCGTACACAGACATAAACACATGAATGGGATGTGTATGTTTGCTTAAACGTTCCTAAACTTTTAGAACTTTGTACCTTTCGCTTTTCCACAATGACATCCTCTACACTATAAGCAACAGGACAAGGTCGAGCTAAAATAATTCGAGTAGGTTACTGCGTCCTGACAGCATATCATGTCTCCAAATAGCAAATGCAAAAAGAAAACAGAAAACAGGCTCATTAGATAATTTATTTAAGCCTGTTCAGAACATTTGTATGCTTATTTTGCCTAGTTTTGTCCATGCCGCCATGTCGTTTTGGAATCTTTCTGGTGTTTTGCATATGTAAAAGATGCATTACACGTGTTATTCAAGTGCAAGATTGGAACGCAGTGCTCTGCTGAAGCAATAACTGTGCGAAAATCTGAATCAGCATAATATAAGTAGCGCTAGTGGTGTTGAGGGGTGCTGCTGAAGCTCTGTAGCCGTAGTCGAGCAATGCTAAATTGTCGACTTCCATTTCTTCGGCTGATCAGCATCCCCAAATAATTTCCTCTGCACTGGTGTTAATGAATATTGAGCCCAAAATCTCCACAGTAAAGCAGAAGTATCAGAAGATCCTTCAGGTGTGCTGGTGGCAGGGACACCTCTGCTGTCGGTCTGCACACCAGTTGAGTTCTGAGCTGAAACACCAAAGTCAAGCTGCGTGGCTGCAGTAATGTAGAGTGCTATCATACAGACGGCACTTGTCCTATATCAGAATTCAGGGGCTCTATGAAACACGTACCCGTTTACTTTCTTCATGTTTGAGTAGTTTTTGCTTAATTTCAGCTTGTCTCCTCCCCTTACGTTTCATTTGTTTTACCCAAGCGTAGGGTAGCCAGTCTGCCCTAGTCTGGGTATCCTCTCTGCCTCCCCTTCCTCCTTATCGCCTAAACAGTAATTCGCACAACATATGTCGCATATCTACTTCAATTCGCTTCGTCGCTTTGGATCATCCCACCACTTAGCGGTTTTACAGTTTCTGGCCGTTCCTTTTCAGCGAAGCAACATATGGCTAGCCAATTCGTCCATCAGTCCGTCTGACTCCTGTACGTCGGAATCCCCTGCGGCGAATCCTATGCGCATGCGCGAAAAAAGAGAGGAGCGCGATTGGGTGCGTTAGCAGTGACGTCGTTGCTCTCCGTAGCTCCGTAGTAGCCGAACGCGATCGCAGCAGCCGAAATGGGTAGGCCAGGCATCATACGTACTCGTCAGAAGCTGGCAGCTTCGATCAGCAACGCCGTAAGCAGAACCGGGAACTAGCTAGTCAACGCCATGACGATGCTGCAGCCCGGGCGCAAGAACAGGCTCGTGTAGCCGAGCGCAAATCGCAGCTGCGTACGGAGGATCCGGCAGCCTACCAAGCCGTCGTTTAATGAACCACCGGGATTAACGCAATGATAAACACCCTGGCCGCATGTTTCAGCTTCGCTGGTTAACCATCTCTACAGAGCGCTTGGGCGGTGGTTTTTTCGAAACGTTTATGCCAAAAGTAGGCGACACTAATATTGAGAGTCACAATGGCCGCACAATAACGCCAGGGCGAGAACATTTCCAAATAAATTATCACTGTATGGATGGGATGTTTTCAAAACAATACACGAGTCTACACATCTTGAAATTATATAACTACTTGAAGAAATAGAAACATGCAGTTACACATGACGAATTGTCACATTCTATAGATTATGTTGCATTCAAACAAACGCATTCATGAAAGTACCAGTGCACTGGCTTATATACAGGTTGATCATTTCTAACTTTATCGAATTTTTGAAAATAACCTCGTGCATAAAATACAATCCTAGTCCTCAGCTGTATTTTTCAAAGGCCGACAATACTTGCACGAGAAATCTGAGTACAGGTTAAACTAATTAATAAAGGTCCGCTGATGATCTCTTCACTTAATCGCTTTACGGCATGTATTGCATTTTACCAATTGTTGCCAGTGAGTTTGCATTATGCATCCACTTTGAATTTATTTTTAGAATGATTCCAGTTTGGAGATATGCGCCAGCATATTTGTCATAAAAAATGAAGTGTTGTTTTACTTACCTTTCAACAAAACACTCTTTTATGCATTGAAGCGCAAAAGTACTTTGAAAGCGCACGTATTCCAATTAATACATTGGAAGATATCTCGAAACTGGTGCTATTCTGGAAATGAGTTTCAAGTGCCCATGTCTTGCAAGGTTATCGGCTACAATTCGTAAATTGCAATATGTGTCGTAAAGTAATGAATGCAGAAGTAAATTAGTGGATGTTTCTTTCAATTTCTCATGCTATTAATGTCTACCTCTTCGAATAATCCAGCTCAAGGACTACAATTATGTTGTCTGCAATAGCCTATTTTGAAAAATCACATAAGACTGAAATATTATCACCCTCTATAACTCTGCTGACCAAGTGTGCGCACTTCTCTGTGTAACAAAAAATGAATTCGTACATATGATCTGTAGATATGTCAGCTCCGAGGTATCTCTAAAGCTCACGGATTGGGTAATGGAATAAGGAAATATATTTTACCATTCTTTGATTCGCTTTATTTTGCTCGGCTTGAGTCACTACATGTGTGCCTATTATCAGTCAAGCTTGTAGAACCGCCATATCTCATTATGATTACTACACAAAACTCGTCAAATCAAACCACATCAAACCACCTTTGTATGGCATGAAATATCAATCAATGAATCAAATTTTATTTCACCAAAAAATTCTGGATGATCTTCAGGGCTAAAAGCTGCTATAGGCAGCTTGACTGAGTCCCTGAAGACCCTTACATCGGCAGCATGTGACGTTCACAGCACATATATGCATATATATATTTTTTGATACCCTCAAGGTACATAATTGTACATTGCAGAGGGGAGGGGCGAGAATACATTCCAAGAGTAAAAAAAAGAACCATTTGATCATAATTGTGTAATGTGAGTAATACTGTAACAAGTTTACGTAAGGATTACTTGAAGTTAACATACAGTGTTACAGCAGGATTGACATCAATTTTTTTTTACAGCGTAGACATCATCGTATAAAGACTTTTGACTGCACAAAATAAAATAAAAGTAAATGAAGATAAAATTCACGTAATTTAACAGGTTTCACAAACAATAAAGAGTAAAAATAGCACTGATAACAGACATCGCGCAACGATAACAAGACCACAACAGAATACAATAAGTACAGGATGGGCAAAGGCGACGTAAACAAGACACATGCATGCCATTCCAAAGATAACTATGCAACCTCTATTTACAACATTGATGTGAAGAACTGACATAGCTGCTTTTGAGTAGCAGTAGTTAGTTCAGGAAATTCGTTGAGAATTGATGGTTAATTGAAGTGGACTGCCTGTGAGTTGTAGGTGGTCCGGTAACGTGGGACAGACCATGTTAAGGTATGTCGCGTACGCCTATTAGGGTAATTAGGTGTAAGGTTTGATATAGTTACAAGGAATCCTTTATAAGTGTTTGAAAAGAAGAAGATTCGCAAAATACGAAATTTGTATAAGTGCTGTACCCGTATGACACCATATTCCTGAAACACCGTGTCAGTTGAAGCCAGGTAGGAAATGTTTGCAACATGGCGAAGAATCTTCTTTTGTAAAAGCAAGATTTTATTTAGGTTCCGTTTAGTTGTGGTCGCCAAGACTAGACTACAGTACTTAATGTAGGACACGAATAGTGCGTGATACAATTGAAGTTTGACTTTTGAGGGGAGTAAACGTTGACATTAGTTGACGTTTACATTACATTACGTTTATTTACATTAGTAAACGTTGCCCCAGTAGTTGACGAGTTTCCTACATAGTTCTTCCACGTGCGAGTTCCAACTAAGGTGAGCGGAAAACGTAACGCCGAGTACCTTATGTTCGTTTACTACAGCGATGTTCAGACCTTCATATACAATAGGGCTTAACCGTGGAACTACTTTAGTCCTTGCACGAAGTATAATAATTTTAGTTTTTATAGGATTAATCTTTATTTTGTTAAGGCTTGACCATGTGGATAGCTTTGAAAGTGTTTTATCACATTGAAGGACTAGATCATTTATGTTAGGCCCAGAAAATAATATGCTACTGTCATCGGCATATATAAGAAATTTTGCTGATTTTTCAATATTTACGAGGTCATTGATATACACATTGAACAAGAGGGGACCCTTGTGGCACACCTCTTCAATTATGACGGAAATATGATTGGGAACTCTGCAAACATACGTTCTGCTGGCGGTTTTTAAGTAAGATTTTAACAAATCCAAAGGTTTCCCACGAATTCCACATGCGAACAACTTGTCCGCAAGAATCCAATGACAGAGAATCGAACGCCTTGGAAAAGTCAATAAAAAGGCCTAACGTGTAAAGTCTGTTATCTATGTTGGAAGCTATAATTTCTTTCATTGCTAGTAGGGCTGTTTCTATCGACCTTCCCTTTTTAAAGGCGAATAGCGCATCTGATATGATATGTTTGTTCGAGAAAAAACCAGTTATACGCGTACAGATGATATTTTCGAAGCCTTTGGAAAAAAATGGGAGAACAGATATTGGCCTGTAGTTTTTCATGGATTGATGATCACCTCCTTTATGCATTACAGAAACCCTTGCTATCTTCATTTCTTCGGGGAAAGCGGCTGAAGTTAGTTGCAAGGTTAAATATATGCTTTAGAACGGAAGAGATATATGCAATTACGTATTTTACTGGTTTTATCTGTACGTCATTTATATCTAAGGCCCTGCTGTTTTTCAGGTTCATGAAGGTTCTGAAGATTTCAGATTCATCGGTTGGAGCTAAAAACAAGCTGTCACTAATGTTGTAGTTCAAAAATTGCGTATGTGACATGTTAGTAGGTATCTTGTTGTAATCAGGCACGCCAGCATTCACAAAGTATGCATAGAATTGTTCAGCTAGATTTGTGCCAGTAATATGTAGACCATTGACCAGTGACCATCTGGAGTGATATGCTTCTTGTCGCGACCCAAGACAGAGTCCATCACCCTCCAAATAGCCTCTGGGCGTTTCTTAGTGATATCAGAGAAAAGTGAATGATAATAACTAATTTTAGCACGTTTTAGCTCACTGTATAGCTTATTTCGTAGTGCCTTGAATTTTTTCAGCTGTGACGGGCACCGTGTGCGTAGAAATAGATGATAGCGTTTATTTTTATTTTTTATCATTACTAGGCGGTCGCGTGTAACCCATGGCTTCCTTATCTTTTTAGATTGTTTAAGAGTTTTAAACGGAAAATGCTTAGCGTAGACGCGAAGAAAGGTTTCAAGAAATCTACAATAGGCTTCATTTGCGTCTCTTGTACGCGTAACATGCGACCAATCGCCCTTACTTATTTCATGTCTGAACTACTGCAAGGCTGTTTCAGATAAGTGCTGAACAGCGAGAGGCTCAGGTTCGCATCTTTTGTCACTTATAATACTATTAAATAAAGCAAATACGGGGCAGTGGTCGCTGAGACCTGATGCTAATGTTCCCGCATGTAGTACACTGGTTTCGACGTTCGCAATTATTAAGGCGAAAGTTGACGCAGTAGCAAGTGTCATGCGTGTCGCAGTACTAATTAAATTAGTAAAACCAGTAGAGCAAAGAATATTTTTGAAGGCGGTCGTTTCGCGTGTGTTCTCCGAGATATTTATATTGAAGTCACCGCCGCTAATAAGGTTAAAATTGTTTACTGAGGTGTAGTCTAGGAAGCTTTCAAGGTAAGTAAAAAATGTATGCCCATTGCCACGTGGTGAGCTATGAACTCTGTGTTGTCCCGCAGTGTTAGTATTTCGTAGTCATCAGTAACCCTGCAAAACTCTGGTACTAAAACATACGTTGGTCCTTTTTTAACATATACAGCGATGCCTCCACCTCGTTGTTGAGGCCTATTTAGGTAGAAATTATTATACCCAGGTAAATTTAGCATAGTGCATCCATCATTATACCAAGTTTCTGTGATTAGTAAAGCAGAAAATTGGAAACCAAATGCAGTTACAAAATCACCTATTTCTATATGCTTGGAAGAAGCTGAGCGTGCATTCATGTGCAAAACAGAGCGATGATTTGCGTTAGCTGGGTTAATGTGACGTGGCAAGACAAATTCCTGATAATCTATTTTTGGAGGTTTTCTGTTTCTGAGTAGCAACCAACGGATGTAACCCGTACAATCTAGCATATTTTGTCACGGTCAGCCTCCTCTGTGATCTGAATCATTACTGAGTCACAGGCACGTACCCAGGATTTTTTTTCCGAGGGGGCCCACTACCTTCATCATCATCATCATCATCATCATGTTTTATGTCCACTACAGGACGAAGGCCTCTACCTGCGACCTCCAATTACCCTTGTCCTACACCAACCGATTCCAACTAGCGCCCACGAATTTCCTAATTTCATCGCCTCACCTAGTCTTTTGTCGTCCTCCATTGCGCCTTCCTTCTCTTGGAACCCATTATGTAACCCTAATGGTCCAACGGTTATCCAACCGGCACATTACATGACCTGCCCAGTTACATTTTTTCCTCTCGATGTCAATTAGAATATCGTCTATACCCGTTCGCTCTCTGATCCAAACCACTCTCTTTCTCTCTCTTAACGTTATGCCTTGCAATCTTCGTTCGATCGCTCTTTGCGCGGTCCTTAACTTGCTCTCAACTCTCTGCCCCACATGTCAGCACTGGCAAAATGCACTGATTGCACACCTTACTTTTCAATAATAATGGCAAGCTTCCAGTCAGGAGCTGGCAATGTCTGCCGTATGCGATCCAACCAATTTTTATTCTTCTGTGAATTCCCTTCTCATGATTAGGGTTCGCTGTGATTAGTTGACCGAGGTAAACGTACTCCTTCACAGTCTCCAGTGGCCGACTGGCAATCCTGATCTCTTGTTCCTTTGCCCGGCTATTTATCATTATCTTCATCTTCCGCATAATAATATTCAACCCCACTCTTACACTCTCTCTGTTAAGGTCTCCAATCATATGTTGTACCTCGTCTGCATTGTTGTTGAATAGAACAATGTCATCGGCAAACCGAAGGTTGCTGAGATATTTGCGATCGATCTTTAGTTTTAAGCCTTCCTAGTTTAATAGCTTGAATTCTTCTAAGCACGCAGTGAATAGCTTTGGAGAAATTGTGTCTCCCTGTCTGACCCCTTTCTCTATAGGTATCTCCCTGCTTTTCTTGTGTAGAATTAAGGTAGCTGTAGAACCTCTGTAGATATTCTTATGCGAAGAACGAGTCAGCAAGAGGAGAAACTATTTACAGATTATATTTACAACAACGGTTGCAGCGCTGACCAGTTCGATTCACAGCACGAGCCCAGTTCATTCTTCCTCCTCTTTTATGGAGTGATGGCGCCCACGCGCTTCGTTCAAACAAACAAATACCACACGCATGTAGCAATATTTTCCAAGCTTTTTACGTAAGCGTTCTGTACTCCTCGATTACGTAGTGCCTTTATGACTGCTAATATCTCTGCTGAATCAAATGCCTTTTCGTAATCTATGTAAGCCACACAGAGAAGCTTGTTGTACTCTGCGGATTTCGCGATAACCCGATTGATCACATGGATGTGATCTATTGTAAGGTAACTCTTCCTGAAGCCAGCCTGTTCCCTTGGTTGACAAAATCCAGTGTTGCCTTTATTCTATTGGAGATTATTTTGGTAAATATTTTATATAATACTGGGAGCAAGCTAATGGTCCCATAATTTTTCAATTCATTAACGTCTCCTTTTTTGTGGATTAGTAGAACGTCTGCATTCTTCCAGTTTTCTGGGACCCTTGCAGTCGGCAGACACTTCGTATAAAGCGCCAGCAGTTTTCCAAGCATTATTTCTTCTCCATCTTTGATTAAATCGACTGTTATTCCACCTTCTCCTCCCGCTCTTCATCGTTTCATGTCTTGCAGGGCCCTTCTGACCTCATCGCTAGTTATAGGAGAGTTTCTGTATCCTGTTCATTACTGTTTCTAAATGAGGTATCGTGACTCCTCTGGGTACTGTATACAGGTCAGCTTACAATTTTTCCGCTGCTTTTACTATATCTTCGAGATTGCTGATGTTATCATCCTTCTTATCTTTTAGTGGATACATCATGGTTTGTCCTATGTCAGGTTTCTTTTTTACTGATTTCAGGCTGCGTTCGTATTTTACGGCTTCCTCAGTCTTTCTCATGTTATAGTTTCGAATATCAGCTATTTTCGCCTTGTTGATCAGTTTTGACAGTTCCGCGAATTGCGTAACGCTGTGCGGCCGCCAGTCCCATACAACCGCGTAGAGCGCAGGACTCTGCGATTCTAGACGTACTGCGCTCACCGCGAAAGGTTAGAAAAACACCCACATAAGCACAGCAGAGAAGTGGCTACGTGAGGCGGTTCGACCGATAACTGTAGAAGCGTCATTCAAAACAAGTAATTGTTCTCCACTTCCTGCGGCGTTTTCTCTACTTCCTTTTTAAATAAAAAGATGTTGATCCATAAATATTCTCATAAACAGCGGTTAACTTTTTTGTTATTCGCTTTTCATTGCAGTTTGGTTGTTGCCTTGGCTCTCTCCCTTAGTAGATCGCTTAAATTCAACACCTCGCGATTTTTGTTTCCAGTTGCCAATTTTGCACTAAAAGTGCTATACAATAAGGGAAAAACAGACGAGGTAACGGGCGACAGTCATGTTGCTTATGGGTTTAAGGGTTATTGCAGGGTTTCATGATGAACGCTCTTTCACATTATTTTATTTCCCACCTTATCTAACCCATATCACGTGTACATGGTTCCGGGCATCTGCCAGCGTCGCCGCGAGCCAAAACTCGAGGAAATAATGAAGGAAAGGGAAAAGTTAAATGCAGTTGGCGTTTTCTCCGGCCGCAACTGGTTCCACGAGAGTACAGACCAGCTGAGTAACAGCCGCATCCCTTTCCTGGTCCCAGGATCAGCCTAAACAAAGAAGGTTGAACTAACAAAAGCAACAGCTATGCGCGTGATGGTTGAATAGATGGTGACAAATGAACGCATCTCGAGTTAATCGCGCGGGTGCGGAATCTATGTGAAAACTGTCATTTACATTACAAGAGATGCCGATAACTACCGCCATCTAAAAGGAGTGAAAAAGGCAGCAGAATGCTGACCGATGAATAGCTGCCAAGTCTCAACATTGATCTGGTGGCGTTTTAGGAATGTGTGAGGAGTGGTGGCGTGGGTGGGGAGGGGGGGAGGGGGTATGCCACTTGATTTCGGGGGGGGCCCGGGCCCCCCCGGGCCCCCCCTGGGTACGTGCCTGCTGAGTCATCTAATTGCCTCGCAAATATCCTGCCACCGAATGTCCACACAGACTTCCACTTGTGTTCATGTTTACGTCTTATAGCCATGCCCAGAAGCCGCTTCAGGGTAGGGCACAAATGCTCATTAATGAAAGCGGCATTCGGGCTATTAAGCCCAATCTGCAAGTTAGTTAGCTTTGTCTTTTCTCAGCGTTATGTCACGTTTCGCGCGTGATTTAAACTGGACGATAATGTTTGTCTTATCAAGATTTCATGTCGGCACACGATGACAGGATTCGATATCGGAAAGTGCTATTGGTTCACAAATAGCAGTACCAATCCTTGAAACAATGTCAATGACCTGTTCGTTTTCGCGTTTTTCGACCCCTTGAAATTTGACATTGCAGTTTCTCGAATACTGCTCTTGATTCGTGACACGTCTTTCAAGCTCACAAGCACGCTTTTCAAGGGTTTCACACCTGGTTTGCAAACCTTCGTTTTTTATTTTTAGAGCGCAGCTCTTTGGCGTCCGTTCCTGGGTTTCGCGTCGTCGTCGGCGTTGTCGGCCTCGTAACAAGCTCCGCTCCCCTTCGCTGGAGTGGGAGACGAACACGGAGGAAGGAAACTAAGGAGAGGCCCTACCCCCTCCGCGCGCTAGGAGAAAAGTGTGGCGGAAATGACGTATAGGTTCTCTTTTCTTTTGCTGCTTTTTTATTTTTTTTTTGCTGCATGGTCACGCCTTTTGGGCCACAATGGCGGCGTTGTTCTGATTTTTTGAGGGCTCACACGTGTTGCTCTGGTAGGTTTCGTGCCGTGGCAAAGGCGCTGTGTGGGCGGGTTTGCGTTAGTCACCGTGTCTTGTGTCGCTGTGTAACCTGCACCGTGCTCTGCCGGATGTTGCGCGAGCGCGCGCGCTCCGCGCGCGATACCACGCGCAGCGCGGCGTGGTTTCGCGAAAGATGTAAACAAGAGAGGAGGGTGGCACAAAAGGCGGAGCATCGCCATGAGCAACGCCAACTTCCGGCTTCACTTTTGCTTCACAAAGACTGACGTCAGGGCCTCTCCTTAGTTTCCTTCCTCCGTGGAGACGAAGGACGCGAGCCGCGAATGGCGGAGACCAATGAGAGCGGCCCCTTCAGTGACGTGCGCGCGCGATGCTGGTGTCATGCGGACCCTCCTTACGGCTCGATGCGCACTCGTGTCTGGTCTCAGCCGATCCGCTCGTTTCGTACTATCGTCTGCTCGCGCCAAAGCTCTCGCCCGCGCCTGTTTGGTTCTGTTGGGTCGGTCTCGTTCGCGCTTGTTTTGGTTGTTATTGTGTGAGATTGTTTCTTAATCTGATTGTATGCGCTATGCGAATTGTGTAGTACTTTCTGGAAGCCATGCGGCACCAGCGATCACACTGGAACCTTTGACGAGTCATGTATAAACGCCGGCTCGCTTGATCCGCAAATCAGATTTTCGACCATTACCGACTCTGCTACATGTCTCTCTCAAATTCTTTGCTTCAAAATATCACGAAATGGAAACACGTATAGAGCTGCGCTCAAATTTTGCATTAGGGAGTATCGTAATCGTCGGATAATTTTTTTATTTCAAAATACTGCCGGCTTCCATTTGGAAGCCCAGGCAGGAGTGGTACAAACATCACGTGATTTCAAACTTTTTCCTCAAGGGGATAAAAAATAAATAAATAAAAAGAGTAAAAAAACAGCCTAATAGGCAAAGTAAACATATGCAAATACACAAAAGAAATACGATGATGCTGTCACATTGCTGCCAATAGGAAAGGCGTAATAAATGAGTCATCAGAATATGTAACAAGCAAAGGTACAGCGAATGCATGACACTACAAGCACGTCTGTACTGCAGATAAGAAGGAATCTGGAGTGGCTGAGTTGACCACGCTTTGCGGAAGAGTGTTCCGTTCGCGAATTGTCTTGGGCACGAAGGAATAAAGATATTTATTTATTATTTTTATTTAGAAAATACTGCAGGCCTTGTAGTGGCCCTTGCAGGAGGGGCAGAAATACAGAAAAAGACAACAACAAGGAAATGCAAGAATACATGAGTAGCAAAACAGTAAGAGCAACAAATAATTACATTGGAATGATTGCAGGGAAAAAAAGAATTAAACAATTTCAGAAACACTGCAACAAAACAAGATAAAAAGGAGCAAACAACACTTTTCAACTGTCGCATGTTCAGCTATCAACGCATTCAATGCTGTCAGTGTCAATAAGAAGCGATATGGGCAAGTTATTCCATTCGGTTATTGTGCGAGGAAACAAGGAATATTTAAAGGTGTTGGTCCTGGTAAAATACGGAGATAATGACTTGGCGTGCCGGTGCCTTGTTAATCGCCCTGTTAGTGGTTGTATGTATTGCTGCGGATTAAGAGATAGCCGATTATTCTGAAGCAGATAGAGGAACTTAATCCTTTCAATCTTCCTCCGCAATTTTAGTGTTTGTATATTATTCATTTTCATTAAGTTTGAGGGAGAGTCTGTTGAACGGTATTTAGAAAATATAAAGCGCACAGCTTTTCGCTGAATTTTTTCTAATGCATCGATGTTGCATTTCGTGTGCGGGTCCCTAACAATTGCCGCATATTCTAGTGTAGGCCTTATAATGGTGTCGTAAGCCAACAGCTTGGTTTCCGGAGGTGCCATTTTTAATTTATGCCTGAGCAGACCAAGTTTTCTTAAAGCTGAAGCACATGTACTAGAGATATGTTTATTCCAGGAAAGATCGTGCGTTATGATAACCCCCAGGTACCTATATTCCTCGACTTCGGATAAGGGTTGAGATGCAAGATCGTAAGTAAACAGTAAAGGGTACTTCTTTTTAGTAATTCTCATAGAAACTGTTTTATTAATGTTGAGCTCCATGTTCCACTGCTGGCACCAGGAATTAATGCTCTGAAGGGTAGAATTTAAGAGGACTTGGTCTTCGTGGCATTTAATTTCATTAAATAAAACACAATCATCAGCAAACAATCGGGTTGAGCGATTACTTCTACAATATCATTAATATATATTAAAAATAACAAAGGGCCAAGCACGCTTCCTTGAGGAAAACCGGAAGTAACTGGCACTTCTTCTGAAGAGCAGTCGCTTATGCTGACGAATTGTGTGCGTTTAGTTAAGTATGCAGAAATCCAGCTAATTAAGTATGGCGGCAGTTTTATTATTTCGAGCTTCTCAATTAGCTTATGGTGACAAACAAGATCAAATGCTTTTCTGTAATCCAGAAATACAACATCAATCTGACCAGGTTTATCACGAATGCTAGCAAAGCTGTGGCTGACTGAAGCTAACTGAGTGACGGTGGAAAACCACTTTAAAGCCATGCTGTACCGGTGTGAGGATGCTGTTGTCACTTAAGAATTCTTTTATCTGGTTAGCTATAATATGTTCCAATAGTTTGCAGAAAGATGAAGTAAGGGAAATCGGTCGATAGTTCGTTATTAATGTCGCTTCGCCTTTCTTAAGCACCGGTACAACCCGAGCCGATCGCCAATCTTTGGGAAGGGCGGCTAAAGATAAAGATACACCAAAAATGCGCACTAGAAAACGTGCAACCATTTCTGCATAGCGGCACAAAAAGGCATTTGGGATGTTATCCGGTCCTGGTGATGATTTCGTTTTTAAATTTAACAGCATAGAAACCACACCGCTCATCGATATAACAGCAGGATCAACATAACAAGGGGTACAGCTGAAGGGTACATGGTTCGGGGCACTTGAAAATACGCTGTGAAAAAATTGATTATAATGTTCTGCTATACATCGCTTCTCAGTAACCGTTACACCATTGTGTACAATGCAGTCAATGGGTTTCTTTGTGCTAGCTAGATGGTTCCAGAATTTTCCTGGTGCACTGCGCATAAAGCTAGGCAGGGTATATTGAAAATACCGTTGCTTAGCCTTGAAAACAGCCTGATTCAAGGCCTCTTGAATGTTCTGGATCTCAGTGCAAAGTGCATGCCGTTGCCTTAGCCTTTTTAGTTTTCGCTTAAGTTGCAGTACCTTTCGTGTAATCCACGGATTACGTTTGGACTTCTTTTTAACTTTGTTTGGAATAAAGTTATCGAGACAGAAATGGCACATTTCTTTGAACTTATTCCAGAACACCACGACGTCATTCCCATCAAATTCACTCAGCCTGTGATCTAAGTAGTCCAAAACACTTTCATCTCTGGCACGGGAAAAATCCTTTACAATCACTGTTTTATCAAGGGCAATATCGCAACGGTCCATGGGACACGAAAAGTATACAAGTTCATGATCCGAAATACCTTTTTCTACAGAGGTGACAAAATTTTCAATAGAGCGACTAATAAAAATGAGATCAAGCATAGTTTCACTATCTTCTTGTAAGCGCGTCGGCTGTGTCACAATTTGTTGCAAGTTATTAGTTAGCATAATATCAATCAAGTAATCGACATTCTGATCGTAACTGTAAGCAGAATAATCCCAGTTAACGCCAGGCAGATTGAAGTCACCAACGAGAAGTATTTTATCCTGAGAAAAAGTCGACATATGCGCATAAAGGTCATTTAGGAACTGCGTAGGTGACTGAGGTGCACGATAAACCGCGAATAATAAAAAGGATCGTCCCCAACAGCGAAAGTTTAGGCTGATACTTTCGTGATTTTCAATCTGCCGAAGTACAAAAGCAGGTATGCTATGTTTGACTAATACAGCTACACCGCCTCCTCTGGAAGGCCTGTCACGTCGAAATACTTGATAAGAAGGTGGAAAAACGCTTGTGCTATCAATGTCATCGCGCAGCCAAGTCTCAGTAATCACAACAACATGTGGATCGTAATTTAAAAGGGTAGCCTCAAGCAGGGCACTTTTGTTCACTACGCTGCGCGCGTTTATGTTTAAAACCCGTAGATTCCTAGTAGTCGAACTAATTCATTGAGGGGCGGATGAGCTTTGACGAGTATTTAATTCTATTCTGGAGTTAGTGTTTTCGTTCCACATAAACAATTGTCCATCCACTCGTAGCTTATCATTGATAAGTTTTACTTTCATGCCGAGTTCTTTCTCGCTTTTTGCACTCTCCCACAAAAGTTTCCGCTTTCTGCGCGTGTCCGAAGAAAAATCGCTTTGAACTGACGTTCTCGATCCTTTAAGCTTGTATGCGTTTTTCAATACTTCCTGTTTCTCGTTATAATCTTGAAAATATATTATAACTGGCCTATTTTTGCTAGGTTTGCCCAACCGATGAATTCTCCCTACCGAGTTGCAGGTAACATTAAGTTTCTGTAAAAAGATGTCCCTCAAGACTTTTTGCTTCAAATCAGTAGCAGTTTCGTCGCTGCCTTCTTGTACCCCGAAAACAATCAAATTTGACCGCCTGCTCCGGTCCTCTAGGTCAATGATTTTTTTATGCAGAAGATTCACCGATTGTTCAAGGGATTCAACGCGAGCACCTTGTTTATTGATTTCATCGAAACGTAACGCCATATCTGACATTAACTTTTCCATCGTGCTTTGCTGAGTCCTAAGTGCCGCCACTTCAGCGGTAAGTTTGTGTTGCCCTTCTAACAGTTCTTTCAGAAGTTCTGCTGTCTGTGGACCAGGGTTCAATTCTACATCCCCGCAAAGAAGAAGCCGACACACAGAATACACATTGTATGCTATGATAATGCACTGTTGTGGGCATGGCACGACCAATATACTGCGGCAATCACTTCTAAGCGTAGTAAAATATGAACTAACCTGCGCGATACAGAAGAAAGGCTTAGACATCATGCCGAAACTCGGTCTGCCATATGCGTTTGTTCTAGCGCGCGGCAATAATATTGTTTGATTGTGCTTACCTCTGGTCAGTCGCGATTTGTTAAATTGCATGTAGTTGTCAAATCTCATTTTAGTGTGGTTGTTAACTATGTTATACATTGCTTGTAGACGGTGCATTTTGCTACGAGTTTCTAGTGTCTGGAGCCCAGATCGCAACCTTAAAGAGGTGACTGAAATGCGCCAATTGTAAGCATTGTAGATAAATCTAAGAGTTTTTTTTGTACTCTTTCGATAATGTCTATACCAGCCTTTGTGTGAGGGTCCCAGACTATATCGGCATGCTCGAGTGTTGGCCTAATAATTGCCTTATATGCGGTTAATTTGGTAGCACTAGTGCAGTTTTTTAAACCGTGTTTTAATAACCATAACGTTTTCATTGCTGCCGCAGAAACATACCTAACGTGAGCTGTATAGCTCATCTTGGAATCAATTGTAATTCCAAGATATGTGAATTCCTCTACCTGTTTAATGTCCATATTATTTACCGTGTAAGTGCAAATTAGCGGATTTTTTTTACGTGTAATAACCATGTGCGCGCATTTCGAGATGTTTAGGGTCATATGCCACTGGATACACCAGTCGTGTATTGCTATTAGATAGTCAGTTAAGCTAGATTGGTCATCCACAGATTGAATGCTCGAATAAACAATACAATCGTCCGCAAAAAAGCGGCACCGCACGGAAAATTTGTAAGCCAGGTCATTTAGGTAGATAAGAAAAAGAAGTGGTCCTAAAACCGAGCCCTGTGGAACGCCCGAAAGTACAGAGGTGAGCGATGAATTCGAAGCACCTATGCTGACAAATTGTTTTCGATGCATCAAGTACGAATCAAGCCAACGCAAAATTTGTTCGTTGCGTATGATGCTGTTTAGCTGTATCATCATTTTTTTGTGTGAAACCCGATCGAACGCTTTCTCGAAATCTAAAAAAAGAATGTCTACCTGCCCACCTTGATCCAAGATTGCCAGTATATCGTTGGTCATATGAAGTAACTGCGTAGTGGTAGAAAAGCCACGCCTGAATCCGTGCTGACTCTCACTAAAGAAGTCATTATTTTCTAAAAAGGAACTTAAATGCTTAAAAATAAAGTGTTCCATAACTTTAGAAGCGGTGCAGAGTAGGGAGATAGGTCTGTAATTTTCTACATTAAGCTTGTCTCGCTTTTTGTGGACTGGGACTACTTTGGCGACTTTCCAGTCGTTAGGCAGATCCCCTTCGTTTAAACTTACGTTAAATATTATGAACAAGTATTTCGCGGACCATTCGGCGTACCGATTAAGAAAAGCGTTAGGTATGTCGTCAGGACCAACAGATTTTTTGGGATCTAAGTTTAGTAGTGGCGAAAATATGCCTTCCTCAGATATGACAAGATCTGGAAGCTTGAAACCAACGCCATGAGTATCATCTTTCTGGGTGGGTTCACGTAAAAATACTGATGAAAAAAACGTGTTAAAAGCTTCCGCAATGCGCTGAGTGTCGGTAACTTCGACATCATTCAGTTTGATCTTGTCTACAAGACTGTTCCGCTTCGATATATGCATCCAAAACTTCCTTGGGTTGTTTTTTAAAAAGTTGTTCATTCTGACATTAAAGAAATGGTATTTACTCAATTTTAATTCGGATCTAAGATCTGCTCGGAGGGACGCCAGAACAGAGTGGCTTGACCGACAGCAGGATAAACGTTTTAATCGACGCTTTAAGTGCAAGATATTACGAGTAATCCACGGTTTTTTTCGGTTGACCTTCTTCCGCTTTTTAGGAACGTACTTTTTGATACATTCGTTCACGGCGCTCTTAAAGTGCAGCCACAGCTCATTGACGCCTAGGAAACCTTGTCTTTGTTTTTGGGAAAAAGTGTCAAAATCTTGTTCTGAGTAGTCGAGAATGCTTTCGTCTTCGGCGTTAATGAAATCTAAGAATTCTTTCATAGGTTCGCGCGATCGTGCTAACGCAAAGTTACATTTTAAGAGAATAATCTTGTGATCGGATATTCCGGGTAAAACTTCCACGAAAGGGCCCTTTTCAAGAATGGCTTGAGAAACAAAAGCAAGGTCAAGTGTGGTGCTGGAACTGGAAGTGACACGTGTCGGTATCTGCACAAGCTGTGCGAGATTAAAGCAGTACGCAGCTTCAAGCAACATTTCAGACTGTGCGCAAGGCGGTAGTGAGCTCAGGTGTTCCCAGTTTATTGTGGGCAGATTGAAATCCCCGCACATTATAATCTTGTTGTAGCGTTTGGTGTTTATTTGAAGAAATTCATGCAGTGACTGGAGCAACGAAACATCGGCGCTAGGAGGCCTGTAGACTACACCGACTAGTAGGCTGCATTCACACAAATGAACAAGAATCCAGACCATTTCCACGCTCGTCTCGTGAGGAATAATAGTGAAGTTTATTCCCTTTTTTAAGATAATTGCTACGCCACCCCCTCTTGAGCCACGATCCCTCCTGACCATAATGTGAGAGCTTGGTACTATGTCAGCATCCGAGATGTTTTCGCTTAGCCAAGTTTCAGTTAGGAGTGTTACGTCCGGGCGAAAGGCCAAAAGTAAACTTTCTAGTTCTACAGTTTTATTCGTTATACTCCTGGCATTAGCACATAGCATGGTGAGCTCTCGTGGAGGCAGGAGCATGCCCAATGATTTCTTGTTCTGTTTGCGCTTTGATATGTTACTCGTTCTGTTTACGACGCCTGGTCACATGCCATTCATAGGGACTGCCTTATTGAGTGTATCGTCCCACCTGTGCAGCTTGCCGTTAATTCTTACCTTGTCGTAAGTTAAAACCACCTTGTCGTGATTGTTCCTGTTTTGCTTTGTGCATTCCCACATCCTTTTTCTTAATAACTGAACACGAGGCGAAAAATCCTCAGAAATACTGAAAGGGGTCCCTTTGAGACGGCCACAGTTACTGAGAATCTTTATCTTGTCCCTCCCATCAACTAGTTTAAGTACGACTGGGCGGCACTTGTTTTCGCATGGCCTCCCAAGCCTATGTATACGCTCTATTTTAACATTAGGAATTTGTAGCACGTCCTCAAGGAATTTCTTAGAAACTTCCTGTTCTAACGTCTGGTGTTGCTCACCCTTTATTTCCTGTAGCACATAAAGAATTAAATTGTTCTGTCTGCTTCTGTTTTCCAATTTGTCCACTTTAAGATTGAGATGATCGACGGTTGTTTGTAACTTATCAACTTTACACGTGTATTCGGCGACAGTGACTGCGACATCATCCATTTTCTTATCAATAGAATTCAATTTATCTTCAAGCCGCTGGCTTGAAGAGCTCATGGTTGCCTTGATCTCGCGTATTTCATGCATTATGCTTTTAAGCATTTCATCCGTAGACGGCCCAGGATTCGATTCAATATCCCCGCAACATGAGATAATATCTACAAAACACAAATACACATTCGTCAACACTGCGAGCAGCGGCCGTGGGCACGGCAAAATGAGCAGACAAGGGTCGTTACTACGGTAGCTGTGAATTTGGCGATAGTCGCTCACCTGGATGAAAAACAAGAGCGGATTGTTCAGATGCATTGTCCCGATACTTTCACCATGCCCACTCTTTTCGCTGGTCAACTTAGCATTTTTGGCTATTTCTGCTTCCAGACTCTTCCTTAATTCCGCCATTGCACCATGTGATACAAGCATGGAAGATGAAGATTTTTCTGGAAATGAAAGAAACAATGTTCATGTCGACTTCGGCTGGCAAGTCCTGGCTGGCCGAAGATCACGACCTAGCACAAAGGCTGTGGATGAGGAGAGCACATTACCACGCAGTCAGCGAGAGCATGGCGTCAAGAAAACCGCCGTCGGTGGAATGATTAAGAATCGGTTATCAGAGCTTCGAGAATGCCTCAACTGCCTGAAGTGCACAGAAACATCATTATACGGCCTCGAGGAGGGCTCAATTTGAACAAGGTGAGCAGCACCATGATTGGTTCTGTAGTCATTGAGGCGTCCGGACTAACGGAAGACGAGGCCCGTGAAGACGTTGTCTGCCCAAACTTCACTCAAAATATCATCGTAGTCAGCACACCTAAGCCCGAACATGCTGCGAAGTACGTCAGAATCAAGTCTTTCAAGATCATGGAAGCGGAATACGAGGTAAATGCATACGAAGCGGCTCCACATGCCACATGCAAAGGCGTCATCCGAAGAGTGGACATCAGAGACTCCCAAGCTATGATAACAAGAAATATCGTGCATGACCTGAACCCGCTTGCGCTGGCTGCTAAGCGCATCAAGACGTCGGAATCGGTCATAGTACTTTTCGATGGATTCAAAGTGCCCAATTTTGTTAGGTATGGATCCACACTAGTGAGATGCTACCTTTACAGGAAGCAATTCGACGTCTGCTTCACCTGCGGAAGGGTCGGGCACCGCTCTGATGTGTGTCCAACACCTGACTTTGTTCAGTGCAGGGGTTGTGGAACTGGCAACCCAGGAGATGAACATGCGTGTGTACCTAGGTGTAAATTTTGTGACGGTGATCACCCTACCGGCGACAAGTTTTGTAAGAAAAGATTTCAAGTTCCTTACGTCGTACGACTCCGTCGAAGAGAGCGCAACAGGACTCGGTCGTCAACAAGAGCGCAGTCGGAGGCACATCAGCTGGCGCACAACCATCGCCCCGAGGACAGGGAGCACTCGCGCTCCAGGAGTCGCACCAGATCCAGGCATCGTTCGCTATCTAGGGAGAGAAAGCACTCCAAGTCAAGCGAAGTGCAGGGGCGCTTCGTGCAAAGAGACTCAATCCCTGGCGAGAAGACGACGCCAAGAACCACCTGGGCTGACAAAGTCAAAGGTATGGCGAGGGTTGCTGGGGGTGCCTCGGCGGATGTGGGTGATGACAATGATGCCAGAATAGAGCAATTAATTAAAGTAGCCTCTTTAAGAAAAGCTAATGAAGAATTGACCAGGCAGGTAGTAGAGCTTCGTAAAAAAGAGCAGTCGAGCCCTGCTAGAGTAGAGATAGCTAGACCTGTGTGCAAAAGCAACGATCCAGGAGAATCCAGCTCCCCTACCCCTAAAAAGAGAGTGGTGAGTTCCGAGGGTGATTCAGTCTTCTCAGCCCTCAGTGAAATAAAAGAGGCAATTAAAGCGATAAGAGAGACAGTGGAAACGACCAACTTTAAAGTGGACAAATTGTGGAAATGGAGGCTACCGGCAGAGAAAAGACTTAGCAAAATGGAGGCGCGAGGGGATGACGACGATGAGTATCTGCCATCGGAGGCGGACAGTATAAAGTCCATTCCTGGATTGTCGGGGGCCATCATAACGAGGAAAATAGCAGGTAATAGAAAGGCATCCTCACCTAATACCAATGGACAGTAATCATGGATTTAACGTGTGGCAATGGAATTGGCGTGTGTTCCAACACAAAAAAGCAGCACTGCAACAGGTGATCAGGTCATTTGAGGCCAGGCCAAAGGTAATTATGCTGCAGGAAACCTTAGCGGACGAAATTATGCTCACTGGTTACAAAGTTATATGTAGAGACAAAAAAAATGGGGAGGGGGTTGGCGGCCCTCATTGACAAAAAGTTGCCGTACATTCAGCATGAGATTCACCTTACACATTGCAGGTTTGAATTTATTCTAGTTGAGATTATACTTAAAAGGAACAGAGGTAAGACGCAAAGCATTTTATGCTTGAATATATACAGCAGTCGTAACGACATGAGAGAGAGGTTTAGAGCACTCTTCAATAAGGTGCGTTCGTTTGCCAAAAACTCCCCTCTCATTATTGGAGGGGACTTTAATGCTCCCTATCACACATGGAGATACGCTTGGAACACAAAGAAGGGAGAGGAGCTATGGAGTATTGCCATGGATCTGGGGTTATGCTTGATTACTGATCCTGCGCATCCCACCCGTTGTGGCACTTCCACAAGCAGGGACTCCACGCCAGATCTTACTTTTGTGAACAATTCAAGAGGAGCCAATTGGGAAAATTCAAACTTGGATCTCGGAAGCGATCATTACATCATACACATAACCATACGCATGCCGAGACAGGAAACAAGAATCTTCAAATTCACTGATTGGGATCACTTCAGAAAAATTAGGGCGAACAGATGGAAAGTGGGGCCTCGAGATGCCGAGCAGGAGCCCCTTCAGACATTGGTCATCCAGCTCAGAGAGGACGTCAAGGAGGCCATTAAAGAAATCAGGACAGAGGAAAATATTGAAGCTATGGACAGCAGGCTGGTGCATCTGATTGAGGCCAAACAGGCTATATTACAGAGATGGAAAATGGACAGACCTAACAGAAGGCTAAGGAAAAAAATAGCGCAATTAAACAGAGAAATCGATGATCATTCGAAGACCCTCGTGAAGCAACAGTGGGATGAGATCTGTAATTCGGCTGATGGTAGACTCAAACATGGAGGTAGCTGGAACCTCCTCAAGCACTTGCTCAACGAGAATGAAACAAAGACAAGCAAGAGAGCAGCTATAGCTAAGTTGGCTCATCAGGAAAGCCAAGATAAAACATAGAGGGATATCATGGATAGTCTCGCAGCCAAATATCTCCCACTTAAACAACCAAACGAAGGAGACGAGAGTCCCGAGTATACGGGGGGCATATG
Organism: Dermacentor albipictus; assembly: GCF_038994185.2. Lineage (NCBI taxonomy): Eukaryota > Metazoa > Arthropoda > Arachnida > Ixodida > Ixodidae > Dermacentor > Dermacentor albipictus. The sequence continues at coordinate 1,877,214 of NW_027225585.1, read as the reverse complement.
TGAAGAACTTGACCGGGACTTCACTGAGAGTGAAGTGAGGGCGGCTCTTCACAGTCTTAATGGTAGATCGGCGGCTGGACCTGACGGAATAACTAACAAGATATTAAGAAATCTAGGTGATGCATCAATCTATTATCTAACTGAACACTTCCATGAATGTTGGAGAAAAGGGGTATACTCAGAGGAATAGAGGGTGGCCAGTACTATCCTCATGCCAAAGCCAGGCAAACAACTCACTCTAGACCACCTCCGTCCTATTTCCTTAACGTCATGTCTAGGCAAAGCTATGGAACATGTCATGCTAAATCGACTCACGAAATACGTTGAGCAGAACGCGATCCTTCCATACAACTTGATTGGCTTTCGTCCAGGGCTGTCAACTCAGGATGCTATGCTGCTGATCAAACATCAACTTATGCAGGCCAGCCCAGCACATACGAAAGCTCTTTTGGGATTGGATGTGGAAAAGCTTTTGATCGTATAAAGCATAAGGCAATACTTGACGTTCTCTCGGAGATGGGTTTGGGAAAGAGACTTTTTAACATGATTAAGGACTTTCTTAGAAATAGAACTGCACAACTCATGCTGGGTGAGCTTAAATCAGAAGCTAAGAATTTGGGAAATAGGGGCACTCCACAAGGGGCTGTGTTCTCACCCATGCTATTCAATTTAGCAATGTCCAAGGTTGCAAGAAATCTGGAGAAAATTGAGGGTATACATTATGTGATATATGCCGACGACATAACCATATGGAGTGCCAAGGACAATATAGGACGGACAGAGACCAGATTACAGGAAAGTTTATACGTTGTAGAGAACACTGTTGTAGAGAACACTGAAAGCCATGGGGTTGAAATGCTCCGCAGCCAAATCAGAACTCTTAGTCATTAAACATTGCAGAAAAGGTCGTAAACCAAGAGGTTACATTCCGGAAGATGAGCCAAGAGTGTGCTTATACACTCATGAAGCATCCGCAATCAGGCTAGTTGAAAAAATCAAGGTTCTTGGGTATCACATAGACGGAAACAATACTAACTATAGTATTACTAACTATTACTAAATACTAACTAACAATACAACATATCTCGAATAAAACAGATGAAGTCATTAGGTTACTAAGGAGAATTACCAATAGACACAGAGGCCTAGGAGAAAACAGCGCTTTGAGGATAATACATGCCTTTGCTCTCTGTGACTTCACTTATGTGGCTGGATTATTCAAATGGAACCAGGCAGAACTTAACAAACTTATAGTGATGCTCAGGAAGCTCGTTAAAGTAGCCCTAGGGATACCCAGTAATGCTGCAACCGACAAACTCTTGAGTCTAGGGGTGCATAATACAATGGAAGAAATTGCAGAGGCCCAACAGCTAGCGCAACACGAAAGATTGACAAAGTCACCAGCTGGCAGGAACATATTACTGGCAATAGGTGCAGAACTGAATACATCAAGGAGCCCAATAGAGGCTGAAGTAGAATTAATGACTAAAGTTAGGAGCAAGAACAGAACCAACCCTTTCCCCAGAAACATCCATCCAGAATATAATGTCGAAAGGAGAAAGGCAAGAGCTAAAGCACTCATAAAGGAAATAGAGCAGCAGAACCAACTGGCAGCTATAGCTGATGCTGCCTGGGTGAAAGGTAAAGAAGCCTACACGGCCATTGTATCAAATTATCAAGGGAAGGTGCTAGACGCTCTCACTATTTTTACCAAGGACCCCATGGTGGCGGAACAAGCGGCAATTGCTCTAGCCATCAGGAGTAATAAGTGGGCCTTCATTTACAGTGATTCGAAGTCCGCTGTAAAGTGATTTGATAAAGGCTACGTAATTGGAGTTGCAGCTAAACGTTTTGAAAACATTATAATTATGACAAGTAAGATCCGATGGTTTCCTGCGCATATGGGGAAAGTGGACGAGACTCGGGTAAACCTCAATGAGGTTGCTCATGACTTGGCACTAGGAACTTGCTAATGGTGACAGTCACAACTGAGCCATTCACCATCAAGCCAGAGAATCTAGAGATCATTTATTAACATACAATGATGTCACCAAACATTAATATTAAGGACGCAGACAATTCCCATTGCCACATTCAAAACTGAGCAGGACTCAGGCAGTCTCACTGCGCTTATTGCAAACGGGTACATATCCCACACCGTACACCATTAATAAAATATATCCAGAAAGGGAGCTTAAGATGGACTGCAATGATTGTAATGGCGTCAATGGAATCAGACATATGCTGGCGGGGTGTTCCGCGACTCTCCCCAACCGCGTTGAAGAATGGACACAGTGGGAGAAAAGGATTCAAAGCAAATTGTTTTAGGACCAACTAAGGGCAGTCCAGAGTGTGGTGTTCTTCCAGGCAGGCAGGAACCAGGCGGTTGCAGGGACAGTACGTAAAGGGAATTGCTTTATTCCATTGACAAGGTGACTGGCGAGCACCAGCACAGCTGGGCCGCCGACTGTCATAACCTGGGAAGAAGTGCGCCGGCTTCGCTCGGTGCCGCGGTATATAAGCTCTTATCAAGGGGGCGTGTCGCAGTAGCGCACGTATAGGTTATCGGTAGACGTGCAGTCACTACACTCCCCCGTTCTTATTGTAGTTCGGGCGCATGCACTGAAACAAAAAGTAGTTCATGGCACATAGCGGTCTGGAGGGCGCCTCTGCCTTGCAGGATAACGCCGCTCTGCCGTGGCTGGAAGAGAAGACGAAGCTGGCTGCACTGGGTCGGGGCTGTTGGGTCGCGCCTGCTCGGGGTCGTCTCGCTGTTCAGGAATGTACGGAAAGTCCATATCCCTGGCTTGAATTATGTGGTTCTGGTGGCGCTTCCAGGCAAACACACCTCGACCGGTTTCCACACGAACTTTGTATGAAACAGGTCCAATCCGCCCTAACACAAGCCCAGGCAACCACTTTGCACCGCGTCTGAAATTTCGCACAAGAACACTTTCACCCACAGCGAATTCATGTGCGCGCTGCTTGCGACGCACTGTCTGGACGAACTGCCGCGTCGAAACCTCCTGCTGCAGCGAGGGCTTGACGGCATCTAGACGGGTGCGGAGTCTACGCTGTAGCAGGAGAGTGGCCGGCGCCTCGCCCGTGGTGGCATGTGGAGTGTTCCTGTAAGACAACAAAAACTCTCCCAACGTGGTGCTTAAGCTCGCGGCAGTACTTTTCCGCAGTGCCGCTTTCAAAGTTTGGACAAATCGTTCAGCTTGTCCATTACTGCTCGGATGGTAGGCTGACGCCCTTACATGGCGCGTGCCAATGCTCTTAAGGTAGTTTGAAAACACAGCTGAGATGAACTGCGGTCCATTGTCAGATACCACAACTTCAGGGTAACCAAACCTGCAGAAGATTTCGTGGAGACGGTTTACTGTGTTTTCCGCGGACGTGTCTCGCATTTGGCACACCTCCGGCCACTTGGAGTGAGCGTCGACCGCAACCAGGAACATGGCGCCCTTGAAAGGTCCTGCAAAATCGATATGCAGACGTTCCCATGGTCTGGTTGGCCATGCCCACGGGTGCAAAGGAGCCGGGCAAGGCATCGCGCGTTGAGTTAAACAGGGGTTGCAAGAACACACTTGGGTCTCAATGTCGCGATCGATGCCTGGCCACCACACGTAACTACGTGCTAGTTCTTTCATCAGAACAATTCCAGGATGTCCCTGGTGCAATTCTTCGAGCATCTGCGACTGGTGTTTCCGAGGAATAACGACACGCATTCCAAGAAGAAGACACCCTAGCTGTGCAGAAAGTTCACAGCGTCTGTGAAAAAACGGCTTCATTTCTTCACTCACGATGGTCTCAGGCCAACCGTTCATTACGTGCTGCATGACTATCTTTAGAATCGGATCTCGGGCCGTTTCGCGTGCCACATCGCGACAGGTGATTGGCAAGGACTGCATGCGTAGGAGATAAAACTGGTCATGCGAGCATTCTTCACTTTCACTTGGCAGAGGCAATCGAGATAAGAAATCTGCTTCGGCGTTTTGACTCGATGGCTTATACTTCAAAGTAAAATTGTAAGCAGACAGAACTAAAGCCCAGCGTTGCAGTCTAGCTGCGGCAACAGTCGGTATTCCCGTCTTGGGACCGAAAATTGCCTGCAAGGGTTTGTGGTCAGTAACGAGAAGAAATGAACGCCCGAAATATAGTAGTGGAAACGTTTGACGCCGAAAACTAGAGCGAGCGCCTCTTTTTCCAGTTGACTATAGTTGACCTCCGCTGAAGACAAGGTACGTGATGCGTACGCAACCGGATGGCACTGACCATTTGGCTCCACATGAGAGATGACAGCTCCTATACCATATGCCGATGCATCACATGACAGTTGCAGGGGCGCACTGGGGTCGTGCCACCCCAGTCTAGCCTGATATGCTGTAGCCAGTTGCGATCTAAGAGTGGTATGCCGCCTTGCGGAACAATGTAAAGCTGCAATCGTGCCTCTTGGTTATTGTGGCGGATCAGCACATTCCTTACTCCTATACGCTTTACGGTTTCCCCTGTGTACATCTTCAGTTGCATCTTTGTTGGTTGCAAACGAACACCAGGAAAGTACACTTTAGCCTGATGGTGCGACATGACCGATACTGCTGCTCCAGTGTCGAGCTCCATGTTTACGGTAGTTCCTTCTGCATTTACGCCTACCATTATGGGTGCCGTTCGTGACACGTCAAAACTGTTGAGCTTAGTGAAGTCGTGCTGGGTCTTGCACTCAAGCGTGCGCATACACTGCTTCTGGTTGTTTGGTTCCGCTCTTGCTCTGCACATTCTGCGTATGTGCCCCTGCCGGTTACATTCGAAGCAAGTAGCTCGTACGTGTGGACACGCTTGCGCATCGTGCTTAAAAGAACCACAGCGATAACACTGCTGGGATTTGGCACGTTGTCTTGCGTACCTATTCTTCTGCTTTCCGCTCTGCATTCGGTGAACTAGGCCACCGCTATCTGATAAATCATGGGCTGTCACTGCATTGTTCATTGCGGCCTCGGACGCCAGAGCACGGTCAACTGCCTTGTGGAAAGTTAAGTGCCTGTCCTCGACGAACAGCTGTCTCGGGATATCTATTCGCCGCATGCCACACACGAACTTGTCGCGAAGCGCATCGTCGAGAAAAGAACCGAAATCGCAGGTTTGAGCTAGCCTGCGTATCTCTTCTACAAACTGAGCTATCGTCTGCGTATCGCCCTGCACGGCGCGATAAAACTTCGCTCTCTCGGCAATAACGGATGGCTTTGGCGACAGGTGCTTGCTCAAAACTTCCCTCAACTCGCTTAACGACTTCGATGTAGGCGTATCGGGAGCAGTCAGACTTGGTAGGTTGGTAGGTTGGTAGGTTTTCGGACCGATGAGACTCACGAAAACGTAGACTTCAAGGTCGGCTGGAACCTTGTTTGCCCTCAGATACTATGAGAGTCGCTCGTCGTACGACGTCCAGTCACTGGTCGAGTCTTCAAAAGGTTCCATCTGCCCCAGCTGCGAGGCCCTTTCGCAGTTATGTCGGTTCCGAAGAAGAGACTGTCAACTTAGCTGCAGGGGCCCGCTGTCGATGCGTTGATCCTCGTCGCCATTATGTGGTGTTCTTCCAGGCAGGCAGGAACCAGGCCATTGCAGGGACTGTACACAAAGGGAATTGCTTTATTCCATTGACAAGGTGACTGGCGAGCACCAGCACAGCTGGGCCGCCGACTGTGTTAAACTGGAAAGAAGTGCGCCGGCTACGCTCGGCGCCGCGGTACATAAGCTCTTATCAAAGGGGCGTGTCGCAGTAGCGCAGGTGTAGGTTATCGGTAGACGTGCAGCCACTACACAGAGGAACCATGATGTCGCTGAAAGGCTTGGCCTGACAGTGCCAACGTGGGAGCGGCCCGCCTTGGCTTGAGAAGTCGAGCCTACGCACCTCAGTACAATAAAAGTTTTCACGCACACACACACACACCGTGTGAGAATTCAAGGCTTTCGGTCATGTTTCTTTGTTCATTCCGGAGCTCACGAATTTCAATTCGCAAGTCTCTCTCCAATGACTCTCTCGATGTCCTAAGTACATCTTTGAGTTTATTAAATTCTGCCTTAAAATCTCCTTTTAACTTGGCCATTTCCTTGGCCATTTCACTCACACAACGCTGCAGTAGCAAGCTGAAGAACATGAAAGAAGTATGTTTACAAAAACAGACAAACAACAAACTATGGCAGTGGCAAAGACGTATACGTCTAAGAAGAACCGGAGGATACTGCTAGTCTACCGAGCGCTAACCTACAGCAAGAACCCACAGCGATTAGGCGACATGCAGTGCCGTCATCACCACTGCCAAGTGTGGCCGGTAGCAGCTCTTGCAGGTCCTTATATGCCCTTTCTTCAGGTTGATAAACGCCACCGCTAGTTGTCGCAGGTTCCAAGCACTGCTGATTGTTCAACTTCCGGCCGGATGTTATCTTCACACGTCGCTGGAAGGCAGCAGTGATGTGCAGATGGTGATGCGCAGAAACGGGAGGATGTAGTGCAGCTGAACGATGGAAGACCTGCATCAAGAACCAACAGCGATTACGCGAGATGCAGTGCCGTCGTCACCACTGCCAAGTGTGGCCGGTAGCAGCCCTTGCAGGTCCTTGTATGCGCTTTCTTCATGTTGATAAACGCCGCCGCTAGTTGTCGCAGGTTTCGAGCACTGCTAAATGTTCAACTTCCGGTCGGATGTTATCTTCACACGTCGCTAGAAGGTAGCAAACAGTGATGCGCAGGTGGTGATACGCAGAAACGGAAGCATGTAGTGCAGCTGAACGATCGGAGACCTGAACGAACAACCGGCAGCGATTAGGCGAGATGCAGTGCCGTCGTCACCACTGCCAAGTGTGGCCGGTACAAGCTCTTGCAGGTCCTTATATGCCCTTTCTTCATGTTGATAAACACCGCCGCTAGTTGTCGCAGGTTTCAAGCAATGCTGACTGTTCAACTTCCGGCCGGGTGTTATCTTCACACGTCGCTGGAAGGTAGCAAACAGTGATGTGCAGATGGTGATACGCAGAAACGGAAGGATGTAGTGCAGCTGAACGATCGGAGACCTGCACCAAGAACCGACAGCGATTACGCGAGATGTAGTGCCGTCGTCACCACTGCAAAGTGTGGCCGGTAGCAGCTCTTGCAGGTCCTTATATGCGCTTTCTTCATCTTGATAAACGCCGCCGCTAGTTGTCGCAGGTTTCAAGCAATGCTGACTGTTCAACTTCCGGCCGGGTGTTATCTTCACACGTCGCTGGAAGGTAGCAAACAGTGATGTGCAGATGGTGATACGCAGAAACGGAAGGATGTAGTGCAGCTGAACGATCGGAGACCTGCACCAAGAACCGACAGCGATTACGCGAGATGTAGTGCCGTCGTCACCACTGCAAAGTGTGGCCGGTAGCAGCTCTTGCAGGGCCTTATATGCGCTTTCTTCATCTTGATAAACGCCGCCGCTAGTTGTCGCAGGTTTCGAGCACTGCTAAATGTTCAACTTCCGGCCGGGTGTTATCTTCACACGTCGCTGGAAGGCAGCAGTGATGTGCAGATGGTGATGCGCAGAAACGGGAGGATGTAGTGCAGCTGAACGATCGGAGACCTGCACCAAGAACCGACAGCGATTACGCGAGATGCAGTGCCGTCGTCACCACTGCCAAGTGTGGCCGGTACAAGCTCTTGCAGGTCCTTATATGCCCTTTCTTCATGTTGATAAACACCGCCGCTAGTTGTCGCAGGTTTCAAGCACTGCTGATTGTTCAACTTCCGGCCGGATGTTATCTTCACACGTCGCTGGAAGGCAGCAGTGATGTGCAGATGGTGATGCGCAGAAACGGGAGGATGTAGTGCAGCTGAACGATGGAAGACCTGCATCAAGAACCAACAGCGATTACGCGAGATGCAGTGCCGTCGTCACCACTGCCAAGTGTGGCCGGTAGCAGCCCTTGCAGGTCCTTGTATGCGCTTTCTTCATGTTGATAAACGCCGCCGCTAGTTGTCGCAGGTTTCGAGCACTGCTAAATGTTCAACTTCCGGTCGGATGTTATCTTCACACGTCGCTAGAAGGTAGCAAACAGTGATGCGCAGGTGGTGATACGCAGAAACGGAAGCATGTAGTGCAGCTGAACGATCGGAGACCTGAACGAACAACCGGCAGCGATTAGGCGAGATGCAGTGCCGTCGTCACCACTGCCAAGTGTGGCCGGTACAAGCTCTTGCAGGTCCTTATATGCCCTTTCTTCATGTTGATAAACACCGCCGCTAGTTGTCGCAGGTTTCAAGCAATGCTGACTGTTCAACTTCCGGCCGGGTGTTATCTTCACACGTCGCTGGAAGGTAGCAAACAGTGATGTGCAGATGGTGATACGCAGAAACGGAAGGATGTAGTGCAGCTGAACGATCGGAGACCTGCACCAAGAACCGACAGCGATTACGCGAGATGTAGTGCCGTCGTCACCACTGCAAAGTGTGGCCGGTAGCAGCTCTTGCAGGGCCTTATATGCGCTTTCTTCATCTTGATAAACGCCGCCGCTAGTTGTCGCAGGTTCCAAGCACTGCTAAATGTTCAACTTCCGGCCGGGTGTTATCTTCACACGTCGCTGGAAGGCAGCAGTGATGTGCAGATGGTGATGCGCAGAAACGGGAGGATGTAGTGCAGCTGAACGATCGGAGACCTGCACCAAGAACCGACAGCGATTACGCGAGATGCAGTGCCGTCGTCACCACTGCCAAGTGTGGCCGGTAGCAGCTCTTGCAGGTCCTTATATGCGCTTTCTTCATGTTGATAAACGCCGCCGCTAGTTGTCGCAGGTTCCAAGCACTGCTAAAAGTTCAACTTCCGGCCGGGTGTTATCTTCACACGTCACTAGAAGGCAGCAAACAGTGATGCGCAGATGGTGATGCGAGAAAATGGAAGGATTTAGTGCAGCGGAACGATCGGAGACCTGCACCAAGAACCGACACCGATTACGCGAGATGCAGTGCCGTCGTCACCACTGCCAAGTGTGGCCGGTAGCAGCTCTTGCAGGTCCTTATATGCGCTTTCTTCATGTTGAAAAACGCCGCCGCTAGTTGTCGCAGATTCCAAGCACTGCTGACTGTTGAACTTCAAGCCGGATGTTATCTTCACACGTCGCTGGAAGGCAGCAAACAGTGATGCGCAGGTGGTGAAACGCAGAAACGGAAGGATGTAGTGCAGCTGAACGATCGGAGACCTGCACGAACAACCGGCAGCGATTAGGCGAGATGCAGTGCCGTCGTCACCACTGCCAAGTGTGGCCGGTAATAGCTCTTGCAGGTCCTTATATGCGCTTTCTTCATGTTGAAAAACGCCGCCGCTAGTTGTCGCAGATTCCAAGCACTGCTGACTGTTGAACTTCAAGCCGGATGTTATCTTCACACGTCGCTGGAAGGCAGCAAACAGTGATGCGCAGTTGGTGAAACGCAGAAACGGAAGGATGTAGTGCAGCTGAACGATCGGAGACCTGCACGAACAACCGGCAGCGATTAGGCGAGATGCAGTGCCGTCGTCACCACTGCCAAGTGTGGCCGGTAGCAGCTCTTGCAGGTCCTTATATGCGCTTTCTTCATGTTGAAAAACGCCGCCGCTAGTTGTCGCAGATTCCAAGCACTGCTGACTGTTGAACTTCAAGCCGGATGTTATCTTCACACGTCGCTGGAAGGCAGCAAACAGTGATGCGCAGTTGGTGAAACGCAGAAACGGAAGGATGTAGTGCAGCTGAACGATCGGAGACCTGCACGAACAACCGGCAGCGATTAGGCGAGATGCAGTGCCGTCGTCACCACTGCCAAGTGTGGCCGGTAGCAGCTCTTGCAGGTCCTTATATGCGCTTTCTTCATGTTGATAAACGCCGCCGCTAGTTGTCGCAGGTTCCAAGCACTGCTGACTGTTCAACTTCCGGCCGGATGTTATCTTCACACGTCGCTGGAAGGGAGCAGTGTTGTGCAGATGGTGATGCACAGAAACGGGAGGATGTAGTGCAGCTGAACGATCGGAGACCTGCACCAAGGACCGACAGCGATTACGCGAGATGCAGTGCGGTTGTCACCACTGCCAAGTGTGGCCGGTAGCAGCTCTTGCCGGTCCTTATATGCGCTTTCTTCAGATTCAGATTCAGATTCAGATTTATTACCTCCAAAAACAGAAGTAATTACATGACAAATATACAGACGAGGCTCCCAAAGTCAAATAACTGTAGTGTGACCCTCGGTTAATAATAACAACATTGATGGTGATATCAATAGTCAGCAAATTAGCGTATTATAAAACAACATCTACAGATCAAATACATCATTAGACATGTCATTTACAATCAAACACGAAAAAACACGTTCTAAAAGAAAGTCGGGAAAAAGCATGGGTGAAATACAAGAAATGACATGTGAGATAAGTCAAAGGTACACCGCCAGATCGTAGTTAAGTTATCGCAGGAAATGATGCTTAAGGTGATTTTTAAAAATTGCAAGAGAAGTACAGGATTTTATGGTTGATGGTAAATCATTCCAAAGAGAAATTGCAGTGAAGGAAGATGTTTTTTTGCCGTAATTGGTATGAACCATGGGTAATAAGAAATTCTTGTTAGCCGCAAATCTGGTCATATTTTTATTCTGCAAAAGGTCAGTTGCAATGAACGGAAACGTAAGGTTATTATGAAGCAACCTGTGGAGTAAGACGAGTATGTTAAACTGGAACAAATTAATAATAGGCAAGATATTATACGCTCGAAGTAACGAAGAGGCATTAGATTGCATGGAGCTAGAAGTGATAATGCGTATTGACTGATTTTGGATATGTTGAATTGATGATAAGTGACAAGCGTACGTGTTGCCCCATGAAACAATGCAGTAATTAATGTGACTATGAATGAACGCATAATACAACGCTAGCAGAGCCTCATGAGAAAAAAAAGGGCGAGCTTTGATTAATGCACGTATACCAAACGCAGTCTTGTGCTTGAGATGTTGGAAGTGAGAGCGAAATGTAAGGTTAGGGACAAGATGTATGCCAAGAAAAGTGACATCGGTGCTAACGGGAATTGAATGAATTCCAAGTTTTACTTCAGGAATAGAAGTTAAGGCCCTTTGAGCACTTTTGAATAACATAAATTTAGTTTTTAAAGGATTAATAACTAAGTAATTGTTGCTACACCATTTTATAATGTTACTTGATGCAATATTTAATTTATAAGTCAGAGCAGTAACAGATTTGTCAGATGAAGATATGGTTGTGTCATCTGCATATAAAATGCAATGAACGCAGTTGGTGGAGTTAAGAGAATCCGGAAGATCATTAATATATAAAAGGAAAATCAAAGGGCCCAGAACTGATCCCTGTGGTACACCTTTGTTAATACATTTTGTTACTGAGAAAGTATTTGCTGCATGTACTGTGTACGGCCGGTCAAGTAAATAATTTTTTAAGAATGTTAGCGCAGGACCGGTTATACCATAAGAGTCAAGTTTATTAAACAGGACTTGATGGTTAACCGTGACATAAGCTTTACTGAAGTCTAAAAATACAGATCCGACTAAGTTTCCCGAATCAATACATTTTTTTATGTAGTCAGTTAGAGATAGAACAACTAGATTCGTGGAACTTCCTGGGCGGAAACCAAATTGATTGTTCTTTAGCAATTTAAACTTTGTTAATTAGTTATTAAGACGTTTAACAAATAATTTATCAATGAGTTTACTAAGGCAGGACAGAATTGCAATTGGTCGGCAATTATTAACTGTGTGTTTGTCGCCTTTTTTAAAAACAGGAATAATCTTGGCACTTTTTAAAAATGAAGGAAATGCACCTTCTTTGAACATAAGGTTAATAATGTTACAGAGCGTGTCGCAAACTAAATGCGCAACCAGTTTTAAATGACTGACACAAATATTGTCTAAACCAGGCCCTGTATTTTTAAGGTTAGCAATCGTGGAACGCACTTCATTTGGTGTAGTTGGTAACAAGAAGAATGATTGTGTCGTACGGCTCAAAGTATTATGCAACTGCGCATGTATGTTGTTATTAGTGTAAACAGAAGAAAAGTAGTCCGAAAAAGCATTAGCAGTTTCGTTGGGGTGAGAAAGAGTGAGACCTTTGTAATTTATTTTGGTTATAGAGGCATTAATAGGCGATTTGTTAAGAAAAGAGTTCAATAACTGCCATTGCTTTTTGGGGTTATCTTTATTCTGATCAAATTTATTTTCGTAGTACTTTTTTTCGCCTGTTTTAGTAAAACATTCAGTAATTTACAGTATCTACTATAGCGTCTAGCTAGTCTAGTATTAAAGGGCTGACTTCAGGTTGATAAACGCCGCCGCTAGTTGTCGCAGGATCCAAGCACTGCTGACTGTTCAACTTCCGGCCGGATGTTATCTTCACACGTCACTGGAAGGCAGCAAACAGTGATGTGCAGATGGTGATGCGCAGAAACGGAAGGATGTAGTGCAGCTGAACGATGGGAGACCTGCACCAAGAACCGACAGCGATTACGCGAGATGCAGTGCGGTTGTCACCACTGCCAAGTGTGGCCGGTAGCAGCTCTTGCCGGTCCTTATATGCGCTTTCTTCAGGTTGATAAACGCCGCCGCTAGTTGTCGCAGGATCCAAGCACTGCTGACTGTTCAACTTCCGGCCGAATGTTATCTTCACACGTCGCTGGAAGGCAGCAGTGATGTGCAGATGGTGATGCGCAGAAGCGGAAGGATGTAGTGCAGCTAAACGGCCGGAGACCTGCACCAAGAACCGACAGCGATTAGGCGAGATGCAGTGCCGTCGTCACCACTGCCAAGTGGTGGCGATGGTTACCAACAAAGAGACCTTCCATTGAAATTCATTTGACCATAAGCATTGGATTTACAATAGCTCACAATATGAGCGGGAACACGCGAACGCATGTTCCTGCTCTTATTGACAGCGCCATCCACTACGTGGATGGCGCTGTCTAAAACAAGGGAAAGGGGTGCGCTCTTCCCGTATCTTCTGGCACTCCCACCATTCCCACCGTGTCTGCGCTTATGGAAAACAACAGCTTACGGCATTTCACTTGTCGCCGATAACCGATAAGACGGTTACGTGCGCTGTGACTTAAGCAAGGCATTTTTTTTTCCAGTCACGCTTCCTTTTCTTTTTTTTAGAGCCCCGCTTTTAGGTGCCCGTTCCTGCTATAGGGTAAGGTAGCTTCATATATACCCACAAGGAACTTCATGTATATGAAATTCCAAGCGACTTTGTGTTGACTTTGCATTTCTTGTCTTCGTGAATAAAGGTATTTTTAATACTAATATCTTATGGAGCTCATCGTGTCACGCGTTACAGGCAGGCGGGCAGATTTCCCAGGGAAGTAGGTGTCGAATGTACACGCTTCAAAACAGTGCTGCTATTGGCCACGCTTCGGTGTACAAAGTGATGAGTAACCGCAATATCAAAGTTTGATCAATGTGGGCTGACGATGTGAATTTCCGCACTTTGTATAAAGAGACGCATGGTGGGAGCACCAACAGCTATTAGAACGTCGTCCTCCTACTTTGTTTCCAACGACTGCTGCCGCATATTGCCCATAGCAGGGTTCGAGGCTTTCTGACTCGCGATCCTGTGTTTCCGCTCATATTGGTCACAATAGTACATGAAATGTTACCAAGGCTGAATACTTGGAAAAAAATTGGACTGAAGAACGCTCGGAAATATATTGAAAGCTATTGTGAGTATGAGTCACGTTTTGAGGCAACAACCAGTATTGTTACAAAAAGTAGTGCACATATGTACGTATATAATACGTGCCTAGATGTGTCTGCGCCACAACAAAACATTGTATGCAAAGGGACGCCTTATAAAGATATCAACTCTACTTTAGTTCTACTCCAACCTTTCTGTACAAGTAATACATACAGGTTGTGACACATAACTTGACCCAAAGTTTTAAAAATGAAAGGCACTCCGGACGCGAGTTGAACCGAATGCATAATCTTGAGGTACTCGGGCTATTTTTGTGTTTAATAAATCAACTTTTTAGGTATTGGCTACAGACCCCAAGTGTGATACGCAAAGTCGTAGAGCACCTTCATACCTTTCAATGAATTATTTCCAACGCGCTATATCTCACGTGGTACTTTTTTTCCGCGTTCGAAAGAAAGCCCGCGAAATATAAAAAAATAACACGTGACGGGGCACATGCGCATTGTTATGTGCTGCTCTCAAGCGTGTGATGGATGAACAAAGTCGGCTGCAGCGAGATTGGCCCGCGACATGGCGTTACGCCTGGTGCAGGCATTTAGGCGTGCGGCTCTTATCATGACGGTGCATATGCATGCTGCAGGCCGAGCGTTGCCGAAGCGATAAAGTGTCTTAGGAGACGAAAGGGAATAAGAACGTAGCTTTATTTTTTTTTTGCGCTTGAAATAGGCAAAACTGGCAGCCTGCCGACGGAGTGTATTGGGGTTGGGTGGGGAGGTGGCGTTAGGACCGGAATGATTTTCCAGTTACCTTCAATCCGAAAAGCGCCCTTTAATTACAATGCGTGTTAGAATAAGTCGCCATCTGCTGCAATGCACATTTGGCCTCTCATAGGCACATTTGCCGAGGCGTTCTTGATCATGGTATCACGAATAGAGTTGCAGACTTGTCTTATTTCTTCTTTTAGATTCTTTGATGTTGTCGTTGGTGTGCGGTATACTTGATCCTTGACGTAGCCCCAGAGAAGAAAATGAGGGAAGTTAAATCTGGCGACCGTGCCGGCCAAGCTACGGGCCCATGTCGTCCAATCCACTGCTGCGGGAATAGTTAATGCAGCCATTTGCAAGCTTTGCGGCTACCTTGCGCGGGAGCACCATCATGCTGATAAAAATATCCTTGATCTTAGCCACTACAACTTCGCAAAGGAAATCCTCAAGCGCCCCATCAAGCATGTCGTTGACATATCTTTCGCCTCTGGGCGTGTTATATAAAAACATGGGACCAGTGATAACGCCACCGTAAGTTCCACACCCCACATTAGCGTACACTGAAATTGATGATATGTAATTGTCGCGCTAATAGTGTACGTCGTGGATGTTCACTTGGGCATTACGTGTAGCTTCATCGGTCCAAAGTATTTTGTTGACAAAGCCTAGCTCCTCTTTCGTCTTCATTACAATCCAGACTGCAAATTCATTTCAATTTCGGAAATCGCGGTGCTCCAACATCTGGTGCAGCTGCACGTGCTGCGGATGAAGTTGCCTCTTCTTAAGTACTCTCCATATTTAAAGCTTTGATACCCCTTATGAAAATAGATTTTGAGTTCCTTTAGAACTCCTAATGAGTTGCTATTGACTAAGAAGGGACTCTATAGGGGCTCGCGATTTATAGAGTCGTGTGCATAGAGTCTCTATAATATGTCTAA
This sequence comes from Dermacentor albipictus, assembly GCF_038994185.2. Lineage (NCBI taxonomy): Eukaryota > Metazoa > Arthropoda > Arachnida > Ixodida > Ixodidae > Dermacentor > Dermacentor albipictus. Next base: position 1,861,824 of record NW_027225585.1, on the reverse strand, counting down.
AGAAACATGTTTATCGAAACAAGTCATTTCACACACAATGGATGTGCAATAGAGGGTGTATTCACGTCATATGTACTGAATTCTATATAGTAATTTTCATAGAATGTCTTTAAAACTTCTAACGCGACCTGTCTATAGAATAGCTCTCCATTCGTCCTCTATAACTCGTCTAAAGAGGGTGTATTGTTATCATATGTACTAAATTCTATAAATTAATGTCTGTAGAAAGTCTTTAACACTTCTAATAGGGCTTGTTGCGACTGACTCTCCATTCACCCGCTATTAGCGGTCTGTAGAGGGTTTATTGTCAGGATATGTACAACATTCTATAGAAGAATGTTTATACAACATTTTCAGAACCTCTTTCAGAACTTAGATTGGCTCTACATCCACCCGCCAGAAACATTCCATAGATGTCGGATTGACATGTTATATACGAAATTCTATGAAAAAATATTTATCGAACGTTGTCAGAACTTCTAATGCGGCCTGTCTATACACTGGCTCTCCATTCCAATTCTAAAAATATGCAATCATATGACATGAGTACTAAATTCTATGAAGAAACGCCTGTACTACATCTAAAGAAGCTAAAGTGCAGCTTGTTTAAGAACGGCTCTACATTTGCACCATATAAACCTTCAACATAAGGTGTTGAATAGTGTTTAATGATATGTCAAAGTGTCTTTCTAACTTGGGAAGGGAACAGTGCACCCATGGAAAATTTTGTACATGGAACAAACCATATGAAGAAGTGATGTACATTACTTCAGAGTGAATGGGACAATTCCATTTGCCATTTGCGTGGTGCGAGGCCGGCCTCGCACCGCGTTAACGGCAAATATTTGCTGTGTCGCAGTGCTGTGGACCCTGTGATGTGTGGTGCGCGACATGGTGCTGCGATTGGGATGGTCAGGAGCAGACGACACTGAGTGCACGCGCGCCGAGGTGGAAGAAGGAAAACAACGCCGAAGAGCGTCCGGCACGAGAACGCGCGGCGCATGAAAGACAACAAAAAGAAAAGCAACCAATTAGAAAAGACCACGGGGTGTCAGGCAGCCAATCCGAGAATGCCAAATCGGCCAGACCAGAAGAAAAAGCGTGGTGCGCTGGCAGAACGGGAGGGCACGCAAGGAGACGCCGGGGAGACGCCAGGAGAGTCCCAGGAAGCGACGGCAGGAGGAGGTCAACCACCGGAGCGGGCGTTGAAGACGGGCCGTCGGGTTCCGGACGCGAGCCCACCAGGACTTCACCCGACCGAGGCCTCCTGCGAACCTGTTCCTGTGCGTCGCCCGTCTACCCGAGCGTGCCGTCAGCTCCTGAACGCCGGTGAGCTTCTGCGCCTGTGGGCAGGACGAGAACAGTCGGGATACGGGCCCGAGTTCTACGCCAGCTACCCGGCCAGAACGCCGCCCCGTCTGCCGTGCCGCCTGCTGCCCAAGGCCGGCGTTCGAGCTCCTGTGCCCGTGGGCAGGGCGAGGGCAGTCGGGCTATGGGCCCGAGCTCTACACCCAGCTGCCCGGCCAGAACGCCGCCGCCGTCTGCTCCTGCCACCAAGCCGCCCGCTTTACCTCGCCTAGCCAGAGCTGGCGCGCTCCGGTCGCCCGGTCGGTCAGCTTACGCCGCGACCTTTGGTGAGACCGGCTTACGCGTCCCTGCCCTCGTGGCAAGCCCGGACTCGCGCACTCGTTAACCTCATGCAAGCCCTATGTGTGTTCCTTGCCGCAATGTCTGCTTGAGTGTTTATTTTAGGCATGCTTTCTATTTCCTTCTATTGACTTTATGCCTCTTTTTAGTTTGATTAAAAGTCTTTGTGTATGTGTTCAAACCAACGGCTTTGTTCTCAATTGGGTTCTCGGAGGCTCCGCCTAAGAGAACCATCAGAACCATTGAGTACACGAACCTTTTTCCTATATTAGGTTATCACAGACCCACAGCACTGAGAGCGTACTGAGATATTGGCACATCATAGTAAGATTCACGCACTGTAAGATGTGTAGATATTTTGTTTTGTAGTTTGATGCACAGAGCTGTATCACTGAGTTCTTGTAAAATTAGCAGTCACGCACTTTTCGAGGAATAAAAACCCTGATATTTTCAACCCCATTTCAGAGGTTTTTTACTATCAAGCAAGAGCATCGTTAAAAAAGACACTCATTGACGAAGGCGAACAAGACACTAATCGCAATTAGAAAAAAACTAAAGTAAGGTCATGGAAGCGCGCATTGTCGTTTTTATAGCCTATACAGGTAAATCACAAAGATAACCAAGAAGCACTAAGCAAAAATGCATGTTAGCAGCCGCGTCATATTTATTTGTTGGAATGGAGTGACTGCAGCGCTTGGGGCGGGAACACATTGAGCGCCGGCGCACATTTCTGGCACACACCACTCAAATGCGACAAATGCGCGCTGCAGCAACGTGAAGTTTTTCTTTTTCGACGAATCTTCGAGGGTCACACAGTGCACAGAGAAGGCACGGACGACATGAGCGCCATCCGTGCACGATAAGCACACCGCCACGAAAGCAAGATAAGGAACACATAAACGTAACCTGCGCCTCACGGGTAAAATTAAACATTGACGTATATTTCTTGCTGTGCGACGGACACAGTTACAAAGTGCACGGAAACATCACACGCTGCACACGTGTATCTCGTAGACTGTGTCAACAATTTCTGAGCTACATTTACACGACAGCAGGAAGTGACTTCAAAAAGAAACGAAGTGTCGGGGCCGGTAGTGCAGGTAACGGCTGCGCATAACGTCATTGAGGGCTTTAAGACCAGTGACCGAAGTTGAAATCGTTAAAATCGCAACCCAGCGATAGCTTTCTCAGGGTACATTGTTCAGATCTCAAAGGCCATGCTTTTGCTGACTGCATGCGGCATATGCAATTCAAAAGAAGGAATACTGCATGTAATTTATTTCTGCCCTAAACTATAACACAATATGAGCGTGTCGATGTTTCTTGTCTCGCAACATATGCACGTGGTTCGCAACATATGCACGTTGTCTCGCAACATATGCACGTGCAATTGGTTGCTTTTCTTTTTGTTGTCTTTCATGCGTCGCGCGTTCTCGTGCCGGACGCTCTTCGGCGTCGTTGTTTTCCTTCTTCCACCTCGGCGCGCGTGCACTCAGTGTCGTCTGCTCCTGACCATCCCAATCGCAGCACCATGTCGCGCACCACACATCACAGGGTCCACAGCACTGCGACACAGCAAATATTTGCACAGAATGTGCTGTAGTGTTTATTATTGCAGGCATCACGAAGGCCACAACGGCCGCACAATTATACAGATGGCGCTGGTGACTCCGGTTCCACGCGACCCGTAGAATACGAGAATACGGCGTGTTGTTACTGCTCCGTCTTCAGTCGGCAGCGCGAGCTGCTTGTATGTGTTGGTTTGATTGTGTGTTTTTAGGTTTGCTGTAATGAAATGAGACGCAGTTAGCGTGAACGAAAGTGCAAGAAGATGGCTTGCGTCTCCCTGTAAACGCGCCGCATGCATGGCGTGCCAGCTAACTGTAGACTAACGATTTTCATGCCTTGGAGTGCGTTCCCTTTGTCTCCGCTGGTAGTCTTGGAAAGTATGGTGGACGTCGCAAAGCAGTAATGCGTATTATTAGCGTGGCTCAGCTCTTCCACTCCGCAGTGGCATGTATACTGCGAGTAACGACGTGGACGCAGCCCTGGAAACTTGGAGGGTGCCTTTCGACCTTGTCGTAGTGTAGAAACGGTAAGCAATCGTGCTCACCGACTGTACGTGTCTTCATGGGTGTTGTGTGTGCTTCTCTTGCGTGTATACAGTGACTTGCGAACGTAGGAAGTGGAATACCCACGACAACAATGAAACCTGTGCTGATGCTTGCTTCGCACTAGTTGTCAGAATTGTGTACGCAACTCTGTTGCCACAGTGCGGAATTGATGATCCTCATAAGCGTTTCCTTCCTCTGAGAAAGGTTTCGGATATCGTGTTCACCTTGCGCAGCTGTGCGTGAGCTCCCGCTTGTCTGCTAAAGTTGCATAGTAACAACCCGTCTACATGTTCACCGATTCTCTCTTCAATGACGTTTCCTAGCGTATGCTTCGACGTTGTGGACAATCTCTGCTTGCTAGGTTTTCGGTTAACGAACAGTTCTAGGAAAACATTGTAAGCCAAATACAGCTTGCTACTAGTACAACTTTATTTTCAAGACAAAATGTGTTGACATAGGTTTGACTTAACTAAACATGACAGGGGAAAGTAATGGAAAAACCAGATTACATTGTAATGTGCTGCTTCGGCGTGTCCATTTGATCAAGAGGTCCCTATTACCATGACATTCTATGATTTCTAACATTTGCTCTCTTTCCACATTAGTGCAGACATTGTTTTCATAGCGCTTTTAGGTGCTGATTGCATGTTTTTCCGATATCACACCTTTATTGTGCCACTGCTATAAGCTAACATAGAATTAATTCATTTTGTAGTGGTGAGACCGTGACACACTATATAAACCACAAGATCGAGGAGCCCCCAGAAATGCAGACGCCGTGGTATATGGCTGCAGCAGCATGGCGTGCGATCTGGATGGTCATGTCAGTGTGTAAAAAATCGTGAGGAATATGAGCTAGAACACAGGAGCGCGTGTCAGATAGCCTCGAAACCTATTATGGGCAATATGCGGCGGCCGCCGTCGGAAACAAAGCAGAAAGGAGCACGCTGTTCTAGTAACTATTGGCATTTCCACCATGCGCCTCTTTATACAACGTGCTGAACTTCGCATCGTCAGCGCACGTTGATAAAGCTCTTTGATATTGCAGTTACCGATAACTTTGTGCGCCGAAGCGTGGCCAATACCAGCACTGTTCTGAAGCGTAAACATTCGAGAGCTACTTCCCTGGGAAATTTGTCCGTTTGTTTAGAAAGTGGGACACGATGCGCTCCATAAGATATACATGAAGTCCTATGGGGGTACATGTGAAAATACCTTACGCTAAATGCACAAACGGGCGCTTAAGAGCTGCGCTCTAAAAAGAAAAAAAAGCATGACTGGAAAAAAAATTAGTCGCTGGAAGTTACTGCACACGTAACCGTCTTATCGGGTATCGGCTGCCAGTGAAATGCCGCAAGCTGCCGTTTCCGTCAAACGCAGGCGCGATGGGAGTGCCAACAGTTAGCTGGAGAGCGTCGCCCTTTCCCCTCTGTTTTCGACATTGCTCTCCACGTATCGCTCCAACTCGGTTACGAGGCTATTTGCCACGCGTTCGCGTGTTCCAGCTCATATTGTACGATATGATACGTGTTCCAAAAAGTGGGCTTGGTATCATTCATTTTGAAGTTTATCAACACATTGCTTAGCGCAACCTACTAAAGAGACAAAATATTTATGCAACTTTATTGAACTTGCTGCTTATCTGTGCGCATAGCTATTATGCCCACATTATCGCGTTCTGCATAAAGCTATACCTAACCTTTCCTGATGTTTAGTATTTCTTTTGCATAAGTTGCTTGGCTCCAAGGTAAATTTTAGCATTGCCATTTGTTGGGCGCGTTTGTAAACTGGAAGCAAGGACGGAAGCGGTTGCCTTCCGTCCTTCTTTGCTGGCGCTAAATATGCTTTGCAAGTTAAATTTTATTTTTGCTTTGTACGTAGTGTATTTATCACTTTTTACTGTAATTTTATTCTTTGAAAGCTATTTACTAGGCTGTACCTTTTATTTACATATTTTTTTTCTGTTTGTGCTACAATCTCGTGCAGTTTCGAAGAATTCGAAGTCTAGTGGGCGAATATGTCACAGGTCTAAGCATATAGTATGCACACCATTGTTTATCATTAATATCTGTACAGTTATATCTGTGTTCCCATAGTAACAGCCATTGGCAAATATACATTTGAAGAGCTTGAATTTCTGGAAAATTAATATGAAGGTCAGTATTTTCTATGCTACATTTACTTCAGTAGTAAATAGGCGTAGACTGATTTAGGTTCCTTGTGATCAACACAGGATGCCTTTTTTTGTTGCATTAAAAATCGAGGCTCGTCCACATGTCTTCCTATATATGTGGCATGTCTCATTGATTTCACTTGTCAATTTTCACGGTTGATAAAAACCGATGAACGATTGTAATCCAACATGAAGCCCCCTCGTGGAAATGTATGGCCAAGTTGGACAACCATACTGGTCTTTTGAATGAAATATGGTGATCTCTTATACACATGATAAGATGCCGGCCAGTTTGCCCTATGTACGCTTGACTACCTGTGAAAGGGATACAGTACACTGCCTGTCACACGCACTGGACAAATTTGGTGGTATCTTCCACGGAGCAAACCTCCCTTGCCTGCTTGTCTTTCTCAATTCACTTGCACACTGCCGTGCATATGCTGCATATATCTTTTTTTTCACTGGAAATATAGGCACCCTGACAAGAAAGGCTTGCTTAAAGATACCACTAAATTTGTTTTGTGTCGGTCAAGGGTAGTGCAGTCTATTCCTGTGATCACGTGTATATTTGGTCAAATGTACTATCGTGAGCAATATGAGCGGTAACACGCGAACGCATCACAAATAGGCTCGAAACCGAATTAGAGGGGCACGCGGATGGCGCTGTCGAAACCAGAGGGGAAAGGGGGACAGTTTTCCGCAAACTTATGGCACTCCCACCGCACCTGCGTTCGTCGCAAACGGCATTTCACTGGCCCACGATAGTCGATAAGACAGTTACGTGCACAGTAGCTTAGTTGCTCACTTTTCTTTATTAATGCTTTTTTGTAAGCGCAGCTCTAAGATGCCCGTTCCTGCGACAAATCTTTTTTCCAGTCATGCTTTTTTCTTTTTAGAGCGCAGCTCTTAAGCGCCCGTTTCTGCGTTTAGCGTAACGTATTCTCGGATATACCCTCATAGGACCTGATGTATATCTTCTGGAGCGCCTCGTGTCACGCGTTCCAGACAGACGGACAGATTTCCCAAGGAAGTAGCTCTCAAATGTTTACGTTTCCTAACAGTGCTGTTATTGGCCACGCTTCGGTGCACAAAGTTATCAGTAACCGCAGTATCAAACAGCTTTATCAATGTGTGCTGGCGATGTTATGTTCTGCAGTTTGTATAAAGGGACGCATGGTGGGAGCGCCAACAGTTACTAGAACAGCGCCTTCCTTTCCACTTTGTTAGGCAGCGGTGGCAGCTGTGGGAGCATCTACTAATCCTGGAATCTTGCTTGGTACAGCTTCCATGCACTACTGATGCAAGCCATCGTACGTGCCTTCTGACCTCGTTCCGTACCTGCAGGAATCGCTGCAAAGAGTGCTACGGCGGAAGCCCCGATGCGCTGATCATCTCGCTTCGCCGTTTCCACGATCTTTGCCAAGCACATGCGCACCTAGCAAGCTTCAGGAGCCGTTATATTTGGGCGTTTTGTTCCTTGGTGATCATTTGGCAGTGGTGGCAGCTGTGGGAACACCTACTAATTGTGTAATCCTGCTTGTTACAGGTACGTGTTCGAATCATTTCTTACTATTGTGTTAAGAGGCAACCTACAACGCTGCTGTTGCCGCTGCCATAGTGTTGCCGTAGGGTTGCTGTGATAGGAGTTTGGACTGTTCAATTGTCGCGGCCGAATGCGCGTGACTGCTGTGGGACGGCGACGGACGAAGAGGAAGAGAAGGGCCGGTGTTTGGGTGAAGGCAGCAGCCATGCGAACTAATAATAATAATATAATAAATATATATATATTATATATATATATATTATTATATATATAACATAATATAATAATATAATATATATAATAATAATATAATATAATATAATATATATATATATATATATATATTTGTATATATATATATATATTTGTATATATGTATATATATATATTATAATAATATATAATAAATAATATCTTATATCATGAAACTCACCTGCCTTCTCTTCAAACTCGATTCCGTATACTGACAGTCCAAACATTTCTAAACATCTATGCTTCTCCCCAGAGACGCTCCTACTATATTTTTACTCGAGAACCAACTGCATTCTTTGAGAATCAATGGCCCAGACTGCATTGTCCCCAGGTTGTTTTTGTGCAGAAACTATTACAGCCATTACAAATATCAATCCGTGATGTGGCTTTTCAAAATTTACCTACTTCGACAGTAAGTGTTGAATTTGGCGATATATTTCCCAATAACGCTAAGCTTCTACCTATTCGATACCTAAAAGGTTTATTAGATGACCACCTTGAAAACCTCCAAATAAATGCAGTAATAGCCACAGATGCTTCTGTCAGTGAAGAGAAGGCCGGAGTGGGCATTTTTTCGACATCATTAAATTGGTCTTTCTCTCTTCGACTACCCGACTTTACGCCAATATTTCAAGCAGAGTTATTGGCAATCATCCTCGCTCTACGCAAACTTCCGACATCTATTTCTTCAGCCGTAATCTTAACCGACTCCTTGTCTGTTTGCTCCGCTTTATCTGTGCCCAATTCAAGTATCATTCTCCGAGAATTTAATTCATTCATTCCCCAACATTTACGCCTCATCCACCTGGTATGGGTGCCAGGGCACGTGGGGCTCACTTTAAACGAGTCAGCAGACGCACTAGCAGCGGCATCTCTTAAAGGCCCGGTACTGAGGATCTTAAAACCCTCGGCATACGTCACTTCTGCAAGATTTAAAAAATTTTCCATTCAAGAAGAACATGCCAAATCATGTGTATTAGATAACGTCGATTTTCAGCACCTTAGATTTCCTTGGCACAGCGGGTGGTGTGCAACAAGAAAATTTGAAGTTTCATTTACGCGTCTGCGTTGCCGAATACCACGGCTTAATTTCTATTCTCACAGGTCTGGTTTGGCACCTTCTCCTAAATGTTTTTACTGCAATGAACCCGAAACTATGGATCATTTTTTTATTGAGTGTCGTAGATTCAACGTGCATAGAAAACGACTTCTAGAAGGTCCCTTCCGCCAACTTGGATTAGCCATCACGCTACCTATCATTCTGTCTCTGGGGGCGTCGGCACTAGGACACTGTAATAGGAACGTATGTGATGCCATATATAATTTTATAATGGAAACAAGGAGACTTCCATGCTAAATTTACTGTTTAATTTTCCAAAACAAGCAACCAAAAAAATTAACTTCTAAGTTTAAGAAACTATATCATGAAAATTATTATTAACGATTAGAATTAATTTAATATCACATTTTCAGTAAAAAAAATCCTATTTAGGTATTTATTCTTTTTCAACCCACTGCCGCCCGATTCATGGCCAATCCCCCGTAGTGGGTTGTGCTATATCTACAGGCTCCAAACCAAATCAAACCATGCGAACTGCCTGAGGCGCCTGGGCTGGCCTTCCGAACGAGCCGAGCAGTTCGTCTACCCAAGGCCGGTGTTCGTGGGTGTGCTGGCAGAACAGGCCGGACTGTCCTTGGGCTTCAACCGGCCTGCAGCACTGCTCGGCGAGCATCGGAACCCGACATGTTTCGGTGCAGCTAAGCCTTCCGAGCGGTCTACCGTGTGGCGGGCAGACGTCCCGACTCAGCTGTCACGCGAGTGGCTCCTCGCGTGCTGGGCATACGCCCCGACCTCCAGCCCCTGCACCACCCGCTGCTCGAGATTCATGTTTGCGGCTCTTCGCGCCGTTAGTGTTTGATACCGACGCGCTCTCGGACGCCTATATACTGACGCTCAGCTTGACTATACTTAAGTGACAGACACTCATGAAGGGAACTGTGTGTGTGTTATCGTGTACGTTATCCAAGTCCCGTCCCCGTGTTATTAAAGCCTCTCTGTTTTCATTGTGCCATCGCTGTGTGTTTGAGGCCTGGGCCCACATCTTCCCATCACAAATTTTGGCGAGCCTGCCAGGATTTTCAAACGCAGAGGAGGGGCGATGGAGATCGAGAGGTTATACGTCATTCGGAAAGAGCTAGGAATGGCAGGAGTGGAGTTAAAGCATTGTATTGATACAGAAATCGTGAGGGAACGCGACCAGCGCGCCCAACATCAGCAAGACGCGAAGGCGCAGGCAGAAGAAGAGCGTCTACGATTAGAAGCGGAAGAACGGGTGCTAAAGCTCAAGATCGAGCTCCAGGAAAAGACTGCTGGCGCACAAAGCGCACAGAGTGACAGAACTACGGAACAGCCGGTTACCAGGGCGGCTCCTGAGCTATTCAGTCCCCATAAGTTGATCTCCCCGTTTAACGAAGACCGGGATGATTTATACGCCTACTTGCAATGTTTTGAGCGAGTGGCAACAAGTCAAGAATGGCCCGCGCAAAATGGGCACCCTCCCTCAGCCTCTGCCTGAGAGGAGAAGCGAAGACGGTCATAGGACGGCTTGATTCTAATGCAGCCCTAGACTACGACCAGCTGACGCCCACTCTCCTTTAGCGCTTTCGATGCACCGCTGAGGGATACCGAGAAAAGTTTCGGAACACAATGCCCGAAGACAATGTGACTGGCCTGCAATATGCAGGTAGAGTATCAGGCTACCTTTGACCACTGGCTTGAAATGTCCCACATTGAGAGGACCTTCGACTCCTTCAGGGACACCATGATTTATTTATTTATTTATTTATTTATTTATTTATTTATTTATTTCGGATACTTTCCTGGCCCGAAGGCATTACAGAAAGGAGTGGTAAGTGAAAAAAAAAGGTACATCATTATACAATAATAGGTATTACAAAACAGCAGAAAATACAGCGGTTTTGAAATTGCCAACGTCAGAAATGGCCGCGATGGAGGGAGGAAGGTCGTTCCAGTCGGCGCTGGTTTTAGGAATAAAAGAACCATGACACATCTTTGTTCTAAAATATGGAACACCAACTTTAAACATGTGATCGAAACGGGATGAAATGTATGAAGGGCGAGTAATAAGATGATCCTTTAATAGTGGGTTGTGGTGATACAGCCTGTGGAAAAGACAGTCTAAAACATTTACGGCGCAATGAAAGCTCCGGCAATGTAAGTGTGTTTTTCATGGAAGTAATGCTGGCGTAACGGGAATAGTTAGATAAGATGAAACGTGCTGCGCGATTCTGGATGGATTCTAGAGTGTTTATCAGTGTGAGTTGATGGGGATCCCATACGGTGGATGCATATTCTAGCTTTGGTCGCACTAATGTTTCGTAGAGGGTAAGCTTTATCGGCATATGCGCAGCAGAAAAATTTCGACGCAAGTATCCAAGAACCCGGTTAGCGTTATTAGTGACGTGTTTGATGTGCGTATGCCATGATAAGTTACGTGAAATATGGACGCCTAGGTATTTGTACGAGTTGACGGATTCAAGAGAAGTATCGTGAAGTAAGTAAACACGCGTATTGTCAGTGTTAGTGCGGCTTGATACATGCATTGTTTTACATTTATTAACGTTTAGTCGCATGAGCCATTTATCGCACCAGTTGGATATGCTTCTAATATCGTCTTGAAGCTTATCAGTATCAGTGTGGTTAGTTATTTTGCGATAAATGACGCAGTCATCTGCGAAAAGCCTGATAGATGAATGGGAAATGCATTTAGGAAGGTCGTTTATGTAAATGAGGAAAAGGAGGGGTCCCAGTACCGATCCCTGTGGTACACCCGATGTTAAGGAAGTGCGAGAGGATGAACATTCATTAGCTGAAACGTACTGAGTTCGATTAGACAGAAAGCTTTTAATCCAGTTTAGTACATTAGGGTCAATGTTAAGCATGCTAAGTTTAAGAATGAGAAGATCATGTGAAACAGTGTCGAAAGCTTTTGCAAAGTCCAAAAACACGCAGTGTACATCGAAGCCCATATCAGTATGGGTAAATAGGTCATTAGTAAAACATATGAGTTGCGTTTCACATGAAAATGTTTTCCTGAAACCGTGTTGTTCAGTCGAAAAGAAGGAATTAGACTCAAGGAAATCAATCAGATGAGAATGTATAATATGCTCCAATATTTTGCATGGTATACTTGTCAGTGATATAGGACGATAGTTATCGGGGGAATGAGTGTTACCTGATTTAGGGACCGGAACAACCTTGCCAACCCTCTAATCGCTTGGAAGAACTGAGGAACCTAGAGACTGGGAAAAGAGCATCGAAAGCATAATGGAAGAATATGGTTCAGTAATTTTAAGCATTTTACAGTTAATTGAGTCTTCACCTGATGAAGAAGATATTTTCAGGTTTTCAATCAACTTTTGTATGCCGACCCAATCTATATAAATGGAGTTCATTGGTAAATAGGAGCATTTAGTTACCGACGGTACAGTGGCAGGAGCACATTTTTGAAAGACAGAAGCAAATACATCATTCAAAACGGAACAGCACTGGTTCGGAGGGATCGCGACATTGTCAGAACGGGTTAGTTGGATTATTTTGCTTTCTTTGCCGCCAACAATATTCCAGAATTTACGTGGATTAGAATGCAAAAGTGATGGGAGGGTGTTATCGAAAAAAATCTTTTTTGCATTTGTAATAGCGATAGTATATTCTGCGTGAATGCAACGATATGCTGTCCAGCGTTCGGGAAGATTAGTTGCTTTGGCCCGACGAAAAATACGTTTCGTTCTGTTGCGCAGACGGCGCAGAATTCCAGTAAATCATGGCGAGGAAGGACTCGAAACAATCCTCCTTTTAGGTACATAGCGATTCATTAGTGTTAGCAGTTTGTTCTTGTACAAAGACCAGTTCTCTTCAACGGTGCGTTCAAAAAAGTTGACTGTGTAGTCAGTAATGAATGATTCTAGCTCATTTAAAATGGATGTGGTATCGGCTGCATGGTAATCACATATAGTTTTCACTGTTTTCTTCGAGCGAACTTTCTTCTTAAGTGTTAAGTGGAGAAGCGAGTGGTCACTTATTCCTGTAAGGTATGTTGGATGAGAAACCAAATCTGGAGCTGTTGTAAAAAAGAGATCTAAAGTATTAGACGAAGTGATGGTAGTGCGTGTGGGTTCATGAATCAGCTGGGTTAGATTAAAATCAGCGCAGATGTCCAAAAAATGGGTGCACTGGGAAGATGACTGCTTAAGGGAGGGAACACCATTTTGCCACACTATGTTTGGAAAATTGAAATCACCTAGTAAGAACAAATGTGATTTTGGGTATCGAACAACTAATTTGTTAAGGACGTCATGAAGGTCAGTGCAGAAATTGGTAGTGGAGGATGGGGACTTATAGCACGCGCAAAAGATGAGGTCGCCAGTGGGAAAACCAACACGAGTGCAAACTATTTCTAGTGATGAGTCAGTGGGGATAGTGAAGGAAGGGATAGCAGAGCTCACGGCAATCAGTACACCTCCGCCCGTACGGAAATCGCGATCGTACCTGTAAAAGTTATGTTTTTTGACAGTCTAGTATTTCACTATCTTTAATTTTTGCTGAAAGCCATCTTTCGGTGAGCACAACTATATCAGCTGAGCATGCGTCGATATGTGATGACAGTGATGTGCGTTTGTTTGCGATACTTCGGACATTTGTAAAAAGAAGCGATAAGGAGTTGGCTTGCTTTGGAACACGAGATAGCTATGGTGCACCCAAATGTGAAGATTGTGGACCCGATGGTTTGTTGTTTGTTGGGGTAATCGGGCTCTTAGCTGGTCCGATCTCGCATACTTCATCTGTAGCTGCGCAATAAACGTAACATTTTTTACCTATGATTAGTTTGTTATGTCGCAAAGAAAAGGACTGGCCGCTGGCCTTGCCAAAGTCATTTAGTGCTTTCCGTGATTGACGAGTGGCTTTGCAAAAGTCTTCGCCGACTGAAATACCATCGGCTTTAAACTTCGCTTTTTGCGAGAGTATATGGTCTCTCATTTTGGAAGACACAAAGTTAGCTATAACAGGCCGTGTCTTGCCGACAACGTATGTGCCTAGCCTAAGAGCCCTATAGATAGCGACTTCCGAGGGAGTCATGTTGAGACAGTTTCCAAGAAAGTTATGGATCTGGGCTTCTGATTGAGCCAACGTTTCTGATACGTTGTCTGAGATATCATAGAAGATCAAGTTGTCGCGTCTTGAATGGTCCTCCAGAACGTCTAGTCTTGACGCGAGCGAAGCGCTTTCATTTGAAACTGCTTCATGGACTGCGGTAGTAATATTACTTCCTGAAGGCATATTTTCAAAAGACTCAACCGCAGCTTCCACAGCAGTCACTCTATTAGAAAGGTCTGAAACGGTCTCAGTAAGGTTTTCTTGGTTAGCCTTTAGTTCAGCTATGGCATTCATCATCTCGGCATGTCGCGTGTCAAATTTTAACGACAAAGCAGCTATGGCCGCCATAACTTCATTGTGCTTATGTTGAGCTTCAGTATGGGGACCAGGGTTTAATTCTACATCCCCGGAAAGTAAGAGCAACATAGCAACAGAGACACAATAACTCAGAGTGGCAGCCAGCACTTGTGGGCAAGGGAACAGCAGCAAACCGACATTGTTTGTACATTTACAAAAAAGCGATTCGGACTGACTAACCTGCACAAGAAAGCAGAAAGGAGAGCTTAGCAGCGACTGCATGGTAGCTGCTCTCCCGTGCCCACTGAAAGCGCCTTGCTGATGCCAGTTGCTTAAATCTGAGCGCTGCAGTGCTGCCGCTGGCGGCAGTGTCCGTGTCCCACTTGACACCGGCGTGAAGATGATGACGTCTTCCATGCTCAGATGATCAAGGCTGTTGTCAGCTGCTTGTGGCGGTGGATCCAACAGGAGATTCGATAGAGATGTAGACGTAGCACACATGCTAGGCGGTGACAACGATGAGCCGAGAACAGCAATCTGCACAAGAAAGCAGAAAGGCGAGCTTAGCAGCGACCGCATGGTAGCTGCTCTCCCGTGCCCACTGAAAGCGTCTTGCTGATGCCAGTTGCTTAAATCTGAGCGCTGCAGTGCTGCCGCTGGCGGCAGTGTCCGTGTCCCACTTGATACCGGCGTGAAGATGATGACGTCTTCCATGCTCAGATAATCAAGGCTGTTGTCAGCTGCTTGGGGCGGTGGATCCAGCAGGAGATTCGATAGAGATGTAGACGTAGCACACGTGCTAGACGGTGACAACGATGAGCCGAGAACAGCAATCTGCACAAGAAAGCAGAAAGGCGAGCTTAGCAGCGACCGCATGGTAGCTGCTCTCCCGTGCCCACTGAAAGAGTCTTGCTGATGCCAGTTGCTTAAATCTGAGCGCTGCAGTGCTGCCGCTGGCGGCAGTGTCCGTGTCCCACTTGATACCGGCGTGAAGATGATGACGTCTTCCATGCTCAGATGATCAAGGCTGTTGTCAGCTGCTTGTGGCGGTGGATCCAGCAGGAGATTCGATAGAGATGTAGACGTAGCACACGTGCTAGACGTTGACAACGATGAGCCGAGAACAGCAATCTGCACAAGAAAGCCGAAAGGCGAGCTTAGCAGCGACCGCATGGTTGCTGCTCTCCCGTGCCCACTGAAAGCGCCTTGCTGATGCCAGTTGCTTAAATCTGAGCGCTGCAGTGCTGCCGCTGGCGGCAGTGTCCGTGTCCCACGTGATACCGGCGTGAAGATGATGACGTCTTCCATGCTCAGATGATCAAGGCTGTTGTCAGCTGCTTGGGGCGGTGGATCCAGCAGGAGATTCGATAGAGATGTAGACGTAGCACACGTGCTAGACGGTGACAACGATGAGCCGAGAACAGCACTCTGCACAAGAAAGCAGAAAGGCGAGCTTAGCAGCAACTGCATGGTAGCTGCTCTCCCGTGCCCACTGAAAGCGCCTTGCTGATGCCAGTTGCTTAAATCTGAGCGCTGCAGTGCTGCCGCTGGCGGC
This sequence comes from Dermacentor albipictus, assembly GCF_038994185.2. Taxonomy (NCBI): domain Eukaryota; kingdom Metazoa; phylum Arthropoda; class Arachnida; order Ixodida; family Ixodidae; genus Dermacentor; species Dermacentor albipictus. The sequence goes on along the minus strand of NW_027225585.1, from coordinate 1,846,068 downwards.
AGTGTCCATGTCCCACTTGATACCGGCGTGAAGATGATGACGTCTTCCATGCTCAGATGATCAAGGCTGTTGTCAGCTGCTTGTGGCGGTGGATCCAGCAGGAGATTCGATAGAGATGTAGACGTAGCACACGTGCTAGACGGTGACAACGATGAGCCGAGAACAGCAATCTGCACAAGAAAGCAGAAAGGCGAGCTTAGCAGCGACCGCATGGTAGCTGCTCTCCTGTGCCCACTGAAAGCGCCTTGCTGATGCTAGTTGCTTAAATCTGAGCGCTGCAGTGCTGCCGCTGGCGGCAGTGTCCGTGTCCCACTTGATATCGGCGTGAAGATCATGACGTCTTCCATGCTCAGATGTCCAAGGCTGTTGTCAGCTGCTTGTGGCGGTGGATCCAGCAGGAGATTCGATAGAGATGTAGACGTAGCACACGTGCTAGACGGTGACAACGATGAGCCGAGAACAGCAATCTGCACAAGAAAGCAGAAAGGCGAGCTTAGCAGCGACCGCATGGTAGCTGCTCTCCCGTGCCCACTGAAAGCGCCTTGCTGATGCCAGTTGCTTAAATCTGAGCGCTGCAGCGCTGCCGCTGGCGGCAGTGTCCGTGACCCACTTGATACCGGCGTGAAGATGATGACGTCTTCCATGCTCAGATAATCAAGGCTGTTGTCAGCTGCTTGGGGCGGTGGATCCAGCAGGAGATTCGATAGAGATGTAGACGTAGCACACGTGCTAGACGGTGACAACGATGAGCCGAGAACAGCAATCTGCACAAGAAAGCAGAAAGGAGAGCTTAGCAGCGACCGCATGGTAGCTGCTCTCCCGTGCCCACTCATGATTGCTGAACAGTTTTTGAGAAGATGTTCTGCGTCGCTGCGAATGTTCCTGAAAGAAAGGAATTGTAAGACCCTCGCTACGTTGTCAAAGAATGCCGATTGTTTCATAGAAGCACAAAACCTGACCAATCTAGGTAGAGAGAAGTTCTCCAAGGAAGTCGTGTGAGACTGCTCGCAAGACTGAACCGCCAACGGCGATGCCTCGCACAACTAATCTGTGTTTCCTTTGTGATAAAGCAGGACATCGAGCTTCGGAGTGCTGGTCCCGGACTGAAGGGAACTCTATAGGTCGCGGACGGTCCGGCAGAAATGGACAAGGAGGTGAAGCCTCAAGAAAGAAAAATCAAGGACAAGCTTCGAGTGTTCTGGCTCCGTCGCAAGCCGAAAAACCAACAGAAGATGGGGGCGGATACGTAGTGCTTCAAGATGGCGAAGCGGCCCCAACAGTCAACATGATGTTAATGCGAGAAGGCCCCAAATTTGACAGGGGAAATCTGCCAGTGGGAAGAGTGTTCCTCGAATCACAACCAGCGTCTGTCTTACGAGACACTGGCTGCAATACCGTAGTCGTGCGACTCTCTTTAGTACTTGAAGGCAAAATGACAGGAACAAAAAAGCGCAGTGTTGCTGCTGGACCGCACAATTCACTACTTAGAGAGTCATTTCTTTACAGGCGTCGCGCGAGCTAAAGGTATGCGATGCCCCCTGTATGATGTGGTATTGGGAAAGATTGAAGGTGCCCGTCCACCTGATGACCCGCCGAATTCATGGTCTCCGCACAAACATAACAGCGTCAAGACGAGTTACCCTGCTAACAAGATGTCATCCACCGCTCAAGCAGAGCTTCCATGCGTAGAGTGCCAAGCGTTGTCCACAGCTAAAGACGCAGCCGCCTCCTCAAGGCATAAGGGCTACGAATCTGGTACCGAGCTCATTGCTGTGACAAAGGAAACGAATATATGGTCCCTGCATACACTGCCTATCCCGCAACTCGCAGTCACTGAGATTGAGCAAGGCAAGTTAAAAGCTTTACAGAGGGACGATCGGTCTCTGAGGAGATGCTTCGAAAGGTCGGCAAGATGATGGTCGCGGATGGCCACGCAAGCGAATATTACTTACAGGATGACATTTTATACAGGAAGCACACAGTGTCAGGTGGAAAAATACTCGATCAACTAGTGGTGCTAAACGATCTCAGGGGGATGTTGATGGGGTTGGCCCATGAAGGGATCCTCGCCGGTGACCAGGGTGTGGCGAGAACGGTGGAACAAATTGTTGCTGAAGTTTACTGGCCACGGGTCCAGTCGGAGACGAAACGGTTTGTTAAATCATGCGACGTCTGTCAACGAACGCTGCCGCACCATTTAGTCGGACGCACTCCACTGGGTACAATACCTGTAATTGACACTCCCTTTGCTCGCGTAGGCATCGATATTATTGGTCCTTTATCCTCAAATTCTTATATCCTTACTATGGTTGACTTCGCCACCAGATACCCTGACGCTATCGCCCTGCAATCTACCGAGTCAGAGAATTGTTGCGGAAGGACTCGTTAAAATGTTTTCCCGAGTGGGCTTACCGCGGGAGATTGTGAGCGACCGCGGATCCTATTTTATGTCAGCTGTGATGAAGGAGTTCAGTCGTCTTCTGTCAATTAAGTAATTGCCTACCACGTCGGCTAAAAATGGCTACAAATGGACAACCTGTCCTTGTTACTTTGACAACGTTATTGTGTTTTCGCCCACCTTTGCTAGCCACCTTACCTGACTCTGCAGTTCTTGCGGTCTTCTCAAAAGCCGGCCTTCAACTGAACTCCACTAAGTGTGAATTCGGGCGCCGTCAGATTACCGTGTTGGGACACCTCGTTGACGCATCCGGTGTCCAACCAGATCCGGAAAATTTCGTACCGTACGCAGTTTCCCTGTGCCACGTTGTTCTTCTGACGTGCGCTGCTTCGTCGGCCTGTGTTCTTACTTTCGCAGTTCCGTCAAAAACTTTGCCGACGTCGCTCGGCCTTTCACTGATCTTCTAAAAAAGAGCACGCCATTCTCATGGGGCCGGAGCAGGCTCACGCGTTCGCCGCTCTCATAGGGTTTTTGACCACTCCTCCTATACTTGCCCATTGTGATTCATCTCCACCGACCGAAGTTCAGACTGACGCAAGCATCCATGGCATGGGCGCTGTTCTCGCCCAACAACAGAATCGTACCGAGTGCGTGATAGCTTGCGCCAGCCGCCTGCTGTCACCTGGCGAGAGAAATTACCCCATCACCGAGCGGGAGTGCTTGCTTTAGTTTGTACTGTCGCCAAGCGCCGGCCATATTTGTACGGCCGCGGGTTTGCGGTCGTTACAGAGCACCACGCCATCTGCTGGCTGTCTTCCCTCCAGGACCCCACAGGATGGCTTGGTCTCTGGGCTTTACGGCTCCAGGAATTTTCATTTGTTGTCAACTATAGGTCTGGACGTCTGCACAAGGATGCTGACTGCCTCTCGCGTCACCCCGTGATCCCTCTTATCATGTTGCGTATGATCTGGTGAACTACGTGATGGCTTTGACTGACATGACCGACATGAGTGCTGAACAACAATGCGACGCATCCTTACAGTCCGTCATCAACGGAGTGCAATCTGGCAGCACCGACGGCACGTGCCACATGTTCGTGCTGCACGATGGCATCCTCTACCGCTGCACTATCAACCCTAATGGCCCCGAGTTGCTCCTTGTCCTTCCTCGTCATCTGCGATCCGTCGTTCTCGAAAAACTTCACGATGAACGAATGGCGGGACACTTTGGAGTACATACGACCGCGTATGACCCCGGTTCTTCTGGCCGGGTCTCTACCGTTCTGTGCATCGTTATGTCGCAATTGCGAATTGTGTCAACGCCGGAAGAAACCACCCGTGCCCCCTGTCGGCCGACTCCATCCGATTGAAGTTCCCTCTGAACCATTCTCTCACGTAGGCCTTGACCTGCTTGGCCCTGTTCCAACGACGACTAGAGGGAATAAGTGGATCGCCGTCGCTACTGATTACGCGACACGCTATGCAATAACAAATGCGTTGTCGACTAGTTGCTCAACAGACGTTGGCAATTTTCTGCTTCACGACGTCATTCTCCAGCACAGTGCTTCTCGACAGTTACTTACAAACCGCGGCCGCTCGTTTTTGCCTCGAGTTGTGGACGACCTCCTCTGCTCTTGTGCGACTGAGCACAAGCCATCCACTGCCTACCCCAAACGAACAGTCTTACGGAATCCTCAACCCAACACTCCGAGAGATGCTGTCGATGTACTTTTACAACGATCGCCGGGAATGGAATGCCCCGCTCGCCTACGTGACATTCGCGTGTAACCCGACCCGACATGACACCGCAGCATATTCAGCCCTTTATCTTTTGTATGGTCGCGACCCCACATTACCCTTTGACACCATCCTACCTTCTATGCTACTGAGTACGCTTGCCAAGTGATCAATCGCGCTCACATGGCGCGTCCAGTCGCCCGATCTCCCTTATTAGCCTCGCAGCATCTGCAAAAAAAGCGTTACGACCGGTGCCATCGCGATGTGCAGTTCACCCCAGGTGCTGCTTTTGTCACCATGTTGTCGGGTCGGCTTCGCCCAGAAGCTTCTCTCTCGCTACGCAGTGCCTTATGAAGTCCTACGTCAAGTTAACGTCAATTACGAGATTGCCCAATTACAGTTCGATCCATCCTCAAGTCCGCCGCCTGTTGCCGTCGCTCACGTTTCGTGGCTGAAGCCATACTTCGATCGCAGTTCTTCGCCTACCATGCGCCGAGACAGCGCTTCGCTACCCGGGGCTCCTGTTACGGAAGGATGAACAAAGAGAAGAAGAAGAATACCGCGAGACGTTGGCTGCTACGGGTTGTTCTTTGTCAGTCATCTAACTACTCAGACTCATTTTGTATATATATTGTAAATATAATCTTCTGTACTCCCAACATCCCCGTACCCGCCGTGGTTACTCAGTGGCTATGGTGCTGGGCTTCTGGACACGAGGTCGCGGGATCGAATCCCGGCCACGGCGGCCACATTTAGGTGGGGGCGAAATGCGAAAACACCGTGTATTTGGATTTAGGTGCACGGTAAAGAACCCCATGTGGTCCAAATTTCCGGAGTACCATACTACGGCGTGCCTCATATTGAGAAAGTCGTTTTAGCACGTAAAACCCATAATTCATTTTTTTAACTTCCCCGTAACAATATTATGGAAGGACGCTAGCGATGCCACGTGAGCAATGGTTCAATTTTCCTAAATTTCGCTTCCTAAGGTTTGTTTCGCCTATACCGTCTGCGAAAATGAGAAAGATTGAGAGGTACGATGACGAGAGCGCCCTTGAAGTCAGAGTGCTACGTTGGGGCACTGGTGCTCGCTAGTCCCTTTGTTTTGTTTAGTAGTCATAGTTTATTCGCCACCCACTGATACACGTGCATTTTTTTTCTATAAACGTCATATTCACTCTCTTAATTCCTGCACTATCTTGACGCCGTCTCTTGTTTTGCCATTCGTGGAATGCTTCTCGAAAACTTTGTTATTCTGTGTAATATACGCAGCTGCAGTTTTGAAGAACACATTTATGTGTTTACAACTTTAGTGAACCAATATTTAAATAAATATTCATTAGCTCATCGCAAGAAATATTTATTTATACATTAGAATTTCGTACAGTACCAAGAAGAGATTATTGCAGGGAGAATATAATGCTCACAGAAATGGAAGAAAGCGACTAACAAACCTTGAAATATTTACGAATTAGCCAATGCTATAACCGATTAACATTGCTGCAAAAGAAGAAAATCGTTTTTCAAAGAAGATCAAGAAAAATTCATATTTCAATGGATGTTTTCAATACTGTTTAGAAAATTGGGGGCATAGACAATTTCCCGCGGTAAAAAGCAGTCCATTCATCAATAGTGTGAGGGAAAAAGAAATATTTGCTTCCGTTTATTTGACACTTACACGTATATATTTGTTTGCTATGGTCGCTACTGCTAGAAATATAATGTGGCGCTGTCAAATATGTTTTCATCAATGCTCGTTTGGGGGTGGTAAATCTAAAACAAAAGTTTGAGACGAAGAGTCTTTCGACGCGATGCTAATGGTTTCCAGACGAGGTTATCTGTGAGGTCACAGCTTCTAACACAAAAATTATAATTGCCCGAAAGGAAACTTGCGGAGAACTTCTGAACCACTTCTAGCTTCTCTGTAAGCATTTCCATATACGGATCCCATGCTGCGGATGTGTACTGAACTGCAGAAGCTTGATGTGGGCGAGTTGGTTTTGTATACTTGAAGAAAAATTGGCTGAAGGCTTACCTTGGTTAAGCCAGGAAGAAGAATAAAGCAATACCCTTGGCTGCACCTTGGTTCGGCTGATGGTATGAACCAGGTTGCCCTTTGTTAAACTTATGGCTATACATTGTTTTGCTTGGTTTCTCCTTATGATATCCTTGGTACACTTATGACTTATCTATGTTATGCATGGCTATACATGGATTCACACTCGACACAACATGGTATTACTGTGATGTTGCTTTATTTATTCCTACGAATACGCTTTTGTGATCCGTGAAGTAATGGGTTTTGGTCTGTACATTGGTGATGACATAGATGCACCCGCATCAAGCAATGATGATCGGCGTGCTCGCCACGCTGCTGCATACGCACGTTGTTTAGCTCGCCGTTCTTCTCGTTCTTCTTCTGTTTCTTCAGCACGGCGCCGTCGCTTGGCCCCAGCAGATCGTTCCAGGCTCGCCTCGTACACATCATCCGACATAGCGCAAGGCAGCGCGCCGACCACTGCGAGGAGCCGAGCTGTAGCCCCATTTATCCTCCTAGCGTGACGTCACACCAGCGAGCGCCCTTTCTCGTTAGCGCCGCAGCAGTGGCGCGCAAGGCTTCGCCACCACCATCGATGCCGCGAGCTGGGGCCCATCTCTCTGTCTGGCGTGACGCCACACGGTCACGTGACGCGCAGCTGTGTAAGGAGGCGCCACGACCACCGATGGACCGAAAGTGGGAGCTGTATTGTTTTCGCAATAAAAGAGCGATACGAAGACGCGGACTAAAAGAAGAAACGTGTACGACGGACAAGGCGCTACCAAGGTCGATTCAAATAGGTCGCGAAGCTTCGAGCGAAAAGTGGTTCAGTACAGATTGTCAGCGACATCAGCAGGGGGGGGGGGGTTATGGGAGGAGCGATTGAAGCGCGACTATGTTTGGAGGGAAAACCTTGGGAAAGAAAAACGCGTTTCTTAATTCAAGCGAGACACAGATTCATTCAACGAAAAGAAAATTCCTACTGAATTTTATATATTCGTGAAGAGATCAGAAAATACAACATTATTTTATTTTATTATTATTAATAAATGCATTTCGTTTCAGCGCCCATCGCTATAGGGGGCGTGACGCCACTATCACTCGCAATGCAATGCACTTCTTGAAATGGGCGGAAAGGCACACTCGTAAAGTTCACCTGTTGAAGTAGGCCCCCCTCACAGTTTGTGCTGGTTTGTGCTTTCTTGCTTGTCGAAGTTTGTCTGAATCTGATGACACGGGTAGCTTCATCGCTTCTTAATCTGTTCAGTCAAATGTAGTGAGTAACGACCGCCAGATAATTGTGTAGTTGTTTTCGTTCGACTGCGCTGGGCGACGGGCTTGGCATCCGACAATAGGATCAGCACTCTACACCTAAAGCTTTCGTCGGCCTCCAAAGAAAGTATGTTCTCTGCAGGGATGCCATTTCGACAAACCTACGGCTGACCTTTTCCTGCATCGCTTTCCACGCTGAAAGCTCGCAACGCCCATCAAGTAGAATGGCGGGGCTTTTGAATATACAGCTCCAAAGGCAGGACAACAAAACAAATTTCGTGCCTTCGAAAACAAAATGACGTCACTTCTGATTTTAACGGACAATGCGTCACATCATTTTTTTTTTCCGCCAGAAGTGTTCCCACCACATACAAATGGCGCTAAGCACCATGAACCGCCGATGGACCGCCATGTTTTGAACGTATGGGCTCCTATGGAAGCTTCGCTACCAGGTATATTTACCTTGGCGCTACTTACAACTAAATGTTTTTTTGAAGAAGCAGGACTTTAAATAGATACAGCCTAGAATAGCCCATCGTGACAACACGACCTCCCTATCTCATTAGAAAAGCTATCTCTTTTTCGGTAAGCGTCCCTGAAGGGCAGCTAATGCACGTGCCCTCGGCCTTTGCAATGTAGAAAGCTTCTAATATCTCCCGTTCTAGTCTATCTCTAGACCGTGGCAGAAATGCGGTGTCGCGAAGATACGGACGGTAATTGTGACGTTTACAGTGTTCTGCGCGTGAGCAGAATTGGGCCGTAAATATCCGTAATTGGGCCGTAATGCGGGGGGCCATCTTGCAGAACACTGTAAACGTCACAATTGCCGTCCGAAATCTTCGCGACACCAGGTTTCTGGCACGGTCTAGAGATGGATTAGAACTGGAGATATTAGAAGCTTTCTGCGTTGCAAAGGCTGGGGGCACGTGCATTAGCTGCCCTTCAGTGACGCTTACCGAAATAGAGATAGCTTTTCTAATGAGATAGGAAGGTCGTGTTGTCACGATGGGCTATTCTAGGCTGTATCTATTTAAAGTCCTGTTTCTTCAAAAAAAAAAAACATTTAGTTGGAAGTAGCGCCTTATCCGCCGTACATGTTTCTTCTTTTATTCCGCGTCTTCGTCGCGCTCTTTTCTTCAAGTGTACTCAACCATGAGCCTTGATATTTGTAAAACACAATGTAATGGCCGTGGTGCATACATCAAATTTCGCTGAAATAAGTACAGCATGGGGTGACTTTGCTTGTATTCACACACGCAGTTCAGTCTATCAGTGTGTCGTTCGAGACAGCCTGCGACGCAGACAGCCGACGAGCGCAAGATGCTGAGTAACAGTGCCCTTATTGGGCGCTAGCGCTCTTTTATCAGCAACCCGGCTGGCAGGCTTGCACAGCATGGTTGCCAATATTGAGGAACCTGGCTTCCAGGTCAGCTACATCTTTCTCCTTCTGAGAACAGAAAAGCGAGTAGAATAAAACAGCAGTGATTGATTAGTACATGACCGGGGTTGTTGGAGAAATATGGGAGAGGCCTTTGCCCTGCAGTGGGCGTAACCAGGCTGATGATGATGATGATGATGATGATGATTGATTTAAGCAATTTGCTGAAAGTCCTTTTGATATGCGAGGCGGGTGGGTTGTTTTCTAACCCGGGTGCTGCGACGAAACCCAGTGTCGTCCAGCTCGGCATTCGTGGCTACCAGAGGACTTTATTGCCCTGGCGCAGGGGGCCCTTGAAGTGTGTTGGCCGCGGTGGCTTGCGACTCCTGTGGTGTCTGGCTGTCTGGAAGAGAAGCGCAGTCGTTAGCACCGCCTTCCGTGCAGTCAGGAAGGGTTTGCAGTGACGAGTCAAACGCTTCTTTTGTTCAGTTGTTGCCAGCAGCGACGAAGCAGACCCCCGTCTTCGGTACGGACCATGTATCAGCAAGGGGCAACGGCTTTCTCTACGAGGGCCTTTGTCTTCCACCCTGACTTGTCGAGCAGCCTAACCGTGTCGTGTTCGCCCAGCACTTGCAGTGGACACCTCTGAGGGTGGCCTTGAGTGTGCGTTTTTACCTCTGCTGCCCTATGGTCTGCGAAGTCGGGCAGCATACCACTTAACCTCGTGCCCATGACTAGGCTGTATGTAGCTTTCCCGATTTCCAGTGGTGCAGTGCTCTAACTGAGAAGTCTGATTCAATAGTTTTTATTCCTATATGCAGCTTTCTTGAGATGTTTTACCACGTTCACTCCTTTCGTTGCCGATCCGTTTGAGCGTGGAAAACCTGGGATAGAAACAACGTGGGTAAATTCACGCTGTCTTGCAAAAGCTCGAAATGTCTGCGAAGAAATCTGTAGTCCGCCGTCCGTGCATACGTCATGTGGTATGCCATGACGTGGAACTATTAATAATAATAATAATAATAATAACTTTATTTGCATCCGAAATACACGATGCCGGAGGCCTGCAGAAAAAGCTGTCGCATTGCAGCTTGACAAGGCCGCAGGCCCCCGCACTGGCAACTTCACGTAGCAGTCAGCAAATTATAAAAATATATGCGAGTTACAATCAGCACTCACTGAAATCCATACATACAAAAAGATAAAACTCATTCCATATTCAGACATCGTTATACAAATTATGTTATACAATTTGAAGTTATACAATTATGAAGTGCAAACATTCAGCTTTCAAGACTCTGTTTATCCATGCAAGAACGCCACCAGAGACCAGCGCACACAAAATGAAACCGCAGAAAGCACAGATAACTCCGCGGTAAAAGTGCAACAAAATTATACACTAACTATACCATTCTTTTTTTCCTTTTCTTGTTTTCTTCTTCTACGCACTAAAGTATTTTCGAAGGTCCGCAAAAGTAATTTTTTCAGGCTCTATATGTTGTGTCTGTAGGGTATTCAATAACCTTGGCAGCTTGTCGGGTATTCAATAACCTTGGCAGCTTCAATATGGCCAGCTTGTCGGTTACACATTGGCTGGTAGTTTGAGGAAGCGGCTCTGCTTCGGGGTAATTGGAATAGGCATCGTAGTGTGCAAGGTAGTTCTTCCACGCCTGCTCGAACAAGTCCACGCCGACCCTAGCCCACGGTAATGCGGAACAACCCCTTTGCATTAATGGTTCACTTAGCTGTTTGTAAGCGAAATGGCGGCAGGTGGGGCACCTAGAAGCCTTCTCAGTTATTTCTGCCGCCATACCAAGCCAATACATCAATACCCTCGCGATTACTTTGCATTTTCCGACGTCTAAGTGACCCTCATGTAGGCGCTGCAACAGTTCTTTTCGCAGGAACTTCGGAATGATAACTCTAGAACCACGCAACAGTATGCCTTCTACACATGATAGCTCGGCCTCGAAGGGAGCTAGCGCACCTATTACCCTGCGTCCCTCTTGTAGCGCTTCAATTGCCTTAGCTCGTTGTCTTCATTCGTTTCTTTCGCTATCCGCTGGGCTGTGGTGTCGCTGACGAGCGTGGCGAGCACAGCCGTTGCATGAATTGCCACATCTTCTAGTTCACGTTCAGGTGGCTCATTGCTGTCGCATCTGATTCTTGACAGAGCATCAGCCAGAACATCGTCTTTCCCTGGGACGCACTTCCTTAAGTAGGGGGCGTTTATGAAGAAGTACGCACAAAGTACCGAGCGCAAGAGCAGACGACATTGCGGCCGTCCCCAATAAGAGGAAAAGAAAGACAAGGAAGGCTCGTGCAACGAAGATCGTTGGAACGCCGGCACGACTAGGACCGCCGGGCCTACGGAACCCACCTCTACCGGTGAGGTTCACTTGACCGGGCGTCCGTCTTCGGGACAGGGAACGCCTCGGGTCGTTGTACCGCACGACACCTCGGAACGGCCTGCTGACATCTCGGAACCCGCTTCTGCGCGCGAGGTTCGGGTGACCGGTGTCAGGATTGGCGGCTCAGTCCCATCGTTCGTAGCCCGTTGTCAAGATTGGAGTCCGGCATGAAGTAGAAGATAGCTGGCCCACGCCGTCGTCCAACTTATCCACGCTGAGGACGATGACGAAGGGAAGGACTGCGTCTCATCGAGAACGAGGAATAAGGGTTTATTTACAGTATTTACATGCAGTTCATCAGTCTAGCATGACTGGTAGAGAAAGTAAGTCAGTCTAACACGACTGCTTGAGAGAGTGTCTCAGTCTAACATGACTGCTTAAGAAAGTGTCGAGCATCCGCACAACAGCGGCTGAAAAACACCCGGTCCCCCCTTGATTCCAAGGGGACGGCAACGTTCGTCCAGTCATTGTAAACACGCCGCCTCTCCCCGGGACGGCTTACACAACACACGCACGCCCGCACGCACGCACACGCACGCACACACACACACACACAAACACACACACACACACTCACACACACACACACACACACACACACAGGTGCACGGTCCGGAGCCGACGTCAGAGGGGCTTCGTAGAACTCGGAGCCAACCCGCGCAGTGCGCCCGGGTAGCCATTGTCTTGCGTCTTGGTCGGCGCGTGGGAAGGGGTGTCCGACAACGTTCCCGTGGTAAATCCCCCACTCATAGCAGATCAGGTCCGCGTTGGTGGGTTCGGTAACAATAGTTGGCGCGCCGAACAGATTCAGTCCCAACGGCGACGAGTCTAGAGCGTAACGCCAAAGAAAGTTGCCGCCACTGCCGAAACTGGCCGGCAAACCTTGCACTGCAGCTGGCCGTTCTTAATCTCGGGCGTCCGTCACCGAAACGAGCGCCTTGGGCCATCTTCTTGCTCGAGACTCCGGAGTGGCCTGTTCGCGTCTACGGAGCTGTGGGCCGTCCACCTTTTCCGACCCCGTGCTGCTGCGTCTGCTCTTCCACGCCGGTCCTCATCCTACCAGCGAGTGTTCCACCTCAAAGACTCTTGGAATCTCACCATGCTTCGGACTTGAATCGCAACCTCGTGAGACTGCATATCTTTTTTTGTGTGTGTCCTGTTTACGAACAGCTTGACATGCGTCGTTCTAGTTGAAGCTATTCTTCGTTATTATGTGCCATCAAATATAATTGTCATGTGTTTGCTAATCATGCACCGTTTCCTCCATCTTCCTCCCGTCACACGCTTTGCAACGTGACGATCCTAACCCATCACATCAGGTTTTGTTTAGCCGCTTTTTGCAAAAACAGTTGAAGCGTTTAACTATTGACGATCCTTATGGCATAAAGGATTCGTTCGATGTTGTTTCCTTTCTGGAAGACAACCATTCAGTAGCCTACATTTTTTCTGTTGACGTCGAAGATCTTTACTATTCAATGCCGCATGATGAGCTACTTCGCAGTGTGATGACGTGCATCGAAGAAAGTGGTGAGGTAGATTTTCGCAATGCGACCGGGTTGTCCTCGGAAAGTTTCATGTCCCTTCTTGAACTTTATCTATGTGCAACTTTTATCCGGTTCCAAAATAACATTTTTATCCAGAAAAATGGTGTGTGTATTGCTTCATTTGTGGTGCCTGCTCTTTGAAATATTTTTTTATCATTTGTTGACCGCGCTCTTAAGAGTGCCTTAAACAATGAGGCGGTTCAAATTTTTAGATATGTTGACGATTTTCTTGTTGTGACAAAACAGACTAACAACGAATTCTGCGTTGCGGTAGCTGACACTTTAAGTCTGTTCAATGACAATGGCAAGGGGTTAACTTTCGCACATGAGATATCTACGGACGGTAAGATCCAGTTTTTAGATTTCCAGCTATCCTTACAAACAGGCCTCGCCTGTTGGATGTACTCGCCACGTGCACGTTAGGAACCGGAAACAGCAGAAGCTTGATGTGGGTGAGTTGGTTCTGCATACTTGATGAAAAGAGCGCTACGAAGACGCGGACGAAAGAACAACATGTACGACAGACAAGGCGCTACTTCCAACTAAATGTTTTTGAAGAAACAGAACTTTAAATGGATACAACCAAGAATGGCCCATCATCACATCACGACCTCCCTATCTCTTCAGAAAAGCTATCTCTTTTATGCGAAGCATATTACGAGAGCTCAACCCAGCTCCTCAGGCGTGGCGGTGTCGCCTTCAATACCACGTGACACCGTGACGTCACGACAGAGGAGAAACGGGGCTCCAACTCGCGCCGTCGCGAGCGACGTCGCGGCAGTATATAAGCAGCTGCGCTTGCCTCTGCTAGACACTCACGAGGTGAGATGCCTCCTGGAGACAGAGCTGCTCGTTGGAATGAGAAGTGAAGGTTGCGGCGTGCTACAGAGACTGATTTTCTAAGTGGCTTTGGCTCATCTCTTGCAAGATGGGCTGGGTGGGAATCGAACTAGGGTCTCCGGAGTGTTAGACGGAGCCGCTACCACGGAGCCACGAGTACGATGCTTCAAAGCGATACAAAAGCGCCTCTAGTGAATGCGGTGTTGCCTTACAAACGAGCTGTTTCTCAGGCGTGCGTCTCTTGCTCAGGCGCACATTTCGTTGCCGCGCCGAACGCTGCGTTGCTCGACGCTCACCGCGTCCAATGCGGGGCGCGTAGTCGCTGCGCCGTAGCCCACTGTCTTACACGCCTTGGCGGGTCGACGGGAACGCTGTCGCGTTCCACTCTTGAAGGCGAAGCAGAGTAACGCATGAGTTGTTTCTTCGTCTAGCCGAACCAAATATAGCCTAGCAACAGCAGTTCAGCAGGCTAAAGAGTGGTTCAACAACTAAAATAAAGGCTAGTATATGCTTCGCATCCTGGGCTTAACCTTAGCTAAGCCACAGCCATTGTTTTCAGTAAGCGTCACTGAAGGGCATCTAATGCACGTGCCCTCGGCCTTTGCAATGTAAAAAGCTTCCAATATCTTACGTTCTAGTCTATCTCTAGACCATGCCAGAAACCTGGTGTCGCGAAGATACGGACGGCAATTGTGACGTTTACAGTGTTCTGCCAGATGGCCCCCCGCATTGTTATTTACGGCCCAATCGTGCTCACACGCGCTTTCATTAAAACACCGTCCGGTGGTAAGACATGGCAGATGGAAGTAGGGCAGTACCTGAAGCGCCATTTATGCCAGTTACCCCTAGATGACCCTTTCCTTGTGCGGAGCTCTAGAGAAGTCGTGCTGACTTTAGAACAAGGAACTTGGAGCAACGTGTACGCGTTTTCACTGGACATTGAAGACCTGTATTATGCGATTCCTCATGACGGAGTGCTCAGTGCCATTAGGAAGAAAATCAAAGACTTTGGTGAAGTTAGGTTCAATTGTGCAACCGGAGTGAATAGTGGCCAGTTTTTAGAACTGTTAAGCTTTTACCTTCATTCCACTGTCGTTAGCTTCAAAAACCAACACTATGTACAACGCAAGGGCATTTGCATTGGAGCGTCGCTCGCTCCCATTCTTTCAGACATCTTTCTCAGCACCTTTGACAAGTGTGTAACCAGCATTTTTAATCAATCATGTGCTCCTTCTATAATGAGGTATGTCGATGACTACCTCGTGGTTGTTAACGACGTTCCAGGGTCTAGGCTAGATGACACTGTAGAATCGATAATTAACACATTTAGGACTGCATCGGATGCGCTAAACTTCACGTGCGAAAGGCCTTGTAACAACAGCATTCGCTTTCTGGACCTCAATCTCACTCTGATGAACACGCATGTCTGTTTCGAATACCAGCCCAGGTTGAACAAGTAGCTAATGTCATACGACACTGCGCACTCCAAGCTAGTAAAACGAGGAGTTGCAATGACTTGTCTAAAAGAAGCGCTAAACAAATCTTGCAACCACAAAATAGAAATCAGTTTCAGTAACCAAGTTTCAAGGCTACGCCTAGCCGGTTTCCCTTCACTACTGATCTCTAGCGTTTGCGACAAGCTACTTCAAAAGATCAAACAGGCAAGAGAGGGCACTAACACAAGAAAGCCATTTGTTAGGAAGAGATTACATGTGATTCCTTATTGGCACAGGGTATCCCACAACCTCAAGAAGGTAGCACAAAGGCACAGTATCAATCTTCTCTTCAGTGCACCATGTAAGCTGGCCAAGATATGCCCTATGATGACAAAAGCAAAACCCGAACCATGCTCTAAGAAACATGCAGCGCAGCACACTGCTTGCAAAAGTAATGTCATATACGAGATACCCCTAAGTTGCCAACAGGTTTATATCGGTCAAACTGGACGGTGTTTTAATGAAAGGGCGTGTGAGCACAATCGGGCCGTAAATAACAATGCGGGGGGGCATCTGGCAGAACACTGCAAACGTCACAATCGCCGTCCGTATCTTCGCGACACCAGGTTTCTGGCATGGTCTAGAGATAGACTAGAACGTGAAATATTGGAAGATTTTACATTGCAAAGGCCGAGGGCACGTGCATAAGTTGCCCTTCAGTGACTACAAAGACGGCGCCGAACAAAACAACACACGAAGAAGGGGAACGCGAGACAGCACGTAGGCGCACTAACAACCGCTGTTGTTAGTGCGCCTACGTGCTGTCTCGCGTTCCCCTTCTTCGTGTGTTGTTTTGTTCGGCGCCGTCTTTGTAATCATGCTTAACCAACTAGCCCACCAGCACATGCTCAGTTCCTTCAGTGACGCTTACTGAAAAAGAGATAGCTTTTCTGAAGAGATAAGGAGGTCATGATGTCACGATGGGCCATTCTGTGTTGTATCTATTTAAAGTTCTGTTTCTTCAAAAAACATTTAGTTGGAAGTAGCGCCTTGTCTGTCGTACATGTTGTTCTTTCGTCCGCGTCTTCGTAGCGCTCTTTTCATCAAGTACGTTAGGAACCTTTACCTTACGCGTCTGCGCACTCCAAGACTGTGAAACCTGTCATTGCTTTGATGTGTCTGGAATATCGGTTAATGAAACCTTGTCATCACTCTGCGAACCTGAGTTTAATTGCACAGTTAAATAGGCTGCAGGCTGCTGGTTACCCAAGTCTGGTGGTGACGTCAGTCTCGGAGGTATTGCTTCAGAAACTGAAAGGGAAGCGGCACAAAAGTAACTGTATTACACAAAAGAAGAGGCCTGAAGTTGTGCCGTATTGCCACAAAGTGGCTCACAACCTAAAGAGTGTCGCCACTAGATAGCAAATTCCGGTAGTGTTTTCCGCTCCTGAGAAACTGTCAATGTTGTGCAGCCGTATTTCTAAAGCAACTAAAGAAATAGATTGTGAAAATAACCACGCGACATTTGTAGATTGCAGCGTTGGTGTGGTATATAAGATTCCCTTGTCATGTGGCAAAGTGTATGTAGGACAGTGAGGCCACTGTGTTAACGAGCGCCTTATAGAACATGAGCGGGACATACCAACAGGCACAGGTTCCCATTTGGCTCAGCATTGTAAAATATGTAAGTGCAAACCCATGTTTCGTGATACCACGATATTGAAAAAGAGCCGTGACACCACTGCCTGAGAGTTATCGGAAGCATTCTTCATTCAGTCATTGGGGTCACAGTGCATTAGTGTGCCTTCCTTAACCTTGTACAGCGCTGAATATGGTTTTTTGGATTCTGTCGCATAAGTGCGCTCATGTGATCGGATCTTGGTGGCTCCACCACATGGAGCTCACTGCGCATGTTCCTATAGTCTCAGCTGTCTATAAAGGAGTGAGGCAATGAAATGATGTCAGTTGAGAGTAGCGCCTTGTCCTGGGGGTCGTCTTCTTGAGACTGTTGTTTTGCGCTAAACGAAGTATTCATAGATTCGCACCACCTAGCCCGCCAACGCATTAAGCGCAAGCTTCATACCACACTCTTCTTTACTTGACTACGTATTTTTAGAACTCTCCAAAGCTTTCGATATTGTGCACCACAAACTACTAGTGCCAAAGCTGCACTTAATAATATTGAACTCAAGATTACTTGCATGATCCTATGTACTAAATCGTTGTCAGTTTGTCTTTGCTAACAATAATGAATTTCTTCCGAGCCATATACAGTCAGGTGTGCCAGAAAGATTTGTATTTGCTCCAGGTTCCTCTTTGTAATCGACTTGCACAATTTTGCTTCCAGTGTTTCGTCTCACTTCCAATTTTTCACTGATGATTGCGTACGGTCTCGCGAAATTACTTGTCCCGGTGATGCTATTACACTTCGATCTGGCCTCGCCATTGTGTCCTATTGGTACAAAACTGCATTTGTTCATGTTTTGTTCCGTGCAGGCAAAGTTTCGCGCTTGACTCGATCACCTGAAACATGAACTGCAGACTCCCTTGACACCTCTCCCTTAGAGGTAGTGCGTTCATCTACATATATCGGCGTCACCATACTATCAAACCTGACCTGAAGTGCTCGCATCGAATACACAATCAGCGGTGCGAATAACAGGCTTAAATTTTCACATGCTCCTGATTTCCATAGAGTAAAAGGCAGAACAGTCGCTGTTATAATTACATTTGTCACATTTAGTTTCATTAGCCCGTAAATTATTTGGCAAATTTTGCCGTAATAATATGCCAAGACCACGTTCTGATTACGAGGCGCGCCGTTATGATCCATTTTGACCACCTGGGGTTCTTTAACAGGAACCCCATGCACGGGGCGCTTTTGCATTCAGCCCTCCTCCTCGGAGTGGCACGGCTGGCACCATGTCCACGACATCGAGCTCAGCAAAGCGACGCCATTGCCACCCCAGCGTGCGTCAATTAGTACACCATGCTTGAACTTTATTGAGATCAAGTTAAAGCAAATATTCATTCATTAATAATGCAAATGCATCATATGGCTCATGAACCGCAAAATCTTGTTGCGTGGCGAGAGTTGGTACAAACAGCCATGTGGTCACAGAGACGCTCGTGCCGCTTCTGGCGCGTTGGTCGTCATCTTCTTCCACAGCTGGATCCGATTCCGTCATCATGCCAGCGTTCCCATACTGCCCCTCCATCGGCGAAGGCGCTGACGACACTGGCCCACTGCCAGTCATTGCGGTGATTTCGGTGAGCCCTGTAGTGGGCTCCGATGGAAGAATCTTCGACAGAAATTCGCCCCTTATTAAAAAGTACTAGTCCGATCGTAGCAAGGCCATTCTACCTATGCTTGGGACGCGTTTAGCCACAACCTAATTCACTCACTTGTGCAGCATAACTCGTGATCTTGTCTAACAATACGGAAGCAGAAGGCGTCACTGATGTCACTCGGAGCTCACACTTTCGTCTGAGCCCTTTTAACTGCATATATTATCAGTTGCCATAATGCACCCCACTCATCCCGCATTCACGAGAGAAATACCTTTCTGCAAGACTTCCATCTTCAGTAGTTCATTCGTTCGAAGAGTGCCTCAGGAGTGGAACCACCTTCCTGTGATGACCATGGATATATCAGGCCCTCAAACCCTCGCGAGGATTATAACTGCAAACAATTTATACAGTTTGCTTACTTGATCCAGTCCTTTTTGTGGCATTTAATAAATTTTTTGCGGATTTTTTGCATGTTTGCAGTGCAATTTTTTTTTTATAAACCACCCTCCCCTGTGATGCTTCGAGCCAGAGGATACAATAACAAAAATCAAAGGCGCTTAGGCGGATGAACTCGAAACCATTGCGACGTCTCTCCGATGTGTACTCGTTTTACAAGATACAATAATATTGTTTTCCCGTTGCCAAACTTCTTAACTCGCTTGTGCAGTCTTATGGAAATAAACTTGTACTTTCCAATTATGCATGCACATGTATTAGTGTTTTCTTTTGCAGTAACCTCCATCATCCTGGAACTTTGGCTGCGAAGCCATCAGTATAGACCGCCCGCCTGAGTGGTCTGTCTCATTGACCATGTGACATTTTGTACGATTTCTGTCGAAGATTCTTAAATCGGAGCCCGCTACAGGGCTCAGCGAAATCACCGCATTGACTGGCAGTGGGCCAGTGTCGTGAGCACCTTCGCCGACGGAGGGGCAGTATGGGAACGCTTGCTTGATGACGCAATCGGAGCCAGCTGTGGAAGAAAATGACGACCAACGCGCTAGCAGCGGCACGAGCGTCTCTGTGACCACATGGCTGTTTGTACCACCTCTCGCCACGCAACAAGATTTTGCGGTTCATGAGCTATATTGACAGGTGTACTTATCTTTATCGGGCGACCACGTTTCGCCGCCTAGCAAATGTTATCGCACAGCGCGGGACGCGCCTGCAGGTATCCGAAGTTTCTGGAAAGTTATCGATGCTTCTATCCGCAGTCTGTTGTCGCCGAACCTTATGTTATCTGATTTCATCGCCTGACGCGAATGGTGTAGAACTTTGTGGAAGGCACGCGGGTCCGAACGATTAGTCAGGAACATTCGACGACTGCTGTATAAAAGCCGACGCGCTTGACCAGCTGATCAGATTTTGGACGTTCGCCGACTGCGTTCGCCGCTCTCGTTGTGCTTTAAGTGTAGCCTGTTTTGTGGGCACAGGTTCGCCCAATAAAAGCTAGTTTTGTCTTTCACAGTATTGCTACTGTGTTCTTTAACGTCACTACCACCTGACAATATAATGCATTTGCATTAATAATGAATGAATATTTGCTTTAACTTGATCTCAATAAAGTTCAAGCAAATATTGACGCACGCTGGGGTGGCAATGGCGTCGCGTTGCTGAGCTCGATGTCGTGGACTCAGTGCCTGCCGTGCCACTCCGAGGAGGGGTAAATGCAAAAGCACCCCGTGGATGGGGTGTCTGTTAAAGAACCCTAGGTGGTCAAAATGGATCATAACGGCGCGCCTCGTAATCAGACCATGGTTGCCTGGTTTTAGCCTATTAATTACGACAAATTTGACAAATAATTTACGGCCTAATGAAACTAAATGTGACAAAATGTAATTATAATAGTGACTGTTCTGCCTTTTACTCTATGGACGTAACAAGATTGTTTACAACAATGCTCTTCAACGGTGGGGTAATGTACATACATGTACAGGCGTTCACATCACTCAAGGCTAATGATAGTCCATGTAGCTCGCGAGCGTCGGTCGAAGTCCGCCATGTCGCGCCTGCTGCACGCTGTTTAAATGCAGCGTTCTGAAAGTCCATCGTCACTCGACAGTGACGGACGTCGAGTGCTCGCAGACAGAAGTTGTAATGAACCTCTGGGACTGACCCCGCTATCTTCAAAGGCCAAGGACACTGCGAACTGTAAAAACACATAACAGATTTTATCAACCATCAAGCCGCCACCGCAAGAGCTTGCTCGTGAGGAGCAGACGACATCATGATGAGCGGCCATGTACTAGGTGAGTGAAAGAAGAAGTTTCAGCATTCTCGAGCGCCCCAGCAGAAGGCGATGATACAACTTTAGAAAAAAGGGGGCGTTTACTCCTCCGAGGCGGAGGCACATGAGCACCCACCAATGGGCGCGCACTCTGGACCAACGTCATCTGCCGGACGACCGGTGAGCCCGCCGACAGAGAAGATGGCCGCCCGCGCTTCGAACTGGGCGAGGTCACTTCAGGTGTGTGCTTTAGCGCCTCGTCAGAGTGAATTCCAGAACTGTTTGTGATGGTCTATCATGCCGGAAATATTACTACGAGCTTACGATGCGGCATTTGTGTGGCGTGCGTTCATTCTGAGCCGCGATTCGGCGAAGGAACATTGCAGCGAGCATCGCTGGCTCCATAGAGTTTCTCAATACATTATCTAGAGGGAAATCTGGCGCTGCTGAGCTGTGGTATGTATGGGAATGCCGGTATATTGTGGACTCGGATTGGCATCGTTCTCGTAGAGACAGGACACCTTGAAGACGCGCTTGGCAAGTACCGTTACGTCTGTCACAATGATTCATTTTCTACTGGAACAGCACGTAAAAAGCTGTTTTAGCTTTATTATTACGCGAAAACATGTTTTGTTTAACTACGAGAACTTGTTATTGTGTGTACGACTACATGTTACGTAAAACGTATCAGCGGGCCGCTAAAGTTGGAGGACAGACGACAAGGCTTGCGCTCGCTTTGAAACAGTTTGTCGTCTCTTCTTGCTTTTCTTCGCTTGGTCATGCATCGTGGGTGAGTAAATATGTAATATGCATGAATGGAAACATTTTATGAACATTTTACATTGAGAACGCGTTATTTGCGTAGCCATATCCACGTTTTAGACGAAGCCTCCTACAACAACAGCCAACACGAGCCTCGCAGACACATATACCATCATTCCCATGACGGCACGGTGCCCCCTTAAGAAACTCCCATAGACGGTGGCGCCAGATTACCCTCTAGGTGTTATAGTGAAAAACTATACGGCTGGCGCTGCGCTACGCTTTGACTTATTTATTTATTTATTTACAGTACCCTCAGGGCCCAGAAGGGCGTTACAGAGGGGGGTGGGTACAACAATAATAAAAAATACATGCTCAAACAATTATTAGTATTAAGGTGATAAATTCAAAAGATAATCAGTTATTGCAGTCTTGAAAGATGATGCCTCCTCGATGCAGGCGATGGAGGGGGGAAGGCGGTTCCACTCGGCATTGGTTTTCGGCAGAAATGAGTCAGAGAAAACATTTGTGCGACAGAAAGGAATGAACACTTTAAACCGATGATCAAGACGCGACGACATGTACGAAGGCTCTGAAATTAAGTCTTGTTTAAGCGAGCTGTTTTGGTAAAAGATTTTTTGAAAAAGGCAGAGACGGGAAATTTTTCTTCGAATGTGCAAGTTAATAAGGCCAAGGTTCGACTTCATTAAAGAAACGCTAGATGTGCGGGAATAATTAGAAAGGATGAATCATGCTGACCTGTTCTGAACTGACTCAATGTTATCTGCTAGTGTTTTTTGACCAGGGTCCCACACAGATGACGCGTATTCTAGCTTCGGTCTAATTAGTGTTTTATAGAGCAGTAACTTCAAATGGGGTGGGGCTTTTGAGAAATTCCTGCGAATGTAGCCAAGAGATCTGTTTGCATTGTTCGTGATATGTTCGATGTGCGCATGTCATGAAAGATTACTGTTTAGCTGGATTCCAAGATATTTATAGGAAGTCACGTGCTCAAGGTTAGTTTCATTGATAATATAGCCGAAAGGAGTTGGTGAGTTCGAGCGACGTGAGACAGACATAATTTTGCATTTAGTCGGATTTAAGAACATTAGCCATTGTGAGCACCACCTTGAAATGTTATCTAGATCTTTCTGAAGAATAAAGTTATCATGCTGATTAGTTATTTCACGGTATAGAACGCAATCGTCGGCAAAAAGTTTAATAGAACTATTAACTACGGCAGGTAAGTCGTTTATATAAATTAGGAATAATAACGGTCCCAAGACGGAGCCTTGAGGAACACCTGACTTCACGGCGCAGCGCGGGGATTTGGAATTGTTAGCTGTTACAAACTGGGTACGGTTGTTGAGAAAACATTCTATCCATTTCAGAATATTAGGGTCAATATTAAGAGTACTAAGTTTAAGAAGCAGTAAGTGATGACACACCTTGTCAAACGCTTTCGCAAAATCTAGAAAGATACAGTCAATGACTTGGCCTTTGTCTAAAGAGGAAGAAATGTTATGTATAAACGATATTAGTTGTGTTTCGCAGGAGTAGTTTTTGCGAAAGCCATGCTGAGATGAAGTGAAGAAAGAGTTGGATTCAAGAAATGAGACAAGATTGGAAAATATTACGTGTTCAAGGATTTTGCAAGGCACGCTGGTAAGTGAAATGGGTCTGTAATTGAGAGGAGAATGCGGGTTACCTGATTTCAACAGAGGGACCACCTTCCCCACCTTCCAGTCTGCGGGCAAAGTTGAGCACTCAATAGATTGGGTGAAAAGATACATAAAAAATATAGAGGAGTAGACAGCAGTATTCCTCAAAAATTTAGAATTAATTTCGTCGGCACCACAGGAAGACGATAGTTTTAAATCTTCAATTAACTTCAAAATCCCCCCAAAATTGACAACAAGTGGATCCATGGGAAAAAAATCTTCTTTGCGCATGTGCGGCACTGTATCAACAGAGCAAATAGAAAAAGATTGCGCGAAAGTGTCATTTAGGACATCGCAACATTCTGCATTGCTCATGGTGTTACCATTCGTATCTGTAAGAGATATGATATTTTTCTTGTTTATTTGAACAGTGCTCCAAAATTTTGACGGATTTGTAGAAAGGAGTGAAGGTAGATAGGTATTAAAAAAAACATCCTTCGCGTCTTTTAGTGCGGTACGATAAGCATGCAGCGCACTAGAATAATCACTCCAACGAGTAGATGTTCGACTGCGTTTTGCAATACGGAAAAGCCGTTTTTTCTTGTTTGACAGTCTTGTTAGTTTCGTGGAAAACCAGGGAGAGCGTTTCTTGCCGGAAAGTCTGCGCAATGGCACATATTTAGCGACAAGGGACGTGGCTTTGTTTTTAAACAAGTTCCAGTTTTCTTCCACGGTACGGCTGAAAAATTCTGGTATACAGCCATCAATGAATACTGCAAGCTCATTATTAATTGCAGTGTAATCCCCGCTCGCATAATCTCTAATAAATTTTGCATTGTTCGTCTCACATCTAACGGGGCCTGTTACAAAAAAATGCAAAAAACAGTGATCGCTTAGTCCTGGGAAACAGGTTAAAGAATGTACTAAGTTTGGTTCAGTGACAAGGATCAAGTCTAGAGTGTTAGATGAAGTAGTGCCAGCTCTAGTTGGCGTAGAAACAAGTTGCGTAAGATTAAAGTTCAGGAACAAGTTAAGGAAAGATTGACTTTCTGTGGACGTGCCGACAACAAATGGCGATACCGAAGTCCACCTTATTCTGGGGAAATTAAAATCGCCTAAAAGGAATAACGGTGAATGTGGAAATTTTGAGACAAGAAAATTCAAAGTGTCATGCAGTTCATCGCAAAAAGTAGATGGTGCGCTTGGCGGCCGATAACACGCACAAAGCAATGTGTTTTGGTGGTTTATGACAATACGCACACAAACCAAATCTAAAGATGACGCAAGTGGAATCCTATAAGACACTATATTGTCGGCGACGGCAATTAAAACACCACCGCCTGATTTTAGGTTGCGGTCATGACGGTGAACAACGTAATTCTTGTCACAGTGGAATAGCTCTTCGCTAAGAATTTTATCGGTCAACCAAGTCTCCGTCAATACAACCACGTCAGCGGCACATGAATCGAAAATAGATGCTAGAGCGTCACGTTTATTAACTGCACTTCGCACATTCGATAATAAAAAAGAGAAATCACGACAAGGTTGGCTGCGTGGCCGGTGCCTAATTTCTGTTAAGAAAAAGATGCGTCAGAATGGTGATTAGTAGCAGTGGACGATAATTCAAAAAAAATCGCCGCGGGATCCTTAAAACAGGATCCCGCGGCGACCGCTACGAACACACATCCTGTGTGTTTGTTCCATGTTGTTGTATTTCGCTCCCGAGCGAAGTTACGACGAGAAAAGTTTTCCAAAGAGTGGTGCCTACTGTTAGCGGCGGGTGTGTTCGTGTATACTGTGTCGCTGTGTTTTTTGTCGGGTGGGGTGAAGTGATGGAGCAAAAGCATTCTCTGGAGAAATAAGAAAAATGTGCGCGCATGAAACAAACTTACGAGTGTCTCAACAGAAAATATTTGCAGAAGAAGCCTTCAACGCAAAGATTTGTCGCCGTCAACTTAGCGTGGACGATCATTGTCAGCAGTGAGATAGCCGAGCGTCTAGCGATGGTGTTCGAGCGTTGTGTAGCGCCGTCGATTGATTGCTGTCCACCAGTGCTCACTGCACGCTCAAGCTCTACAACGCGTGCTGTGAATTTGTGAAAACAAACAAAAAATATAAATTTCATGCTACTTAAAACCAAGAGTATTTATTTAAAACGATGCATGAAGCATTCTTGTACCTTCCTGCCTCGACCGTATTCTCGCCCCAGGTTTGTAATGGTTGCGATAAATGCATTGTTTTACCTAAGCGCTCGTCCTTGTGTTGCCCCTATTCTTCGTCCCTGTTTGTTTGCGCACAAAATGTTTTGATGATATTGGCTTCTAGCGCGAAGTGAAACACGGACACAGAAAGGAGCAGACAGGACGAGCGCTAACTCTCAACTAAATTTTTATTGAAACGAAGAACATATATATAGGTGATTGCAAAAACCGTAGCATCAGAACATGACAATGTAAAAGCATCAGTGAAACATGTCAGTGGGTAAGGAAGTCAAAGAACAAAAAAAATTATTTCAGATTAGTACACGTATTGCGAAGGTACTGGAATTCGCAATCTAACAGAGACAACGAAGCATGACTGACACAAGTGTCTCCTAACCTTTTTATGTGGAAAGCCTCGATAATTTCCTTCGTGGTTTGGCATCTGTGTCTAGAAAGAATTTTTGTGTCTTTAAAGAAAGGCTTGCATCCACAATCGGAACAATGTGCGGCTAAATGTGATGCGTTAGGGTTGTTTAGTGAATGTTTGTGTTCTTTTAGTCTAATGTTAATGCATCTACCACTCTGTCCAATGTAAGCTTTCCCACATTCGAGTGGAATCTGATAAACTATGCCCGTGCTGCAAGGCACTAAAGGGGACACATGTTTAACTCCGCAATCATCTTTTCTTTTTTTGCCTTCCTGTTCAAGTCTCCTATTTATCAAAGGGCACATGCTAGCCAACTTTCGTGGGGCCGAGAAAACGGTACTGACGTCATACCTATTGGCCACATTCCTTAGACCATGTGATAATCTATGAACGTAGGGTACTACAGCAAACTTTGTATCTTTTTTCTGTTTTTCTTGTTTCTTACCAGGGCTTTTAACCCATTTTACAAGTTTTTCGCAGGTTAGTGATAATAGATGCACGGGATAGCTAGCCTTTGCAAGCCTTTCTATCTGTTGTGAAAAACTTTGTTGCATATTGTGCGGACATGATTTAGTAATGGCAGACCTAAGAGTTGAATAAGCTATCCCCTGTTTTACAAGTTTAGAATGGCAAGAAGAAAATTCAAGCAGTGGCTTCTTGGCCCTAGGCGAATAATGCCAACAGACATGCTCATCCTGGAACGTTAAGCACAGATCTAGAAATTGTAATTTGTTTCCCTGGATAATTTCTAGCGTGAAACCTAGGCCCCCACCACATTCCCTAAAAACCTTTAAAATATCCGTTGCTTTCTTGGTATAGTTATCGCGAGAACAAAACACCAGATAGTCGTCTACGTATCTAAACACATGCACGGCCAATTCCTTAAGATTGTTTTGTAGTTTTCTATTAACGCGACTTAGGTAAATGTCACTCAAAACAGGCGCAACTTTAGAACCGATACAAACTCCCGATTTTTGTACGTATATAGAACTACCCCATTTTACAACAGTATTCCTTATGTAAAACAACAACAGTTCTAAAAAAGATTCCACAGGCATCCCACAGTCCTGAGTAAACCGGAACTCATCATTGTTGAGCGTCAGTGCTTCTTTAACACAACACATTAGTTACGATTGCGGAAGCGAATAAAAAAGGTCTTTAACATCAACACTGATCGCTGAGCATTTACCTGGATTATTTTCTGTTAGAAAGGCCACAATTTCTTCCGAATGTCTTATCAGGAAGGGGTCGTTAAGACGAACTGAAGATAATACATTAAGCAAAAAAGTTGAGACAGCGTACTGCCAAGTTCCCTTTTCAGAAATAATGGCTCGAAAGGGAACTTCCGGCTTATGTGTCTTGGCACTAAAAAATATTTCGAGGTGCAGACGCTTGGAACGTTTAACTCCCGACGCGAGGCGCTCCAGTCCAAATTTCTCAAGCAAATCAATTGCAGTTTTTTTCACTTTCTTTAAATTGGCAATTTTTGGAACAAAGTTTTTGTCAATAGCGGTTTTAGCTTTTTGTGCGTACAAGCCTTCAGGAACAACAACAAAGAAACCTTCTTTGTCCGCAGTAACCAACCTAAGCTCGTGCTTGATGAAAAAACGCGACACACCAGTTAGGTTGTCTGACTTACAGGGCTGAGGTACAGTCCTCGCGATCACATCAACGCACTCAGTCACACACCTTGGTCGAAAGTCTTCAGTGACCCAACGAGAAATGGATCTAGACAAGCTGACCTTTTCCGGAGGTGACAGTTCAGGTTCACAGGCAAACTTTGGTCCCTTGCGCAGAGTGCTTTCGATGTTAGCTGGGAGTTGTTGACCGCCGAGCACAAGCACTTTTCCTTGGTCCCGTGTAGTCTTATCCTTCTTCGGTAACGACAGACGAGCATGGGCCCATAGGAATTCCGTGGCCTGCTCTGCGATCTTAATCCATTCTCGAAAACATCGTCGTTGGCCTTCCGGAGATGGCGCTCTCCCGCACAAAACCAGTAGCCTGTCCCTGAAGAAAAAGTTTGCCTGTGAACCTGAACTGTCACCTCCGGAAAAGGTCAGCTTGTCTAGATCCATTTCTCGTTGGGTCACTGAAGACTTTCGACCAAGGTGTGTGACTGAGTGCGTTGATGTGATCGCGAGGACTGTACCTCAGCCCTGTAAGTCAGACAACCTAACTGGTGTGTCGCGTTTTTTCATCAAGCACGAGCTTAGGTTGGTTACTGCGGACAAAGAAGGTTTCTTTGTTGTTGTTCCTGAAGGCTTGTACGCACAAAAAGCTAAAACCGCTATTGACAAAAACTTTGTTCCAAAAATTGCCAATTTAAAGAAAGTGAAAAAAACTGCAATTGATTTGCTTGAGAAATTTGGACTGGAGCGCCTCGCGTCGGGAGTTAAACGTTCCAAGGGTCTGCACCTCGAAATATTTTTTAGTGCCAAGACACATAAGACGGAAGTTCCCTTTCGAGCCATTATTTCTGAAAAGGGAACTTGGCAGTACGCTGTCTCAACTTTTTTGCTTAATGTATTATCTTCAGTTCGTCTTAACGACCCCTTCCTGATAAGACATTCGGAAGAAATTGTGGCCTTTCTAACAGAAAATAATCCAGGTAAATGCTCAGCGATCAGTGTTGATGTTAAAGACCTTTTTTATTCGCTTCCGCAATCGGAACTAATGTGTTGTGTTAAAGAAGCACTGACGCTCAACAATGATGAGTTCCGGTTTACTCAGGACTGTGGGATGCCTGTGGAATCTTTTTAGAACTGTTGTTGTTTTACATAAGGAATACTGTTGTAAAATGGGGTAGTTCTATATACGTACAAAAATCGGGAGTTTGTATCGGTTCTAAAGTTGCGCCTGCTTTGAGTGACATTTACCTAAGTCGCGTTAATAGAAAACTACAAAACAATCTTAAGGAATTGGCCGTGCATGTGTTTAGATACGTAGACGACTATCTGGTGTTTTGTTCTCGCGATAACTATACCAAGAAAGCAACGGATATTTTAAAGGTTTTTAGGGAATGTGGTGGGGGCCTAGGTTTCACGCTAGAAATTATCCAGGGAAACAAATTACAATTTCTAGATCTGTGCTTAACGTTCCAGGATGAGCATGTCTGTTGGCATTATTCGCCTAGGGCCAAGAAGCCACTGCTTGAATTTTCTTCTTGCCATTCTAAACTTGTAAAACAGGGGATAGCTTATTCAACTCTTAGGTCTGCCATTACTAAATCATGTCCGCACAATATGCAACAAAGTTTTTCACAACAGATAGAAAGGCTTGCAAAGGCTAGCTATCCCGTGCATCTATTATCACTAACTTGCGAAAAACTTGTAAAATGGGTTAAAAGCCCTGGTAAGAAACAAGAAAAACAGAAAAAAGATACAAAGTTTGCTGTAGTACCCTACGTTCATAGATTATCACATGGTCTAAGGAATGTGGCCAATAGGTATGACGTCAGTACCGTTTTCTCGGCCCCACGAAAGTTGGCTAGCATGTGCCCTTTGATAAATAGGAGACTTGAACAGGAAGGCAAAAAAAGAAAAGGTGATTGCGGAGTTAAACATGTGTCCCCTTTAGTGCCTTGCAGCACGGGCATAGTTTATCAGATTCCACTCGAATGTGGGAAAGCTTACATTGGACAGAGTGGTAGATGCATTAACATTAGACTAAAAGAACACAAACATTCACTAAACAACCCTAACGCATCACATTTAGCCGCACATTGTTCCGATTGTGGATGCAAGCCTTTCTTTAAAGACACAAAAATTCTTTCTAGACACAGATGCCAAACCACGAAGGAAATTATCGAGGCTTTCCACATAAAAAGGTTAGGAGACACTTGTGTCAGTCATCCTTCGTTGTCTCTGTTAGATTGCGAATTCCAGTACCTTCGCAATACGTGTACTAATCTGAAATAATTTTTTTTGTTCTTTGACTTCCTTACCCACTGACATGTTTCACTGATGCTTTTACATTGTCATGTTCTGATGCTACGGTTTTTGCAATCACCTATATATATGTTCTTCGTTTCAATAAAAATTTAGTTGAGAGTTAGCGCTCGTCCTGTCTGCTCCTTTCTGTGTCCGTGTTTCACTTCGCGCTAGAAGCCAATATCATGTTACCGTACCAACTCGCCCAGCTGTCTATCCTTTTGCATTACATGTTTTGATGAGTCTGATGATGAGAAAAGATGAATCTGTTCCAACTAGGCTGTCTCGCAGTTATGTTTTATATAACAACTTTTTCAATAGCAACTGATTTATTTTAAGCTTGAAAAACGAGTTGTAAATACGCCGTGTACATGTTAACAAGCGCAAAAGCCATGCAGAGGTGCTCGTTCTACTTTTGTCACTTGCAATGAAGCTAAAGAGCAGACGACGGGCAGCATTCTAGAAGGCACGGGGTTATTTTTGTGTCGCTATCCGGCATTTGCTGTAGCACATGAGAGCTCTACTAAACCAGTCATCAAAATACTAATGTTCTTATTTATGCCGAGAATTATGCGTTTCAGGAGCACGATATTTCGAGCGGGACTATTTTAGTCGCGGAGGCAATCGGCTGTGGCGCTTCAGTCATTATGGGTAGGGCCTCCCCTTTTTTCTAAAGTTGTATTCGACTATAGAATAGAAAGTTTGTTGCCCTGCCACAACGAGCCCATGCAAGGGAAACGACCATATATCACACAAATGTCTCTTTTCGGGATGCGAGCATTGTTGTTCTGCCAGAAGATCTTGCATGAACCACATATATCTCAGTCTTCACAGCAGAAGACGCACTTAGAAAGGACGTTATTCTCGCGATAAACCTAATGTTATTTTCCATGTGCTTTCCTTGCGTCACTGTAAGTCAAATGACTTTCGCTATTGCGCCTGTTGAGAGACGCACAAATGCGCCTTGCTCTGGATAGAAGTACGCGTGCACACGCTTTGGATTTGACATCATTTAGTCCAGGGCCTGCAGAGTTCGTTGCCTACTTTCCAAACGTCGCCAGGGTGACGCATCTTTAACAACAAGTGTGTCTCGTTCGGCTGTGTGTCGGAGGAGTCCTCGATTCGTTCACGTCTAATACTGTCGGTTTGGCTCTTCGTTTAATGCTCCTCA
The DNA here is from genome assembly GCF_038994185.2 of Dermacentor albipictus. Classification (NCBI taxonomy): domain Eukaryota; kingdom Metazoa; phylum Arthropoda; class Arachnida; order Ixodida; family Ixodidae; genus Dermacentor; species Dermacentor albipictus. The sequence continues at coordinate 1,815,346 of NW_027225585.1, read as the reverse complement.
TTTTGTGCTTCTTTTGTTTCACGTTCTGCTTCGTACCCCCACCCCTTTTTCTTTCCTTTATTTCTTCTTAGTGTTCTTCGTTTTTTTCTTCCTTTTTGACCCAAGAACACGTCAGGAGCAGGATGACGTGTTCTTGGAACTTCGTAGGCTTCCTGGCCAATTATTTGCAGCATTTATTAAGAAGTTTTGTTCCCAGTGTTTGTGGTACAATGAGTTTGCGCTCTGATTAAGTGGCTTTTGTGTGTCTTTCCCTGCTGCAGAAGAATGTGCTTCGCCAGTGTCAAAAGTGCACTGTCCATCGTCGAGCTTGTAAGGCTCGGCCGTGCCGCATATCGTGATCTAAGCAGACTTATATGTCTTAACAATGTTATTATCCTCCTTTGTTGGAGCTGCGTAGACGCGGATGTGGGACTTCACGACATGTGGTCATCCTTAGTGAAACCGTTCTCCTTACTTGCTTGAGCAATTATTCATTCTTACAGATTCGGCAGAATCACGTTATCCTTCTCCATGAGTGAGTCGTTCCCATTAATCAGAATGTCATGCCTGTAGCTGACCTCCTGGGGGGTTCCTGAAAGTGACATATGTGGGTTCTTGAGCGTCTCATCTTTCTCTGCGAAATCTTCTAAGTCGAATAGCTGCTGTCACTATCAGTAGTGCCGACAATCTAGAGCATCTGGAAGGCACTCAAAGCACTGGAAACGCGAGGCTCGATGTGAACACTCAATACAGTGATGCTGGCACAGCTAATTGCAATAATTGGCGTAGCTAGGGGTCAAATCAAAATCAAATCAAATCACATTTTATTCTCCAGCAAGTATCTGGGTGGTCACCTGGGCTAAAAGCTGTACGAACAGCGTGACGGCCCTCGTTGCACGGTCCCACCTACACACGTTACTACGGCCTTGACGTGTTTGTTCGCTGTCTTTATATAACCAGTAACGAAGTCCCAGAAATAGTCAGATCTTATCAGTATCGCTGCTTAGCTACATACTCTTTCTAATGAGAGCCGTGGTGTCCAACCCCATTTGCATCTCCTTGACGGTTCCTTCACCTGGCGTCGCAATACGCTCGATGAATGTTGTGTCAATCTCGAGAGATTTAGTTAAAATTGCCTGATTTCTTTTCCCAACAAAGATATGCATGTGCATGGGAAGTTTAGAGACCGTGAGTGCATATTATTTTGCGCTTTTGGACTTTGAAGTTCTCCGGGGTGGCGTTGCCATGTTAAGCCTGACGCCGCCGTACGTAGCTGCGCGGAGGTAGGCGAGGCGCTCCGCTGCCTTTGCGGCCGCTCGCTTGCTACGATCACTCGGCACTCACTATGGCGCACATTGCTGGATCCCAGCTGGCCACTTCTACTTCTACCAGAGGGAGTGGAGGTGGAGTTATTGCTACAGCCCCACCCGCTCCCGGTGGTAGTGTTCAAGCTGCCGCCGGGCCTTCATCGCAAGAAAGTACAGCCATGGACTTCCAAGACATTTTCGAAGATCGCCACGACAACCCTGCCACTATGGAAGAGGACCTTTCGCAAGGGACGCCATCGGAATGTCCTTATTCCAACTGGTCATTACACCTCAAGCGAAGAACGAAGAAGAAGCTCGCCAGAGGCGACCAAGTGTGCGTGGCAGGCAGGGTGATCTCTCCGCTATCACCCTCCTCTGCCACCGCGTTATCATCATCATCCTACGCAGCTGCAGGCGCTGGGGCATCAAAGAAGCCTTCTTTCAAGAAGAGGCGACGACTCCCCCCACTGCCACGTAGCGACTTCAAAATCATCATTCGACCCAAGAAAGGCCTTCAGGTGAAGAGTTTCAGCAACCGCCAAATATCAAAAGCCGTCTCGCCCGCCTGCGGAGGGAAAGTTGACGATTCGCATTTCATCGTGCGCTTGAGACCCGGTTCCAACATAATTATTGTGAGTACCCCAGATCAGGAGGTCGCGGATATTGCGCGCAAGATCACGCGGATTGTGCTGGGCGGCAACCTTTACGAAGTCAACTCTTACGTTGCGGCACCGGACGGAGTGGCCCGGGGCGTCATTCATGGAATCGACCCCGATACCCCGCCCGAGGAGCTTATGACTCACCTAAGGGTTAGGACCCAAGGCGTGGAAATCGTGCAGGCCCGCATGCTGGGAAAGACCAAGACAGCCTTGATCACGTTCAGCTCTCACGTAGTCCACGATACGTCTACTACTACGGAAGGGAGACCGAGTGCCACACCTACAAGCCCACAAAACAAATATGCTATGTGTGCCAGCGCATGGGACACCGATCGGGCGTCTGTCCTACCCCGAACATCAAAATCTGTCTCGCTTGCGGGACGCACGACCCGACGGACGACCACGAGTGCTCGCTCAAGTGCGCCGTCTGCGGCGAAGCCCACGCCACGGGGTCTCGCGAGTGCAAGCAAAAGCTAAAAAAACAAGAGCACGACTACCAAGAAGCATCCTCCACCCGGAAGGAGGAAGGAAGACGACGACAATGATGGAGGAAGGCCAAGGCGAAGCCGCCTACAGTGGTTCAGCTCGGAATCCTCGGCGAGCCGCTTGAGGTCCCGGGCCCAGTCCAGGTCAATGTCCCGGTCCCGGTCCCGGTCCCGATCCCGGTCCCAGTCCAGGTCCAGGTCCCGATTCCGCTCGGAGTGGCCAAAGCTAGGAGAGAAGCAAGGGCAGCGGCAGCCTTCTACCTCGACATCCACGTCTAAACAGAAGAACCAATCGGGCAAGAAGAACTAAGCCAACAACAAGGTGAGCCGGAATCAGTCTAGTACCTCCTCCGCTCAAAATACCAGTGAAAATACTAAATGCTCCCCAGAATGTACGCGCATCAGGGAAGAAAATAAAAAAACTCAAGGCTCACGTTAACGACCTAAACCAACGCATGCAACGCTTAGAAGCGTTGCTAAGCAAAACCAGCAACAACACACAGGCAGGGTCGCAAAGCGGAACGATAGGCCACGAGCCCGCCATCTCCATTCCTCCCCCCTCAAGAACCACCACGCCCTCATCGCTCCCCGGTGCGACCTCGGCAGCGGCAGTCCAGTCAAGTGTAGTCACCCTCGAAGGTATTTATGCTACGATACAACAGATGCTTTACCAGATGGGCGAATTAAACAATAAAGTCAAGGAGAACACGCTAAGCCATGAAGACCTTGAAAGAAGAATACGCAAGGTTGAGTTTGGCTCGCGCAAGCGGGTCGACGACGAGATCAGCAACCCACGCATCAAGGCGTACAGGCGCATAAATAACATGGGTGACGTCAGGGACGCCGACAACTGCGACGGTGGTGGCATGAACGTCAGCAATGGCTAACACCACACGCAGCGCACCCGAACACCTCGAGATCTGGCAGTGGAATTGTCGCTCTTTCAACAAAAAGGCAAGTTCACTCCAACTCTTCATCCAAAATCACCTATACCCCCCCGACGTCATCTGCCTTCAGGAGGTCGGGAACCAGCCGATCAGGCTACGGGGTTACTACGTAATTAAACGCGCGGGATCACCGAAAGTCGCGGTTTTAGTTCACAAAACGGTGACGGCCGTGGGACAACATTATCAACATCATGACATTAATCACGTGCTAGTGGAAGTCCTCCCGCAGAAGAGGGGTAGGCGTAGCACTTTCATCCTGAATTTGTACAGTCCGCCGAGGGCTCAGAAAGACGACTTCCGCAACATCATTTACGACAGTGTGAGAGCCGCTGGCTGCAACCAGCTGGTAGTTGTGGGAGACATGAACGCTAGACACATGACTTGGGGCTACCAACAAGACAGGCAAAAGGGTAGGTCGCTCCTCGATGCGGTTGACCAAATGGGCCTCGAATTGATAACCAACCTCCTCCAACCTACCTGAGTAGGCAACAGTGTAAGTCGAGACACGTTTCCGGACCTGTCATTTGTCAAAAACGCAAGGGAATACTCATGGGCGCACCTGGGCGAAACATTGGGCAGCGATCACTATATGCTCAGCATCTCGGTCATCATCATCATCATCATCATCAGCCTGGTTACGCCCACTGCAGGGCAAAGGCCTCTCCCATAAGTCTCCAACTTCCCCGGTCAAGTATTAATTGTGGCCATGCCGTCCATGCAAACTTCTTAATCTCATCCGCCCACCTAACTTTCTGCCGCCCCCTGCTACGCTTCCCTTCCCTTGGAATCCAGTCCGTAACCCTAAATGAACATCCGTTATCTTCCCTCCTCATTACATGTCCTGCCCATGCCCATTTCTTTTTCATGATTTCCACAAAGATGTCATTAACTCGCGTTTGTTCCCTCACCCAATCTGCTCTTTTCTTATCCCTTAACGTTACACCTATCATTCTTCTTTCCATAGCTCGTTGCGTCGTCCTCAATTTAAGTAGAACCCTTTTCGTAAGCCTCCAGGTTTCTGATTCGTAGGTGAGTACTGGTAAGACACAGCTATTATACGCTTTTCTCTTGAGGGATAATGGCAACCTGCTGTTCATGATCTGAGAATGCCTGCCAAACGCACCCCAGCCCATTCTTATCCTTCTGATTATTTCTGTCTCATGATCCGGATCCGCCGTCACTACCTGCCCTAAGTAGATGTATTCCCTTACCACTTCGAGTGCCTCGCTACCTATTGTAAATTCCTGTTCTCTTCCGAGACTGTTAAACATTACTTTAGTTTTCTGCAGGTTAATTTTTAGACCTACTCTTCTGCTTTGCCTCTCCAGGTCAGTGAGCATGCATTGCACTTGGCCTCCTGAGTTACTAAGCAAGGCAATATCATCAGCGAATCGCAAGTTACTAAGGTATTCTCCATTACCTTTTATCGCCAATTCTTCCCAATCGAGGTTTCTGAATACCTCCTGTAAACAGGCTGTGAATAGCATTGGAGAGATCGTATCTCCCTGCCTGACGCTTTCTTTATTGGGATTTTGCTGCTTTCTTTATGGAGGACTACGGTGGCTGTGGAGCCACTATAGATATCCTTCAGTATTTTTACATACGGCTCGTCTACACCCTGATTCCGCAATGCCTCCATGACTGCTGAGGTTTCGACAGTATCAAACGCTTTCTCGTAATCAATGAAAGCTATATATAAGGGTTGGTTATATTCCGCACATTTCTCTATCACCTGATTGATAGTGAGAATATGGTCTATGGTTGAGTAGCCTTTACGGAATCCTGCCTGGTCCTTTGGTTGACAGAAGTCTAAGGTGTTCCTGATTCTATTTGCGATTACCTTAGTAAATGCTTTGTAGGCAACGGACAGTAAGCTGATCGGTCTATAATTTTTAAGTCTTTGGCATCCCGTTTCTTATGGATTAGGATTATGTTAGCGTTCTTCCAAGATTCCGGTACGCTCGAGGTCATGAGGCATTGCGTATACAGGGTGGCCAGTTTCTCTAGAACAACCTGCCCACCATCCTTCAACAAATCTGCTGTTACCTGATCCTCCCCGGCTGCCTTCCCCCTTTGCATATCTCCCAAGGCTTTCTTTACTTCTTCCGGCGTTACCTGTGGGATTTCGAATTCCTCTAGACTATTTTCTCTTTCATTATCGTCGTGGGTACTGGTACTGGTACTGTATAAATCTCTATAGAATTCCTCAGCCACTTCAACTATGTCATCCATATTAGTAATGATATTGCCGGCTTTTTCTCTTAACGCATACATCTGATTCTTGCCAATTCCCAGTTTCTTCTTCCCTGTTTTTAGGCTTCCTCCGTTCCTGAGAGCATGTTCAATTCTATCTATATTATACTTCCTTATGTCAGCTGTCTTACGCTTGTTCATTACCTTCGAAAGTTCTGCCAATTCTATTCTAGCTGTAGGGCTAGAGGCTTTCATACATTGCCGTTTCTTGATCAGATCTTTCGTCTCCTGCGATAGTTTACTGGTATCTTGCCTAACGGAGTTACCACCGACTTCCATTGCACACTCCTTAATGATGCCCATAAGACTGTCGTTCATTGCTTCAACACTAAGGTCCTCTTCCTGAGTTAAAGCGGAATACCTGTTCTGTAGCTTGGTCTGGAATTCCTCAAAATCTCTCGCATCATGGCAGAGTAATACGCTAGACCCGTTCCACGAGCTATGAGCCCGTACATGTCGGTTAACTTCGTGGTAAAGGTCTGCAAGCTGGCTAATGCGCGAAGATGATGAAATGGGCTTCGAGTCTACCATTTCCAAGGTGGTCTTGCACTATGATGGCTTCGTTACCGAACTTGTTCTCCAGGAATTCTACTGCGTCCTTGTAACACTCTGAAGTAGCCTGGAGTCCTGAAATAGCTGACGCAGATGTTCCCGATACGAGGTCCTTGAAGTTGTGAAATATTCCCTGACTGCTAAGCTCGTCGTTGTTATGCACAGTTGTCGAGGACAGCATCCAGAAGTGCTGCCAATTCTTGCGGTTTACCTGAACTTTCTCAAGCTCGACTTCAGGCTTCTTGACCTTCATACTTCTTGATGTCTGGCTGCTCGCCGGGTTTGGGGCTTCCGACGCACGGCCTTTCTGAAGTTCTAGCCCAAGCTTGGAGATTACTGACGTGACCTTGTCACTGTATTTTGCCGCGTCTGAAGTCTTGTTCTCGAGCAAGTCGTCTGGCGTCACGCCAAATATCATCTCATGGAGTTTCACAACCTCTTGGTAGAGCACCTCAATCCGACCATCCAGCTGCGACTCTCCCCATAGATCTCACGAAGTTTGGTCTTGTCAACGCACCTTTCGTTTCGGTTACGGTGGCCTGTAGTTGTGAGCGGAGGCTTTGTGGTCATTGCAGTAGCCATTGAAGCTGTCAGCTGGTAGCCGCGAACTATTCGTCAAATTGCTGGCTTCGCTGAGCGATCACGGGCGTTGGTGAGGTTGACGTCCTCGCGGTGCTCCCTGGTTTGGGGACTATGTGGCGGACCTCTGGGTCCATCGTCTACCGCGTTTTGTTCAAAGGCAAAAGACACCCTACAGTGGAACAGAACATAACAGATTCGATCAACCGACAAGCCGTTGACGTACGTACCAGCAGCTCGTGAGGAGCAAATGGCATAATGACGAGCGGCACTTCTAAGTGCGAGAAGGAACAATTCGTAACAGCATTATTAAAGTGACAGATGCTTGGTGCATTTCTCCAGATATGGGTCTCAGTGCCACGCGCAACCGTTATGCGCGAGGTCTAGCCTGTTTTGCCTGCCATATTTCTTCGCGCACGCGCGGCTGCAGCTGCCGCAGCACCAATCACGCCTAGGCAAAAGGCTGCCAGTCATCCACATGGAACATTCTAGGTTATGCGAAAATGCGTCCAAGTCCGGCGCGAAATTAGAGCATCTTCTCTAGCGATGTCAGCGCCGCCGAACCACGATGATGAACTTCGGTTACGACAGCCATGTTGACGCAACGGACAATAAGGGTTGCCTTCTTCCCAATGTGTAACGTCCACTTTCGCATGCGCGCGCCAACGTTACGTCGGACTACAAATGGCCCCAAGCGACTGGCAGGAAAACTTTTGTAGACTTCGCCAAACCGGTTGCGTGGAAATTGCAAGATGGAGGAAACTTGCCAAGGTTGACGACTGGGCGTGTTGGTATAGCATATTGGAGGTTGGATTGCGCAACAGTTTGACGATACACACAGAAGAGACACACACCACAGAGCGCTACTTGCAACTATCGTTTTATTCCCTTGTCAGTGGAATAAATACAGGAAGATACTCAGGGGGGAGGGCGGTAGCGACAACACAAACAAACAAACAAAAAATTAAAATAGCTTTGACAAATATTGCCATCTACCAATGCCAAGCCGGCTTTGTCATGCGATCGTTTTCGCTGCACTCATCACAAAAAAAACCCGGATACGAAATTTCCGATTAGCGCTTGAGGAAATCTAATTCCTTTGCACTAAGGGAAACTGAGAAAGTAGGTAGTATGTGCGTGAGCACGCCCTCAGTTTCCCTTAGTGCAAAGGAATTAGATTTCCTCAAGCGCTAATCGGAAATTTCGTATCCGGGTTTTTTTTTGTGATGAGTGCAGCGAAAACGATCGCATGACAAAGCCGGCTTGGCATTGGTAGATGGCAATATTTGTCAAAGCTATTTTAATTTTTTGTTTGTTTGTTTGTGTTGTCGCTACCGCCCTCCCCCCTGAGTATCTTCCTGTATTTATTCCACTGACAAGGGAATAAAACGATAGTTGCAAGTAGCGCTCTGTGGTGTGTGTCTCTTCTGTGTGTATCGTCAAACTGTTGCGCATTCCAACCTCCAAGATGGAGGAAGTTTCAGAAAATTGAAAAAAGAATGTCATTATCTTCGAGTTGTCAATTACTGGTTCAGCAGTATCCCTGGTTAAATCAAATGGTAGGGCGACCGAAAGGTCACGGGTTCCTTCTCTCAAGAAGGAAGAGTTTGGCTTCAACTACGAAGCTTTCTGAAAAACCCATCGTTCTCGCTTCTTGCTACTCACGTGGACGACAATTTCTTACTTTTCGTGGCTAGCAATGCTAATTGCAGACAATTTTTGTCGCAAACCTTTTATAGCGCAATCGATTCTTTAAAAGTGTTTGTTTCAGCCGTACAAACCTGCGTAATGACTTGTGTTTACGGCTCTTTTTTGTTTTTAACCGTGAGCAATGTGTCCGATGAACCGCAATGCCAAAACGAGATACAAGACCTAGTAGTTCGCTTTTATTTTGTTGAAGGTATTGTTGACACCAGAAGAAGGTTATAGCGCCGACAAAACACAACACACAGCAAGCCAGACGGGACAGGCGCAACTTCCAACTGTTTATACACCGCGTATGCGAATGAATATAAGGACAAATAAAGATGGGTAGCAAGAACCACACATTCCCACGAAGTTTTTAAAGAAAGCGAATAAAGATGGGTGAGGCACACATGTGTCTCACGCCCGTGTATCTAAAAAAGCAGTTTCACTCTTATAAATGGAGATAGATGGGGCGCTAACACAATCGCTACAGTTTCTTTCACTGAAGTAGGCCTCCAACAGTTCACGGGCTGTCTGGTCCTTACTTCTGTTTAAAACCTTTGCTTCTTTCAGCCTTGCCACACACTTAATCTTCCTTTCTTCTCCGCAGGCTTTACATTGATGCGGCAGCTGAGAACCAGTGCCATTTTCCAAATCCCGATTATGTTCAGCTAATCAATCGTGAATACAACGGCCGGTTTGTCCGATGTACTTCTTTCCACATGTGAGAGGTATCTGATATACGACTCCCACGACACAGTTAACAAGCGGGGCTGCATGTCTCTTTTTACAGTCAGTTTTTTTTACCTTGTTGGGACCAGTTTTAACGCACAAGCCAGCCAGTTTCTTTGGGGCGGAAAAAACCACAGGAACCTAATATTTTGTCGCTACATGCTTCAAATTGTGCGCTACCTTATGCGTGTACTGGATGACAACCGGTCTACTTTTGCTTTTGGGAACGTCACCTTGGTCGCCCTTCTTTGTACTTTCTTTTTTCAGTTTTCGCAGCAAGTCTTCAGCTACTCCGGTTAAGATCGAGGTGGGAAAGCCTGCTTTTTCCAACTTCCGAATCTGTGTGTGAAAGCTGTCCTCTGCCTTATGGCAACAAGATTTCTTCAGCGGCGCTTCCAGGCACATCTGAGCAATGGGGCGCTTTACTGTCTTTGAGTGGGAGGAATCATAGGGCATTAGTTCTTTTTGTGCGCGAGGGCGATACATCCAGCAAAAGCTTTGGTCATTAAGGGTGATGTCAATGTCTAAAAACTGCAATCTGTTGCCTTGGGCAAGCTCTTGGGTGAAGTCCAAACCTTTTCCAAGTAGTTAAAACCAGATGAAACTTCTTCCACTATTTGTTGGTAAGATGAGAAAACCTGTTTCTTTAAAATAATTAAGAAATCGTCAACTTATCTAGAAATTTTCAGCACTTTGGCTTCGTCGAAAATATCCGCCATTGACCTGTCCATCTGCGCGAGAAAGATGTTACATAGGACTGGAGCGACGCAGGAACCAATGCAAATTCTTTTTTTCTGAACAAACAGCTGGTCTTCAAATAATACCACCGTGCAAGACAAGTAGTACTCTAACAATGCCAAGAAATTCGCAACAGAAACACCGGCAGAGTTCGGGAAGGAAATCGCCCCATTCTTTTCATTACATGATTGTACAGCGGCTAACAACTCAGTCTGTGGGATAGAATAGAACAGATCAACAACGTCAATGGAAAACATATAACCTGAAGGCTTATTGTCATTCAAAAATTTAACAACATCAAGAGAGTTCCTACAAAAAAATGGGTCTTCGACTTCTAACCCATTAAGTTGCCTTAGAAGGAAACCACTAACATGGTTCTGACAAGCCCCTCTTTCACTCACGATACATCTGAACGGAATTCGTTCCTTATGTGTTTCCGCCGTGAAAAACACGTGTAAGCTATTTCCTTTAGAAAACCGAATACCTTTAGCGATTCTGTCCAAGCCAATACTTTCACACAGAGAAACCGAATTAGGTTTCAGCTTTCCCAGATTAACCACAGTCTTCCAGAAATTCCTGTGCACAGCTTCATGAGCCTTCCCGTTGAACATACCAGACGGAATGCTTACGAATCCGCCCTGCTTGTCCGCTTGGGTGAGTCGCACCTTCTGGTCGGCGAAGAACTTGACGACTCTTTTGGTGCTGGACTCATGTCTAGCTCCGGTGATGGGCGCGGTCCTGTTGAGGCTGTCCACGCCATCTAGCAAGCACCTTTCCTGGTCCTCCGGGTCAGCTTTACCGGCAATCCTTCGGTTCAAGGAAAGTAGCTTATGCCCTGGAATCCTAGGCTCGATGCTGTACTTCTGGCCCTTCCTAAGGACGGCAACTACATCATTCGGGATACTAGTACCCCCCAGAACCCTGAGCGCCATGCTGCTGTCTTGGTTTCTTTTTTCAACACATTTTGATAATACCGGCAATGTCTTTTTCCACATGAGTTCACCAGTTTGGGCGGCGAGCCGCCTGAAGGACTGAAGTTTCACGCCTGCAATGTTCGCGGAGTTCTGGAAAAAAATATATCCATTGCAGCCAATCGTACAGAAGACGTACCTGACCCCACAGTTGCGCGTGTAAAATTCGGCATATCCTCTTGACGTGGCCAAGTGAAGGTCTGGAAGAACCAAACAGGCAGGAGATGGGACTAGGATTTCCTTATGCAGAATCCCATCTTCCTAGCGCGGCAGGAGATGAGGGCGATATGGCTGACTAACACTGAAAGAGGCGATTACCTTTCTTCTACAGTGGGCCCCTTTCTTTGTGTTCCTTCTGCAAGACCACCGCCTCTTTCAGTGTTAGTCAGCCATATCGCCCTCATCTCCTGCCGCGCTAGGACGATGGGATTCTGCATAAGGAAAGGCCTAGACCCACACGAGATCTCCTGCCTGTTTGGTTCTACCAGACCTTCGCTTGGCCACGTCAAGAGGATATGCCGAATTTTACGCGCGGAACTGTGGCGTCAGGTACGTCTTCTGTACGATTGGCTGCAATGGATATATTTTTTTCCAGAACTCCGCGAACATTGCAGGCGTGAAACTTCAGTCCTTCAGGCGGCTCGCCGCCCAAACTGGTGAACTCATGTGGAAAAAGACATTGCCGGTATTATCAAAATGTGTTGAAAAAAGAAACCAAGACAGCAGCATGGCGCTCAGGGTTCTGGGGGGTACTAGTATCCCGAATGATGTAGTTGCCGTCCTTAGGAAGGGCCAGAAGTACAGCATCGAGCCTAGGATTCCAGGGCATAAGCTACTTTCCTTGAACCGAAGGATTGCCGGTAAAGCTGACCCGGAGGACCAGGAAAGGTGCTTGCTAGATGGCGTGGACAGCCTCAACAGGACCGCGCCCATCACCGGAGCTAGACATGAGTCCAGCACCAAAAGAGTCGTCAAGTTCTTCGCCGACCAGAAGGTGCGACTCACCCAAGCGGACAAGCAGGGCGGATTCGTAAGCATTCCGTCTGGTATGTTCAACGGGAAGGCTCATGAAGCTGTGCACAGGAATTTCTGGAAGACTGTGGTTAATCTGGGAAAGCTGAAACCTAATTCGGTTTCTCTATGTGAAAGTATTGGCTTGGACAGAATTGCTAAAGGTATTCGGCTTTCTAAAGGAAATAGCTTACACGTGTTTTTCACGGCAGAAACACATAAGGAACGAATTCCGTTCAGATGTATCGTTAGTGAAAGAGGGGCTTGGCAGAGCCATGTTAGGGGTTTCCTTCTAAGGCAACTTAATGGGTTAGAAGGCGATGACCCATCTTTCTGTAGGAACTCTCTTGATGTTGTTAAATTTTTGAATGACAATAAGTCTTCAGGTTATATGTTTTCCATTGACGTTGTTGATCTGTTCTATCCCACAGACTGAGTTCTTAGCCGCTGTACAGTCGTGCATTGAAAAGAATAGGGCGATTTCTTTCCAGAGCTCTGCCGGTGTTTCTGTTGCGAATTTCTTGGCATTGTTAGAGTACTACTTGTCTTGCACGGTGGTATTATTTGAAGACCAGCTGTTTGTTCAGAAAAAAGGAATTTGCATTGGTTCCTGCATCGCTCCAGTTCTATGTCACATCTTTCTCGCGCACATGGACAGGTCAATGGCGGATATTTTCGACGAAGCCAAAGTGCTGAAAACCTTTAGATATGTTGACAATTTTTTAATTATTTTAAAGAGACAGGTTTCCTCATCTTACCAACAAATAGTGGAAGAAGTTTTATCTGGTTTTAAACTACTTGGAAAAGGTTTAGACTTCACCCATGAGCTTGCCCAAGGCAACAGATTGCAGTTTTTAGACATTGACATCACCCTTATTGACCAAAGCTTTTGCTGGATGTATCGCCCTCGCGCACAAAAAGAACTAATGCCCTATGATTCCTCCCACTCAAAGACAGTAAAGCGCGCCATTGTACAGATGTGCCTGGAAGCGTCGCTGAAGAAATCTTGTTGCCATAAGGCAGAGGAAAGCTTTCACACCCAGATTTCGAAGTTGGAAAAATCAGGCTTTCCCACCTCGATCTTCTCCGGAGCAGCTGAAGCCTTGCTGCGAAAACTGAAAAAAGAAAGTACAAAGAAGGGCGACCAAGGTGACGTTCCCAAAAGCAAAAGTAGACCGGTTGTCATCCAGTACACGCATAAGGTAGCGCACAATTTGAAGCATGTAGCGACAAAATATTAGGTTCCTGTGGTTTTTTCCGCCCCAAAGAAACTGGCTGGCTTGTGCGTTAAAACTGGTCCCAACAAGGTAAAAAAAACTGACTGTAAAAAGAGACATGCAGCCCCGCTTGTTAACTGTGTCGTGGGAGTCGTATATCAGATACCTCTCACATGTGGAAAGAAGTACATCGGACAAACCGGCCGTTGTGTTCACGATTGATTAGCTGAACATAATCGGGATTTGAAAAATGGCACTGGTTCGCACCTGCCGCATCAATGTAAAGCCTGCGGAGAAGAAAGGAAGATTAAGTGTGTGGCAAGGCTGAAAGAAGCAAAGGTTTTAAACAGAAGTAAGGACCAGACAGCCCGTGAACTGTTGGAGGCCTACTTCATTGAAAGAAACTGTAGCGATTGTGTTAGCGCCCCATGTATCTCCATTTATAAGAATGAAACTGCTTTTTAGATACATGGGCGTGAGATACGTGTGTACCTCACCCATCTTTATTCGCTTTTTTTAAAAACTTCGTGCTCATGTGTGGTTCTTGCTCCTCATCTTTATTTGTCCTTATATTCATTCGCATATGCGGTGAATAAACAGTTGGAAGTTGCGCCTGTCCCGTCTCGCTCGCTGTGTGTTGTGTTTTTCTTTTGGCGCTATAACCCCCTTCTGGAAACATGCACCAACTAGCCCCCCAACAAGTATTACTCAGTATTGTTGACAGTGCGTTGTGTCTCTTCCTGTATTATAGCTCATGAGCGAGTCACCCGTGAATTCGGCGTGATCTGCGTATGCGGCCAATTAGGAAAGGAAGATAAGGAAAGATTTCTAGAGATGATGGTATTTGGGCAGGTTACGTGATGACGTAGCTAGACGGGAGGCGGGACATGAAGTCGAGCACCACTGAAGATCTCAACATCTGCGATACGTGCAAAGAGCCGGGTAATATTGTTGCCCTTGGTTTGTAGCACGAAGTGACAAACACACAAAGAGACTGGAATAAGGCAGGACGACTGCTACAACGACTGCGTGCTACAAACCGAAAATATGTTATCGTACCAACTCGGCCCAGCTTTCAATCCTTTCGAATAATATTTGGTCGCCTGCGTCAGCTCAGTGCATTGCGCTGCTGAGTAAACAGACCGTGCAGCACGTTTCAAGTGATGAAAAAATTATGGGGTTGTACGTGCCAATACCACTTTCTGATTATGAGGCACGCCGTAGTGGAGGACTCCAGAAATTTTGCCCACCTGGGTTTCTTTAACCTGCACCTAAATCTAAGTACACGGGTGTTTTCGGATTTCGCCCCCATCGAAATGTGGCCGCCGTGGCCGGGATTCAATGCCGCGACCTCGTGCTCAGCAGCCCAACACCATAGCCACTGAGGTTTCAAGTGATAGCTGCGCTAGAAACTGTCACTTAGAGAACGACCGTGCTTCCCCATGATTTTATATATGAGATGCAACTTTGTCGCTTCATAACACGGTTCAGGGGATCAGACGCTCATTTTCAGTGTGACAAGGACACTGCATCGGACGGCTGAATGGGTAGATGCAGATCCGTTTTTTTTTATGCCTCAGGGGCATGTGGTTTAATGTGGAGGACGGATAATTGCTGAAATTCGTGTGCTCATGAGTTATTCGCCTAACAAGTCACTGCATATACAAATTGCCATTGTTAAGCTGAGAATTTCGCAAGCTGCACATTAATATCGGATCAGAGTGTTTCGAGCCGAAGGTGTGAAGACAGCGGAGCCCGCTGCCATTTCAATTTTACCAAGCCAGCGTACGAGAAGGCACTCACGCAGACGGAGGCATCTATGCACCGCGTGATCTGGACCAAAAGAAACAGAGAGAAGGAAAAGTGGGTTACGGGGCTGCAGAACCAGGTATGGAAGAGGCGCTGGTTATCAGCGTTCCTGCAAAGCCCCGCCAGGGTGTTTGTTGTGTTTCGAACATTACCTGAGAGATTACAGCAGCGCGTGCGTACGTGCACGAAGCCCATCAAAGACGATACAGCGCCTATGTGTGTCACGCTTTTCGAATTGCATTGGAACATATCCTAGAAGAAGCCTATTGATCGTCACTGTGCCAATTTACGTGCTCCCTTTCCGTGCCACTGCGCAGTCGTCATCAATGTTGCACGGCTGAAGTGGGTGCACACCTGTAGCGCGAGGTAGAACACCGTCTTCGGCGAAACGCGCTATCTTTCTCGAAATTTAACTTTGGAGTGTTGTTTGACTCAAAGTGATGCTGCTTTTCTCCCTTTCTGCAGTTTGCTGTGACCTATCTGGCTATAGCTTTATTCGTTGACTTCCAGTTTAACGCCGCCATAAATGTGTCAGTTGTGTCGGTGTGTTGGAAACGTACCAAATTGTGAAAATATTCTTAAGATCTTGATGAGGGCTAGATGGTTCATATTTAGAACTAAGGTTAAACAGCGCGAATAAAACAAGGACACAAAAACAAATACAAAAGCAGCGCTTGTCTGTGGTATTTGTTTTCTTGTGTCCTTGTTTTATTCGCGCTGTTTAACCTCAGAAAATATTCTGTTTGTGTGTGCATTATGCGTGCTGGGAAAAAGTTAACACTTCCTACCTAAAGGTATTACAAACCAACAATACAAATTATGAAGCGCCTTTCAACCATATGAAGCAGGGTTACCGCTTCTTGTTTTCCAAGAATGAAGTTTCATTTGTTTCCGAATTATTTCTCTCAACGGTAAATTTTCAGGCTCTTTACTATCTCGAACAGAGCGATTGCTTGGGCGCTTTTCCAAATATATTCGTCAGAGTGGAATGCTAAAAAGAGGTCCGTATTTCAACATGTTGAATGATGCTTAAGCGATATCCATAAAACTTTTCTGCCGATGCCGACGTGGGATGACATGATCTGAGCAAAAGCCGAACAAGAGTTTCGTATTAATTTTCTTTTTTTCATTTAAGATGCCCTAAAAACACAAGCATTTCAGAGGGCAGTGGTAATCAAAAAGCGCAATAAAGAAAAAAACAATATAGGTATTACAGAAACAAAGTACACAGGACGAATTAATAAGAAAAGAAAGCAGGAACCATTTTATATCGTATTCATAAAATGTAACGGCATTATAATAAAACAGGATACAACCAATGATTATTATGAATAAGGAAACCAGTTACCGAAGTAGATCCTATTCATAAAATGTCCCCTAGTACTTTTTTCAAAGTAGTTAAATGTTTTGAAACATTGCTATTTCCGCGTGAAGGTGATTTAATTCCACAGATGTGCGTAAAGGAAATGTGCGACTTCGTTTTGCGAGACGGTATGCCGAACTTGATATTAGGATCACACGTGTAATTGGCGGCGCCAGAAGCAATTCGCTGTGGAGTATACGCTGACAAAGTGCGTTATGTGAGGCATAGATGAAGCTGTTTGCGACGCGATGAGTAGGAAGGTAGACTAACACTTCATTTATTTATGATTATTCTTGTAGTCTTGTTATGCTTTGACTGAATAAAACGAACAGACTAGTTCGAGAACATTTCAATGGAATGTACTTGGTTTTCTCTTACTATGATCCCAGATAGACGCAGCGTGTGTGAGTTTCGGGCATATTAATGTTTAATATATAGCATCAGCTTCAAAGAAGGTGGGGGGAGGGAAAAATTGTAGCGAAGGAAATGTATTCTATTGTTTGCGTTGTTTACGGCATTGGCACAGCGAGTGGTTAAGGTTAGGTTACTGCTCAAATGTACACCCATGTATTTGACGCTATTCAGGCGGTTTGGTGGTATCCTATTTCAATAGTAATGACTCATTCACACTGAGACATTCAGCATCTGGAGCCGCACGGAACCCAGTTCGGCGGCGGCGAGATCCCCGGAATAGCCCCTCTCGCGCCGATCGCTCCCGGACCGGTTATTGCGGCAGCTGCCGCCAGACTCTCTCACCGCGGACCGACCGGAGCGCGATTCGGCAATTCGAAAGATGGCGGCCAAGCCCGATGCGGTCGTCATATCGCAGTCTTCGAACGTGTCGCGACATCGGAAATGCTCATCGAATTGGTGCGTAACCGCCCCGTCCTTTTCGAAAAGTACCACGCGAAGCACAAGGACTAAGTGACCTGACAAGGTGGTGGGACCAAGCTTCGCGCACTCTGGCAAAGCAGGACAAACCCACCAACGGCGGTGGCGTCGTCTCTTCGGCGAATGCTTCTGCGCGTGACGCAGCGCCAGAAAGGTGCTTGTCAGCAGGCCGAGCAATGCTGCCTCTTCTAGCTCAGGATTTACTGATGTCGTTGCAAGCAGTAATGAAGCGGCCAAAATAAAAACACGCGAACCCTGCGCGAGCGCACACAACTGCGCATTTTCGATAGGGTGTACTGGAAAGGGGGAGTGGGTCCACGGCGGATTCTCCGCTGATGATTCTTTTATTAAAAAATTAGTGGTGGCTCCGCACGCCGGTCGGATGCTTGCCACGTGGTAGCTGCATGGAGCTTTGACAGACGTTTCACTCTGCTGCATGTAGTTCTGATACTCGGTGGCGAAACGGTGATTTTCTTGCCCGCCTACCTGCAGCCTATAAAATGGAAAAAGCGCGACGGAAAAATTTTAACGCGATAGCGTTAAGGAGCTCGTGTCGCAGGAAAGCCGGTGTCGTCGGCGTCGGGTGTCGGCGTCGGCGGCGTTGACCGTGAGCGATAAATCACGGCAGGCGCTTCATAAATAAAAAGCAACTTCCAAGATTGGCCCGGTGGGAATCGAACCCGGGTCTCCGGAGTGTCAGACAGAGACGCTACCACTCAGCCACGAGTTCGATGCTTCCAAGCGGTGCAAACGCGCCTCTAGTGAATGCGGTGTTGCCTTCGAAACCAGCCGTGGAAAGTTATACTGCGGTGTATATCGGTAATTATGAACATGTAACGTACAGAAGTCACAATTACACGAGTTGCGAAGTGCGTTTCCGCTGCATTTCTTTTGCGCTTTCCGCACACGCAGAGCCATCTTGCGGCAAACACAGAAGACCCCCTCCTCTCAATGTACGGCGCTGCCCCGACAGGAGGCGCGCCGCGCGCGCATTGGGACCGCTGCCAGGCGCGTCGCGGGACTCCCTCTCCCCTGACGACGCTTCGCCGTGCTTCCGGTTTAGATTACTATCTATCTCTCTGCCCGTGCCGATCACGACGTTTGGCTGGCGTAGATCGTTTCCCCTCCGAGACACCGAGTTCTTTGGTTCGTTTCGTTCGCTCAGGCGCACGTTTCGTTGTCGCGCCGAACGCTGCGTTGCTCGACGTTCACCGCGTGATAGGTGGGCGCTAAGTCCGATGCGGGGCGCATCGTAAGTGATTGCTGTGCCGTAGCGCATTGTCTTATACCCCTTGGCGGGTCGACGGGAACGCTGTCGCGTCCCACTCTTGAAGGCGAAGCTTAAGCGTCCTCCAATTTTTTAAACGACACAACAACGTCGGTGCATCGAGCGGATGACAGCCACTCGGCCCGTGAGCTCGGCTCAGCCAATGTGCGCTGCCGAAATAGGCGGAGCTTAAGGAGAAGGCGACGGCAGCGCCACCGCAATTTCAGCGCTCTTTGCAACAGCCTCAGCCACGGAGGAAGGAAACTAAGGAGAGGCCCTGACGTCACTCTTTGTGAAGCAAAAGTGAAGCCGGAAGTTGACGTTGCTCATGGCGATGCTCCGCCTTTTGTGCCAACCTCGTATCTTGCTTACATCTTTCGCGAAACCACGCCGCGCTGCGCGTGGTTCCGCGCGCGGAGCGCGCGCGCTCGGGCAACATCCGGCAGAGCACGGTGCAGGTAACACAGCGCAACAAGACACGGTGACTAACGCAAACCCACCCCCACAGCGCCTTTGCCACGGCACGAAACCTGCCAGAGCAACACGTGTGAGCGCTCGAAATCAGAACAACGCCGCCATTGTGGCCCAAAAGATGTGGCCATACAGCAAAAAAATTAAAAAAGCAGCAAAAAATGAGAACCTACTACGTCATTTCCGCCACACCTTTCTCCCAGCACGCGGAGGGGGTAGGGCCTCTCCTTAGTTTCCTGCCTCCGTGGCCTCAGCGCTTGCCATAGGGTTACTATACTGACTCTAGAGGACAAGCTAACCATAGGGCCCATGCATTGAAATCGGGAACCGCAAGAGCGCCGCCATGAGCGCCGCCATGTTGCTACGCGCCGAGCTTGCCAGCTCCTGAGACGCTTGCTAGACTTGGTGACAGTAGTCAGTTTTAATCAGGCAACCGTAGCAGCGTAGCAGCATTGCGTCTCGCTTGTAGTGTCGTGATATGTAGTACGTGCAGCCGTGTGTTTGGGCTTTATAAGTTGGTTCTTTATTCTACGTTGCGGGACGGTGTGGGTGTGGTCCTTGTTGGCCGTACAGGTCGCAGTTATGCAACCGAGGGATGCTCCTGTTGAAGTTTCCGGCGGTATGCGGTTTTCAGCGGTAACGCCTGTTGCAGGAGTGTCACTCGACGAGGTTACGAGCTCGAAGCTGTGGTCAGATTCCTCGTTGGCGTTCGTAATTCTCTTCGCACGGGCGCGGTATGTTGCAAAAGCCGCTTTCGCGATCTATCGTCGCGACGATAAATCGGGTTTTTTTATTGTTATAAGTACTGATCCAGCTGTAGGGCACATGTAACCGACAAACGGAAGTCTCAGGAGAGCAGCTTAGATTATAATAAAGCAGGCGGCGCAGGAACTCCAGGGCACCCAAGGGACAGGGGGGATCAAAGCTCGAAGCAGAACGGTACGTAGGTTCGGGCCGCCGAGGCAGGTGTGTGCCAAGGAGTGTTCGCACGGACAGCTCCCCTGGCACGCGCAGCGGTGCCTCGCATGGTCGAGGTACTTTAAAGGCACCTGCGCCCATGATCTTACTTTTGCCTCGGTGCAGTGAGCACGAATAACGCGAATAATATGGAGGGCACCCGGTGCAGTCGCAAATGCGTCATGGCAAATGTAGCTCGCGTCGCCTGGCGTGTGTAGTAATATCAGAGTTGGTTGTATGAACTTTATGCATAATACGCTTTGTGACGGTACCTTAATGAAATGGGTCTAGAAAACGGTGTTGGTACATTTTTTCGTACCGCCCTAATCTTATACCACCCCCACCCCTACAAACACACACACATACCCCCTTTTTTATGTATACATACAATTCCTTGCCATGACGGATCATAGCCTCCTTTATTTTTGAAAAATAGAGGAGGCTATGGATGGATTGACCAGTTCAAGTTGGCAACTTGTCCCCCGCAGGGGCGTCTGCGTCAGCAGGCGTTTGGTGTGTTGCGACACCACGTACCCGAGCACACGAGGGTTGGGCCCAACGTTACTAGACTAGCTTCAGTTTTAAAACTTGGCGCCGTTGCGCGGAACCGCCACCCGCTCGCGCCTTCGTGGCGCTGCAGTCGCGCCCGGCTTCACTTCCTTACTAGCCGTCCGCGCAGGCGTGCCGGACTAAGCACGGGGTGCAGCGTTGGTGTAGTCTGTGGTTCGTTGTTGACAGCGAATTTCAGCAAGCATGTCATCCGTGTTATCCTTCGCCGAGTTTCTTAAGAATATTAGCAGACGATGCCGACGTGCTGCGTACCTGGCTGCATAGGCCCCTATCGGAACGATGTCGACAGTTCGGCGTACCACTTTTTCTGTGCTCCCAGCAATGCGGCGCTTCGTTCGGCGCGAAACAGAGCGATTCCTCGTGCCGACCGGGAACTCACTGCGAAATCCACGGCACATGCTCATGCCACTGCTCCCGCGTTCGTCGTCGTATTCCACAGCTGGGTATGTGGCCGTTCATCTTTCCAGCGTAGAATTTCACATTACTTCTGTCGTCGTAATGGGGCGGCCGCGTTTACGGGGGTATGAGCCATTGCTCAAGGGAGTATGAGCCACTCATGGTCATTCGTAACGGAAAGATATAATTTTGAAGAAATTTAATTTCGAAGAATCACAAGCGGCAAATCGCAGGCGAAGGGTGCTAACCACGCCGCCGAGCAAACTCGAGACACCGAACGCAAGCGGCAACTGCGGACATACCGTCAGTGACGTCGTTCTCTCTCGCAGCCGATTGTGTGTGTAACCTCATAACTGAGAAATACTTTAAAGAACCCTCGGGATTAACCCAGTGATAAACACAAGGCCGCACATTTCAGCTTCGCTGATTAAGCATCTTCACGGAATGAAAATCCGACTTTTTTTGTGTGCGCGTGGCTTCTGTGTACAAAGACCAACCTCATCTTTATTTTTGTAGCGCTTCTTTGGCGTGGTGAGGAGCTTCGCTGGAGTTGAAGATCATCCTACAATCACGCACTTTGGCCAGATATTCAGGCTCGTGAGCCTAAACTGCGCGAAACGTTGAGACGACAGCAAGAAACGACATTTAGAAAGCCAGCTTCTGCGTTTCGCTCTATGCGTTTCTTCCTTTCACGCAGTTTACCCTTCTTTCAGTATTAACGAACTGGCGCGATAAATCTTATTGCTGTAAGAGGATAGCGCTTTCTCGTGGTATCACTAATTCGGACAAGGGAGAACGCTAGCGAGTATGAAACACGCGCAAACTGCCCGTCCGCACGAGCTCAAGGCTGTGACGAGGCGTCTGCAGTGGAGCCTGATGGAACAGCGTTGCCCTCTGGCGGCTGTCACAGAAGTGGCGACAGCGGCTGTAAGCGCGCGGGCGGGGAGTTTTACAACTGAAGCTAGTCTAGTAACGTTGGGTTGGACCCTCCCGCGTGTAGCCGTGCGCGACTTAGCCGTGTCCGGGGAAAGGCGGATCCTGGAGGTTGAGCCGATGGCGGGTGTTCGGACTTTTAAGGCCCCCCGGCGGAGGCAACACACCACTTTGGCCTCTGCTTCACGTAGACTGCACCCTTGGACTGACCCACCCGGGGGAAATCGGCAGTCGCCTCTTCCTGTCCTCCTCTCCAAGTTTCGTCTTTCTCTCTCGCCTTTTTCATCTTTCCTGTCTTCTCATCACTTCTCCTCACTTCCCAGTTTCCCGGCGGCAAGGGTTAACCTTGTGTTGCTAGCCAGCCTTCGTTATGCTGTATTGGGTTATAGCAGCGATGTACGGCTGGCGTTGGCAGTGTTTCTCTAGCAGGAACTTCAATCACGTCCCCCTGTTGGGCTCCACGGTGGGTGGTCGGCATCGCTGCCAAAAACCGAACTGTACTTATGGAAAACGCTTTTCCTAAACTCCCTGATCGCCCTCAGAAACAAGGGCGCAACGAAGAGGTCTTCCAGATTTTCGGACGCCAAGTCCACAATTTTCCTCGTTTTCATATGATCCACGCAGAAAAACCAGCTAAACAAGTGGGAACAATCTCCCCGTTGCTTGTATCTAAGTCTCTTACCGAAGTTTTTGGTCCAGGATACAAGGTGTCGAGGATGGCTAGCAGTGACCTCCTCTTGGAGCTCCGCGATCAGAAGCGATTTGAGAAACTTCCTCAGCTAGTATCATTTGGGGAGACCGATGTAGTAGTAACCCCGCACCGCACGATGAATACCTCCCGCGGCGTTGTCTCGGACGATGGTTTGCTGTAGCTCACTGAGGCTGAGCTCTTGTAGGGCTTCAGCGAACAGAATGTTATAAATGTCAAAAGAATTTATATGAGGCAAGATGGTAAAGAAATTGCGACCAAACACCTAATACTTATCTTCAATTCAAGTGTCCTGCCCGAGTCAATCGAGGCCGGGTACATCAAGCTCCGTGTAAGACCGTACGTGCCAAATCCCCTCCGATGTTTCAAGTGCCAGCGTTTTGGCCACAGTTCGCAAAGCTGCCGAGGCCGCCAAACTTGTGCGAAATGCAGCGCTCATGAACACTCCTCTGAAGCTTGTGAGAATTCTTTTCACTGTGTAAAGTGATGGGGAGCACGCCGCGTACTCGCGGTCGTGTCCACCCTGGAAGAAAGAAAAATAAATCGTAACTTTCAAAGTAAAAGAGAATATCTCATTCAAGGAGGCACGCAGGCGGGTTTCATACCTGCCCAAGAAAAGTTTTGCCGATGTAACGCGTCAGGGGGCAGCGCCACAACGGTCTCCGGCGGCTGTCCGTCCCACACCCAGTGAGGCGGCAGTGACGCCATCGGCCCCCGCGGCGGCTGCAGCTAACGCTGCTATGCCAACACAGCAGATGGGGCCATCGACCCCGAAGGTGGGCGCAGCCGAGGCTGCCCCACCTCCCCGGCCCCTTCCAGCGCTGGCAACAGCCGGCGCAGCCAAATCCCTCAGGGAGCCCCATCGACCTCAGGGCTGGTGGGCGCAGGGGTCTTGCCCTCCAAGGCGAGACTCTCTCTTGTAACTTCTCGCTCGCAAGAGCACGTGTCCGGCGCCTCACAAGAGGCAATGGACACTACACCTGTCCTCAAGGCGCACCAAACGCCTAAGGAGCGGCGAGGCTCCCTCGAACGCTCCAGAAAGGGCAGAACCCCCGTTACAGGACCTCGAAAGAGCTCTATAACCTAAGGCATCACCTCCGTTTCCATACACACGACACTTATTTATTTTCAATATAGATACACAAATTATTCAATGGAATGTCAGAGGTCTTCTTAGGAACCTTGATGACGTGCAAGAGGTTATCCAAAAACACAATCCAAGAGTGCCGTGTCTACAGGAAACACACTTAAAACCACAACACACAAACTTTCTACGATCGTATGTCAAGTTCCGCAAAGATCGCGATGATGCTGTCGTATCATCAGGCGGTGTTGCCTTTTTGATTCATAAAAGTATTTCCTGTCAGCGTTTACAGCTACAAATGCCCCTTGAATCAGTGGCGGTTCGTGCTCTTCTCCCAAACAAACTTATCACTGTGTGCTCGCTCTACATACCCCGACATTACAAGTTAGCTAAACATGAATTTCAGTCCTTCATAGATGCATTGCCAGAACCTTATATTGTTCTTGGCGATTTCAATGCACACAACTACCTGTGGGGCGACCCTCGTATAGATGCGCGAGGACGGCTTGTTGAACAACACCTTTTCTCTTCTGGTGCGTGCATTCTGAATAAGAAAGAACCCACATATTACTGTCTTGCCAACAAAACCTTTTCTTCAATAGATCGCAGCATAGTTTCTCCTTCTATTCTGCCTGAACTCGAATGGGAAGTTACAAACAATCCTTACGGAAGCGACCACTTCTCCATACTGCTACGAACACATAAGGAAAGCGAATATCCACAACAGGCTACTAAGTGGAAGATTGATACAGCTGACTGGGCGAAATTCCGAACTCTCAGTAGTATTTCATGGGATGACATGTCCTCGTTAGGAATCGATGCTGCTGTGGAATATTTTACAGCCCTTATAATAGATGTCGCTACTAAATGTATATCACAAGTAAATGGCTTGGCATGCAAACGGCGCGTCCCGTGGTGGAACGACGACTGTAGGATCGCTTGTAACCAGCAGAACAAAGCATTGGGGTTGCTACGCGCCTCTCCCACTGCGGAGAATCTGTTTCACTTTAACAAAGTGAAATTGCAAGGTAGGCGAACACGCCGACAGGCTAGAAGAGAGAGTTGGCAGAAGTTTTTATCCGGTATCAACTCGTATACAGATGAGGCCAAAGTCTGGAACAGGGTTAATAGTATAAAAGGGCGACAAACATATTCACTTCCTTTGGTAAACACATAAGGTGAAACACTGAAAGATCAGGCAGACTCACTTGGGGAACACATTCGGAGCGTGTCGAGTTCAAACCATTATTCGCAATCCTTTTTGAAATACAAACAAATAGAAGAATGTAAGCCAATAATACGAAAATCCAGACAGAATGAACCTTATAACCGGCCTTTCAGTATTGCTGAGCTGAGAGCTGCCTTGAACACATGCAAAAGCACTGCACCGGGACTGCACTGGTGACGTGGCTGGCAGCAGCTGCAGCGGGCGCCGCCGGGAGTCGCACTCAAGGTCGAAGACCCGCAGCCAGACACCGTCGAGGAACGCCGCTAAACAGGTGGGCTGGGCAGTTAGATCTTCTATCGCTCTTAGCAACAAAGATTTCCCTCCCCTTCCCCAGACTCCCAAGAAAGATTGTGAGGAATGCATGCAACTGAAAGCGCTTGTAGTTTAGCAAAATGAGCAAATCAGCGCACTTCTTGTACGCATGGAGGTACTAGAAAAATTGAAAAGCAGCAAGGATGTCACAAAACGCAAAATTGACAAGAGGGACGCTCAACCGGAGCTCCCGGTAACAGCAATGGAGGCAGAGAAAATTGAATCGAGTCAATCTGAGGAAACGGCGTGGGCCAAGCGCATTCAAGCCCTCACCGAGATGGTCACACAGCTTGCCAGCCAGATCGGCTAGGTAATGTCCAAGATGGCCAAGTTCGACGCGCTAGAAGCTAATGTCAACCAGCTCATACTAACCATTCAAAAAGCTAAAAAGGGAGCCCCGTATGGGAAACCGTGCATGGGGAGTAGTCTCACGATTACCAACCTGAGCCAAGATGGCGGCCAGGCGTAGAAATAGGAAGGAAGATACAACGACCTTGGCCCAATGGAACTGTCGAGGAATTAAGGACAAAATAGGCGAATTACAACGATACATAGATAATGCGGAACACAAACCGGATATCCTTGCAATACAAGAAACCAACTTGCGACCAATACTGGCTGGGTACGTCACATACACCGATCACAGTGAGAAAAGCACAGCGATCCTAGTCCGAAGTAACATAGCTGCAACGCAGCACATTACCAGCCAGAGTGGGTGTGAACACGTTCTCTGGGAAATTCACAGCAGAGGCATAGGAAGCAAAGTCAACATCTTTATACTCAACGCATAGGGGCGGCCCTCCAAGAAGAACCTCGACATGGAGGGCGCGTTACTCGACAGCAAAGGAGAGGCGGGCAGCCGACCCCTATTGATATTAGGAAATTTCAATGCGCCTCACAGAATATGGGGCTACAAATTTTGCTCCAAGAGAGGCAGGGTGCTGGCGAATCTCATGGATCAGCACACATTAGCCTTACTCAACGAACCAGACACTCCCACCCGCATGGGCACAAGTACGACCCGGGACACCACTCCAGACCTTACCCTGCTCACTGGAACTTTAGGCGTGTCGTTGCAGAACACAGGCGTGAACCTGGGGTCTGACCATGATATCCTCAATATTAGGATCAGGGGGTCCGCTTTCAAGGCCCGAATTAGAACAACAAAGATAACTGACTGAGACAAACTGCGAAAACGGCAAGCAGCCGATGAAGACGAGGACACGAACAGCACCAAACCATATGGGGAATGGGCTAAGGAACAACTCGAGCTGGTAGAAAAATGCACCCAGAAACTTGCGACCACACTGCAGACACCCTGTGAGGACGCAAAGCTTGCCCACCTTTGGGAAGCACGACACAGCCTCACCAGATGCTGGAAGAAACAACGACACAACAAGAAACTTAGCAAACACATCCATGATCTCAACAAACAAGCTGCTGAATACGCGTCCAAGCTGTGCTGAGAGAGCTGGCTGAGCGTGTGTGATGGACTGCAGGGCACCCTTTCTATCAGGAAGACGTGGTGCCTTCTTCGTCACCTGATCGATCCTCTCGGCAGCAAGAGCGCCACAAACCGAAGCCTCACGCGCACCCCAACAACTATACTGGGGGTGCCGACAAAGTCATCAACGACCTGAAGGTCAAGTCCCTGAAAACGGAGAAGGGTGATATCGCACCTCCCGACTACGCAAGACTTACAGATGAAGCGTTAGACAAGCCATTCACTGACACCGAGTTGATCTCGGCAATCTCCGAAAGCAACAGGGGCAGCGCGCCGGGACCTGATACCATTACCTACAAGTTACTTAACAACCTCGAGCACAAGGCCCGCAGACAGCTGCTCGAGTATAAGAACCGGGTCTGGGAGTCTGGCAAACTTCCACACGAATGGAAAGAGGCAGAAGTCCGCTTCCAACCCAAGCCTGGGAAGACACCTCACATCGACATCATGCGACCGGTATCCCTCACGTCCTTCATGGGGAAGGTCATGGAACGTATGGTCAAATATTACACAGACGGCAGGAAGACATTCCCGCACCCCCGCCACTCCTTGACCAGAGCCGAACAAACAATATACAGGCAAATCCAGGCAGGATCCTTTCCCCACCCCTGCCTCCAGAACAATCTATACACAGGGAGATACAAGAACACATGTCCTCACTACAATGCATTAGGCACCCTTCGGCACGTCATAGGAGAGTGCAATTTTTCCATAGATGACCCCCCACCTATACCCATAACTAACCCCCCTGCTATCCCCACCCTCTCCTTGCGATGGGCGATCATGCTGTCCAGCCCCGCCCTGGAAGACCAGCTCCAACTGATCCACAGCGGCCAGGCGGCCCTGGAAGTATATGGAGCTCGCGAAGAGGGAGCCACCCCATCAGACGCTTAACGCGTTTCATTTCATAATGGACCAGTAAAGTTGTTTCTCTCTCTCTCTCTTGCCTGTCGCTTTCCCTCAAATGTTTCCTCGGCGACTCGGGGGACACACCCGCAGTCAAGGTGGCTTTTCGAGGTGTGCTGGCTACCTAAACGAAAGAAAAAAAAATTAGAATAATGTCGATACCAGTGCTATTGATTCTTGCCTCTTACCTGCATTTGCCCCCACAGCCTCTTGGCTGGCGGAGTCTGTATGACGGAGCTGCGGTGGCTAGGCGTAGGCATTGTCTAAGCAAAAATAAAAGGCCATTCAAATAGGGAATTATGGAAATAAATGCAGTTGTTATGTCTGCTTCTTGCACTCTTCGTGTCCAAAAGTTTTCAAACATACTGTCCAGTACACACCAGCACTTTGACTGCTTCTGCTTTTTACCTGCAGGTGTTGCTGCGAGATCCTTAGTATGGCTGCGTGCAGCATTGTAGCAGTTGGTGGAGGCATTTGAAGTGGTAGCCAAAAATATCCTTGTCTGCATGAATGCTTTCAATTTCTAAATGCAGTAGTAACTATCACTATTAGTGCAAGCCCCCCCCCCCCCCACATTTATGCGGCAAGTGCCATAGCTCGAAACTGAATTTTTCCTTTAGTGTTGCACAAGGCGTCTGATATGTCCACATTAGGCATCATGTGTTTGTTTTTATTTATCCCAGTGTGGAGAGAGCATCATTAAATTGTTTTTTTTTTATTTTTGCGTGTCTTGTTTTTTGGTTTATTTCTAAATTTATCAAGCAGCAGTCTCATGATGCTAAAGTGACTTATGTAATGGCAGTCAGCTTTTGTTTTGCAGAAAAACATCGCATTTCCTGACCCATTGTTTGACATCCCCTCACTCGCATTATTTTGCAGAGTAGTCTACCTGTATTGACTTGCTTGACCTCCACTAAAGAGTCTTGCATTTTCAAATACGACTCTTTCCTTAAAATCATTCAACACTTCTCATAATTGCTGTACCTTGGGCTTCTGATACTCTGCATTCACCAGTTTCGCTTGTTTCTGACTAGAAATGTCTTCTTTAATTTAGAGCTTAAATTTTACCTTTGGAACACACGGAAGGGCTTGCCATTGCATATCTGCATAAAAGGGAAACATGTTTTATTATACATTTGCAAAATCCAATTGAAGATTGATGAATGCAGTGTGATATGACTGAATGAGCCATAAAAGTAACTCATCTCACTTGGTAAATTAAAGCACATATTAGTGTGATGTGCAAGATACGTTACACTAACGTGGTGGGTTCTCTTGCTTATACAGCAAAATAATCGGTGCGCGAGAAAAAAATTATTTTTGCATACCCCTTGTACACACTGATTTAAGGAAAATGAGCTCGAGCTGTCCTCATGATCTACTTATTTTACGTGCGAGTATGGTCAACAAAAATGTGCCCCAGCTGCTTAGTGATAGTCGAGATTATGTCAGTATTGCATATGTGCCTGTTGTCTAAAATAATTGAATTTTGAAAATGCTCGCAGGGATTTGGTGTGCATATCTGCAGTTTATGGATACATGTAAAAGACTCAGCATCAAGTGCAAGTGAACGGTGCCACAGGCCCGGAGTCGATCATGCAAACAGATTCGCTGCACAAATTTGTGACTAGAAAAGATATTCCACATGAAATGGCATGCAAGGAATTGTTGAAAATATTGCGCAGTTAATAAAACACGTACGCTATTGATATGTGGGTTGATGCACTCGTTATGCATAACGGAGGTGAGGTGTGCAGACAGGACACAAGGGTAGAGTATTTACAACCAAACAACACGAGCGCCGCCCACTTCTCTACTCTTGTGTCCTGCCTGCACGCCTCACCTCTGTTTTGCATAATGAATCCTTACCAACTAGCTCAGCTTTCTGTCGTTCTAAGTCTCGATGCACTCGATTCCGTCCCCATTAGCCACTCGCCTCTTGATCACTTCGTGGCACAGAAATACTCGGCAAAGGCTGTTTTTCTGCTGTGGCAACAATCGCAACAATTAAACAGATTCTTTGAGTTGCTTGTGGCTTCGCCAGCACAATTCCGGTGCGCTAATCCGCCTGTCCAGCAATTTCCTACTGAAGGGAAACCTGCAAATAAAAACACCACTCCGCATGTAGAAAAATGCTCTACTGTGACGCTTCTCAAACGATTGTGATGCACCACAAGAGCTGCCTACTTGCGTGATATTCTCAACAAGGAGATACATTCGTTTACTTACATGTCAAAGTATATGCCAGAGCACTTCGGGACTTCGGTGGCACATAAGGCACGAGTGTGCCATCGCGTCCGATGTCGACGCGCGACTGCATGTCAAACCCAAACTGTACGAAACTACTACGCATCCAAAAAACTGATTCGAAACCGGAATTGGCGTCATCCTTTATTGCATGAATGCGTACATCGTCATTTACATAAGTCACGGACTTAGCGATCGTGTTCTGTAAACTTAATATTAACGCACCACCTTCATAAAGCCATCAGGTATGCGTTTTTAGATGACAAAGCATAAGGTGACCTGTACTTGTTTTCAGCTCTTTCAGTAGTAATTGCGCTGGCCACATTGACCAGTAGCAACAGGGCGGCGCCGTAGAGGTTCCCACTTTTCCGGCCCAGCTTTTCCTCTAGAGTTGTTCTACTAAATCTATGGCGCTTGCCAAACCGTCCGCTGGGCCCACTCTCCCATTCCACTACCCTCTAGTTCCGTGTTGTGGGAACATCCGGGATATGCTCCGCTTTCTTGGAGGTGAGCGTCCTACAGGGCAGATGGCTCTGTATCACGTTCCGGCGGCGTGGTGGGCAAGCAGTGTGCACGACGCGAATTTTGGTGGCAAAAGAATTCCGTTCGCTGTAGACGCCGGATTCCCCAGTGTGAACGTGCCATAGCTGAACAGTGCATTTTATGGCACACAATTGAATTTACAGCTCTCAATGTTTAAATCCATAGACGATATGTTACACCAGTTGGAAACAGCGTTAGGATCATTATGAGGACTAGGTATGCCATATAGAGATGTTATTTCACAAAATACATCGCAAACGTCACCAAACTTTATAGCAGGTCGGTAAGGCACCTAAAACGGGGAAGAGGAGTGATTACGGATCCTGGAGCTACCCCGCCGAGCGTTTGAATGGAAAGGGTTAATTAGGAATGCATGCAAATAGCTTGCTGTCAATGAATATATAACAATATTTATGCATTAGCAGCTTGTGGTTTACCATATAAAATAGTTTTTAAAAACCTAAAGACAATTGTCTCCAAAGGAGACCCAAACAGGATGATGCACGTGAATCAGACTTGTGTTTCGTTTTCTGAAGTGGCGCTAGGTATCATTTGGGCCGCGAACAAAAGGCATCTTGCTGAAAGGTATTAGACGTCCTGACTTCATGGCATCGCAGATTGCACAAAGAACCAAAAGTTCATATTGATATAACCTCAACTGAATCAACCAATTGAAGTGGGAGGCAAGGCACCGAGGCAACCAGTGGACAAGCTCTTCCAAGTAACAAAGGACGTTATAAAGAAACGACAAAAATGAAAGTGTCCAACTGAAGAGATAAGCTAGAATTCGGGGAACAGTAAAAACTCGTCAACAAGGCGAAAAAAGGAGTTATTTGAAATTGTATGTGAGAAAGACTGAAGAAGCCTTAAATCAATGAGAAGGATAGTTGGCATATGACAAACGAAGCTGTATTCACTGAAAGACAAGAAGGGTAATATCATCGGCAATCTCGAAGGTATAGTAAAAGCAATGAAAGAATTCCATACCTACATCTACAGTACCCAGAAGAACCACGACACCTCTATTAGAAGCAGTAGTCAACTGGTTGCAGATACTCCTCCTATAACTTGCGACGAGCTCAGAAGGGTCTTGCTAGACATGAAACGGGGAAAAGTGGCAGGAAAAGATGCAATAACAGTCGATTTAGGCAAAGGCGGAGGAGAGATAATGCTTGGAAAAGTGGCGACTCTCTATACGAGGTGTCTATCGGCTGCAAGGGTCCCAGAAAACAAGAAGAATGCAAAAATTATACCAATCGAACACAAAGGGAGACGTTAAAGAATTGAAAAATTATAGGCCCAGTATTGTACAAAATATAGACCAAGATTATTTGCAATTAAATAAGGATTACTCCGGACTTTAGTCAAGGGTAGCCCTTAGGTTGTTCCCTTAGTCAAGCAAGGGAACACCCTAGCTTCAGGTTGGGATACTGTACAACGGATCACAACGACGTCATTAATCATGTAGTTGAGAAATCCGCAAAATACAAGCAGCTTCTGTATATGGCTTTCGTAGGTCTTAGGTTTCATAGGATTCAGTAGAGATACCAGCAGCCATAGGGGCATTACGTAATCAATGAGTTTAGAGTGCTTACGTAAATATTTTGGAAACTACCTACAGAGATCACAGATACCTTAATTCTACACAAAAAAGTAGGAAGACATCTATAAAGAAAGAGGTCAGACAAAGACACAGAATCTTTCTAGTGCTATTCACTGCGTGCCTGGAAGAAGTTCTCAAGCCATTAAACTGGGAAGGCTTAGGAGTAATGATCACCGGCGAATATCTCAGCAACCTTCGGTTTGCAGATGACATTGTTTTATTCAGCAACACTGCAGATGAGTTGCAACAAATGATTGAGGGCCTTAACAGAGAGAGTGTAGGAGTGGGGTGGAAGATTAATATGCAGCGGACAAAGATAATGATCATTGAGCAAGGGAACAAGAGTTCAGGATCACCAGTCAGCCTCTAAGTCTGTGAAGGAGTACGTTTACCAAGGTCAATTAATCACAAGAAACCCTGATCATGAGAGCGAAAGTTTAACACCTGCATACTGGCTAGATGGTGCATTGCAGATCGACGTAAAATAAGCGCGCTGGAAGACACACACAAGAGCCGCGAAAGACACAGGACACATCTCACATCTACTGCAGCCATGCCAGCAAATATAACGCTGAACCTATGGCATGCGCAGCGCATAACAATGGAAAAAAACCGTATTGACAAGGGAACCCAAATCATTAACACTACAATACACGTTCAAGAAACTTTATTTCTGCCCCGACGGGTTTCACAGACGTATCGCTGACACATTTATCTCCCCTTTTCCTGATATAAAATGCTTCCAATAATTCACGCGCAGTCTTATCGCGACCTTTGCTTGGATTCTTATATTACTCAGTCGCTGTTCACACGCTGTGCAGTTGGCGCAATTATCAGCCAAATTTGTCCCACCTACCCTACTAGCCCTCAAATGATCCCCTGCCCGGACATTAATGCAGTGCCAAGTCTGGCCAATGTAAGCCATCCCACAGGTCCACTGTATCTCGTGCACGGCCCCCGTACAGCAGTTAACAAACTGATCGGCATGCATTTTCCTGCTAACGCTCGGATTTCCATCACGCGAAATGTGTGAGCACTGCTGGGCGAACTTCTTCGGATCAGAGAACGCCACAGGCATGCCATGTCGGTTCGCCGCTTATATATGTCGGTTCGACGAGAACATATAGCCAATTGGATCATTGTTCTAGAGAAAACTCAATACTTGATTTGAGTTCTTAGTTCTGAAGGGGTCCTGAATCTGCAGGAAATTTAAGTGTTTCTGAAGGTACTTGCTCAAAGCATGCTGCCAAGTACCGTTTTCACTAACAACACAGCTAAAAGGAACTTTTGGCTTATGTGTTTTGGCCGTAAGAAACGCATACAGGGCACTGCACCTAGTATCCAGAATTACATTTGCTAATCTGTCTAGCTGCAAGTCATCGCTCATAGCAACCGCCTCGCACTTCACTCTAGTGGCGCTGGATTTTATTTCCGTGAAATTCTTGGCGATAGCCTGCTGCTCCCTCTTGTGGAATTCTTCCTCTGTCAGCACCAAGAAGCCTCCTTTGTCTGATACAAGCAGTCGTAAATTACTGTTTTGGAAGAAGGACACAGCCTCCTTTAACACATCCTTAGAGCGGCGATCCTTGTAGTTTTCATCAGCGCATCCACACCGTTAAGCAAGCATCTTTATTTGGTTTCTCTTGACGCCTTTCCAGCAGTTTAACGGTTCAGGGCCAGCATCTCATGTCCCCCATCCGGCACTACCAATTTGATGGCACTGAACCGTCAAATTGCTAGTGGGGGAATCCG
Source organism: Dermacentor albipictus (assembly GCF_038994185.2). Lineage (NCBI taxonomy): Eukaryota > Metazoa > Arthropoda > Arachnida > Ixodida > Ixodidae > Dermacentor > Dermacentor albipictus. Next base: position 1,781,685 of record NW_027225585.1, on the reverse strand, counting down.
GAATAATTCTGACCACTAGGGGATCTTTAACGTGCCCGCAAAGTGCGGGTCGAGGGCGTTTTTGCATTTCGCCGGGATTTGATCGCGCGAGTTGTGCTTAGCAGCGCAATACCACAGACGCTGAGTCACCGCGTGCGGCGGGAGTCCGGAGGATTGACAACGATTGACAACAGTCCGGTGAGGCAGACAACGGTGATGCTCTTTGGCACCGTTTCTCCTCAAGCAGCTTAAATGCCTGTACGCTTTTGCAGTTTTCTGGAAGATCCGTGGGCAAGAAGACGCGCGGACAGCAACCAGCCATTTAATTCCCGAAAGCTCGTACATTAAACCAAAGCGCTTAGGTACAGTTGAGGCATCGTGTCTAGACTTGCAGATTGCAGATTACGCTAGCTGCGTTTCCTCGCGTATCTATCGGATCTTTGGCACCTCACCTTATATCTTCAATCACTGACTGGTGCCGGTGTACCCGAAAGTTAGTTTCCAACTGGTAAATTGACTCTTCACTGCCGTATCATTTACAAGTAGGGCATGAATGCCGGATCAAATCTTACGATGACACATTTTGTTATAATCAACAGGAATCGAAAAAAATTGTTCGAACTTTGTCATGTGCTTTTCAAAGAGGTGTCCATGAAATTCAACGTATTGCCGCCAGCGAGGCCCCGCGTTAAACAGTCCTTGAATGAAATGTCTTCTTATCCTTGACCTTGAGGTCATCAGATGTAATCATGTGAACTTGCACGATCCTTCTGGTGCGTTATATTTCCTTCCGCGTCTTTGAACGATTGCTCCGCCCCTATACTGTTTTCAATCATGTATGTTTCATCGGTGGAGCATGATTAAGTAAGCTCCTCTGGTCGCCGAAGGCATTGGCCTTCAACGCACCGCCATCGAGGACCCCAAGGACACGAGACATTGCCTGAATGCGCGTGCCCTCAGCCAACATCGTTACGCCACTACATCCTGTTTCGTGTACGTAATCGGTGATACACGAATCGATGGGGTGTCTGGTAAATGTGATGTGCGATGGCGTTAGTTTGCGACGGAAGTGAGGCGGTATTATGCCACAGACATTTCCCTTGGGCTCTTCTTGTCCGTGCAGGATATGCCTCAACACCGCGAACAGTGGGAGACCGACAATGGAATCCAACTTGGAGCATCATTGTTCGATGCTCTAACCAGTTAGCAGTGGTCACACGCATACTCTTTTCATTCTAAAGAAAAAGAGAGAGCTGCACGATATACCAATACCCCTATGATAGCACAATACTGGCTTACTCCGATGCATGACGTCATGCTAACTGCCCGAAATTTCCATGGGCAAGGCTGGCATGATGAAAGCGGTGGGATAGTTATTAAAGTGGGAATAATAACAAACATTGAATCTATATCTTACTGCGAAGTATTGTTTGCCACATTCCTGACCCTTTATTGTAGATGGCTATTGCCCTTCACGCAACACTTCGGTCCTCTATTAAAAAAGCAGTGGGAGACCGGGAATGGAGCCGAACTTGGAGCATCATTGTTTAATGCCCTAACCACTTGGCAATGGTCACACACACAATCTTTTCATTCTAAAGCCGTCTAGCTCTTGGAGTTGTTTGGCACATGTATCACGTGACAGCTTGCGCTTGAGACAGCGTGTTAGACTGCTGCCTCATGTTCTCCGGGGTCGGCCCGCATTCCCGAGTTCTCTGTTAACAGCAGCTGATTGTTGCGTGGAAAGTGTGTGGCGCTGTACGGCTTTTATGATCGACCTACGCCTGGCAGGTTTTTAAAGCTTCATTGTCGTAGTGCCTACGCCAACGTCGCATTAACATACACAGCACGACATAGCCAAATAGCGAGTATCTCAGTGAACGTTTCCTTTTTCTTTCAATTCAATTCAATTCAGTTTATTTTTCATTAATAATAATTTGTACAAAGGAACTAATGGGCCAGTAGCTAAAGGCTAGTGTAGGCCCATAGTCATATATGTAGCAACAGCTACAATGTCATACACATATCTAGTTATTAGTAATGCAACCTAATACAGTTAGGTGGATACATACAATTAGAACCATTAAAGAACAAAACAGTGCTCAACAATCACTAGTAATAAAACAGAACTGTTATTGGGAATAAATCCAAATAAAAAAAGGCGTCAGGCAGGGAGATACGATACCTCCAATGCTATTCACAGCGTGTTTACAGGAGGTATTCAGAGACCTGGATTGGGAAGAATTGGGGATAAAAGTTAATGGAGAATACCTTAGTAACTTGCGATTCGCTGATGATATTGCCTTGCTTAGGAACTCAGGGGACCAATTGCAATGCATGCTTACTGGCCTGGAGAGGCAAAGCAGAAGAGTGGGTCTAAAAATTAATCTGCAGAAAACTAAAGTAATGCTTAACAGTCTCGGAAGAGAACAGCAATTTACAATAGGCAGCGAGGCACTGGAAGTCGTAAGGGAATACATCTACTTAGGGCAGGTAGTGACGGCGGATCCGGATCATGAGACGGAAATAATCAGAAGAATAAGAATGGGCTGGGGTGCGTTTGGCAGGCATTCTCAGATCATGAACAGCAGGTTGCCGTTATCCCTCAAGAGAAAAGTATATAATAGCTGTGTCTTACCAGTACTCACCTACGGGGCAGAAACCTGGAGGCTTGCGAAAAGGGTTCTACTCAAATTGAGGACGACGCAACGAGCTATGGAAAGAAGAATGATAGGTGTAACGTTAAGGGATAAGAAAAGAGCAGATTGGGTGAGGGAACAAACGCAAGTTAATGACATCTTAGTTGAAATCAAGAGAAAGAAATGGGCATGGGCAGGACATGTAATGAGGAAGGAAGATAACCGATGGTCATTAAGAGTTACAGAATGGATTCCAAGGGAAGGGAAGCGTAGCAAAGGGCTGCAGAAAGTTAGGTGGGCGGATGAGATTAAGAAGTTTGCAGGCACGGCATGGCCACAATTAGTACATGACCGGGGTTGTTGGAGAAGTATGGGATAGGCCTTTGCCCTGCAGTGGGCGTAACCAGGCTGATGATGATGATGATGTTAGTAAAATGCACACACACACAGAAAAAAGAAATAGCATAATATACGTAGAAGTAACATATTTGCAAAGGTATGTGCTCAAGTGTTTAGGCGTTCTGAATAGACCCAAGAAGGAATAATCTTGCACAGTATGAAAGAAGGGGAGAACCAGACTGACAGAAAATCACGTACTTTTTGATAAGTATATTTTTTTTACAGCAGACCTGGAATGGTTGGCCATTTTTACTTCAACAGGTACTGTGTTCAAAATTTTGGCACCATGAAACTGAAGTAGTCGTTGGCCATGCGTGTTACGAGTCAAGGGTAGGTTGAAATTTATATTTGTTGCACCCCTTGTATTGCGATAAGGTGTAATAAACAGGCTTGGTGATAATGAGCGATTCCCACGCAAAATACTGTTAATAAAAATGGCAACTTTCATTTCGCATCGCAGAGGTAATGGTAATATACCGAGATGACCGAACAGCATGTCACTGTTATCATGTGGGCTTGTGTATGTCATAATGCGCAAGGCCCTTTTCTGTACCCGAAAGACGGGATCTACGTATGTTTTATATGTGCTAGAGAATGATTCAGAACAGTATATGACGTGACAGTGAAATATGCAAAAGAACTTTAGGTACTAAGGTCAAAATATTCTCTGCATTTTATTAATAAATAGCAAGTCGAAGCTCATTTCGCGCATATACTAGATATGTGTGATCTCCAGTTCAAGTTGCAGTCCAATAATACCTCTAAATATTTTATGTGGTCGAGCTGTTCACCTAGAAGGTGAATTTGCATGACTATTGTGTCACCCCTGGAATAACGGGAGTCGAATACTACGTATTTTGTCTTATTTCTGTTTAGTGTTAATTTATTACATGCAAACCAAGCTTGTTCAAATTTATTTACTTGTTCAAAAGAACCTTACAGGCCCTATGGCAGGGCATAAAGTAAGGGGGGCATATTAAGGAGTAAAGGTATCAAAAGTTGAAATTTCCAACAGGAACAGGGCTATAAAAAGATTACCGTGTTACACAATATTAAAGGCACAAGGAATAGAAAGCAACATCTGAAGGCACACGAACACTTGTTACTCTTAACAGAGCAGAAGGAATACCGTTTGATAACTCGCTGTTTATAGTGTTCTGCAATACGCCAAGGGATTTACCTGAAAATAATAGCGTGGTATCGTCAGCGTACGCTGCACATGTTGATGGTTTTAGTATTGATGGGCGGTCATTGACATATAGCGAGAACAGTATGGGCCCCAAAAGTGATCCTTGCGGAACTCCTGTAACCATAGTAATATACTGAGAAGCAAAGGAGCCGAATTTTGCATATTGTTTTCTGCCATTTAGGTAGCTTCAAAAAAGGTCCATTGAAATTTCGCTAAAACCATAAGTTCGTAATTTTTTTCAGAAGTATGGAATGACAGACCGTGTCAAATGCTTTCTCTAACTCTAAGAATAACCGTGTGGCAAACTCGTTTTTGTGTAGAGCTGTGTATATGCTCTGGGTTAGTTCTAACACTGCTGATGACGTTGATCAATTGGCTCTAAATCCATGTTGAGAATCTGTTAGAAGCTTGTTTTCGTTTAGGTAGTGCTTCAGTTGAGCCGCGATGACCTTTTCAGATACAGTATTTATTATGCTAAGCGCAGAGATAAGCCGATAGCTTCCAGGGTCATTGACGTCGCCACATTTATATATAGGAGAAACTCTTGCGTTCTTTAAGATGTCAAGGTATGTGCCTCGGCTTTTACAGTTAATAATTATTTTAATGAGTACTGGCACAAGAATATCCATATTGTCTTTCAATGCTTTTACGGTAATGTCATCATGGCCAGTAGATTTGTAGTAAGGCATGCCTGATATAATTGAGGTTATGGTATGCTCGTCCACTTGATCCAAGAAAAAACTTGCACGGATGATGAGGCAATCGACATTGCTTTCACTAACTGGAATACGCTCAGCTAGCTTTGGGCCAATGCTAGTAAAGTACGCATTAAAAGTGTCGGTGCACTTGGCATCGATATGTTCACGAGTGATCGGTTTTTTTCTTTGGGTTATCAATTACTCCTTTTATAATTTCCACACATTTCTTTTGTATTCCTTTGTGCTTGTTTTATTAAGAAAGTGTTGTATGCCTTTTTTTCCGCCTCCGGTTAAAAGCTACTACGTGGTTACAAGATATTCGCACATTTTACAAATAATAAGTGTTATCTCTCTGTTTTTTTCCATTTTTGGTACCACCAGTCCTTTTCTTTTATTGCTGTAAATATGGTGTTCTTCATCCATGGGCAGAAAGGTTCCTGGTATTTGTGTTGTTTATATGTGGTACACTGATATATCATGTGTGTTAATGCATTTGCAAAGTTAATGCATTCGATATGAGCGTCCCTGCTAAATTCATCTTGAAATTCGTTTTCCTTCATTTTTGCCGAATTTTTTTTGTAATTTCGTAGTCCATCCCGAAGTCACAACACTGTATGTCCCAGAAGACCCAAATACAGATCTGCTATAATTCGCTCCTTGCAAAGAACGCTTTAGTTTCCAAGCCCTTGATTTTCTGTCAACACTGAGCTTTTGCTGGCAGTAATTTCTTCCCAGCTAGCCAAATTATCTTGAGTCAGCATGCTGACACTACCGATGACTTGAAATGCAGACTATTTGGATTAAAATTCTTTGCTTTGCAAGTCTTTTTGAAGGAAAGGTGGCACTTATAGATTTCTATTCTGGATGCAAGTGAGATGAACCAGTAAGTCTCGGTTAGAATGTTCAGTCAATAGGTTCGGTAGAAAGCGTTGTCAAGGGCTCCACGAAAATTCATTTACTTGCGTAACATGATTTGTGAAGCTGCCGTCACTGACCAAGTAAGTGATTATTATCACGTTAGAGACGAGACGAATTTTCATCAAACCTTTACCTGCTACACAACTAAACACAAGATGCAACCAACATTTGCAAGTTCGTTTCACACATCTACAAAAGTCACCGGTGAGTGCCACCTTTTCTTCAACCACACTTGCAAAGCCAGGAGCCTAATCTTGAAAAGCCTGCATTTGAAAACATCAGTAGCGTCAGCTTGGGGCCTCAAAATAATTCAGGAAGCTGAAAAGAAATTATTGACAGCACAAGTATGTAAACAGAAAATGAAGGGCATCAAAGCTGATCCCTTCTTCGCAATGTTCCAACTAAAGGGTCATAGTTCACTATTTGCGCGATGCAAAACTTCATGGCAACTTGATGCCGATGCTAAGCAAGCACAGTGGCCCCTACCCCAGATAGTTGCAAGAAAAAACAAACTTTATGCCCTCAGACAAATGCACCCACTCCAAGCCTGAAATTATGTTTAAAATGCCTTCCTCAACTACAGTGAACCTAAACCTGCTCTTTTGGGTAAGGGAACAATTATTAACACTGGTGTCTTGCCTGACTCAATGAGAATCATTTGCGCCGTGAATGGTGACATTAGTGCACTTCCTTCCAAAGATGAGGCCCACACCTGGACATTTAGTGCGCTGTACAAAGTGCACAAGCATATCCCACAAGCTTGTCTGCTTTAGTGTGAGCGAAAACACGTATGATGCTCCAAAATCCATCGATCCAACCTACGCAAACCCAAACCAACACACCTAGCTTGTTCAGTGCCGAGAAAAGTAGGCTCACGTCAGCTTTTCTGACAATTCTTTCTCGCCATGGCAGAAGCTTGCTTTGCTGTGCAGGCACATCAATAATTAAGAGGCATGCCTCACTACCTATGGAGAAAGCATGCAATAAAGGGTTTGTAGCGCACGGAGGTGTTAATGGATATTAAATGCCACTATCGTGGAGTAGACACTACGTCGGAAAAACAAGCCAATGTATAAACGACTGGATTTGCAACCATGTTACTTGGTGCTCAGGTCATTTGGCAGCCACTTGGTAGCGCACAGCTCCCTTGTATTATTTTGTTCTAAAACTGTGCAACTGTGGCAATGTATAAGGACCATAGGGCTGGCCAAATTTGTGAGGCTCTTCTTATATGTGTGACAGGGAATGTGCAAGTTGGCGTTCCCTCCAGAGGATTATAAAGATTGCAAGATTCCTTATTTATCATTGTAAAAGAAGTGTCATAGTAGCCATGCCACGTGTCGCATTTGCAGTTGTGCCAGCAACGTGTATTGCCGATTTATCTGTTCTTGCCCTTTCCCCTCTCACTTGACATTGGTGTGCAAGCAGTAAAATTGGATAGTTGTTAGACTGCGTTATGTGCTGTCACCTCCTTACCTTTCTTATGAATTGTGCATTAAATGAGGCTTTTTTCTTGGAGACAGACTGCTACTTTAAGGTGTAAACAAGCTCCATGGCAGTTTGCATTTAAGGAGTGTAAGCATCTTCTGAAAACATGTACATGAGGAACACTGCAAAAAGAGCACTTTAAAAAAAGAACACGAGTTTATTTATCACCAAGGCCAACCCTTGTGTCTTCTCAAATATTTATCAAAATAAAACTCAAAACGGATACTGAGGTGCAAGGCGTCCATATCATATTGCCTTGTGAAAGCACAGTGGTGCCTCGATGTTGTGGGACCAAATCGGACGTGGAGATCAGCCCTGATCAGCAACACAGCAGCGTGCTTACTCTTGTTCTGCAGGTCCAGCCACACCTGCATTAAAACAAGTGAGCTTAGTGTCACAAGAGTATAGCATAAAAAGTGGCACTGTGAACAAAGCAATACTTATTAGGTATACGTAGGAATGAAATGCTAATATTGGCCCACAGAAAGCTTTAAGTAACAAAGCCTGCAAGGTAAAAAAATGCAATGAATGGGCCATCTGTACAAGAACAATAATCGAAGGCCCCTTCACTGTTTCACTCCCTCCTCCTCGTCGTGCAGAGATGGCTGTCAGGTTAAGTAAACTGGACCAGATGGCCCCATAGTGTAAGCAAAGGTGGTCACTTCGTGGGCCAATTATGATAGCATAGCACGACATGCATTCCTACAGTCATATTTATGTGTTCTGTAATGCTAGCCATCCTGTAGGCCTTTCAGTGTCAAAGTACCCATAACCCTAACAGCGTGACCCAGTAGGGATAACCAAGAAGTGTCCACAGCAGCACAACTCAGTATATCTATCATGAGGCTTTCGTTACACTGTTATAACTCTCCTTCTATTGCTTGAACCCAATTTTTCTCAAGAGAATACAAGCTTGAAGCACCTGCACAAGCTGAATGCACCAGGGCACCATAAAAAACACCACATTATCTTCCTACCCAATTCCACGTTTAATATAAGACTGGCAAGTTCAGTATCATGTGTAGAACAAACCACATAGTTCTGTATCAAGTAATGCTCCACTACCTGTGAAAACAAAGCATGCAAAAAAGAGCACGTAGAGCACAGGAGTGTTGATGGGTATGAAATACCACTTTCGTGCAGTAGACACTACGTCAGTGAAACAGGTCAATGTATAAATGACTGGATTTGCAATCATGGTAGCTTGATGCTGAGGTCATTTGGCGGTCCCTTGGTAGTGCAAAGCTGACTTGCATTATTTTATTTGAAAACTGTGCAACTGTGGCAATGTATAAGGAGCATAGGACTGGCAAGATTTGTGAGCCTTTGCTTGTATTTGTGACAAGGAATCTGCAAATTGGTGTCCCCTCTAGAGGATTATCAAGATAGCAAGTTTGCTTATTTATCAATGTAAAACAAGGGGCATAGCAGCCATGTCGTGTGTCGCATTCCCAGTTGTGCGAGCGACATGCATTGTTGATTTATCTGCTCTCGCCCTTTGGCCTCTCGCTTTATATTCCTGTGCAAGCAGTAAATTTGGATGGGTGTTAGACAGTGTTATGTCCTGTCATCTATTTACCTTTCTTATGAATTGTGCGTTAACTAAGGCTCTTTTCTTGGTGAAAAAGTGCTACTTTAAGGCATAAACAAGTTGCATGGCAGTTCGCCTTTAAGGAGTGTAAGCATCCTCTGAAAACATGTACATGCATTTAAGGAGTGTAAGCATCCTCTGAGAACATGTACATGAGGAACATTGCAAGAAGAGCACTTAAAAAAAAGCACACGAGTGTATTTATCACCAAGGCCAACCCTCATGTCTTCTTAACATATTTCTCAAAGCTGATACTGAGGTGCAAGGTGTCCATATCATATTACCTCGTCAATGAAGCAAAGCACAGTTGTGCCTGTATGTTGTGGGACCAACTTAAACGTAGAGATCAGCATTGATCAGCAACACAGTAGTCTGCTTACACTGTTTCTGCAGGCCCAACCACACCTGCATTAAAACAAGTGAGCTTAGTATCACAAGAATATAATATAAAAAGGACACTGTGAAGAAAGCAATTCTCATTAGGTATAAATAGGATATAATGCTGATATTTGCCCATAGAAAGCAATGAGTAACAACACGTGAAAGATAACAAAAGTGCAACGTATGATCCATCTGTGCAAAAAGATTATTTGAAGGTCCCTTTTTTTGCTTCCGTCAGCCAATTACCTATTTCAAATTGATCATTGTAAAATGCATGCAAAGTACAACATGGCTTCGAGGGTACCACATACTACTGAAATTCACATCAGCCAAATTCAGCAGTCAACACCAAAATCAAGCCTCTAGAAGTTGTGCATAGGAGCAAGTTGACAGAATAATGATGAGGAGAAAGTAAGGGAGATGGTGCCACTATAGCATAGTTCAAGCTCTATCCCACATCATGTGCAGAAGTGCAAAGAATACCCAGCTTTCGTTTATACTCTCACCTGTGGCCACTGCACCAGGTTGACTGGCATGCATAACAAGCAGTTTGTGATAACACATTATTACGACCTGCAACTGATGTGACATCAGAGATCAGGGGCCATACAACGTAAAACTATTCCAAAATGTTTTATTCCAATCTCCTGATGCCAAATTTGCGTCACCACCTACGCAAGCATCTAACGGTCACCCTCAGGGTTATCCGAATAGACCAATCAAACGGTCTCCTCGTTCATAGGAGGTCACATTTGTTTCCTTGAAGAACGAATAACATTGCCTACACTGAGCAGCTCGTCTTATATAATTGGCTAAGAAGAGGCGAGGAGCACGCTCTATTAGAGAGGGATTCGATGGGGCCTAGCCACTGCACTGCAAATTGATAACCGGATGAAGAGGGTGGTGCCGGTGTTTGCGATTGGTCCGTTTTCCCTTACTTAGCTTGCGGTGGCTAGTGGAAAATCGCGGCGGCATGCAACAGAAGCCTAAGAATGACGTTAAAACGGATCCTAAGCAAAGAAGAGTTGGCAGAACCAGCTCGTGAACGTGCCAAAAGTGCTCGAATACGTTACACAGCTACGCAAAACGTTTCGTCATACGCAAATAAACCCATACTCTCCGGCAGGTGCGAGTTGCTAGTGCCGGAGCGATTGGCGGCAGCCATCTTGTATTCATTTCGGAACGGGGCAGCCACTGGCTAGTCAGAAGAAAATTCAGTTTTGTTCGGCATAATAATGCATCTTTAACGCATACACGTCACTTTGATGGAGTGAGTTTTTGCGGTTTTGTGACGTCGCGTTACAAGCAGGTGAAGAGGGTGCAGCCCGAAAAGTTTTCACTAATGGGCGTCTTGCGCTGGAGTTTGAGGTATAGTAGCGGCGCCTGGTGGCGGCGCGGGAAACGACATCTGGATCGTACCAGCTTTGGTCGTATTGAGCCCTGGCTGTGGCGAAGCACGTTTCTAGGCCGAGTTTTGCGTCGATTCGCACTTTTTTCTGCCCTGTTGCGAGTGCGAAAAGGCTCGTCACTTGTCGCAGACCATGCCGACCACGCTGCGAGCTCGCCGCAGCCTATAGTTTAACGAAAACGGGCTCTCCGTGTGCTGTGGGACGCAATGCTGGGAGCAGATGGAATCGGTGGCGCCGATCCGGAGAGACCTAGCCCAGCCTCGAGAACGCGTCACCCTCATTACTTCTGCGTCGTGGGCTGCCATGAACAAGAAGGCCTGAATCCCAACATCATATTCTGCCGTTTTCCTTCAAGGCCTCACGAAGTGGAGCGTCGGGCGCGCTGCATAGCTGCAGTTCGTCGTGCTGAGTAAGCGAAACTTCGCGCCATGCTGACTACTTCGCCTGTCATGAAGCTTGCTTGATTATCTGCGTTCTAATGTTCGGTCTTTTGCACCTACAGTCCCGACAGCAGACCGACATAGCAGCAGGCATGGCTGGTAATTCACGATTCGAGACCCGGCCACAGCGACAATTAACAATTCGACCGATGCGAAGTGGTGAAGTGACCAGGTGTGTGCAAATGAGCACAAATGGTCGGGCTCATTCGATGACAATTCACTACTCCACTACGAGCAGCACAGGTTAAGAGAGTTAAATGCGCTCATCCTTGATCTCAAGCCAGCACGTTGAGGCAACGCAGCAAGGCAGTATTGATTGCAGCACATCGATGTTCGAGCGCTGTCATTAAAACCTACATCAAGCGAGCGGCATACGAGCTCGCGCTGCAGCGCAATTCGCACGTACCTGCGAGCTCATATGCATTGCATCAGTTATTACCAGTTACTAAAAAGGACAGATGGCCGCTACTACAACGCAGGCATAACTACTTGTTTAGCGGCATGCAGTCAAAAAAGATTGCAGGAGGCCCGCCGTTTCGCGGCATGTCGAAAGACCACTGCCGTCGCGGCGCGTACGATCGTGCGCTCGAGCAGTTCGTACATCGCGGCGCGTACCGTCGTGTGCTCGAGCAGTTCCGTACACATGATGTCTGCTTATCGCCGCTGTGGATTCATTTATAGCAAGCATTTCCTCGCGTTTGTGCGCCTGAATCTAGCAGCTAGCGTGCAAACCTTACCTGAAGTTCCACTTCGTACGCGACTCGCTTCACTTGCGATTGAAACGGTGCTAAAACTTCGCCGCCAAATTCTTGAACGGCGTACACGTATTCGGCACTGCATAATTTCTTGCCTTTACGCAGCGTGCCACCCCTGAAAAAATCTTCGGCACCCGATATGCGCTGCAGGCCGTGAAACAACACAACCGAAAGTGGCGGGTCCATAGTGTAAACGTGCTTTCCGAAGCAGACGACCGAGCTTGGTACGACCCATTTTAGCGCAGAGGGCGCTTTTTAGTACCTTTTTCGCAGCGCCCCCTGGGCAGTGCAAGAGCCCCATAGCCGAGGGCTAAGGCGAAAAGGTGTCGAATCAGAAATAACTTTTTTCTTTTGTTCTGTTAACTCATGCATAATAGTGTGTACACGTTATATCAGATGGGAAACTATCGCGGTTTTCGTGACGTCGCGTTACTGAGAGGTGCAGTGGGGGTGGTCCAAGAAAGTTGTTGACCAATCATGGAGCGCTGATTGTAGAATTGGAATAGAAAAGTTTGGAATAGTTATACGTTACACTGCCCCAGCTTCAAGCTTGACACTAAGTTCAGTTCAGTTCAGTTTTATTTCCTTAAAGATCCCTTTGTTAGGGATATTACATAAGGGGTGGGTACAGTTGATAATGCAAACATAAACACAGGTATTGTACAAAAGATTGTACAAGAAAGCTACATTTTCGCAAGTGCATAAAAACAGAAAGAATGTCGGGTGAACGATGTCGGGTGAGTGTTTGCAGCGATGTGGTGGGGAAGGGCGTTCCAATCTGATGCTGTGCGGGAAAAAAAGACGAGGAAAACGTAGTTGTGTGGGAGCGTGGGCGTAAGACTGTAATGGGTGCCCATTTCGTAGCGATATGCGTGCGGGTGGTGTGATATATGGCTCGTGAAATAATGAATGAATGTGTGGTTTTTATTGGCGCAAGGGCCAGGTATGGCCAAAGAGCGCCATGCAAGTGTTAGTGATTTCGCAGTGGAGTTATGAATTCTGTGAAGTTGAGGTGACGTGGCTGTAAAGGGGCCTAAAATATAGTCACTGTAAGGTGCGTAAAATGTACATGTAATAAAATTATGGCGATGACAAATGACGTGTACTATGTGCATTAAGGTGCATTGCAAAATAATGATATGGTATAAAGAAATGCATAGGTTTCTAAAATTAACTTTTCCAATTCAATGTTATTTCCCAGAAACATCTGGACGGCTTCCTGGCTAAAAGCTGCTAGAGCAGCTTGACAAAAGGCGCAGGAAGCCGTTACAAGGCATAGCGGACAAGTCACATAAAAAAAACAGGTATAATCGCAAGCAATGGAATGACCTCGTTAATCGCAAGCAATGGAGCACCATGGCCTCGTTAGAGCCCTTGAGACACAAGGGCCTGGAGGCATGTGCTATATAATACAACTATCACAGCGGCATCCTCTGCAGAGAGGATGCGCTACGAATTTATTGGGCTCATAACATGTAGGACAACCTCATTCAAAAAATTGAAGACTGATTTGGTGTTGAAAAATGGTTCTTTACGAAGAAGCATAGCTGGGTGAAGAGGTATGTAATAACGATATGCAAGAGAAAAATGCTCCTTTCTTTCAGGTTCGGCTTCGCGACACTCCAAGAGGACGTGGAGGACGGTCAGTCTCTCACCACATCGACCACAGGTTGACGGTTCATTTCCAGTAGGAAGAAAATTGTGTGTACCAAATGTGTGCCCTATTCTGAGGCGGCAGAATCGGACATCTGTTCGCCGTGATTTTGATGGGGAGGACCTAAAACCTAGCTGTGGCTTTATAACGTACAGTTTATTGTTTATTTCTGCGTTCCACATGCGTTGCCAGTGTTGTCGCAGTTTCTTACGCAAGAAAAGCTTCAGATCTGTGACCAGGACAGCAGCTGCAGAAGAAGTGTTTAGTGATGTGAGTGATGAGGCCATTTTATCAGCCAATACATTACCCTCGATACCTCTATGGCCACGTACCCAGCATATTACTACATGTATATAGGATATATAAATACTGCATAAGAGGGAGTAAAGTTCAATGAATACAGGATTTTTAAGCTTTTGTAATGAAAATAACGCTTTTACGAGACTTAGCGAGTATGTGTATACAATTGCTCTGTCGAGTTTTAATTTCTGTATATGTCTTACTGCAGACAGTACTGCATAAGCTTCTGCAGTGAAGATACTAGTTTGCGGGTTCAGTAAGTCAGATATAGAAAGAGAGGGACCAACAGCTGCATAAGATACACCAGCATGTGATTTAGACGCGTCTGTGTAGAATTCATAGCAGCTGTACTTCGATTGAAATTCGCGGAAATGCATAACGATTTCGATGTCAGGTGCGTGTTTTGTGACCTCTACAAAGGATACGTCACAGTCTATCACCTGCCACTCCCAGGGCGGTAATAGCTTAGTCGGAGGCATTAGGCGATGTTCGAGAACAGGGACATCCATTTCCGTGCTAAGTTCTCTAGCACGCAGTGAGAAAGGAAGTCTCATGAAGGGTTTATTATTAAAAAGTGTTTGACACGTTAAGTCATTAACAGTTTTCAAACACGGATGTTCTTTATACGAGCGCACATTGAGAAAATAGGTAAAGCTGATGTAAGTTCTCTGAAAACGTAGTGACCATTCGTCTGACTCTGCATATAGACTTTCCACCGGGCTCGTGCTAAATGCGCCAGTGGCCAGCCGCATATCCAGATGATGAACGGGGTCTAACATGTTTAGCGCACTAGGTGCAGCAGAGTGATATACTACGGCACCGTAATCTAACCATGATCTAACTAGGCTCTTGTAAAGATTCAACAGGCACCTCCTGTCGCTACCCCATGTAGTGTGGGATACGATTTTAAGTATGCTCATTGTTTTTAGACATTTTGTTTTTGGACATTTTATGTGTGAAATGAATGTAAGCTTGGAGTCAAGTATAACACCTAGAAATTTGTGCTCTTTGTTAAAAGGAATTTGTTGCCCGCCCAGTTCTAGGATGGGGATCTGGGACCAGGCCTCTCTTTCTTGTGAAGAGAACACAGGAACTTTTGTGGGGGTTGATTTTAAATCCATTTTGGTCTGCCCACATGGACACCTTGTTTAGGGCCTGCTGTACCTGTCTCTCGCATACTGTGAGATTGCAGGATTTGAAACCTATTTGTATATTGTCTACATAGACGGAATAAAAAATAGCTGGTGGTAATGATGCCCGAAGCGTGTTCATCTTTACGAGAAAGAGCGTGCAGCTGAGTACTCCACCCTCGGGTACCCCAGTTTCCTGTATGAATGTACGCGACAGTGCAGGACATATTTTAACCCGAAATGTACGGTTCTCTAGGTAGCTCTCTATGATAGTTAACATATTACCACGGATGCCCAGCGCCGAAAGGTCGCGCAGGATACCGTACCGCCAGGTTGTGTCGTACGCTTTTTCCATATCCAGAAATACAGATAGAAAAGATTGCTTGTGCACGAAGGCATCGCGAATGCTCGCTTCGATGCGCACAAGATGGTCGGTTGTAAATCGCCCTTCCCTAAAACCACATTGAAATGGCTCAAGCATTTTACTGGTCTCTAGGAGATGTATGAGACGGTGATTGATCATTTTTTCAAAAAGCTTACAGAGGCAGCTTGTAAGCGCTATGGGACCGCAGCTAGTGAGCAATGAAGTGTCTTTACCATACTTCAAAACAGGGAGTACAATAGCTTCCTTCCACTTTGATGGAAGGTAACCAGCAGCCCAGATAGTATTGAGAAGTGTAAGTAGCGTTATTTGTGTGTCGGAGTGTAGGTGCTTAAGCATATCATACATGATTCAATCGGGGCCCGGTGCAGAGGTCCGACATAGTGACAAAGAAGCTTTAAGTTCCGCAATCGTAAAAGGACGATTATAAGGATCGTTTGGGATGGATTTCCGATTCAGTGGCTTAAGTTCTTCTATTGCTTTATGTTTAAGAAAGTTCTCCGAATACTGAGTGGAGCTAGACACGCGCTCGAAGTGTTCACCAAGAGCATCAGCCTGGTCTTCCAACTTGTTTCCTTCTTTGTCAACAAGGGGCAATGGCTGAAATTGTGTTCCCTTTAGTCTCCTCAGCTCGTTCCATACTTTTGCCTCCTGTGTGTAGGAGTTTATGCCGGACAAGAATCACTCCCAGCTTGTTTTCTTTGCTTGCCTTCGCGTCCGCCTTCCCTGCGATTTAATGTTCTTTTCAATTCTATCAGATTTTCTGCAGTGGGGCATCGGCGCAGTATGCCCCACGCTTTATTTTGTTTATTTCCGCGCCTCATTGCATTCCTCATTCCACCACGGAACTCGTCTTTTGGATGAGGTACCCCTTGATTGTGGGATGAAGTTATTTGCTGCCTCGATGGTAAAAGCGGTAAAATACGCTACCGCGTCGTCAATACTAAAATCTATGATAAAATCTCGTGATAGGTACGTCGATTGCTTAAAATGCTCCCAGTCAGCAGAAGCTAGCTTCCACCGAGGCGTATATGCAGGGCATTGATGTTCTTCAATTAAGTTTAAAAGTATCGGAAAACGGTCACTTCCGTATGGATTTTTATAACACTCCACTCTAGGTAAGGAAAAGATCTGCGGAACCGATAGATAACTGTATGGAAGAATGTGAGTGGTGATACATATTATAATAGGTCGGTTCGTTTTTATTGAAGATGCATGTTCTCGTGTTTACTAAAAAGTTGTCTACTGCAAAATTATCGAACATGTTCTGTCTTCTCATATTGCCAACTTCTTAGAAGAAAACTCCTTTTTTTTCTGAGTTTCAACATGGCTTCCGCAAAACATATTCATGTGACACCCAACTAGTATCATTCACGCATAAACTAAACCTATTGCTTGACCACTCTTCAGTTGCAGATCTAATTTTTGTTTGGACTTCGCAAAAGCGTTCGATAAAGTGTGCCATAGCTTATTAATCTACAAACTGCAACAACTAAACCTTGAGCCTAAAATTCTGCACTGGCTTGAAGTTTTCCTCACTAACCGTTCACAGTTCGTTTCAGCTAACGAAGTAACATCTAATCTGAGTCCTGTTTATTCACAACTACCACAAGGCTCCGTACTTGGACCCCTCCTATTTCTCATATATATTAACGACTTACCTTCCTGTGTTTCATCTCAAATTCACCTATTTGCTGACGACTGCGTAATTTAAACCGAAATAACTCGCGACGAGCATGTTACCAGGCTTCAAGCTGACCTTAACGCCATTTCTGCATGGTGCAATTCATGGTTAATGGAAATAAATGTTAACAAGTGTAAATTCATGCGTGTATCTCGAACTAGCAGTGATCCACCTGTGTACTCCCTTAATAACACTCCATTAGAATTGGTAACAACTTACAAGTACCTTGGCCTTCACATCACCTCTGATCTTACTTGGAATACCCACATCACCCATATAATAAGTAACGCTAACAGAATGCTTGGTTACTTACGACGCAACTTTTCCAAAGCACCTTCTTCCTTAAAATTAATCCTCTATAAAACTCTAATACGACCTAAACTTGAGTACGCTGCTTCAATCTGGGATCCAGGTCAAGTAAACCTAATACACTCACTGGAAATGGTTCAGAATAACTCTACTCGTTTCATTCTTTCTAACTATAATAGAACTGCGAGTATCAGTGCCATGAAATCTAGCCTTAACCTACCGTCCTTGTTATCACGTCGAAAATTGTTGCGTTTGTGCCTTTTTCATAAATTATTTCATCACCCGCTGCTACGCAACAAACTTATTTCTCCGCCTCCGTATGTATCACCCAGACTAGACCACATTCATAAGGCTGACATTTCATTTTGCAGATCCAACGCTTTTTTGCAGTCATTTGTACCACGCACTTCCAATGAGTGGAATCACCTCCCCGCCTCGATAGCCGATATCGCAGATCACCAATTATTCAAGAATGTCATAACTAGCACTGTATAACTAGGAACCGTTTTTTCACATTGTTCAACCTGTACTCACAAACGCCTTAGCTAACATTGTATATCTAGGTGCCATTTGTTAAATAGTTCTGTTTATACATATTTATACACATAATTTTCTGCACCAGTAACTCCTGTTTGTTGAATTTACCTATTTTTGCTTGTAACCACTCCCCTCTATACTGCCGTAATGGCCCTGAGGGTATGATAAATAAATAAATAAATAAAAAATAAATAAATAATCGGCCTCTCGCGTCGCATCGTGTGTCTCCCCACATCGTGTGGTGAGCATTAAAATGCCCAAGTATGTGAGGTTCGGGAAGTTGGGTAATAAGGTTGTAAAAGTCTGTTTTTTTTTAGATGATGGTTCGGGGGTATATAAATAGAACAGACAGTGATTAATCTATTAAAGAGAATGGCCCGAACTGCCACTGCCTCTAGGGGCATGTTAAGGGCGACGGGTCGGCAAGCGACAGATCTGTGGGCTACTATTGCTACACCGCCGGAGGCTCATGGTTATATTGCGCTCAGTTTTACACAGACGATATTAAGAAAGGACAGGACGTGGACGGATGTAGCGCAAACTACCAACTGTTTAATAATGTTAAATAATGCGCTTATATACAAGGCGATATGGCGCGAGGAGGGGGGGGAGGGGGTACAAAAGATATGACAAGTTCACGGAATGTGATAATAGTTCGGGTCAGGCATACAATTGAAAAATCATGCCGCCATGCGGTGAGGGAGAGCATCGATTTGCAAGTAAGCCGCTTACGAAACAGCGGGTACCCAAACAGCATGGTGGTGCAAATCTGTGAAAACTTGTTGCCCGAAATCAGAACCAGCAGGAAAAGGCAGAAAACACAGGAAAAAGAAAAATTGAAAAAACGCGTGGTGTTGCCTTACATTCATGGCTTGTCACATAGGATAAAAAAGACAGCCCAACGCCATGACGTTCAAGTTCTGTTCTCCGCTCCACAAAAACTAAAAGGCATGTGCAAGAGGGTGAATGCAGGATCCACAGAGGCCAACACTAGTGCTACGATCTGTCAAACTAAGCACGTGACAAAGTATGTGGAATGTGCAACTTCAGTTGTTTACCAAATCCCACTAGATTGCGGGAAAGTATACATCGGGCAAACTGGACGCTGTCTAAATGATAGGTTAAGGGAGCACAAATACACGTGCCAGCTTCTGACAGCACCCAGCAACCTGGCGGCACATTGCAAACAATGCAAATGCTCTCCGCTTCTAGAAAGCGCCACAGTCATTGGCACGTCAAAAACAAAAACGGAGCGAGAAATATGGGAGGCGTTTGCGATAGCAAAAGAAAAAGAAATGTGCGTAAGCACTCCGTCCATCGCGCTTATCAAAGCTGAGGTTGAGTTTGCCAGGGCGAACGGGTGCCAGTGAACCATGTATGCCTGACCCGAACTATTATCACATTCCGTGAACTTGTCATATCTTTTGTACCCCCCCCCCTCCTCGCGCCATATCTCCTTGTATATAAGCGCGTTATTTAACATTATTAAACAGTTGGTAGTTTGCGCTACATCCGTCCACGTCCTGTCCTTTCTTAATATCGTCGGTGTAAAACTGAGCGCAATATAACCATGAACGTTCACCAACTAGCCCCCTTCATTGCTTTACTAAATATTACCGCCGGAGGCATTAGCCCCCTCACGGTGTTTGCGGAAGATGGTGTAGTTTCTAAGCAAATTTGTATTGGTAGGTTTGAGATGTGTCTCTTGAACACACAGCAGCTTCGGATTGTGTTTGTGTATTATTTCTCTAATGTCGTAGAGGTTATGGAGAAGTCCTCTCACATTCCATTGTAGTATTTGTGTATCCATTATGCTATATGTGTTGGGTACTGTGTGTTTAAGATACTGAGGTTAGCTCACGGGCCTTTTTCAGGCGCCGTGACGGGAGTTTTGTCTCTTTTGGAGTGGTCGAGAGCGCCTCGCCGCTCCTTAGGCGCTGGTGGCACCGTCTTGCTGGTGGTTGTGTCCATCGCCTCTTGCGAGGTTCTGAACACGCGCTCTTCCGAGCGCTTTGTTTGGCGTGAAGGCCTCGGAACGTTGGACGAGGCCTTTGGAGGCACATGCACGGAGGTAGATGGCCCCGTCTGCTCGGTTGGTGCAGCAGCGCTAGCTGCAGCCACCGGGGGGGGGGGGGGGATGCCGTTACTGCCGCCTCACTGGGTGTGAGTCGGACAGCCGCCGGAGACCGTCGTGGCGCTGCCCCCTGACGCGCCACTTCGGCAAATGTGTTTTTGATCAGGTAGGATACTCGCCTGCGTGCCTCCTTGACACTGATATTTTCCTTGACTTTTATCATCACAATTTCTTTTTCTTTTTTCCAGGATCGGCACGACCGCGGCGTGCTCCCCTTCACAGTTTACACAATGGAGAATGTTCTCACAAGCTTCAGAGGTATGTTCGTGGGCACTGTACCTCGCACAGGTTTGACGGCCTCGGCAGCTCCGCGAACTGTGGCCGAAACGTTGGCATTTGAAACATCTGAGCGGATTAGGCACATATGGCCTAACACGGAGCTTGATGCACCCTGCCTCGATTGACTCGGGCAGGACACTTGATCCGAAGGTGATTATCAAGTGCTTGGTTTGGATTTCTTTGCCATCTCGCCTAATATTAATTCTTTTCACATTGATTACATTCTGTTCACTGAAGCCATCCAAGAGCTCAGCCTCCGTGTGCTCGAGCAAGTCATCGTCCGACACAACGCCACGGGTGGTGTTCATAGTACGGTGCGGGGTTACTGTTAGTTGGTTATCCCCAAATGACACAAGCTTAGGCAGTTTCTCGTATTGTTTCTTATCGCGGAGCTCTAGAAGGAGATCACCGCTTGCCATCCTGGTCGCCTTATAACCGGCTCCAAAAACATCAGTCAAAGTCTTTGATACAAGGAACGGTGAAATAGTGCGCACTGGTTTGCCGGGTTTTCCAAGTGGACTACATGGAAACGTGGAAAGTTGTGGACTTGGCGTCTGAAAAATTGAAAAACTTCATCGGTGCGCCCTCTTTTCTGAGGGCGATCAGGGAGTGGAGGAAAGGAGCTATCCATAAATATATGTGAAATTTCGGCAGTAACGCCAGCCACCCACCGTGGAGTCCTACAAGGGGACGCTGCAGGGCCTGAAAAACAGGGCCTGCAAACGCCAGCTGTACGTTACCACTATAACCAAACATGAAATAACATAGGTTGGCTATTCACAGAAGGTTAACCCTTGTTGCCTGGAAAAATTGGAAGTAAAGAGAAGCTAGGAGAAGACAGGAAAGATGAAAAGTGAGAGAAAGACGAAGGCTAGAGGGAGAGAGAGACAGGAAAAGGCAACTATACCGATTTCCCCCGGGTGGGTCAGTCCGGGGGTGCCGTCTATGTGAAGCAGAGGCCAAAGGGTTGTGTTGCCTCCGCCGGGGGGCCTTAAAGGTCCAAACACCCAGCATCAGCTCAACCCCCAGGATCCCACTTTCCCCAGACACGGCTAAGCCGCGGACGGCTACACGCGGAAGGGTCCAGCTCTCATGTGCTCGGGTACGTGGTGTCGCAACACACCAAACGCCTGCTGACGCAGACGCCCCTGCGGGGGGCTCGTGAAATAAGGAACTGTAAAAGAACCTATGAAAGAGGCAAAGGCTAGCAGTAGCACGGCGACGTGCAAGGGGCTGTAGATCGGATTTTGCTCTTAAGGATGATACGTTTACGTCGTATGAGTAGGATGAATGAATGTATCTGACGACGCGGTTTTGAAAAGACTCGAGCTCGTTAACTAGATAGACTTGATATGGATTCCAGATGGGTGATGCGTATTCATCTGTCGGTCTGATAAGGGATTTGAAAGCTAGGAGTTTTACGTTCTGCGGGGCATCACGCAAGTGTCGTCTCATGAAGTCAAAAGTTCGGTTAGCTGATGAAAGTATGTTGGAAATATGCGTACCCCAACTGAGATCACGAGAAAGTGTGACGCCCAAGTACTTAAACGATTCTGCTGATTCTAAGGGAACGTTTACTATTGTATAACAGGACAGGAAAGGGTTACGGCGACAGGTAAAAGATATATGTTTAAATTTGTTGGGATTAAGAGACATCAGCCAATCTTCACTCCAAGACTGCACGTTGTTAAGACTTTCTTGTAAGGTGTTTTCGTCAGTAGCATTAGAAACTTGATGGTAAATCACGTAGTCATGGGCGAAAATTGGTATCTTACAAGATACGTGTTGGGGTAAATCAATAATATAAATTTAAAAGAGAAGAGGACAGAGAACTGATCCCTGAGGGACTCCAGACGTTACAGGGAGAACCGTGGATGATTTGTCATTTACAGAAACGAATTCGTAGCGATCAGTAAGGAATGCTTCGAGCCATTTGAGTACGTCACTGTGTAAGTTCAAAAAAGAAAGCTTTAGTAGTAAGTGGCGGTGAGAAACTTTGTCAAAAGTCTTTTCATAGTCCCTAAAAATAGCGTCAGCTTGTTGGTTAGAGTCACGGTTTACATGTAAGTCGTGCAGAAACAGAGCTAGTTGCGTTTCGGTAGAGAAACCCTTACGGAACCCATGCTGTGCCGAATGAAAAAATTGATTCGCGTCCAAATGATTCATGATCAGGGAGTAGATGACGTGTTCCATGATTTTGCACGGGAGGCTAGTTAGAGAGATGGGTCGAAATTTAGCGGTGTTTTCTTATTACCAGACTTGTAGATGGGAATGATCTTCCCCACCTTCCAGTCGTGAGGCATGGAACCTGGAGAAAGCGACTGTGAGAATATAACACACAAAAATGATGAAGAAATGAAATGGGCATGGGCAGGACATGTCTTCGTACGAGGGAAGATAACCGATGGTCATTAAGGGTTACGGACTGGATCCCAAGGGAAGGGAAGCGTAGCAGGGGGCGGCAGAAAGTTAGGTGGGCGGATGAGATTAAGAAGTTTGCAGGGACGGCGTGGCCCCAATTAGTACATGACCGGGGTTGTTGGAGAAACATGGGAGAGGCCTTTGCCCTGCAGTGGGCGTAACCAGGCTGATGATGATGATGATGATGATGATGTCAATAACTCGCGTTTGTTCCCTCACCCAATCTGCTCTTTTCTTATCCCTTAACGTTACACCTATCATTCTTCTTTCCATAGCTCGTTGCGTCGTCCTCAATTTGAGTAGAACCCTTTTCGTGAGCCTCCAGGTTTCTGCCCCGTAGATGAGTACTGGTAAGACACAGCTATTATATACTTTTCTCTTGAGGGATAATGGCAACCTGCTGTTCATGATCTGAGAATGCCTGCCAAACGCACCCCAGCCCATTCTTATTCGTCTGATTATTTCCGTCTCATGATCTGGATCCGCCGTCACTACCTGCCCTAAGTAGACGTATTCCCTTACGACTTCCAGTGCCTCGCTGCCTATTGTAAATTCCTGTTCTCTTCCGAGACTGTTAATCATTACTTTAGTTTTCTGCAGATTAATTTTTAGACCCACTCTTCTGCTTTGCCTCTCCAGGTCAGTGACCATGCATTGCAATTGTTCCCCTGAGTTACTAAGCAAGACAATATCATCAGTGAATCGCAAGTTACTAAGGTATTCTCCATTAACTTTTATTCCCAATTCTCCCCAATCCAGGTCTCTGAATACCTCCTGTAAACACGCTGTGAATAACATTGGAGATATCGTATCTCCCTGCCTGACGCCTTTCTTTATTGGAATTTTGTTGCTTGCTTTATGGAGGACTACGGTGGCTGTGGAGCCGCTATAGATATCTTTCAGTATTTTTACATACGGCTCGTCTACACCCTGATTCCGTAATGCCTCCATGACTGCTGAGGTTTCGACAGAATCAAACGCTTTCTCGTAATCAATGAAAGCTATATATAAGGGTTGGTTATATTCCGCACATTTCTCTATCACCTGATTGATAGTGTGAATATGATCTATTGTTGAGTAGCCTTTACGGAATCCTGCCTGGTGCTTTGCTTGACAGAAGTCTAAGGTGTTCCTGATTCTATTTGCGATTACCTTAGTAAATAGTTTGTAGGCAACTGAAAGTAAGCTGATCGGTCTATAATTTTTGAAGTCTTTGGCGTCCCCTTTCTTATGGATTAGGATTATGTTAGCGTTCTTTCAAGATTCCGGTACGCTCGAGGTCATGAGGCATTGCGTATACAGGGTGGCCAGTTTCTCTAGAACAATCTGTCGACCATCCTTCAACAAATCTGCTGTTACCTGATCCTCCCCAGCTGCCTTCCCCCTTTGCATATCTCCCAAGGCTTTCTTTACTTCTTCCGGCGTAACCTTTGGGATTTCGAATACCTCTAGACTATTCTCTCTTCCATTATCGTTGTGGGTGCCACTGGTACTGTACAGATCTCTATAGAACTCCTCAGCCACTTGAACTATTTCATCCATATTAGTAATAATATTGCCGGCTTTGTCTCTTAACGCATACATCTCATTCTTGCCAATTCCTAGTTTTTTCTTCACTGCTTTTAGGCTTCCTCCGTTCCTGAGAGCATGTTCAATTCTATCCATATTATACTTCCTTATGTCAGCTGTCTTACGCTTGTGCAGGTGCAGCTGCGGGTGCAGCGGTGGCGTGGAGGTAGAATACCCGCCTCGCGTGCAAGAGGTCCGTGGTTCGAATCCCGGTGCCGGCAATTTTCCACCGGACTTAAAAAAAAGAAAGAGAATCTGCGTGTTGATAAAATTGCACAAACAGGTCTGGAGTGTGGCCTGATCCCGGTGACCAGAACCGGTAACGCACTCCCTCACCAGAGCAGGATTGGCCACCCTGGTGCAGTACTTGGCCACAACCTCCTATATGAACACAACAATCAGAAGGTAGGTAAGCGATGATAATGTCTCTGGATGGTCAGTAAGTATAAGGTCGAAAGTGCGGACCAAAAGAAGAACTTGTATGGCAGACATATGTTGTCCGTCGTGCATGTTCTGGTAACGCTAAAATGCCGACTAGTCCATGTCGCGTTGTTGTTTGCGGCAGCAGATGCTTTGCGTCACCCGATTGCTTCGCAATGCAAGTTACGGCGACTGTCGATGCAAACAGGTGGTGCACTGCCCAGTTAGCTTGCGCTACTTATTGTCTCTTGTTACCATATCGCCATGTGCGACGACGAAAAGTGAGCAGTTTACGAGCTCGCGTTAACAGCTTCAGCGTATCTCGAAATGCAAATTTTATTTCTGCTCTCGTACGAGAAGGTGCACTGCTTTTCTTCTGCCAATAAAGTGGCACGTCCTGTTCACTCACTTGTGGCTTGTTTGTATGGGCGTCAGTAGAGGCTCTTTAGTCTCCTGGGAATTAAAACGCGGCAGCTGAGGCGTGCCGCAACACCAGCAAGGCGCGCATGGCGCATATACGCCACCGGAATAAAGCGGCCGTATAGGATATGGCACTAAAAAAAAGGCTTTTCCGCTTCCTGTTTAAGCAGCGCCATCTGTCGGGGCCCGCGCTAAGTTCCATGCGCTGCCGCTTCGTATTTTCGAACCACTGTGGAAGGTACAGTTTCCCTTCTCTAAGGTTGTTTCTTTATTCTATGGTGCGGTCGAGTTTACGTTCCGCCGCTGGCTGCCCACGCGGTGAGCCAGGGGGCACGAGCGCCCCATTTGGCGATCACTGTGTGTGAAGGGGCAAGGTTCTTACTGATGATATAAGTCGCGGGACGCTTTTTTGTTGCGACGATAGATTGGATATTTTACACACACGGAGGGCACATGTAACCGGCAAACAGAGGCCTTAGGAGAGCACCTGAGGTTATAGTAAAGCAGGCGGTGCAGGTTGTCAGGGCACCCAAGGGGTAGCGGGGTGATCAAAGATGGAAGCAGGGTGGCCCGTGGGCCCGTGAGGCCGCGGAGGCCGAAGCGTGCCAGGGGGTGTTCGCATAAGAAATTGGCTATCCGCAATAGCGTACAGTCGATCTTTTACATCCATGGCACGCGCAGGCCTCGGCGAGCCTCAACCCACGGACCAGTCTGGGTTCTAGCTTTGGTGTCCCTGTTGCCGCTTTGGTGTCCTGGAGGCGCGGCCAATAATGCGGAATAATGACGCGCTGTTACAATTAGTAAAAAAAACACGATTGAATAAATATAATTTGGTCTAGCCGCCAACTTGTGACGCTAAGTTCAGCACTACCGCGCGCCGCGACTTCTGCAACACCAGTCAGAACTTTGCATTTGAAGGTACGTCGGGCAGACTTTCTCGGGCCTGCGGCGCTCATGCTGGGTCAGTCATCGTCACCGGCGGCCTTTCATCCACTTGCGTTCAACCGCGGCTGCTAAGGCGCTCTGGCTTCTAGATGTTCAATATATGTGGACCGGGCTCACTACGGTCGCTACTGCTCCCACAGAAACATCTGTGACGTTATTTACATCGACCCCATTTCTCGACCCCACTCCCCCAATGCCGGCATGCCTAGAGACAAATGCCTACAACACGCGCTAAAAAACCTCCTCCATAGTACCTAGACAGAGTCATATATTCAAGGAGCAAAAGCCCCCAGATTTTTTCTCTCGCGCCCGCTCTTACATGCGCCTGCGCACAAACGATCGGCGATCCCTCAAATTAACGTCTTGTCTATAAACCTTGGTTCGAAATGAGGGGAAATGACGTTTTTTCCTTCCGGTAGAGGATGTTCACTTCGCCGTCTGTGGTTCCGGTAACCGTGATCGGATGGGTAGCGTGGGTAGTAGAGGCGTATTATTTCCATGTTCTTGTGTGTTTTAGGCGGCCTGTTTCAACAAAGTTCAGGACAACATTCATCTGGGCTAGATGGTTCATACTTGAATTAGGAAGGAACAGCGCCAACTAAGACGATCACAAGTGGGAAGAACGACACAGGCCAAGCGCCAACTTCATCTATCTTTATTCACTGAAAAATCAGCAAATATAAGGACAATAACAGACATGCGCAGAATGACCATAATGCATCATCTGCCAAACCGTTCTAGATAGGACATTTCGCTTTTGAACCGGGTCACGGAAGTATCACAAACACAGTTTTTTCCTCTTTTCTTTATATGGAAGGCTTCCAAAACCTCACGTGCCTTTGTTTCTCTGCTTCTGCCAAGAATCTTTATATCTCCGAACCGTGGTTCACACTTCTTGCAGTACTGGCATTGGTTTCGTGGCGAATGTTCTGCCGCTCGGTCACACGCAGTGTAATATGCGCAATGTTGCGAAAGATGCGCACCTCCTTCTTTCAGCGACTGCACATGTTCAGCTGCACGGTCATTCAGGCATCTGCCCGTTTGGCCCACATAGGTTTTCCCGCAGGTCAAAGGTATTTCATATACCACACCGGTGCACTACTTTACAAACTGATTTCCATGTTTTTTCGTGCAGTTGCTCCTCGTACCCAGGCTCGCGACGCGGGCGCAGAGCTTGGCTTGCTTTCGAGGAGCCGAAAACACGACTGGGACGCCGTGCCTGTTTGCCACATTTTTCATATTGTGGGCTATCCTATGTACAGGTGCTCCCAGAATAATTCGGAACGCCGGACACGCAGCTGCTCGTCGGTGGAGCACGCCGGCGGATAAATACAGGAAGATTTGCGCATGCGCGGTCTCCCTAGCAAGCAAGTTTCACTCCCTAGTGCATCTAGATTTGCGTTGCCTTGCTCCAAGAAGGTAGCGCTAGGTGTCCTGGGCGAATGAATGTCTAACACAGCATGTATGCACCGTAATCGATAAATAAAGGCTTGTGGATTCCTTGCAGCGTATTCTTGCCATGGTCTACATCCCGTCTGGGAGATAGCAATGCTTTGCGTGATTACATGCTAGTGAGGCGGCTTGGCTACAATGGCATCGCTGCCTCATTTTTCCACCATGTTACCCTGTCCTGCGAAGTATTAGCTCTTAGTAAAATAGCTCCCTATCCGTGTTACTACTAGCTTCGTAATACGAGGACAATTACCACTATTACATGACCCCTCTTAACGGGCGTGTCTGCGATAGTGGCAATAAAAAAGTTTGCAATATGAAATAACGCGGCAGGTTCATCAACGCCAATTTCACGCAGAAGAACTCACTTCATGCAAAGGGCACTCTAATGAACTCTTCACGACTCTAGTCATTTATTGGCGCACCCCGTTACATGGTTCGCATATATTGTGCGCCAATCAATCACGGAATCTGGACCATTCGTAGCGAGTATCCTTACGTATTGATCGCGTGTCGGCGTTTGTTGGCGAAGCTACTCATTTTCATGCTCATTTTATTTTGCTCAGAGAAAATATACAATTATAATCATGGGTAGGCTGTGTGAGCTGAATGCAAAAAAAAAATAGTAAGGTGAACATAATAAATCTAAATGACAGGAAGAACACTGGGTTTATTTTTTCCACAGTAAACAAAAAGAATCGAAACGTAACTGTTTCGTCTAAAGCTGTTGGCATGTTCCGCTATCAATATCTCGCGAATGCGCCGTCCACGTGAAGCGCAGCTTGTACGCGGCGTGGAATTGGCTCGTACAGCGCATCCACGAAGTCCCTCCTCTCACCAAGGCGCTTTCACTCGCGCGTTATGGCGAGCCAGAGCTCGTCGGCACTGGCCCCTTCCAGATTCAGCTTGCATAAACTTTCCTTCATCATGCCCCACACGTTCTACATAACATTGAAGTCTGCACCTTTCGGAGGCCAGTCAAGAACGCGAACAATACGTTCTTGAAGAAGTTTTTCCACAGCTCTGGCGGTGTGCACCGGGCCCAGATCTTGTTGGAACAAGTAACAGCCATATTTAAATGGCCCTTCCAGAGCGTATGGCAATAGGTGGTAGTCCAGAATTTCGCAGTAAGCTTTAGCTGTGAACGATGGGGACAGCCGGATTAGCGGACCGAAGCCCACTTTGCTAATTGCTCCCCAAACGTTGATAGTACAGCGGCCGCTGCTGTAGATTTCGTAAACATACCCAGGCTCGTATCTGCACGAAAAGAAGGCAATAGATAATGATCTTTTCAGATGAAATACCTTTTGCGCGTCCGAAGAATTTGTGCCTAAAGGATCAGAAGGACAATGAAAATACCTGCAGTTATGCGGTCTCCATACGCGGCGCTCTTGACCCCATCTAGATGAAAATGTCGGTTCATCTGAGAATATGACTTCCTTCCATTCTTCAGTCGTCCAGCGCTCATATGCCCTGCCAAACTCAAGGCGCCGGCGTATTTGGCGCTCCGTGAGGTGTGGCTTTTGTGCCGCGACAAATCCACGAAGACCAGCCGCTCGCACGCGCCTTCTAATTGTTTCCTCACTGACTTGCACGTTGAGGGCTGCCTTGATCTAGCGGCTTCTCTGAAAAGGATTAGCAACGGCTGCAGCAACAATGAGAAGTCGGACCCTTCCGACGTGCATCGGTGTCGTCCCGATCGTGCTGCATCTTTGAGCCGGCCATCTTCATCCCTGTATGCTTGTATTACTCGGTTGACCGCACTTATAGACTTTCCTGTGAGGCGGCATATCTTTGAGGTATACCTTGGGAACTGAGCTTAATTATATTTCTCCGCACATTCATCGGCACTCTTTTCGGCATGTTGCCTCGATAGGAATAGGGCGAAATTCTCGTAACTGTCATTGTTTCTATGTGTTCGTATCTCTTTATCAATCGAGCCGCCGATGTCATCATGGTTGCATCAGACGAAAACGCCACCCTTTTTCAGCGCTAGTCATGGTCACCTACCGTAAATATTTTGAGCAAATGATAAATACGGCCCGCACGAAAAATAAAAAAAAAGCGCCCAAGCACCTGAACATGCAGACACGAGCGCTTATGCTCCAACGCGAGTGCATGCGCAGACACAGCTTGTCGCAGACACCACTGGCCCAGCCCCCCTTGACAAAACGTTAAGGGGCACCTAGGGCTACCGTTTTACAGACACGCAACACAAACTAGGTGCACCAGGGAGGCAACGTTGCTCGCTAGGGAGACCGCGCACGCTCAGACTATGGCACTATTCTTCCACGGGCGCGCTCCGCCGGCGAGCGGCCGCGTGTGTTGCGTTCCGAATTATTCTGGGAGCGCCTGTGCATACGGAACCACTTCCGGCTTCGCAGCTACTTTTTAACGCGATAGCGTTAATTAGCTCGTGTCGCAGAAAAGCCGGTGTCGTCGGCGTCCGCGGCGTTGACCGTGAGCGATAAATCACGGCAGGCACTTCACAAATAAAAAGCAACTTCCAAGGTGGGCAGGGCGGGAATCGAACCAGGGTCTCCGGAGTGTGAGACGGAGCCGCTACCACTCAGCCACGAGTTCGATGCTTCCAAGCGGTACAAACGCGCCTCTAGTGAATGCGGTGTTGCCTTCGAAAGGAGCCGTGGAAAGTTATACTGCGGTGTATATCGGTAATTATGAACATGTAACGTACAGAAGTCGCAATTACACGAGTTGCGAAGTGCGTTTCCGCTGCATTTCTTCTGCGCTTTCCGCACACGCAGAGCCATCTTGCGGCAAACACAGAAGACCCCCTCCTCTCAATGTACGGTGCTGCCCCGACAGCAGGCGCGCCGCGCGCGCATTGGGACCGCTGCCAGGCGCGTCGTGGTCCCGACTCCCTCTACCCTGACGACGCTTCGCCGTGCTCCCGCAGAATCAAGCGCCGTTCCTTTCTTTAGATTACTGTCTTTCTATCTCTCTGCCCGTGCCGATCACGACCTTTGGCTGGCGTAGATCGTTTCCCCTCCGAGACACCGAGTTCTTTGGTTCGTTCCGTTCGCTCAGGCGCACGTTTCGTTGCCGCGCCGAACGCTGCGTTGCTCGACGCTCACCGCGTGATAGGTGGGCGCTAAGTCCAATGCGGGGCGCCTCCTAAGTGGTTGCTGTGCCGTAGCGCATTATCTTATACACCTTGGCGGGTCGACGGGAACGCTGTCGCGTTCCACTCTTGAAGGCGAAGCTTAAGCGTCCTCCAATTTTTTCTTGTGCGCACGGCTTCTTAACCATGGCACCTTTGATTTTTTGCAAGATCGCTTCAGCCACTGCTGTGACAACCGTGCGTGGGAACCCCGCCGAAACCAACCTATCAACTTGCTTGTCAAAGCTCCCCACTTTTGATCTTCTTAGTTGGCGCTATTCCTTCCTAATTCTGTTTCAACAACTTTGCTGACATTGCTTTCAACAGCGAGGACAGCCTGCGGAGCAGCCGTATCAACCGGTGAGGGCCGTAAAATCTGTTTGATGTTCGCCGCACGTCGTCGTTTGGTTTGTGAATGTTACAAGGAGTTCGCGTTTCTCAGCGGTGTAATCGCTGATGAATATGGCGTCGAGGGTTGTACACTTTGTTCTGACTTGTTGTGCGCCGTTCTACGGATGTGTACTGTTCATGAGTGGTGCTTTTTGTGCATCGGGCAATGGTGCCACGTCGGCTGGCTTTGCTTTCTTGTTAAAATATACGTACCATCTTTCGCTAGTGCTTTCGGAAACTTCTCGCCTTTTGTCCGTGTGTGTGTGCGCGCGCGCTTCTGATATGCGTCGAACGAGTAAGAACGTCCGTACAGCCTTTCGCGAGTGCTTTTGGAAACTGCTCGCATTATGTCTGCGTGCGCGCGCGCGCGTCTGACATTAGTCGTTAATGCGCTTTGCAAAGGTGTTTTTCATTTGGTGACTGCGTTAAAGACCCTGCTTCAGTGTAGGGACACTTACATTTTGGTTGCTTCGAGGTTAGCTTTCAACGCATCGCAAGGCATTGCAGTGCGCTGAACCATCATTGGCACACAAACTGCTTTGTCATTTCTCTTTTACTTTAAAATGCAGTTTTGTGTAGTATGTACGCGGATAATGGTCACCAAGTTACGACGCTAATCTCGTTTTTTGCCAATGTTGTGCAGATATGAGGATATTTCACTAGGTCAAGTTCTCTCAGCAAGTTGTGAAAGACTTAGTGCAAATAATGTTTCATAGCAGTAATTGTGCATTGGTCACACGACATTTTAAAGGATTGTTGGTTATTTAATTTCACTATTTTTTATTTATATGAGACAAACTGCGATGTATTTTGACTGCTATTTTGTCTATCTGTTCACACACTTATTTACACTGTGTTTTGTGGTTCTGCTTTTTATTTTTTCTTTATGTGTGCGCATGCATGGCCAATTTCATGCCTACCTTCTACAGTTTGACGCATACGGGCACTAACATGGTCTTAGCGTGGCTAATGACGAGAGAGCAGATTTGTATTTGAGAGTATTGTGGTTGACGCACTATTTGGAAAATATGCTGGTTCAAGTTCACCCATTACTATCTTTGACTGACATCTCTGATGCAGAATCTCGGCCATGGCGGCCGCATTTCGATGGGGGCGAAATACGAAAACGCCCGTGCACTTAGATTAAGGTGCACGTTAAAGATCCCCAGGTGGTCGAAATTTCCGGAGTCCTCCACTACGGCGTGCCACATAATCAGAAAGGCGTTTCGGCACGTTAAACCCCATTATTTAATTTTTTAAAATCTCTGATGCAAGCAATATTATTAGGATGTGACAAAGTGCATGCATCTTCTGATACTGATCAAACTGCCTGCAATAAACTCCTTTGCCAACTCGTCCTTGTTTGAAGTATTTCCAATGCGCTAGAATCACATTGCCAGATTCTTTTATTGTGTGCACAAGCGAACATATAGCATTTTATTATAAAACTTTAATGGCACCCGACTCGTATATTGCATTACAATCTTAGGCAGGTCTACTATGAACAAGGGATTCATCCACTCATGATAGGTTTGGACAATAGCATTGTGGGCTCGGTAGGCTCGGTAGCTGTGCCACGACACGGCTTAACCCACTTCTGTTCACCATGCAGGATTTCGTTTGCGCTATCTCCTGCGTGCTGTTCCCCGTTCTTCTGGGCCCGGTATCAGCCATCCACGTGAACTACCCTTTCCCGGCTTGCTTCGTCACCGTGGACAACTGGCGCATACTTCCAGCGTTGGCCACTGTAGTTTCTGCGGCGCTGGAACCTGGAAACTGGACGCTCGAAGAGGAATTCATGGTCACACCGTCATCGACTTCATCAGGCACACTGCGTATAAATCATCGCCGCCAGCCGGGCGCGCTCTGTGGGCTCGGTAGCTGTGCCACGACACGGCTTAACCCACTTCTGTTCACCATGCAGGATTTCGTTTGCGCTATCTCCTGCGTGCTGTTCCCCGTTCTTCTGGGCCCGGTATCAGCCATCCACGTGAACTACCCTTTCCCGGCTTGCTTCGTCACCGTGGACAACTGGCGCCTACTTCCAGCGTTGGCCACTGTAGTTTCTGCGGCGCTGGAACCTGGAAACTGGACGCTCGAAGAGGAATTCATGGTCACACCGTCATCGACTTCATCAGGCACACTGCGTATAAATCATCCCCGCCAGCCGGGCGCGCTCTGTGGGCTCGGTAGCTGTGCCACGACACGGCTTAACCCACTTCTGTTCACCATGCAGGTCAGTAACCAGTGTCGCCTTTTCGCTAAAAAATCTAGCAATAGATGCCTTATTCAGCTACCGAGCCCTCAGTGCTGTATTTGTATCATGTCTGATTGTATTAACAGCGTTTGTTCTTTGCTACTTATGTTATCCGGAGATATTGAAACTAACCCAGGACCCCCCACCCTAAATGAAATACTAAATGAACTAAAAGGCTTGTCTTCTGGTCAAGCCCAGCTCATTGGAGACGTGCAGAGCCTAAAGAGCCAGCTCTCAAGCACCGATAAAACCATTTGCGAACTAGGCAAAAGAATCGACAGCTTAGAATCTCACTACCACCAGCTTCAAACGCTCCGAGGGGAATTAGACACCGTTGCAACCACCACCTCTCAGACTACTCGACAGGTCTCGATATTGGAGACTCGGCTTGACGACATGGAAAACCGCTCCCGACGAAACAACTTGTTGTTTTACGGCATAGCGGACGATACGCCATCCGAGACCAACGCTCAGTCTGAGGAGCTAATCACGGCGTTTTGCAGGGACCATTTCAATGTAGCCATCGAATCTAAGGAAATCGAGCGTGCCCACCGTCTTGGTCGCCACTTGCAAGACCGGTGCCGCCCCATAATAGTAAAATTTACCTCATTTAAAACCAAGGAAACTGTTCTCGCTAATGGCTCTAAACTCAAAAATACACATTTTAGCATTGGGGAAGATTTCTCGCCTCTCGTTCGGAACGCACGGAAGCACCTTCTCGCTTTTGCTAAAGAAAAATCTGGTCCTTTTCTTTTACGATATAAAACATTATTTATGGGCTCCAAACGCTACGTATTCGACAATGCAACCGAAACTATCGAAGAAAAATCATAGCAACCCCCTCCCCGCCCCAAATCATTAAATGGTTCCGTTTCTGGTCACAAAGCTAATCTCTCTATTTCGATTATTTTCACAAACATTCGCAGCTTTCTTTCTAAACGCCACCACGTGTCAAGCCTTGTATCTTCATCCAGTAGCAACTTACTTATTCTAACTGAAACGTGGTTGACCTCTGACGTCACCGATGGCGAAGTTTTATCCGACTTGCCCAACTTTAATCTTTTTAGAAAGGATCGTCTCGGCACACGCGGCGGTGGCGTCCTCATTGCTGCAAACAAACAGCTTTCGTGTTCTGTTATCAAAATATCCTCAGACCTTGAAATATTATGGTTAATCTGTCGTTCCGCACCACAGTCGGTGCTCTTGGGAGTTTGCTACAGGCCTCCTAGACACACTCCAGATTTTTCACGCAAACTTAATAATATTTTAACCAAACTTTCGACTAAATACCCTAATGCTCGCGTCGTTCTCTTTGGAGACTTTAACTTTCCGAATATCGATTGGATGACCCTAACCTCGTCAGCACCCAATGCGAAAGAAGCTAACGAATTTCTTGACGTTTGCCTAAACTTTAATCTTACTCAGCTAGTATCACAACCTACACGAGTCACTTCCGATACCGCCAATATTCTTGACATAATCTTAACAACAGATCCAGGGAGCCTGTCTTCTATAACATTTCTAAAAGAAATAAGTGACCACAAAGTAATTCATGCTAATTTTGCCTTTGTCCCCGAAATACGCCACGCTTGCAGGAAAACAATTCGACTATATGACAAGGGGAACTATGGGGCCATCATTAGTGAACTTAATGCCTTTTTTCCCTCGTTTCAAGATGGTTTTTGGGAACAACCTATTAACGAAAACTGGTCACTCTTCAAGAACAAAATGAACCGATTAGCTGATGACTTCATCCCTAAGGTAACTTTCCGTCCTACCCGCCAAAAACCTTGGTTTACTAAGTCATTAAAATCGCTTGAAAACAAGAAGAAACGTCTTTTTCGTATCGCCAAGACTAGAAACAGTGTTTGCGCATGGGACAAATACAACATTGCAGAAAAAGCATACTTAACAGAAGTGCGCAACGCTAAATACTCATTCTTTCACACTGAGCTATCAAAAATCCTTGCTGATTCACCCAAACGTTTCTGGCAAATTCTAAACCCACATGACACCCCTCCCGTTATCCTTACTAATCAATCTGGTCAAGAAGCAAGTTGTTCAGAAAGTGCCAATATATTTAATACAGCCTTTTCGTCTGTCTTTACAAATGAACCTAACCCTACTGAAACAGAACCGTTTTCCGCTAGTTTACCAGAAATGCCACCCATAAGCATTAGTTTCGCTGGTATCCTGTCTTTAATTGAAAAAATGAAATTGTCATCTTCTACTGGTACGGACGAAATAAATTCAAAGCTCTTGAAAAACACTAAGCACATATCTGCCGAATTTTTACTGTTACTGTTTTCCCAGTCACTTTCCTCAGGAATTCTCCCTTACGACTGGAAGTGTGGGAAGGTCATTCCAGTTCACAAAGCAGGCAACAGAGACTGTCCGTTAAATTACCGCCCAATATCTCTAACCAGTGTGTGCTGCAAACTCATGGAACATATCATATACTCTCAGGTCATGCATTTCCTTGATTCTAACAGCTTTTTTAATCCCTCTCAACACGGATTTCGAAAAGGCCTCTCATGCGAATCCCAACTAGCCCTTTTTCTTCACGACCTGAATGCTAACCTCGACACTAACCTACAAACAGATGCCATTTTTCTTGACTTCACCAAGGCTTTTGATAAAGTACCACACAAGCGTCTACTAATGAAGCTCTCTCAACTAAATCTGCCACACGACGTTCTAAACTGGATCACCCAATTTCTGACTAACCGCTCTCAGTTTGTTTCCCTTAACAATGTCAAGTCTGACTCGCTCCCTGTAACGTCCGGCGTGCCGCAGGGATCTGTCCTCGGCCCACTTTTATTTCTAATATATATCAACGACTTGCCTAATAATTTATCATGTAACATCCGCATGTTCGCTGACGACTGTGTTATCTACCGCAAAATAACTAACATATCTGACCAAACTGCCCTACAAAATGATCTTAATAAAGTGTTAGACTGGTGTAACCGCTGGCTAATGACCCTTAATCCTAACAAATGTAAATTAGTTTCCTTCCACCGCCGCAAAAACCCACTCCAATTTCCTTACAAAATCGCTAACATACCAGTTGGAACAAGTGAATCCTATAAATACCTTGGTGTAACATTAACCCCTGATCTTTCCTGGCGCACCCATGTCACGAATATCATTTCATCGGCTAACCGATCATTAGGATTTCTAAAACGTCATCTACGTCACTCACCCTACCACGTAAGACTTTTGGCTTACCAATCGTTAATTCGACCCAAACTTGAATACGCATCACCAATCTGGAGCCCTCACCAAGTTTATTTGATTAACGCTATCGAAGCAGTGCAAAATCGTGCTGCTCGCTTCATTCATTCTTCTTATTCATATGATATCAGCGTGTCATCCCTTAAGAATGACTCTGGTCTGCCCACTCTTTCGTCTCGCCGCAGGATCGCCACACTATCACTTTACCACAAGTTTTATCACAGTTCTTTCAGCCATCCACCTTACATCGCTCCCGCCGCTCGCACATCCCCCCGCACGGGCCATCCACTTCAAGTCACCCGACCCCGTTCTGGCACCACTACTTTTTCTGCATCATTTTTTTGCCGCGCAGCTTCAGAATGGAATGGCCTTCCCCACGACATTGTTTCAATCACCTGTCCATCACGTTTTATTCAAAGTGTATCCATATACCTGTCTTGTTAAATACCTGTGGCATTTGTAACATCTCTGTACAACCCACCCCTTATGTAACACCCCCTTGTGGGGTCTTTAAGGAAATAAAGTGAAGTGAAGTGAAGTGAAGTGCTATCCAGTGCTTATTGGCTGGTCGAGGAATGCGTCATGCAAAGGCAGTAGTATCGCCATAAGTGTTCATCCGAGAATATGTCCCCAAGTGAAAATCATTGCATCAAAAGTACCTACACCAGCTTTGATGGGGATGTATGCGTTCGTTGTATGAAATTCTAGAAGTTGAACTCTGAATACCTTATTTGCTCTGTAGTTTATGCTGGTATATATGTGTCACAATGGTTCAATGTCGTCATACAGCACATTGATCATGCTCTTGCATGTGCTACCTACAACTCATCAAAAATGTTACTGTTCTATAATGAGCTTTTGTATGCACTACGACTCAAGTGCACATACTTTGTATGCAATTCGTAGTCATCCTCAAAGATCGTGTTGCTCATACATCTACAGCGCGTACACATCACACGCCACCTCGCGCACCTCATACATAATCTCGTCAGGTCTACACAATACAGCGCACACATGTCATACAACCTCTGTGCATTCTTAAAGCCCATCGCCAAAATCTCGTACACTTCCTAAAAGTCTGCGTAGCACATCATACAGATCTCGCCCATTTTCTATGAGAGTTTAGAACTTGTTGTTGGGCGAGTTGGTCGATATTAGCGAACATTGTTTAACTGCGCGAACAAACGGACCACAAAGAAATCATGGGACATGGACGGGCGCAGGTACATGGTTGCGTCCGTCCATGTACCATGCTGTCTTTGTGGTCGTTTTTTCGCGCAGTTAAACGATGTTCGCTTTCTATGAAAGCTCGTTCAATATGCATAGCATTTTGTTCATTTCTCGTCAAATCTGTTCGACATGCATACATCTCATTCAATTTCTCATACAAATATTTCAATAGGATAGCGTCACCTAAGCCTTCCCCTTCCAGAATATCCCACGAAATCTTGCGGTCTACGTTGTCGTAGGGTTCTGTAATGTCCCAAAAGGCCACATATAACGGTCTGCTTTCTGCTTTTGATATTTTAATGCACGCTCGCTTGGATAGATTGATGGATGGATGTTATGAGCGTCCCCTTGGTGGAGCTTGGTGGTGGGTTGCACCACCAAGCTCTTGCTATTATACTGCCTAATGTACTACCAATGTTAAACAATAAAAAATAAAAATATACACACTATGAACTCCCACACCCAAATTTTCTGTTCCCCTATTGCTAACTGTGCTTTTGTACGCCTCCGTTTTTTGTCGTTTCCCTACTTTTCGTCCACCAATCTTCCAATCGTCTCTTACTAATGCCCATTGCGGACATATTTACTTTTCCACTGCTCCCGCTAAACCCAAGGGCTTCAAGGAGGCCAGTGGTGCCTGAATCGCCCGCTGGGTAGACGTCTTCGCATTCTAATAAATCATGCTCCATAGATTCCCTAGCTTTACCGCAGTAAGCACATGCTTCTTGTTCCTTCTTATATCTCGCTTTATAGGTGCGTGTTCTAAGGCATCCCGATCTCGCTTCGAAAAGTAATGAGCTTCCCTTTGAGTTATCATAAATTGTTTCTTTCCTGATTTCGTTTTTTCCTCTTAAGTAGTTACTCATGGCAGCTTTCCTTTCCATTGCCGCCACCCATGAGATGATTTTAGCCTACCTGACTTTCCTCTTGACCGTCTTTGTTGCTGTGTTGCCCACCCTACAGGCCGCATACTTGCTGGTAAGCTTCCTAGTTCTTTTCTTCCACTGTGAATCAATGTTTTTTCTGTACAGATACTTGAACACTCTCCCAGCCCATTTACTTTCTTCCATATTCCTCAGCCGTTCTTCATAATCAATTTTACTGCGAGCTTCCCGCACTTCAAAACTAGTCCAGCCCATATTACCCTGCACAGCTTCATTTGTAGTATTCCCGTGAGCGCCCAATGCGAGGCTACCCACTGATCTTTGGTTCCCATCGAGTCCTGATTGTACCTCTGATTGAAAGCAAACAATCGCGTTTCCAAAAGTAACTCTAGGAACCATTACACCTTTTCAAATACTTCGGAGGACCTCGTACCTATTGTATCCCCATAGCGCTCTGTACTTCATTATGGCTGCATTTCTCTTCCCCTTCCTGTGTTTCCATATATATATTCCCTCGTTTATCCATATACCAAGGTATTTATATTCTGTTACCCGAGGTATTTCCCGGCCTTGTATCTCCACTGTCTGTTCACTATTTTCATTGAATACCATAACACCTGATTTTCTAACACCAAATTGAAGACCTAAATTGTTGCCTTCCTGTCCACAGATATTATCCAGACGTTGCAAATCACTCTGCTTGTTAGGTAGCAACACAATGTCATCCGCACAAAATAAACCTGGGAGCTGCTGCTCAACTTCTCTACCCACCTGTTTTGTATGAGAGATTAAACCCGATAATAATTCCTTCTAGCGCCCTCTCTATCCTCACCATGTACATTATAAACAGCAGCGGGGATAAAGGGCACCCCTGTCTCAGTCCCTTGTTGATGTGAACTTACTCCTCGATTCTCATCCCTTCCCATTCAATGCGAACGGTATTTTCTAGGTAAATCTCTCTCAAAAGCTGTAGACAGTTGTCACCTAAGCCTTCCTCTTTCAGGATATCCCACAAAATGTTGTGGTCTACGTTGTCATAGGCGAAATGTCTAAAAAGGCCGCATATAACGGTCTGCCTTCTACGTTTGATATTTCAATACACTGAGTAAGAACAAACAAGTTATCATCTAAACGCCTACCTATTCTGAAGCCATTCTGAAGTTCTCCCGAAATGCCATTATTCTGTGCCCAAGCTTGAAGTTTTAATTGGATTGCCTGCATTGCTAGACTGTATATTACCGCTGTAATGGTCAACGGTCTATACGAGTGAATTCCATCTTTCTCCCCCTTGCCTTTATAAGTTAAATTCATTCTACTTTGTCGCCAACTGTCTGGTATTTGTCTATCTTTTGAAGTTTGTTCCGCTGCTTTCACCGGAGCTTCCTTACTTTCTGTTCCTAGTTCAGTAATCAGCCTAACGGGAACCTCGTCTAGCCCTGTGGCTGTGCGCTTAGGAATTTTCTCTTCCGCTTTCTTCTAGTTGAAATCTCTTTCATGCTCTTTTTTTTTCTTCGAATACAACCTCGTCATTACCTTGGAAAGATTCGGCTGTTATTTTTCGGATGTAATTTATTTCCGCTTCTTCTACCAGTCTGTTTTCATCTTCGTCCAAATGCCTCGGGCTAGGTTGTTGTATTTTTGTTGACTTGCTGCCTAATAATTTTATGTGGTTCCAAAATATTCTAGGTGCGGCCTTTTTGTCCCATATTTCTAATAACCAACGTTCACTTTCACCTTTTAATTTTGCTTGCACCACTATATGAACCATAGACATTCTCTCCCGGTATATTTCCCATTTACTGGTCTCTTCATCCTGCGGCAACTGTGCCTTATTTGCCTGCGTGTGCTCTCGAGATGCTTTCTATCGCTCTGCGATCGCTGCTCGTATTTCCCTGTTCCACCAGCTTTTTGGTTCCTTCGTTCCTTTCCAACGAACATGTTTCTCTTTCCGTATTTCTGTCGTTATTACACTTAGAAGCTAACCATATTCCCACTCTTTACTTGGCCCTTTGCGAATTTCTTGCTCGACTCTAGTTACCATATTGGCTGTTTGTTCAGCCTTCCGATTTGGACTGGCCATTTTTCGCTCCTTGCTCTCGTCCTTAGCTACATATCCCATTTTAAAATGGTGCGTTCATGGTCACTCCCTATGCTGCTATATCCTTCCTCATCAATGACCATTTCTCTCAACTTATCATGAATTCGTTTTGTAGTCAGACAGTAATCAATGGTCGATTGGCTATTTCCCACTTCCCACGTGATCTGCCCTTCACATTAGGCCCTGTATTCACGATAACAAAGTTATGTTGCTCACAAAGGTCTAGCATAGACTTCCCTTTGTTGTCGGTATAGCCATCTAAATCCTGTATGTGTGCATTCATGTCACCTAATAGGACAATTTCAGCACCATTCCCGACACCCTTAGTATCAGCGCCTATGCATTCCACTAACTCTTTATCTTTCTCTGTGCAATTATTTCCGGTCCACAAATAGGTAACCCCCAGCCATGTTTTTTTCCCGCTCATTGTACCTGATAACCAAAGTTGCTCTTGACATTTTGAATTTACTCTTTTCCATTTGGCACCCTGATGGATGAGCATTCCGACTCGCCCTCCCTTTCTTTCCCACTTAGTTCTGTTGCAACCTTCCCAAGCATAATTCTTAATAACTGGCGGCTCTTCTGAGTCTGTAAGGTGCGTTTCTGTAATCGCATACACTCCTATTTGTTCTCTATTTAATACTCTTCAATCTCTGCCCACTTTATTTATTTATTAATTTATTTATTTATTTATTTATTTATTTATTTATTTATTAGATACTGCCAATTGCCTCTTGGCAGTCCAGGCAGGAGTGAGTGAGTACAAAGTCGGCACTGCAAGTCAAAATAACAAAAAGATGAGTTACAAGCCACCAGCCGCCCTGCGTGTTTATGTATAGCCTATTGCATGGCGAGCTTTCTTTCTTGCTTTCCTCCTTTGCTTGCTATCGGCGGCGATGCTCTTCTGAGGTTCCCCTAGGGGACCTTCTTCATTACTATTTACTCTGGCCTCCTGAGCGCCCGCGTGCCCCCTAAAGAAGCAACAGCGCGACCACCAATTCGCCAGCCCACTTCTTGTGCCAGCCTCTAATTGAAGTGGATCCCGCCTCGTTTAAAACCACCACACCTTCTCACTTACCTGTTTACTTCTACCACCTCGAAGCCTCTCTCTCGGCTCATTTTCCATATTTCCTGATTAGCAGCCATCACGGTTCTTTGTACGTGACTGTCACATACAGGCACCTCCGGCACCGTGCACACCACGATGCACCTGATGGGATAGCTCCCGCAAGTCGTCCACCCCCTTCGCCAAGCGCTGAGCTAGTCTTGTCCCTTTCCTCTTCAGGACGTCATTTAGCCCACCTGACAAGGTTGCGCACGTGGACATTTTCCGCGAACTTTTATTTTGCTCGCTCCATGACAGAACCCAGTGTCCACCCTGGAAATCTCCCTACCGCCACATTTTTATCGCCTTTCACCCTCTTCACAATTGCTTTTGAGCAATTAGCCATGTTTGAGTCGCTGGCGATAATCACCCTTCCACCCTATCCTACCTCTCCCTGCTTCCCGTTGTCCTTTTCCGCGTGATTCGAACTCGACAAGGGGCATTGTCCCTGGGTTCCTGCTTTTTCCGCGTGGCGGCGTCGAGGTAGCTGCCGCTCTTTCCAGCTAACCCTTCATCACGCTGCCCGAATTCTACGTACCCTGGTGACACTCCCTCGCCTTTCGCGTCGGAAGTCTGCGTTCCATTGTCTAGCACATTCTCGTTCACAATGGCGGCCCTATTCAGCTATTCCTCGGCTGCTCCGAGTCTCTTTTCAACTACCTTCTGTGCATCACGCTCCCTGTCCGGCTCATTTTTGAGCTTTTGCACCTGTTTGACAAGCTCTTCCTGAAAAGCCTCCGTTTTCAGCAGTCTAGTATCGACATCACATTGTGTGCCGGTTGTTTCGATGCCCTCTCCATTCTCATCCGTATCCTCATCTGCCTTGAGGGACCCCCCGCGCATTGCCTGCTTTCCCAGCTTTCTCGCCATTTATTGCACGGCTTTTTGGAAATACTACAATAATGCTACTACTGATGCAAATACTACAATACTATGCCACTATATCAATGCAGAGCACGTGCCTTTTAGCAAGAGCCGATACGCACAGGACCCAATCGTCAAAATGTCGCAAAGCAACTCTCAGTACTGTTTCAAAAGCAATCAATACCACGGAGACCGAAGGTATGACACGCTCTCGCACGCGCTCAACCACGCGGACACGCTCTCACTTTCCTACCAGAAACACGCACAGTAAAACCACCTAATAGTTATTAATCTTGCCACCTTCAAGCTACCATTTAAAGACTATAAACACTCAACGTCCCAACCGGCTGTACGTGTTGAAGCACGTGGCGCGAAAGGACGGTCTAACAATCCTACAAAACCAAATGTGCACGAAACACACCCGCGCACCCGAAATACGAGAGACAAAAAAAAGAAAGAAAAAGAAAAACCACTCAATTATTATTGAAAGGCGAAAAATCAGCAAATAAAAAACAGAAGCAAGCTCAAAGCATGCCGAGAAACTTATGATTTCGTCGCTGCCATGCAGCCCCGAAAAGTACGTCCATTCGCCGCAAAATACAAACCAACTGAGCTTTCCTGCGCACAGCGCCATCTGCCGAAAAGTACGTGCGTTGCCACCGAGATGAGAAAGTGTCGGTACCTGCGAACGCTACGAATTGTTTCCTCGCTTGCCGCTGACTCAGTGGTACATCCTGAGTCACTCAAGGTGCCCCGTGCATGCATGGCGCAGTTCGCTAAAGGGTTGGTGTGAAAGACGTTCATTAAAAAGTGGCGCGTACCCAGTGCTTTTGTGGCTCAGCCTGTCAATGCTTGGGATTGCTGTCCTTGAGCAACCCTTGTGACATGAGTTTGATTCGACTCAGCATCGGAGAAATTTATGAAGCCCTCATCACCATTGTAGAGCGGCGCGTTCCCTGTGGCACATACCTAATTACCCAAGTTGACGTCAAAGACGTTCATTGAATAGTGGCATACACCGGCTGCTGCAGGCCCACCGACCCAAGTTGATATCAAAAAAGAGATTCATTGAACACAAGCACAGACCGAGTGGTATGTAACCAGGTACGTAACAAGTCGGCGTCGGAGAGTTTTTTTGAACCGCGATACCTGCAGAGTGCCAGGTGTACGGTTACTAATGTGGGCTTGAAAGAGCTGCGCTGAAGAGCGCAAATATACATAGACCCAAGTTTCTAAACAAGCTTTATGGCTTGTTTCGAAACCTGTTCGCCACACAGCGCGACGCGCTACCCATTCGGCTACGAACTATCCAGTGACCAAGGTAGGCGGGACAAAGGTTAGATACACACATAGATTGGTAGATAGGCACTTGGCATCTGGAAAGTGCGGAGTGTGCAAACCTTAAAAATTCGAACGCATTAAGAAGAATGAGCAAGGCGCCTCCTACCGTTGCCATCAACGCTGCTTATCCCGACATCGGTGCTGTCTCCAGCACGTTTGCACAGGGGCACATCAACCATTGTTTCATGAGACGTTGATGCAGTCGAGTTAGCTCTCGAATGTAGATGCCTA
Organism: Dermacentor albipictus; assembly: GCF_038994185.2. Classification (NCBI taxonomy): domain Eukaryota; kingdom Metazoa; phylum Arthropoda; class Arachnida; order Ixodida; family Ixodidae; genus Dermacentor; species Dermacentor albipictus. Next base: position 1,737,405 of record NW_027225585.1, on the reverse strand, counting down.
TGGCGGCTCTCACTTGTGTCTTTTTAAATAAGTGGGTGAACTCTTCCTCTTAACTTGAGGGCCAGAACAGCAGTACATGCGTGAGAGGAAGAAGATTTAACTGAATCATAATAATAATAACAATGTGTGGGTTTGATTGGCGTAGGGTCCTCAATACCTTATGAATTGAGTGGACCGCGAGTTGCATATGGTAGATAAAAATGGCTGTAAAAAGGCTCAAAACAAGTCGCTATCAGTTGCCCAAACTATATGAGTAATAGAATAATAACAATAACTAATGATGTAAGCTATGAGCATAAAAGTTTCCTTACGAAACGAAGACATAATAAAACGTATGCAATACCACCAGAGCATCAAGAGGGTCCTCGAAATCAAGGGCAGAGAGACACGTGCTGTGAAAAACATTTTGCACGTCAGCTGCAGCCTGTAAGGCGAGGCGGCGCTACAGAAAACCTGGCCAGATGATTTGCAATGTGTTTACGTCTGATAAAAAGCTTTTGAGTGTTTTAAAATCACAAACGCGAAGAAAGGGCGTTAACCGAGGGGCTCGATTTTTATTAGTCGTATCATAAGGGTTCTTATGATATGATTAAAATCATAAAGCGGCACATGGTTCAGAAAGAATGTTGGGTGGAGAGCGTTTTGGTCATGATATGCGGGACAAAAGTGCTCTTTAGCTTGAGCTTTATCTCACGACACTGGAGAAGAATATGTAGGACTGTAAAAATGTCGCCATACCTATCACAGGTCGGTCAATCACAGCCAGTAAGGAGGTAAGAGTGTGTTCCATAGGTAAATCCTATCTTTTGCTTGCATAGAAGCACTTCCTTTTGCCTTGTTGTTTTCTCGCATATCCATTTCCCTTTTCGTTTGTTCATTTTGTTACGCGAAGGGAGGATTAAGAACTGGACACTATTTATAAAGTATATTTGCAAAGGATAACTGCAGCGCTGGCATCACTATCTCCGGTGGCAGCAGGATCATCCCGGTGCGTCTAAATATTGGCGATAACAGGAGAGTAATATGGTTTGAGGCGTGCGACATGCACAACGTCAGTGGAATTCGGGGAAGATGAGGCACTGGTACTGACTGTGGTGATTTCATACGTAACTGGAGTCACGGCACGCAGCACTCGGTACGGGCCTGTGTGCCAAGACGGGAGTTTTTCTGACAAGCCAAGATGACGGCTCGGGGACCACAAGGTACTAGAGATCACTTGCTTGCCCATATAATGAACGTAACAAGTCATACATTACGTTAAAACTGAATTATTGTGTTTTAGATCTCAATAGAGCTCTAAAGTATATACAAATTAACATTGCAGAAAGTACACTTAGCGTTGGTCAATTAAGAGTTCAAAATAAAAAAGTTGATGCGATACGCATGGCCGGGCAGCGATAGCAAGTCCATAAAGCGAGAAGTCGGCGACAGAGCTTTCCCAAAGAACGTTGGCAAGCCGATCTCGTTGCGGTGCATGCGATTGCTGGGCTGGGTGATTGCTATCCAATTACGCAGTGCTAATTACTTCGAACCAAAGTTTTGCTTGCACCAATGTGTCCGTGAAGGCGAGCGGCATCGACCAATACCAGCTGACCCCAGAGGTGCGTTTTTCTTTGCCACATTTCGTGACTACTTCTACTGCCGCCGCGCGAAGGATTGCTAGGCTTAGGCGTGTTCGGCGGACACTAGGCCCAACACCGTAGCCCCGACAGCGGCCTGCCGCACATCCAGGTGGCTGCCGCTCGTCAGCTCCGAGATGGAGGCGTCCTCTCAAACAACAATGATCATGGGCAACATGTGCGTTCAAGTTCAAGGAAAAGAGATGTCACCCGCGGAACACCACAGTGACGCCGGATGGACACTCGCGGGGGAACGCATGCCGAGGCTGCGCCAGCGGACCACCGCCAGCGGCAAGCCCAACGGACCTGGCGCGAGTCAAATGAGCACGAGGTCGAAATTCTACAAGAAGGTCAGAGCCTCCGACATCAAGGCAGCACGCATGCCAGCCACGCAACTAGAAGAAAGCAAGATAGTTGTCAGACCCAAAGCGGAACTGGACATCGTCAAGACCGGCACCACCACCGTCGCTGCGGCCATACTCGCTGCGGCCAAGATCACGAGCGAGGAAAGCGCTGCGGACACAATCTGCCCCAACACGCAACAGAACATCATGGTCGTCGGTACACCGAATGAAGACAATGCGGCAAGGTGCACTAAAATCCATGAAATATCTATCCAAGGCAAACCCTACCAGGTCAGCGCATATCGCACCGCACCTCACGACACCGTAAAGGGCGTCATCAGAGGCATCCCCATTGACGTGAGCGCCGACAAGCTAGATAGAAACATCGTCAACGAGAGGAACCCACTAGCAGTGGCCGCAAAAAGGATTGGAAGCGCGACCACTGCGATTGTGGTGTTCCAGGGACCCAAGGTACCGAACTTCGTCCGATACGGAGTCACCCTGATACCGTGCCACCTCTACAAGAAACAGATCGACGTCTGCCAGCAGTGCGGCCGAGTGACACACCGCAAGGACGTGTGTCTGACCCTCACAATCAAGACGTGCCTGGCCTGCGGACTCGCGAACCCTACAGAAGACCATCGCTGTACCCCAAAATGTAAGTTGCGTGGAGACGAACACCCGACCGGAGACCGAACGTGCAAGGCGAAATACAAGATCCCCTACGTAGTGCGCTAGCGACAATGGGAGCGCCGACAAGCCTAAGGCCAGCTGCTGTCGTAGAGCGATTTCCCGCCACTCTACAAGCCATCAGATGTGCGAAAGTTGAGGACCCTTTCGGAAAACCGTGTGCCCAAATCCAGAGACAGCAGCTGCTGCAAAAGAAGCCTCGGCAGGAAAACGTCACCATCACGTGATCCAGTGAGCTGGGTCGACGCAGCGAAAGGAAACAATATAAGGAACGCGCAGAAAATCACCAAAACCCGAAAGAAGAAGATATGAACAAGGTGCAGGAGGCAAATGAGATCCTAAGACAAGAAAACGCGGCGCTGCGAGCGGCCATCAACAATCTCGCGAAAGAGATCGCTGAGATCCGTCAGTTGCTGCTATGCAACAACGAGCCTCTACAGAGACCCACGCCAAGCACAAGCAAGACCGAGGAAACGACAACGAACATCCAGGAGAAAGCCATAGAGTAACCGGCACCGAAGAAGCGAGCCATCGAGGCCACGCGCACGCAAACAGAAAACGATTGCATCGACAGCCTCGAAACTAAATTCGAAGCGACATTTAGCAGACTCGAACAGCTAATCACGACGAACATCGCAGCAGTGACAGCATTGAAACAAACAATGGAGACCTACCAAGCCGAGAACATGAACAGATTCGCCTACATCGAAAGGACCCTACAGCCAATGGTAAGCCACCCGACGTTTGCGCCCCTCTTTGCGCAACATCCACCCAACCAGGGAGCCCCATATACGCCAACGCAATCATGGCCGCCAACGCAACACCAGCAGCAGCAGGTGTAACCGCGTGGCAGTGGAACTGTCGTGGATTTGGAAGGAAGAAGGCAGTCATCCAAGAGCACATCGTACATGCCGCGCGCAAGCCAGACGTTATACTACTACAAGAAACACTAACCGAGGCACCGTCCCTCCCCGGCTACAGAGTGCACAAGGGACCGCCCGACGGCAGAGGCCTGTGCACCCTGGTCAGGAAGGGACTCACGTTCGTCGAAAACGAGCTGCAAAGCAATATCAAAATCGAGCACACACTCACCGAAATCATCCTGGGCAAGAAGAGAAAAGGAAGCATATTTCTGCTCAACGTCCACAGCAACCCATTGCAGAGAAAACAGAGATTCAAGACATTACTGCACAGAGCCAGCACCGCAGCGGACCGCAACACGCTGATCGGGTGCGGAGACATCAACGCGATGAACCCTGCCTGGGGCTATAACAAGTAGAAAGCAAAGGGCTGCGGCTTGTACCAAGACGCCACTTAACTCGACTTCACCCTCATCACGGACCCGACACATCCGACGAGAATTGGTAACTCCATGTCCCGGGACACCACTCCGGACCTCACGTTCGTCAAGAACTACATATGGGTTGCGATCACCTGGAGAAACACGGGGACCGACCTAGGCAGCGACCACACCATCGTGGAAATCGGCATACCGGAACACAACGACAGCAGCATCAAAACACAGATGGATAGGCTGTGATGCCCTTCGAGACGCCAGAACCCAGAATAGCGACAGTGACGACGAGATCGAAGACATCGACTCGTGGACGGCCGAAATCACCAAGCGCGTACGCGACGCGACCAAAGACATTGAAACGGGCGCGGAGATCGACAAAGTAGACAGCCGGCTTGCGCATCTCATCAAAGCCAAACAGTCAATACTCAATCGCTGGAAGAAACAAAGGCTTAACGCAGACTGAGAAAAAACGCGGAGCTGAACCGAGTGATTGAGGATCACTGCCGCGCTCTCTGCACGCAACACTGGAACGAGATCTGCAACGCGGCAGACGGGCAGATGCACAGCGGGAAGACGTGGAACCTGCTGCGGCACCTGCTCGACGAAACCAAGACCAAGTCGCACCGAAGGTACAGACTCGCCAGGCTCATACATCGGGCGATCTCAGTACACGGCGTTGACAAAGTCACCAGGCGCAGTAACGACGAATACCTGCCGACTACACCCACCGAACAACACGCGTGGTACAGCGGCCTGCCTAACGCGAAGCTTTGATGAAGCCACTTTGATCGGCTTCAGACAGCACCTCAGCACGCAGGACGCGATGCTGCAGCTCAAATACCAAATCATCGATGATTGCGGCAGCGCCCACGACAAGAAAGCAATCCTAGGGCTCGACCTGCAGAGCACCTTCGACAAGGTGAAACACTCGGCGATTCTGTCCCAAGTCTCGAAGCTCAACATGGGCGAAAGATCCTACAACTACATCAAGGACATCCTCACGGACAGGACCGTCTAGCTACGAGCAGGCGACCTACAGACGCAAGAGAAGAAGCTCGGGAGCACCGGCACACCGCAGGGATCGGTCATTTCGCCGATGCTGTTCAACCTGATAATGATCGGAGTGGCCGAAAAGCTCGGGCACATCGAAGATGTCAGGCACACCATCTACGCGGATGATATCACGCTATGGGTGACCGGTGGCAGCGACGCCCACATTGAGGGCGCGCTGCAAGCCGCCGTCGACGCAACAGAAGACCAGCTGGAAGGCACCGGACTGAGATGTTCGCCGAGCAAATCGGAGCTTCTCATACTCCCACCTACCAAAAGCAGCAGAGGAAAGACCAGACAACGCGAAAACGAAAAAAATAGAATCGTCACCAAATCCGGCAATGTGATCCCCGAGGTCGGCAAAATTAGGATCCTAGGCATGGTCATCGAAAAGCACGGAAGAAACGGCGAAACCATCACCCGTCTCAAGGCAAAAGCAGCTAACGCGATTCGACTCCTTAAACGAGTCACTTCCCGAAAGGCTGGCATGAGAGAGGAGAGCCTCATTAGGCTCGTCCAATCCTTCGTCATCAGCCACGCCGCGTACGATGCAGCCTACCGCAGATGGCTGCAACAAGAACAAAACAAAATTAACGTGCTCATCAAAAGAGCGTACAAGATGGCGCTGGGCCTGTTTGAGTCCACTTGCACGACCCGCTTCTTACTACTCAGGATACACAATACGCTCGAAGAAATAGCCGAAGCGCAACGGGCCTCTCAACTGGAGCGGCTGTCCATGACCAAATCCGGGAGGAAGATACTGGATGATCTGGGAATTAGACGCTCGAACGATGTGGAGATGAAGCTCCCCGTCCCCGAAGAGGTCCGATGCCAGACCAGAATCGACTCCATACCAAAGAACATGAATCCCGAGTTCAACAAGGGAAGAAGAGTGGCGAGGGCCAAGGCTCTCATCGACCAGCATGCCAACGACGAACACGTGCGGTACGTGGACGCGGCCGAATACCAACGGAACGCCTTCGCAGCGGTCGTCATAGAGGCGTCTACCGGCGCCACGAGGACGGCAGCGAGCATGAGAAGTGCCGGAGTGGAACAAGCGGAGGAGGTAGCCATCGCCCTGGCCATCGCCGATGGAGACTGCCACACGGTGCTGAGTGACTCAAGACAGGCGGTGCGAAACTTCCCCAAAGGCCAAATCTGGGGGAGGCTGAGCGTGTACTGCGAACGGTCAAACTAGAATAACGAAAAGTACGACTCAAGTGGTTCCCGGCGCACGCGGGCGACGCGTCGTGACGCAATGGGAACCATAATGAGACGGCACACGCAGCGGCGCGAGCGCTAACCAGCCGCGCCCCGGCAACAGAGCGTCCGACGTGGTTGGAAACCAAGGACCGCATGATGGATTACAATGAAATCACGAAGGCCTACCGCCTGGCTCGCAGGACTCTCCCACCCCCGCACCCGAGACTGAGTCGAGCGGAGGCGGTAGTACTGAGACAGCTCCAGACCGGATCGCTACCGAGCCCGAGACTGATAAATCGCAGGTATCCCGAGACTTATCCGACAGATATGTGCAGAATATGCCGGATGGAGACCGCAGGCTACACGCACATCTTGTGGGACTGCGTTAAATATCCAGAAGAAGCAAAATCAAGAACGCTACCGCCGCGGCTCGAGGCAGCCACGAAGAGCTACGACCGACACGATCAGCTCTGGGCCGTCCAGCAGGTCCTCGAGGCGTTCGAAAGGCACGGACCCAGCGAGCCGGCACCGGCGAGCGGAGACCCGCGCCGAGTAACGGCGACTTCGAGGATGACGTAGGCCCTCGTCGGGGCGCGCGAGCGCCCAACTGCAGGCATAAAGTTGGCGCCAATCCAATCACTCGAGCCGGTTGAGCTAACTTGAGGGGAAGTACCGTGAGCTTCTTTGCAGACGTTGGTATGTTCTCTATTACGTCAATTAGTAACTCGCAGTTCAGACGCGGCTAGGTGACCCAGGTCATATTGGACAGCACTAGCTTCCTGACGCTTCTCAGCAGATTGTAGGCTCAGCATCTAGACTGCTTAGCTTGGTCTAAAACCTGCGTTCAAATAGCTTCTGCTTTCCCTAGTCCCCTGTGTTGGGGGACGGCAGATATTGGTGACGATCCAATATACCCGACTATCTCGGCTCCTCCGAAGGTTTCGGATGCGCGCCATTTTAATTAGATGCGAGGGACCTGCAAGAGCAAGTCCACAGAGGTCGCACACTTCTATTGCACCACACACGCACACCCTTGAGTCCGTGGCGGGCCTCTTTTGTCCGTGCATAAACGCAGGAGAAACGACGGCGGCCGGCCATACGGCGCTGTCGGAACTCAAACACTGTCAGCAATTCGTGGACACAAGATTGCATAGACACACTAAATATTTAGGAGTATGCGTACCCCTGCCTTCTTATAAGCTTCTTAATGCGTGAGCGGGGCAGAGAATACACAGGGCTTCCTACAAAAAGCCGTCGGGGCATCACGGTCACACAGACGACACAAATACAATAATCTCTAAACCTGCCTTTGATCCTTTTCGGCCGCTGCTTGCCCGAGTGGCTGGCCTCTTGGTTGCCAGTCCCTATTGGCACGACCGCTTTGGCACTCCTTGATCGGTGCTTCGCCGAATTGAATAATGCCGCGCTGTGAGAGATTGATTAGTTCTATGTGATCAACTGCAGACGGGATTGCGTATGCTTCCACTGTGCAGATACTTCCATGCGCATTTAGGGTATCGGGCCCAAAAAAAAGAAACTGTTCCATAGCTGCATAAGCAACACCAGTGAGATATTTGAAAGTGTCGATGTAAAATTGTGCACATGAGCACTTCGCCTGGAGTTCGAGGAATTGTATGAAGCTCACATGCGCGTTTGGAAATCTTTATAAAAGAGAGATCGCTTTCAACAGTCTGGCACTCCCCTGTCGGTGAAACCGAATCGGATCACTTAGCACATTCGCTTCAATTAGTACGCTTGCTTCTTCAGCTGACGGCGCTAAACGTATTGACAAAGGAGTCCTGACAGACAGTTCGTTTCGATACCCGCCGTGGTTGCTCAGTGGCTATGGTGTTAGGCTGCTGAGCACGAGGTCGCGGGATCGAATCCCGGCCGCGGCGGCCGCATTCCGATGGGGGCGAAAACACCCGTGTACTTAGATTTAAGCGCACGTTAAAGAACCCCAGGTGGTCGAAATTTCCGGAGTCCTCCACTACGGCGTGCCTCATAATCAGAAAGAGGTTTTGGCACGCAAAACCCCATAATTAAAAAAAAATGGATCGTTTCAATAAAGCCTAGCAGTAGATATGTCGTTTATAGTGGAAAGGCATCGGTATTCGACATCTACCTTTATCCACAGGAGGTAAGATAAGCTTAAATACGTTCTTTGGAGAAACAGGGACGATTCATCCGAGTCTACATACAGGCTTTCTACTGGGCTAGTCCTGAAGGCACCAGATAGTAAACGAGGTCTAACACCTTTAAAGCACTAAGTGCTGCAGAGCTATAAAGTAAGTCTCCTGAGTCAAAGCGCGGCTCTATAAAGCTTTTGTACAAGCTAAAGAGGCATCTGCTGTTGCCTCCCCATGATGTGCGTGACAAAAGCTTCAACAAATTCATAGCCTTCAGGCCCTTTGTTTTCATATAGTTCAGATGCGGGCGAAAATTTGACTTGCAGTATAAAATCAAACCTAAAAATTTATGTTCACGGCTTACAGATAGTCGTTCTTCATTGAGATCTATTACGGGCTGCGACAGTGCACCCCGTTTGTTCGACAAGAGGACGCACGTACTTTCTTTGTTTCTTTAGTCTGAATCCATGCTGGTCCGCCAACTTAGAAATCTTGTTGAGGCCACGCTGCAGCCGGCGCTCGCAGATAGCAAGATTAGAAGATTTGTAAGCGATTTGCACATCCACGTACACAGAATAAAACAGTGTGCGTGGTATGGCACTATGGCGAGAGATCATTTTTACAAAAAATTGACTGCTACCTAGCACACCTGCCTGTGGTACACCAGTCTATTGGGTAAATGGACGGGATAGGACGATGTCAACTCTGACACAGAATGTCCGGTTCAAAATATAACTTTGAATCATGTTCAGCAAGTTGCCTCGGACACCCATTCTAGCCAGATACCTGATTACGAAGGATCCAGAACACTAAGTGGTGTCGTATGCTTTGCCCATGTCTAAGGATACCGACAAGAAAAACTGTTTATGCACGAACACATCACGGATACTTGTCTCGATGCGGACAATGTGATCTGTTGCGGCTCTACCTCCGCTGAAGCCGCAGTTTAAGTGACCTAATGTTTTGTTACTTTCAAGAAAATGGACCAGGCACCAGTTTGTAATTTTCTCGAGGAGTTCGCATTAGCAATTTGTTAGGGCTAGAGGCTATAACTGCTGGTCGATGTCGGGTCATTTCCCTTTTTCGGAATGTGAATAATAATTGCCTCTTTGCAGGCTACAGGCTACAGAATATGGAGTTAAAAAGTGACACAATTCTTCTGTAGTTTGCAGGGTGTAAGTGTTTGATCATGTCGTATACTATTCTGTCTTTCTTGAGCTGACTTATTACAAATCAGTGAGACCTAAAAATCCGCCATGTTGAACGGGCAGTTGTAAAATTCATTCTTTTTCAATTTACTATACAGTTGCAATCACTCTGCTTGCCGCTGGTACCATATAAATATATGTGTGTAATGGGCCGAACTGCAAATGCACACGTAGTGGGCACCTAGAAGATCATGGTGGTTTTCACGAGTGCTCCCTCAGCTGTTTGCAAATGGCAGAGGATGGATTTGCCAGCCGTTCAATTATTTACCATGAGTCCAGGCTTTTCTTTCGTCTGTGTAAGAGTTTTACTGATGTACATTTTTGCCAGCTTTTGCTTTTGGCACGACTCCAAATTCTTCTACCTTTAGAAGAGTTAACTGCTGGGCTAGTTGGTGATGTTGCATACTAAAAATATTTTGCGCCAGAACAGCACACACAAGACGACTACACTATGGGCGCTACTTCAACTGTTTAATGAGGGTGAAAGCATTCGACATATATAGCCCTCCAAAACACCGCGCACGCGCACGCGTACAAAGTAACATGGAGCAAAAAGTCTTATTAGGGTAGGCCTGATAGAAACTTCACCTCAGCCTCGTAAAGGAAAACCGATGTGTCAGTAACACAGTTCGGACGCGTCTTCTTGATCTAGAAGGCTTCCAATGTTTCGCGCGATCTCTGATGCCTGCCTCTACCCAGAATCTTCGCGTCGCGGAACCGTAGAAAACAATCGGTGCAAGTCCTGCAGTGTTCCACAAGTCACTCACCTTCATTATTTTTTATAACTTTTGCATGCTCCCTTCACTCCTTGTTTTCTTAATGTTTATGAGATTCTCTGCGGTTGAAAGCCACGAAGGCAGCCCCAAGCATTATTGTGCTTCCTTCGCGCTCCTCACAGTCATCGTTCACCCGGGTACACGCCGTTTGGATAGCTTTCTTTGTGTATTTGGAATGCATATGGACGCTATATTGATAATAAATGCTGTCAAATATGTAACTGTGTTGTCGATGTTAAGTATACGAATGTGATCATATGTGTGATAGAGGTTCGTGGACCTTGGGGCTCAACACACAGTGAGGAAGACGGGGCGATTAGAAATTACCTTTTTCTGCTAGCGTGTATGACATTCGGAATCACACAAAACACTGGACTACATGCACAAAGAGACAAATCTAAAGCCGGCTTCGTGGTGTGACTCGAATTGTCCGTGGCTTTGCGATAGAGCTCGCTGTCTTGAAGCGTCCTTTCTCGCTCAACAGGCGAATCACCCAGGCGCAGTAAGCACTGCTGGCGGCCATGTGAGCTGCATAGCTGTCTGGTTGCGGCGGCGGGCCTCAAGCGGGACCGCAGGCTCGGCCAACAGGGCGACCCGTCAGCCGCCGGAACCTTTCTCTGGTACCTGTGATTCCCGAACGGCTGGCAGAACTGACCGTGAGCCGCTCGTGTGTGGCCTGGACCGCCTGTGTTTCATGAACAGGCAGGCACCAAGGCGTACCGTTAGCCATCTCCACCCCCGCTGGAGCACGACCCACCGGGTCCTCGCCGGGGTCCGAGCTCCTTTTGCAGAGCCGTCCAATATCGAATCCCGGCACAATTTGTTCTTGCTTGCCACCCCACCACGCACCATCGCGCACCAATTCTTTTCGTCGTCCACTCGTCACACATGTTAGGTAGGTGACCGCTTGGCGATGCTTCCAATCGGCAGAGTCAATTTTCGACAAGTGAATATGCGGAGTTTTCATCATTTTTTCTTAATGGTAAAACGCTCGGGATGTGGTAAATCCTCAAAGGATTTTTGATGACGTTCCACTCCAGATATGGCACGAATGTACTTGATGCGATGCTTAAATCTATAGATGAGTTGTTTTCTGGGCCAGGCTATCAAACCTGGGCTGTTCTTTTTTTTAATTTATGAAGCACTCACCTGTGGAGTAAAGACAGTTTTCAAGTAAGTGATCTCTTGCGTCACAATGAGTCGCCTCGCTGGCTGCTATATGCATTTAGATGTCCAACAAAGATGTATGGTTGAGGAAGTTCAGCGATGATGCTTAAAAGCTCTGCTCTGCAAAGTTGATAATTTGGAGAGATGCATAAGGAACTTATAGTGACCAACTTCAGAAAGAGTTCCGCTCAGACTGCGACTTCTTCAAGGGCAGTTCAGAGAAAAGCCTGCTGACAATTAACGTCTCCGTACACTGTGATTGCGACGCCGCGTGACGAGGCCAGTGCATCATGGCGATCTTTACGGAAAATGGCGCATTGCCTGGAGAAGTTACATTGTGTTGGTCTCAGGTGTGTCTCCTGAACACATAGCACCTTCGGATTATATTTGTTTAGAAGTTCCTTAATGTAGTTGGGGTTGTGGATAAGACCTCTCACGTTCCAGCGTAATTTTTGTGTATGCATATTGTGTGTGTTCTTGTGCTGTGTGTCAAGAGCAGTATTGGCTTACGGAGACTTTCCAGGCCCTGTAAGCCGGGCTTTGTCTTTCTTAGAGCGGTTGCGAGACTCACGCCACTACAGAGGCGCTGGGTGCGCCGGCTGTCTTGGGTTGTGTTCATAATCTCCTGGCAACTGCTGGAATTTCGCTCACTGGAGCGGGTAGATTTCGGGATAAGCCTTGCCTCGAAAAGCAGGGCGTAGGATGGCACTAACCCTGATGTCAATAGGCCCTCCTTCAGAGATGACCAGGTAACTCTTGCTTGGGCTAGTTGGTTCTTGCTTTAATGAGTAAAAGCAAGGCGCAAAAGACCAGGACTGAAGAAGGACACAAATGACAGGATCGGTGACAAGGGCCCTGGTCCTGTCCTTAGTGTCCTTCGTCAGTCCTGGTCTTTTGCGCCTTGCCTTTACTCATTCAGAGAGGACGCAGCAGCGCTGGCTGCTGTCGCCTTCGGGGCTGGAGGCACAGCTGTGGTCAACCTCTTCGTAGGCCGGGCCCATGCCAGAGTCTGCAGCGGGGTTGCCCCCTTTAGCGCCTTACCAGCATACCCTGCGGTATTTAGGGCGGAAATGCGCTTTCCCTCTTGATGAAAAGAAGCTTTTCGCTGACTTTACTTTTATTATTTATTTTTCCCTCTTCGAGGAAGGATATGCCTTGGAGAATGCAGGGTGGTCATGGTCGCAGTTTGCGCAGTCGTGTGTCTCAGTGTGCAATTGTCGTCAGGATAGTCATACGACGCGCACTTTGTACATAATGCAAGCCCTGGCAAGCTCTGCGAGCATATCGCTCGCATTTATATCAGCGGCGCGGGTTCGGAATGTAGGGTCTAAGTTTGAGCTTCAGATAACCTGTTTCAATATTGTCACAGTCGGTCATGTGGGAAGAAAAGGGCGCTGATGGTGGCCTCGGAGACGACGAAGAAGACTTTAGTATTATCACAATAAATCATTTTTTCATATTCTGCCGCCGTTTTACTTCTTTAGGAAAAATATTGTTGAATCAAGATTTACACATCTTGGTTTAAGCTTTTCAATTATAAATATCATTTCTCTAGGAGCCTCCTCTCTTGGAAAGTGCCACAGGGATATTTGCTCAAGCGTGGAGGAATTTATAATTGTTACTAAGAGATTGTCTTGAATTCTTAAACATATTATTTTTGAAAGCATATTTAGCGCCAGCAAACAAGGACGGAAGGGAGACGACAACACAATGCGCTAACTTCAACAACTTGATTTTCAGGAAGTACACCTATATAAACCATGCACAGTGGTGCCACCTTATACAAATCTTTTCCATCCAAAAAAGCCGTCTCCTTATCTAACAGGTCGATTGAAGGGGCACTAACACACATGTCTCTATTCCGCCAGATAGCCGGCGCTTCAATGATCTCTCGCACGCCTTTATCTTTGTGCTTCGCAAGAACCCGATAGGATTCATAGACCGGCGCACAGCCGCATTCTTGACAGTGGGTTGACAGATGACCGTATTGCTTATTTTTCACAGTTTGGCAATGTTCCCGTAGTCGGTCATTAAGACATCGCCCTGTCTGTCCGATGTATTTCTTCCCACAGGACAGCGGAAGCTCATATACAACCCTCTCAGCGCATCCCACTGGCGCTTTCCGATGATTCGTAGAGCACCCGGCAGCTGGCTTACGGTACGGGTCTGTCAATCGACATATTTTTGCCAGCTTTTCTGGTGCGGAAAAGACCACTTTTGTGTCCACCCGGCTAGCCATTTTCTTAAGTTTATGTGCCGTTCTATGCAGGTAGGGCACTACCACTACCTTCCTTCTACGTTCCGTCCCTTGATTTGCCGTGTCCTGAATTGTGCTATCTGACCTGCACCTTTTTAGCAGCCCCTCGACGACCGAAACTTGCACTGATTCCAGAAACCCTGCTCCTGATAGCCTTCCCGATTGATCCATAAGGCTCGTATAGATCTTGAGGTGGCAAGACTTCTTTAGAGCATTTCCAAAGCCTAAGTTGGCAATGCTCCTCTTGACGGGTAGTAGGGTGGGTAAAGTTGTCAGATACGTTGACGACAGTCTCGTTCTTTTTGAACCTGACGCACGTTTTACGGTAGGCAAGCTTTACGAAGTATTTTCTGCAGGTCTTAGCCCACTTACTCTCACGATTGAAGAGCCCTCCAATAACGTGCTGCGCTTCCTAGACATTCAGCTCGAGTTCATGGAACGGCACACGTGTTGGGAGCATAAAACTAGAGCTAATAAGCCCCTGTTATCGTATAGGTCAGCCCACTCGAAGCTCGTCAAGGGGAGCATTGCCAACTTATGCTTTGGAAATGCTCTAAAGAAGTCTTGCCACCACAAGATCTATACGAGCCTTATGGATCGATCGGGAAGGCTATCAGCAGCAGGGTTTCCAGAATCAGTGCAAGTTTCGGTCGTCGAGGGGCTGCTAAAAAGGTGCAGGTCGGATAGCACAATTCAGGACACGGCAAATCAAGGGACGGAACGTAGAAGGAAGGTAGCGGTAGTGCCCTACCTGCATAGAACGGCACATAAACTTAAGAAAATGGCTAGCCGGGTGGACACAAATGTGGTCTTTTCCGCACCAGAAAAGCTGGCGAAAATATGTCGATTGACAGACCGGTACCGTAAGCAAGCTGCCGGATGCTCTACGAATCATCGGAAGTGCGCCAGTGGGATGCGCATAGAGTGTTGTATATGAGTTTGCGCTGTCCTGTGGGAAGAAATACATCGGACAGACAGGGCGATGTCTTAATGACCGATTACAGGAACATTGCCAAACTATAAAAAATAAGCAATACGGTCACCTGTCAACCCACTGTCAAGAATGCGGCTGTGCGCCGGTCTAGGAATCCTGTCGGGTTCTTGCAAAGCACAAAGATAAAGAGGTGCGAGAGATCATTGAAGCGCAGGCTATCTGGCGGAATAGAGACACGTGTGTTAGTGCCCCTTCAATCGACCTGTTAGATAAGGAGACGGCTTTTTTGGATGGATAAGATTTGGATAAGGTGGCGCCACTGTGCATGGTTTATATAGGTGTACTTCCTGAAAATCAAGTTGTTGAAGTTAGCGCATTGTGTTGTCGTCTCCCTTCCGTCCTTGTTTGCTGGCGCTAAATGTGCTTTCAATTTACCAACACGCCCAACAAATGGCAATGCTACATATTATTTTTGTTCGTTTCCTCCAGTTAGTTTGACCAATTTTAGTATCTAATAAAGATTGCCTGATGTCACCCAAACTTTGGTCAATCCCCCACAGTGGGTGTGCGCCATCGCATAAGGAATACCATTGGGCACGGCAGTACCACAAGAATGCAGACGTCTAACCCGCTGTCCTTCATGCAGTTTGCGGTCAGCATACTCCTTATCGGTGGGGATGCGCACACCGGGCTGCTGCCGGAGGTGATCAGCGGAACGCATATATATATGTATATATATATATATATATATATATATATATATATATATATATATATATATATATATATATATATATATATATATATATAAACCGCGATGTAAAGTATGTCCCTACATGGCCACATCGCAACAGGTTACTAGTACGTCTTCAAACTTTTGTTTAAAAATCAAAGGCGATTTCGACTGTGACACAAAAAACGTAATATATATGCTTGAATGTACGCTGTGCAAAAAACGGTACATCGGACAAACAGAAGGGCCTTTCAGATTCCGCTTTAACAATCATAAATCCCACGCTAACACGTTGCCCAACCTGCCCATCTCAAAACACGTACATCTTCCTGACCACTCATTTGATAAACTGAAAGTCACGTTGCTTGAATCTGGATTTCGCTCAAATTATGATAGAGAAGCCCGCGAATCCTTCCTTATCTATAAGTTCGATACTGTCGCGTGTGGTATGAATGAATGTGTAGGAAAATTGAGTTGCCTGTCTTTGTAGCCCGTCACTTGTCCCTTCTTCTACTAGTACGTCGCTATTCCCCTTTTTCTGTGTCTGTGTTTGCTTGATAACATAGCACATATTGAGCGCATATCGACGTTTTGTTGTCACGTGGCGATTGTTTTTTACAATTCATTTCGGTACGTTTTTATACTTTGTATCTTAGATTATATGTTTGCAATCGCCATCGGTCTATACACGTGTCAGCTATCCTTTGAACGATTCGGATGTATTTTGTTCGCCCATTTTATTCGTTTTTCATGTTAACGTATCTTCACTTGGTTGATAAGCACATGTATATTAACTGTACTGACACCATGCAATGCATTCTGATGAAGGCCGGACCCCGGCCGAAACGTCAATAAACCGCTTCATACGCGCGTCTACTTCACTGTGAATATTTACCCGGACCCAGAACTGCTTTTTCTATATATATATATATATATATATATATATATATATATATATATATATATATATATATATATATATATATATATATATATATATATATATTGAAATACCACGGTTGAGACGACGCTTTATTCCAAGCAGGAAAAATGGCGCCGACGCAAAAACGAACACGAGCCGATGATTGATGATGACTTTGTACAGATGAAGATGAAGTCCGCATAAATGCTTACACTAATTTCCCCCGTGGACGGAAGCAGCCAGCCTGGCCGCACATTAGACAGTGGAACGGATATGAAAGGGATTCAGGCGAGAAACGTGCACGATCTCTGTTCCGCGGCAGCGTCGGTCGGTTGGGGCCTCAACAGGTGTAACGCGATAGTTCACCGGCGAGGTCTGCTCGATGACTTTGTAGGGGCCAAGATATCGAGACTCAAGCTTCTCACATAAACCGGGTGTTCGTGCAGGGGTCCATAGGAGCACATCGTCACCAGGGCGGTAGGAAACGGCGCGATGAGAGGCATCGTACCGATGTTTGCGATCCTCTTCGCTGGCTGCAGTGTTCATACGGGCGCGACGACGACATTGGGCAAGACGAGACACAAACTAGTCACAAATGAATGGTGAAGCGTTGACGGGGCCAGAGAAGAAAGAAACGTCGAGTGATGAGGTTGGGTGGCGGCCGTATACTAAGAAAAACGGAGAGTATCCGGTGGTCCGTTGAACAGACGTGTTGTACGCAAATGTTACAAATGGGAGAATCGCATCCCAGTTACGATGATCAGGTTGAATATACATGGATAGCATGTCACACAGCGTGCGATGAAATCGCTCTCTTAGGCCGTTGGTTTGAGGGTGGTAGCTAGACGTTGTCTTGTGCACGGTGTTGGACGCTTGCAGAACTTGATTAAGAGTGCTTGAAAGAAATGTCTTGCCTCGGTCGCTCAAAAGAACGTGAGGCGCCCCATGACGTAAGTAGACAGCCTGCAAGAAGAAGGCCGCTACTTCTGAGGCAGCTCCTGAGCGTATTGAGGCTGTTTCAGCGTACCGGTTCAAATGGTCAACAGCAGTGACGATCCATCGGTTGCCGTCTGGAGTAGGTGGGAGTGGCCCGAAAAGGTCAATGCCGACGACAGAGAAGGGCTGTGCTGGGCAAGGAAGTGGCTGTAGGGTCCCGACCGGAGCAGTAGTAGGTCGCTTACGGTGTTGGCAAAGCGTGCACGAGGCAACATATCTAGCTATGCTCGTGGAAAGGCCTGGCCAATAGAATGGGCTGCGTATGCGCTCGTGTGTTTTGTTGTAACCCAAGTGGCCTGACGTCGGGTCATCGTGTGAGGCCTGCAGAACTGCAGCGCGAAGAGAGCGCGGTAGAACGGGAACCCATCGATGGCCTTCTGGGTGAAAAATGTACCGGTAGAGCACATCGTCTTCAAACTTGAACAGTTTGAGTTGTTTCCGTAGCCTGGCATTGGGTGGAGATGAAACACCGCTAAGGCGATTGATGATACTATGGCAATAGGAATCGGTGCGCTGGTGAGTGGAAAGCACTGAAAGGCGGTTTGGTGAAGTCAAGGAAGAAATCGGTGTAAGAGACGAAGCGTCCTCTGTGCGGCCAATTTGACAAGGTGATGTGATGTGCTCCGATGATGTTGGTAATGGGCATCGTGAAAGAGCATCGGCATCTTGGTGCTTCCGTCCGGACTTATATATGACATTGAAATCATATGCTTGCAATCGGAGTATCCAGCGGCCAAGGCGCCCGGACAAGTTTTTGATCGTAGACAACCAACATAGGGCATGGTGGTCGGTCACAACCGTGAAATGTCGACCGTGGAGGTATGGACGAAATTTCTGGATGGACCAGGCAACAGCCAAACACTCTTGTTCGGTTATCGAGTACTTCTTTTCCGCGGAAGTGAGAGTGCGGCTTGCATATGCAACAACCTTTTCGCAAAATTCGTGGTCGCGCTGCAGCAGTACGGCACCAATTCCGTGACCGCTGGCGTCAGTATGCACTAATGTGGGCGCCTTGTCATCAAAATGACAAAGAACAGGTGGGGATGTTAGTGCGCGCTTGAGTTCTTGGAACGCGGCTTCACACTGATCGTTCCAATCGAAGGAACTGGAACTAGCAAGGAGCTTGTGGAGGGGCGAGGCAATGCTGGCAAAGTTCCGGATAAAACGTCGAAAGTACGAGGCGAGTCCAATGAAGCTGCGCAGTTCTTTTGCACGAAGTGGACGTGGAAAGTTGAGCACCGCGGAAATTTTATCCGGATCGGGCTGGATGCCGTCTTTGCTAACGAGATGACCACGGACTTTAATCGTTGTGCTAGGGAAACGGCACTTCCTCGTGTTTAGTTGAAGTCCGGCATTAGAAAGGCATGTGAGCACTTCATCTAAGCGTTGCAGATGGTCAGTGAAAGTCGAGGAAAACATGACGATGTCGTCGAGGTAACATAGACAAGTTTTCCACTTGAGGCCGCGAAGAACCGTGTCGATCATTCTTTCAAATGTGGCGGGAGCATTGCATAGACCGAAAGGCATTACATTAAACTCATAAAGACCATCCGGAGTAGAAAAGGCGGTCTTTTCTTTGTCCGCTTCATGCATTGGGATTTGCCAATATCCGGAGCGAAGATCAAGGCTGGAGAAATATTGCACGCCTTGCAACGAATCAAGGGCGTCATCGATACGGGGCATCGGATATACATCCTTACGGGTGATCTTGTTTAGCGCACGGTAGTCAACACAAAATCGTACCGATCCATCCTTCTTCTGCACCAAAACGACGGCTGATGACCAAGCACTGGCGGAGGGACGTATGACGTTTCTTTTCAGCATATCGGCGACGTTCTCCTCGATGATTTTGCGTTCGGCCGAAGAGACTCGGTAGGGACGACGGCGTACAATAGTCTGGCCATCGGTGTCGATACGATGGAAGGCAACGGAACTCTGTCCGAGGGACGAAGTATCCATATCGAAGGAGGCCTGGTGCTTCGTAAGCAATTTTAGCAACGCTTCATGTTGAGCTGCAGTAAGGTCAGGGCTTATCACGGAAGTAAGGGCAGATGAAGCAGATTTGTCCTGTTGAGGAAGAGCTGGCGAGGCGGCAAGAGGAAGCAAGGAGACTGGTTGGGTATCCACATAACAGGTCACTGCGGAGCCTTGAGGTAGGAGGAGTGTCTCAGTGGTCGCATTTAAAGCGATGATTAACGCAGAGCTTTCTTTGAACCGCACCATGCAGGAAGCGAAGACAATCCCACGGGCAAGACAGCGACCGTAAGGAGTGATGAACACGTCGCCATTGGTGATGTCTGTAGAAGAGAGACTTATGACTTGCTCGTGGCCGGGAGGCAGTACAGAATCGGCAGCAGTGAGAAAACGCAGTCGTGGCTCATCGGTACTCCCGCTGCAATGAACTGTCTCGCTCATATGGACTACACGTTGACGGCAAGTGATTAAAGCGGACGCTGACGAGAGAAAGTCCCAACCTAAAATTAGTGCATGAGCGCACGGGAATAATATCGCGAACTTAATGTGATGACAGATACCATCAATGAAGACGCGTGCTGTACATTGGGCTGATGGTCGAATGATTGCTCCATTAGGCCCAATCAGAGATGATCCAGTATAAGGCGTCTTCACTTTCCGCAGACGAGAGCACAGGTCGGCACGCATAACAGATATAGTAGCTCCCGTGTCAATCAGAGCTAACAAAGGCACACCCTCCACAGACACCAATAACATGTTCGAAGGACGTTCAGGTGGACTTGGATCACTTCGCGGTGATGCAGGTTCCCCTCCAAAAACTGCACTGGTTAGTTTTCCGGTCGCTGGACATGGAGTTGGGAGACAGGTCGAAGTGGGGAAACAGAACGTCGGAGCGGCGATGCGGAGCGGCGTCTCGAGGCACGTGTGTTGAGTGCGGTGTTGAAGTCAGCCGGAGATGGAGATCGGCGAACGGGAGGATTATCTTCATAAGTGCGGTAAACGCGAGGAGGTGGCTCATCGCGTTCAAAGGCCCCGTAACCACGACGTTCGTCTTGCTGGCGGCGTCGGCAAAACCGGGAGATATGTCCTCGAAAGCCACAGTAGTAGCAGATAGGCCTCGACGAACGCCAGGCAGAGTAGTAAGGCGGGTTCGGAGCTCGGGTGACTAAAGGTGCCAGGTGATCGTGAACAGGCGCAGATGGTGTAATTGGAGGCGGCGTGGCTGGCATTGCAGCAATCTGGTCGTAAGAAGCCGGTTGTGGGCAAGGAGGAGCGTTGGTATGCTGGGCGTTCTGCAGGGAGGCCAATTCCTCCTTAATAATACTGCGCAGGTCAGTAGAAGCAGGTTGGACGGGAGTGCTGCTGCAAGGGGGTGAGCCATGCGCTTGCAATTCCTCCCGAATTATGGCTCGAATGAAAGACCGGAGCTCAATACTGTTTGCCAGGGGGTTGTCGGAAAAGTCCGGTTGCAAGCGGATTGACTGCAGGGCGTCGAGGCGCTGACAGACGGAGACGACGTCCGACACCGTCGAAGGGTTTTGCGCGGCGAGTGCGTTGAAGGCAGTAGATCCGATACCCTTAAGAAGGTGTCGCACGCGATCAGGTTCTGGCATGGCACTGTCGACACGGCGGCAGAGCGCGAGGATGTCCTCAATGTACGAGGTATACGATTCGCCATAATGCTGGACGCGCTCAGACAGCCTCTTTTTCGCAACTTCCGAACGAACCGTGGGCGTGCCGAAAATCCGCCGTAGCTGCTCCCTGAAAGACGACCAATCACGGAAGTCTCTCTCATGATTCAGGAACCATGTCTTGGCTACTTGAGAGACGTAAAATGGCACGTTGTTTAACCGCGATGTCTCGTTCCAGTTGTATTCGCTGACACGATCGTAGTTGTCGAGCCAGTCTTCAACGTCCTCTCCAGGCAAGCCAGAGAAGATTTCAGGGTCGCGATACCGGTTGTTGGCAGGGCTGGGATTGGGGGTGGCTGGCACTTGAACCGAGATGGTGGATGCTGCGGTCTGGTCTTGCGACATGGCGGCCTCTTGGCGTAAGCGGCGTCCCGAACGTAGCTCCAGGAGAGATCTTGAAGTGGATTGAGGTCGAAGGGATCTTAAAGCGCCTCCACCACTTGAAATACCACGGTTGAGACGATGCTTTATTCCAAGCAGGAAAAATGGCGCCGACGCAAAAACGAACACGAGCCGATGATTGATGATGACTTTGTACAGATGAAGATGAAGTCCGCATAAATGCTTACAATATATATATATATATATATATATATATATATATATATATATATATATATATATTTATATATATATATATACACACACCTTTATGCATAAAAACGAGTGGTACAAAGTGCCAAGGCATTAGGAAAAAAGTTGCTCCAGAAGCAACTTGACTGGTCCTAATAACCAGAAGGTCCAACAAAAAAATTGGAGGACGCTTAAGCTTCGCCTTCAAGAGTGCGACGCGACAGCGTTGCCGTCGACCCGCCAAGGGGTATAAGACAATGCGCTACGGCACAGCAATCACTTACGATGCGCCCCGCATCGGACTTAGCGCCCACCTATCACGCGGTGAGCGTCGAGCAACGCAGCGTTCGGCGCGCCAACGAAACGTGCGCCTGAGCGAACGAAACGAACCAAAGAACTCGGTGTCTCGGAGGGGAAACGATCTACGCCAGCCAAACGTCGTGATCGGCACGGGCAGAGAGATAGATAGTAATCTAAAGCGGGAGCACGGCGAAGCGTCGTCAGGGGAGAGGGAGTCCCGCGACGCGCCTGGCAGCGGTCCCAATGCGCGCGCGGCGCGCCTCCTGTCGGGGCAGCGCCGGACATTGAGAGGAGGGGGTCTTCTGTGTTTGCCGCAAGATGGCTCTGCGTGTGCGGAAAGCGCAGAAGAAATGCAGCGGAAACGCACTTCGCAACTCGTGTAATTGTGACTTCTGTACGTTACATGTTCGTAATTACCGATATACACCGCAGTATAACTTTCCACGGCTCGTTTCGAAGGCAACACCGCATTCACTAGAGGCGCGTTTGCACCGCTTGGAAGCATCGAACTCGTGGCTGAGTGGTAGCGTCTCCGTCTCACACTCCGGAGACCCGGGTTCGATTCCCACCGGGCCAATCTTGGAATTTGCTTTTTATTTATGAAGCGCCTGCCGTGATTTATCGCTCACGGTCAACGCCGCCGACGCCGACACCCGACGCCGACGACACCGGCTTTTCTGCGACACGAGCTCCTTAACGCTATCGCGTTAAAATGGCTGTGGCTTAGCTAAGGTTAAGCCCAGGACGCGAAGCATACTAGCCTTTATTTTAACGCGACAGCGTTAAGGAGCTCGTGTCGCAGAAAAACCGGTGTCGTCGGCTCAGGCGTGCGGCGCTTGCTCAGGCGCACATTTCGTTGTCGCGCCGAACGCTGCGTTGCTCGACGCTCACTGCGTCCGATGCGGGGCGCGTAGTCGCTGCGCCGTAGTAAAGCCACCTAGAAACAGTCTCTGTAGCATGCCGCAACCTTCGCTTCTCATTCCAACGAGCAGCTCTGTCTCCAGGAGGCATCTCACCTCGTGAGTGTCTAGCAGAGGCAAGCGCAGCTGCTTATATATCACCGCGACGGCGCGAGTTGGAGCCCCGTTTCTCCTCTGTCGTGACGTCATGGTGTCACGTGGTCAGCCTTGAAGGCGACGCCGCGAGCGACGGCGCGAGTTGGAGCCCCGTTTCTCCTCTGTCGTGACGTCACGGTGTCACGTGGTATTGAAGGTGACACCGCCGCGCCTGAGGAGCTGGGTTGAGCTCTACTAATATGCTTCGCATAATATCAACAACACTGCTTTCCACGTGCCAGATTGCTCCTACCATCCGTGCTGGAACAACTGGCGACGTGGTTCAACGACCGACGCGCCCTGCTGGACACATGACCGGCATCGAGTGCCATCTATACAACCGTCTATATATGGTTTTTCTTCGCTGCCGGGAGCCATTGGCACGGCAGTACCACAAGAATGCAGACGTCTAACCCGCTGTCCTTCATGCAGGTGAGGAGGCGTCACGATAAGTGTTTTAGATCTAGTAACCCCTTCGTTTTGGTGCTGCCGTGCCCACGGCTTGTTGCAGTTGCCGATGTTGTATTGTTTCTATGGAAACTTCTTTTAGTAGCTGGGGATGTAGAAGAGAATCTAGGCCCCGAGTTAAGCCAGATTGCTAAACAAATAAAGGATATCGCAACCGATATAAAAGATATCAAAGAACATCGGCTAACCGAAATTGAAAAGAAGATAGACGCCCTCTCCAAACTTGAAGAAAAAGTAATCTCATACGAAAAGAACATATTGCAGTTGGAAAAAGCTTTTAAAAGATTAGAATGCAGGGTTGATGATTTAGAAAACCACAGCAGAAGATCAAATCTTACTGTTTACGGACTTCGCGAGGATGAGGGCGAAAACAGCTCTACATTGGAACACAGTGTTAATCAAACAATCATCAAGGAAATCCCTGGCCTGGAGCCAGTTGCCATCGAAAGAATACCTCGCTTAGGCAGGCCGAATAAAGACAAAAACAGACCAGTAATCTTATAGCTACTTGACTCAAGTAACAAACCAGTGATACTGAAGAAAGGCTATAAATTCAAGAACACTAAGTACTCTATAGGTGAAGACTTCAGTCGTAGAGTACGAGAAAAGAGAAGAAACATCTGGGAAAGCGCTAAATCAAACCGTGAGAAAGGTGAAAAGGTATCCTTATTCTTTGATAAACTGTACAGAAACGATAGCATGTTTGTCTGGGATGATGAAAGAAATGTGAGAGTTACAGTTCAAAAAAACGCCGAAAGAAGTTGACCAGTAATTCGAAACCACAAACATTCACAGAAATAACACTGCTAAATGTGAACGCGAGAAGTATTGTAAATAAAACTGAAGCATTAGAAAACCTGCTACTCGAGCACAGCCCTGACATTGTTGCTATTACTGAAACATGGCTTTCATCAGAAATATACAGCCACGAAATAGCACCCCCAAATTACTCAGTTATCCGCAAAGATCAACCAACTCGAGGCGGTGGCGTAGCTCTGCTTATTAAGAAGCACTTACCCTTTGTATTGATGCCCGACGTTCCAGATGTCGAGGCTGTGTTCTGCAGGATTATGTGCGATGATTTTGCTATACTCACTGGTTGCTTCTACAGAAGTCCTCTTTCTGGTCACGAAAGTGTTATTGCTGTAAAAGAGTTTATGCAGAAGCATGCCAGCAACCGAGTTATTCTTATGGGAGACCTCAATTTACCTGATATTGACTGGAATACCATGCACCACACTTCACTCTCATCAAATTCGCTCATTGATTCGAAGTTAAATTTCGGGCTTCATCAAGTAGTAACCTCTCCTACGCGAACACAAGAAACAAGCGCTAACATCCTAGACTTAATACTGATTAGTGACAACTTCCCCCTTGATCTACTGAACTCGGAGATCATAAATGGTATCTCAGACCACAACATAGCAAAATTCCAGCTGCCCCTCGGATGCACTACAACAGCCAAAACAAGTGAAATTATTGTCCCTAATTTTGAAAAAGCAGGTGATTCCTCATGCGCTAAACCTAACCTGTTTAACGCATGAATACCAAGAATTTTACGAAACTGCCAACGAAAGTTCTGTCCACGTTATTGATCTCTGGCCTCATTTCAAGCGTATAGTATCGCACTGCATCCGTCATTACATCCCGAAAGAAAGTAAAAAATTGAACAAAAAAAATCCTTGGATAACACGCGATATAATTCATGTCAAGCGCAGAATAAAACGTTTGCGGCGTAAGATGAAAAATACCGGTGCAAGTACACAAACAAAATCGCAACTCTCCCGCGCTGCCGACGAGCTCAAGCTAAAGACGAAGCTTGCGAAGCATATATACTTCAATGAAACATTGCCTACCCTTATCAGTCACAACCCTAATTGCTTCTGGAACTTTTTTCGCGCACGCCCCGCAACGACACCAGATCATCCACGGGAGGAAAAACTGGCACTCGCTGATGAATTTAACCAACACTTTCAATCAGTCTTTACTAAAGATAACGACACAATTCCATATTTGCCACCATCATCAGTTCACACTATTGACACATTAACAATAAACGACTCCGGAATATTTAAGCAGTTACTTGAGTTAGACATGAAGAAATCAAACGGCCCAGATAACAACCCCAACGAGTTCTTGAAAAGATATGCTGAATATAACAGTAAATATCTTGGCCTTATTTACCGCAAGTCGCTTTCGACATCAGAGGTGCGATCTTGTACGCGTTCCAAAATCGAACGGAGGCGGTCCGTTCTTTCCGTCGCGAAATCGGCAGTCGGTTCCGTTGCGTTCGTCCGATAGCAGATGACACGGAGTGATTGACAGCAGATATAACTTAACAATTGACGTCATGGCGTTCGTCACCATTCAAACTGACCAACCATGTGCGGCTCGGTGGAACGGACCGCCTCCGTTCTATTTTGGAACGCGTACAAGATCGCACCCCAGAACTACCTGAAAATTGGAAAATTGCCAAAATTGTACCGATTCATAAGTCAGGCGATACAAACCTGCCATCTAACTACAGAGCGATTTCGCTAACCAGCACATCATGTAAAATTTTGGAACACATTATTCTCAAACACGTAACCGCATATTTCGAAGAACATATTCTAGTAGATGTTCAACATGGTTTTAGACGAGGCTTATCGACAGTCATTCAGCTAACAGAGGTCGTACACGATCTTGCTTTAAGTATTAATAATCATAATCAAACTGACCTACTTTTACTAGATTTCAGTAAAGCGTTTGATTGTGTGTGCCATACTAAACTAACTGCCGAAATTACAGCTGCGATTGGCAATGGACCTATTACTGCATGGATAAAAAGCTTTTTATCCCACCGATCCCAATTTGTCGCCATCGAAAACACCCCACCTGCTCCGGTGCCTGTCACATCAGGGGTCTCACAGGGCTCAGTAATATGTCCGCTGTTATTTTTACTTTCTATCGATTACATTACAAATAACATTGGTTGCAAAATCAAACTGTTTGCAGATGACTGCATAATACACAGAGAAATACGTAATCAGCAAGATCAAGTTCAGCTCAATAACGCACTAGCAAAAATAACCGAATGGTGTGATAACTGGCAAATGACCATTAATACAAGCAAAACGGTTTGCATGACAGTAACGAGAAAAAAGCACCCATCGTTTTTCCACTACACACTTAACGGCAGCCTCGTAACTAGAGTTCAACAGCATAAGTATCTTGGTTTAACAATGACGTCCGACCTTAACTGGATAGCACATATTAACAACATTACTTCTTGCGCATTAGGGAAACTCTTCTTTCTCAAAAGGTGCCTGCGGTTGGCACCAACTAACGTCAAAATTCTAACTTACATTACATTTGTGAGACCTGTCCTTGAGTGTGCTAATGTATGGTTCCCGCACACTAAAACAAGCATATCTAAACTGGAAAGGATCCAGAGAAAGGCAATTAGGTTTATCCACCGAAAATACCGGCGCAGTGATTCCCCCACTCTTCTAGCACAGTCAGGGCTTGCAACTTTGGCTGTACGAGCAACTCGTCTCAAATTTCTGTATCAAATATTACACAGCCGACTAAAAATAAATGCCTCTGCATACATTACCTTCTCTAAATCCCGCGTACTTCGTCATAATCATGCATATACACTAAACGAGTTCCTTGTAATAACGATACTTTTCAGTCTTCCTTTTTCCCCCGTGTTGTTCGCGAGTGGAATAACCTAGATGCATCTGTAACTAACACAGTATCGCAATCTGATTTCGTTAAGTTATTAGAAAACGAAATAACTAATTAGGAAAGAATAGATCTTATGCATATATAATTGTAAGAACCCCCATTTTTTAACTGTAGCTAAACATTTGCCCCCTTTGTTTCTTTCTTTGTTTTTATAACACTGTAATAATCCTTACGTACATGTAACCTGAAGTGTACTATTTCTGTGAGTTTCTCTTATTATTCATATTATTAGTGTTGTAAAATTGTGCATTGAACCTGTTTTATGTATTTCCATTTACATGTTTTCATGTTCTTACCATTCGGTATATAAACCATGAAATCTATGTATAATCATATGCCCACCTGCTATAGTCTCGATATGAGACTGGCAGTATTGTAAATAAATAAATAAATACCTACCATACTATCACTGCTCTACGCTTGTTGGCTCGGCCAATAAAAGCCATCTCTGAATAGACGCACACTTCTTTCCGTAACATCTTTTGTGGAATTGCTCGGTAATCATTTGCGCAAGACGGAGCTCCGCAGCGGACGAAACCTGGCTGCCATGTCATCCGAAGGAGTGAGTTCAACCATGGCCCCGTTGTTGCCACCGATGGTCATCCTATCCCAGCCTCGTGACTCGGCATGTTTTGCGGGATTGACAACGTTGACGTCGATGACTGGTTGCAAAATTACGAATGGCTCAGCGCACACAACATGTGCGATAACACGCTTATGCTGGATAATATAATATTCTACCTCAAGAAAACAGCACGGATCTGGTTCGAAACACACGAAGTTGGGACCCGAGCAAACAGAAGCCTAAAGATTCATTCGGCAAGCCCGTCGGCCGCCAACGTGCTGCGAAGAAGGACCTTCGGACCCGTGCACAGACGTCCACTGAATCTTACGTGGCGTATCCAGAATCTTACGTGGCGTATATCCATGATGTCCTCGCTCTATGCCGCAAAGTGTATAGCAATATGGCAGTGTCGGACAAGGTAAGCCACGTTTTAAAAGGCATCGCGGACAAAGCGTTTAACCTGCTTGTTTACAAGAACATTACGGTCAATGAGATTATGAACGAATGTCGCCGCTTTGAAGACGCGAAGAGTCGCTGCATTGTTCAACAGTTTACGCGAGTACCAAATACCGCAGCTTCATCGACATCCGAAGACATTTTTCCACCGCGTGAGCTCACCTCCTACGAGAACGTCGTACGTATCGTTGGGCAAGAAATCGAAGCAGCGTCTCCTGCCACGTCAATGACGCAGTGCTTTGACGATTCCCGGCAGGTTGTGTCTGTCATTCAGTCGGTCATTCGCCAAGCACTTGCCAATGTGGGTCTCCCGTTCATCTGCTCCGCCAGCCATCCTGACTTTGCTTCGTCGGCTGCCTCTGCTCCTGTTCACCGGAGCCAATACGGTCTATATCCGAGCTATCGCCAGGTTTAGCCAGTCCACCTGCACCTGACGGATACTATGTCCTTATTCCCGCGACTTCAGTCCTGTTTTCTCATAATGTCTCCTTCCCACACACCATCGTTTCTGTTGCGGACAACCAGACATGTCTTCCCGTCCTAAATTTCGGACAGTGCCCACAAGTACTTCCTCGAACGATGTCTCTTGCCACGTTGTCATCGTCGCACGAGTGCCTCATTTCCGCTCTATATGTTGCGCTGTCTTCGACCAATGCTGATTCTGCGCCTTCTGCATCTGCCCCGACCGACGACATTAAAAAAATGATCGCACCGGACCTCTCAACCCAACAAGCAGCAGAGCTCCGTGGCCTCCTCGAGTCCTACTCCGAGATTTTCGACCTGAACGGTCACCCTTTTTGTTAAACTATGGTCGTGAAGCATCGTATAAATACCGGCAATGCAGCACCTGTTTGCCGACGCCCACACTGGGTTTCGCACTCTGAGCGACAAATTATCCAGAGCGAGGTTGACAAAGGGATTATTGAACACTCTTCAGCCTGCGGGCTTCCGCTTTTGTTATCGCCAAAACGAAGGCTAGCAGCTGGTGATTCTGCGTTGATTACCGTCATCTAAACATAATCACCAAGAAATATGTATATTCACTTTCCCGCATTGATGATGCTCTAGATTGTCTCAACGGTGCCACTTATTTTTGATCAATATACCTTCGCTCTGGATATTGGCAAATTGCCGTGGATGAAATGGATCCTGAAAAGACCGCATTCGTCACACCAGACGGCGTATATCATTTCCGGCTAATGCATTTTTGGCTTGTGCATTGCCCCGGCTACCTTTCAACGGGTGATGGAAATGCCATTGCGTGGTTGGAAATGGTCCATCTGTTTGTGCTACTTAGATGACGTCATCGTATTCTCTTCAACTTTTGCGACTCATCTTCAAAGACTTTCATCTGTTCGTTCTGTTTTTCGCACCGCTGGTTCGCAGCTCAACTCGTCCAAGTGCCACTTCGGTCACCGCCAAATAACCCTGCTCACACATCTCGTCGATTCATCAGGCATTCGCCCCGACCCCGCTAAAGTTTATGCTGTGTAGAATTTTCCAGTACCAACTTTTGCCAAAGATGTTCGCAGCTTTATTGGCCTTTGCTCGTATTTCCGCAGGTTTGTGGAAAATTTCGCCCATGTTGCCCTTCCCATGACTGACATCCTCAAGAAAGACGTTCCTTTCTGTTGGGGCTCTGAAAAAGCGTCTGCTTTCTCGTAGCTCATCAAGTTGCTCACCACACCTCCTGTTCTCACCCATTTTGACGCCTGCGCTCCGACAGAAATCCGCACTGACGCCAGTGGCTACGGCATCGGCGCAGATTTAGCTCAACGCCAATGTGGGCACAACCGCGTTATCGCCTACGCCAGCCACCTCCTCTCTCCCGCCGAGCACAATTACTCGATTATTGAGCGCGAGTGTCTCGCCCCCATTTGGTCGGTGGACAAGTTCCGACCTTTCATATATGGACGACCATTTACAGTTACAACCGATCACCACCCCCTTTGATGGCTTTCCGCCCTCAAGCATCCCACCGGACGCCTAGGTCGCTGGGCCCTACGGCTGCAGGAGTACACACACACTGTTGTCTACAAGTCGGGTCGTCTACATCTCGATGCCGACTGCCTGTCTCGTCATCCCGCCGATGCACAGGATGGTTTAGTGGATATCGCACCGATCTGCGTTCTTTCGCTTTCTGTCTTGCAAGACCTTGGCGCTGAGCAACAAATCGATGAATTGTTACGGTCCGTTATAGAAGGCCTGCTGTCTGATCCGTCTGACCCATCCCTTCACACGCTCGTGCTACAAAATGGCATCCTGTATCACCGCAACATGCACCCCGGCGGGCCCGAGCTCCTAACCGCCATCCCGTCTCATCTTCGACAGATTCTACTGCAGCAACTGCATGACGTTCCCACTTCTGGGCACCTTGGCGTCACATGGACCTATGACCGAATTCGGCGACGGTTTTTCTGGCTCCGCTCTGTCTGACGCTAAGTTGCCGCGCGTGAGTCGTGTCAACGCCGGAAAAGACCAGCTGTGCCTCGTGCGGGTCTGCTGCATTCTTTGGATGTACCGACCGACTGTTTTTTTTTTCGCGTTGGCGTTGATCTTCTCCGACCATTCTCTATATCAAATGACCGAAATAGGGGGATTGTCGTGGCTACGGACTATACAACTCGTTATGCCGTTACTAGAGCCCTACCGACCAGCTGCGCTACAGACGTCGCTTATTTCTTGCTTCACGACGTTATCTTACGTCATAGTGCACCTCGTCAACTTCTCACCCATCGCGGAAGATACGTTCTTGCCAAAGTCATAGACGACCTACTTCGATCATGCGCTATTAAACACAAACTTACTACTGCTTACCATCCTCAAACTGACGGTCTTACCGAATGCCTGAAGCGCACATTAACTGACACGCTCGCAACGTATGCTTAATGAATACATTGCTGCACCAAAAAAACGAAAATAAAGACTTGGGAGGGAGAGTACGAAACGACAGATTGACAATGCTCTCCCTCCCAAGCCTTTATTTTCCTTTTTTTCGCGCAACAATGTATTCATTAGATCCCACCCAACTCGCCCAGAACAAGTTCTACTCAATGTATGTTTCTTCCGGTTATCGCGACTCGGACATTGCTGTACCGTTTGCCACGTTCGCCCACAATTCCTCGCGCCACGACACAGCTGGATATTCACCCTTCTATCTCCTCTTCGTCCGTGAGCCGACTTTGCCTTTCGAGACCCTCCTTTCGAGCACACTCGACTCACCGGCAGAGTACACTCGGGATGTCGTAGCGACAACGACCGAAGCACGCCAGATTGCCGAATTCGTCTTACTGCTTCAGAGACACGCCAGAAGTGCCGTTACGACCAGCGCCATCATGACGTGTACTACGAACAAGGTGACCTTGTGCTAGTTTGGTATCCAACTCAGCGTGTTGATCTTTCGGAGAAATCCCTCTCGTGATACTATGTCCCTTACCACATCCTTCGCCACATATCCTGTCACATATGAAGTGTCGCCGCTGGATGCCAACGTGCCTTCACCTCTCTCTGACATCACCCACGTCAGCCGTCTCAAACCTTACCTTTCTCAGACCGATGAGCCGCACCAATCAGGTGCTTTTTCCTACGGGCGTCGAAGAAGAGTTTAGAAGAGACGTGGAAGAAGAGTTTAGTATTCTCGCTGCTCTATGCTTGTTGGCTCAGCCATTAAAAGCCATCTGTGAATACACGCACGCTTCTTCCTTCCCGTAACAATATGTTCGGGTAAAGTGTTGGAGCAGAATGTCAAAATTAGGTGTTTAGTGGGGACATCTTTGTCATCCTGCCTGATCTTTATTCTCTGAAGATTTGTCACGTGCTTTTCTTACCAAAGGTTCTTCCAATGGTTCTATCAGTACCAGTAGCACACACGACGATAATAGGAGAAGGAATTTGAGAGGTCCGGAAGGTCCAGAAGGTAAAAAGGAATTTGATATTCCGCATGTAACGAAGGAAGAAGTAAAGAAAGCCTTGGGAGCTATGCGAAGGGCGGAGGCAGCTGGGGAAGATCAGGTTGCACGAGATTTGTTGAAAGGATGGCGGGCATAGTTTTCTAGAAAAAACTGGCCACCCTGTATACGCAATGCCTCATGACCTCGAACGTACCGGAATCTGGGGAGAACGCCAACATAATCCTAATCCATGAGAAAGGGGACGCCAAACAATTGAAAAATTATACACTGATTAGCTTACTGTCCGTTGTCTGCGAAGTATTTACTAAGGCAATCACAAATCGAATCAGGAACAACTTAGACTTCTGTCAACCAAAAGACCAGGCAGGTTTTCGTAAAGGCTACTCAACAATAGACCATATTCACACTATCAATCAGGTGATAGAGAAATGTGCGGAATATAACCAGCCCTCATATATAGCTTTCATTGATTACGAGAACGCGTTTGAATCATTCGAAAGCTCAGCATTCATGCAGGCATTACGCAATCAGGGTGTAGACGAGCCCTATGTAAAAATACTGAAACATATCTACAGCGGCTCCACAGCCACCGTAGTCCTCCATAAAGAAAGCAATAAAATCCCAATAAAGAAGGCCGTCAGGCAGGGATATACGATTTCTCCAATGCTATTCACAGCGTGTTTACAGGAGGTATTCAGAGACCTGGATTGGGAAGAATTGGGGATAAAAGTTAATGGAGAATACCTCGGTAACTTGCGATTCGCTGATGATATTGCCTTGCTTACTAACTCAGGGAACCAATTGCAATGCATGCTCACCGACCTGGACACGCAAAGCAGAAGCGGGGGGGGGGGGTCTAAAAATTAATCTACAGAAAAGTAAAGTAATGGTTAACAGTTTCGGAAGAGAACATCAGTTTACAACAGGTAGCGAAGCAGTGGAAGTGTAGGGGAATACATCTACTTAGGGCAGGTAGTGACCGCGGATCCGGAACATGAGACTGAAATAACTAGAAGAATAAGAATGGGATGGGGTGCGTTTGGCAGGCATTCTCAGATCATGAACAGCAGGTTCCCATTATCCCTGAAAAGAAAAGTGGATAGCAGCTGTGTCTTACCAGTACTCACATACGGGGCAGAAACCTGGAGGCTTATGAAATGGCTTCTACTTATATTGAGGACGACACAACGAGCTATGGAAAAAAGAATGATGCGTGTAACGTTAAGGGACAAGAAAAGAGCAGATTGGGTGAGGGAACAAACGCGAGTTAATGACATCTTAGTTGAAATCAAGAAAAAGAAATGGGCGTGGGCAGGGCATGTAATGAGGAGGGAAGGTAATCGGTCGTCATTAAAGATTACGGGCTGGATTCCAAGAAAATAGAAGAGTAGCAGCGGGCGGGAGAAAGGCGCGCGGATGAAATTTGTTTGCAGGTACAACATGGTCACAATTAGCACATGACCGGGGTAGTTAGAGACCTATGGGAGAGGCCTTTGCCTTGCAGTGGGGTTAGCGAGGCTGATGATGGTGATGATGGTAACTATGATGGTCATGTTCTTACCAGCACCTAAGGAGCACGATTTCACTCAAGTCTGGAGGTCTTGCTCAGATATGACTCCGCGTGTACTGTGCACAGAGCGGTGCGGTTAATCTAGACGGATTTTTTTTCCGATTTCATCTAGTCTGGACATTTTCTGGAATTGTTTCTTGTCACTGACTTCGAGCAACATATCGCCGCTGTCTTTTTCGTAACCTTGTAGCCGGGATCGAGTTTCTCATTCAGACATTTCGCCACAACAATTGGCGATAGTGTTCTTGCGTTTTATCATGGTTCTTACAATACAAGACGTGGTATTTCTGGTGTATATCTTTACTTTGGCCGAAAAGTTTAAGCGAGTGATCAGTGTGTCCTCTCTTGGAAAGAAGGCTTTTGGAGAGCCCGGGGAACGACGAAAATGCCACAAAAGCGACTAAACATTTAGTAGCTATGCCAGCCGCCAAGCTTCGAGCGGAACAAAGGGACGCTACGAAACATGAAAGCAGCAAAAGTGCCAACTTCACATAGGTATACTGTTACCTAATATAATATAGCCTAGCTTGAATAACTACACCAGGGTAACCCTCACTGCCGGGAAGATCGGAAGTAAAAAGAAGTGAAGGCAGCAAAGATTGAAAGTGTGAGAGAAGGACGAAGATTGGAGAAAGAGCTACAGCAAAAGGCAACTACCGATTTCCGCAGGGTGCGTCAGTCTGGGAGTGCCATGTACGTGAAGCCGAAACCAAAGTGGCCTCCGCCGTAGGCCCTCAAAGGCTCAAAGGTTCAGACACTCAGCATGGGCTCATCTCCCAGGACCCCCTTTTCTCTGGAAACAGCCAAGCCGTGCATGGTTAGATGCGAGAGGGTGAGACCCCCATGTGCTCAGGTACGTGGCGTTACGACACACCAAACGCCTGCTGAAGCAGACGGCTATGCGCGCACTTATCAGAATGACTAAACAAGTGCTTCAAGGCACAGAAGCCCCAAGTAAGAATCAGAATCTTGATTAAGTCCATTGAAAGTTACAAGTTAGCGGGATAGCCTAGAGACAAGGGTCCTATATTGAACAACTGTAATGGTATCCGTGGTTATGTAGTAAAACTGAAAAAAATATTCAAGCAGGTATACAATATAACATAAATGTACATACAGGTATTAGAGCCATCCAGACAGTGTAACTCTGTAAGCAGTATAAAAAAATTTACATGCATGCGCATAAATGAAATATAGAAATAGGGAAATTTTTTTACAATAATAAGGCAAATAATTTAAAACCGACAATCTCTTGGACGTGCTAATAAAGACGAAAAAAGTAGAACATGATGATAAGGCCATAACAAACATTTCACTCTGTGGAAAATAGTATTCGATCACTTTTGGTCCAGTATGATGATGGCACTAATTTCATAGACTCTGTAATATCATTGCAAAACCTAATTACTTAATAACGTAGTATTTCCATAGTTGTTACTTACGTTGGAACGAAAAAATAAGTTTATACTGAAATCTGGTGCAGTTATTGTTCTTTCGCAGACCAACAATAATAAACTCACAACGTGAATTTTTTCAGGAAATTCGATAATATAATTACAAGGTTGTGTAAATTTTATTAGTAGAAATGGCATTAGAAATGTAGAATTGACCAAGAATAATATGAACAGGTTCATTCTCGATATGTTGTAGGGATGAGAGGTGACTCTATGTACAAGCTCGCATTAAGTATTTGCTTTAGGCATTTGCCTATGCAGTAATACCATATAAAATAAGCAATATGACAACGTAGGAATGCCAAATAAAGCATGATGACATCATTGTTGCCATTTTAACAGTTTTGTCGCTATATTTAGACTTGTCTCTTAAGCGACAAATTTTTTTTATTTAGTGACAGGCGACAATTTTTACCGAAATGACAGAAAAATTAAAGGCCATTTAGCGGCCTTACAGTTCGGGAAGTTGCATAGATAATGAATTTTTAGGAAGCAAAATACTATTACAAAAATACAAGTAAGCGGTCCAACTTACCTGTACTGCGCGTAGGCCTGTGCAAATATGAAATAAGGGTTGTCATGACAGTATTGATGTCGACATGATGCTTGTGCTTCAAGAGCACAGTGCTGTTTAAACGCTTCGCATTCTCACAAAATGCACATTTCTCAATTTTTTAAGAGAGCCTTCTTGAAAGGGTGTCAACGCAGCAGGTTCTATAGTTTCACTAGACATCTTTCTTGATTGAACGTTCAAAGCTGTAGCGATACATTAATTTGCCAAGGGTAATAACAATCAATGGCAAGGTGATACTTTGAAATTTAGAATGCATCAAGTCCATAATTAGACAAAAATGACTGCACAAATTCATATCATAGTAGACTGGTTTCGCTCGCTCACACAAATCAGTACGCCCCGCTTCCATTTCTGACGGCATTCGGACAAGATCAGTATTGTACAGAGACTTCAGATGGTTAGGAGACGGAAGCGTAGAGCTTGGCAGTGTGCAATATGATAACAATACCTAAGGTGCGGGTCCAACTGAATGGCAAGAAAGCTCATTATGACAAATAGGAGTATAATGGCCTTGCAATATTATAGGGGCCCCGAACCACCCCTTGAGCTTTGCGAAAAAAACACATACCGCGGATGGTACATGCTGCTGTGAGGATTTTTGCACTCGTGCGCGACGCGTGCGGCTCACAAGCGAAGTGCGAAGTCACCTTTTTGTCAAACACTCTCGTTTCAAAAGAGGGCAAATTCATACTCTCTTTTGTGTTGTTTATGGCGTGGTAAAGCACATTCCTTTAGACGGCTGCTATTGGCTGGTCGATCACATCAAGAAGGATGTTTGGATCAGTGCACTTCTTCCTACTGTTACCGTGGATAGTAATTGACACAGGTAACTAAACGGGCTGAAGTATAGCTGAAGTAAGCAAAAACTTTGCTTTAAATTTTCATATGGATGGCGCGCTTCCGGGCGAAACCAACTGTCCTCTGCTGACGCTCAGCCATGGCTCAGTAGCGCCCAGAGCCAGCGCGCCCGCGTGCGTTCGAACAATTTTTGACCGCACTGCCTTTTCGGCATCGCCGCCTTCACACCTCGTTTTTTTCGAGTGGTTTTCAACGGCAGAAGTGGTCTCAAACGTTACGAAGCTTATGATGCGGCACTGCCTCTTAATTACAACGTGGCGGATCCCGCGCTGGTCAGTGCACATATGTTTAATATATAAATGCAATCGAGTCTTTTGGTGACCAAGGCCGGTGAACGGCGCCTCGTGAAACCTGAAGATAAGAATAAACCTGATAATTAGACCAAAATACATCTTTTGGCAAACTGTACAAAGCTACAATAACACACTTCAGCGTCGCGCTTAGGAATTCGCGGATCCAAGGGTAAGGTCGGAACTTCAACCCGAAGTCGACTCTCAACTCGTTAGAACACTACTGGAAACAAAAGTGCGCCTAACTACATGAAAACGTCTGTATATCACGAGCACACACAGACGCGCACGTCCTTCCATGTCGACGGAGTTAAGGTCGTTTACACTACGGCTCTGCTGTCGCCGCTTCGATCGCTGTCATTCTCACGCAGCGGCAAAAGTGCTAAACGCGACCTCCCAGGACCAGTTGCAGGGACCTGCCAAAGTTAAGGCGAGTTATCTTCGCCCTCTTATTAACCTTGAGGTGGGGTTGCCATTGGGAGCTCCAGCAGCCATAGAGTACCAAATGCACAGCCTGGCGAGGCTCCGCAATGAGAGACCTACCTCCGGACGTTGCAGCGCAGTAACTGCAGGCTCTCCAATTAGTTTTGTGCGACCTACTAGTCTGTTTCAGTGCTCGTGAGGCAGTTTCGGAGCTGACTGTATCTTCGGTTGCTTCCGCTCGGCTCAGTCCGACAGAGGTGAATTTTACCCCGGAGATTACGTCGCCGACCGAGCGCGTTAAGCGCCTGCAGCTATTTTTGGGGTCAATGAGTAACCGAGATGCGCCTTGCAATGTCTGCGGGTGCAAAGCCAGTCACAGAAATTCCGTGAAGTCGCGGTATTTGCTGCCTCAAGATGACTCCTTGCGCTCTGCTTGGCTACAGCGCATTGGTGTTCCTTCCACGGATACGCGGGAAAACGTACGCGTTTTTCCGTTACGATCCGTTACGATCCCGAACTTCTACAAGGCACGGACGCCAGTTGGACACGTTTGCATTTGAAGGTAAATGCACTGCCGACATTGTTCCTTCCCGACAAACCGGTAAACGTAATATTCACATTTCCCACTCCTTACGTCTATAAACTTGTAGCAATACGATGGCAGTGAAAAATACGCTATAGTTTTCCAGATATAATTCGTTCGTCACAAGCATTGATGTATGGACACTGCAGCAAACATTCGGGTGTTTCAGAGATGCTGTGTAACCGTATCCATGATCCCAATAAAATGAATTAGTTTCTGCCCACTTCGATTAGGACCATTCTGAGTATTTCTTTAGCTTCACAAAGCTTTAATGGGCCAGACATCAAAATTGTGTCTTAGTTCAAACATTCCTAGATCCAGTACTACTTGCATGACAGTTCCCGTGTTCAATGTGCCAATAAATAATATTAAACTAATTAAGCTGTGGCAAATGCTGCAACACGGACGCCAGTTGACACAGGTTGCCCTCCCCTCCTCCCCTCACACGAGCACCTTGCCCCTCCCCAATGGTAAATTGGAATTTCAGGTTGTATTTTTCTGAAACGCATTCTTTGTGCTATGAGGAGGAAGTCTGTACAATATTACTTTATGTTGTGTGATAGTTTGGAAACAAGTGGCTATGCAAACAGGTTATTGTTGGTTTTTCTACAAAGTACGTGTGCTTTTGAACTGTTTCAACATGCGGCATAATGCAATAAATTGTATGCTAATTAGAAAACTGTATTTGCACCAATCTGCCACTTCAAGTGTGATGTGTCATATAGTAAAAGTATTCTTTAAAGCGTAACAACTATACAGGTGGAATTCTATTCATCACAGGTGATTTAAAGAGTCTGGTGCCATTAATACGCACTCAGTATTTGCGAGAGGAGTACAACTGAGAGTTGTAGCCTATTTGCATAAAGGGTGTTCAGTATTCATAAATTATTTTATGGCTACATAAAGTCATTATTGATTAGTACTAGCAGTGGTCTTCCATGTTGCAGTAACACATTTTCACAGCGCAACGATCCGCTAGACGGAGGACCTCATCGCCATATTCCCAGTGCAGCTGCATCTTGCGATTGACAGGCGGAAAGTTCACAGGAAGTGAGGTAGAGGTGTGAAATAACTTTCAAGTAAAACTCTTGCTTGGGCTAGTTGGTTCATGCTTGAAGTAGGTAAAGGCAAGGCGCAGAAGACCAAGACTTAGGAAGAAGAACACAAACGACAAGTCTTGTCGTTTGTGTTCTTCCTAAGTCCTGGTCTTCTGCGCCTTGCCTTTACCTACTTCAAGAAATAACTTTCGCACAGCTGGAACTGATTACTTCATCCACAGGCTCAGCAGGGCGTTGGGGCCAGTGAATTGCACCCACCCGGAACTGGTCTTCAAGTTTCCAGTCAAGTAAGATTATTGCCTCCCCCTTTACTGAGCTCCTGTAATAAATTGTTCTGCGCTGTGCTTGAAGCAAATACCATTTTATGGGTTCAAATTAGCAGGCGCAGCTCCACTCCTGTGCTATTCAATTCTTTATTCAACATCGTCATGAGGATGTTGGGTGCATCGACAAAAAGCCAGAAGAAAGGCTTGACAGAGGTCGACGCACCCTACAATGACTTGGCAACAGTATCGCAGTGTATCATACAGCATGTGTAAAGCATTCGCAATAACAACGTTGACACAAATGAAACGGTATTTGAACATTACAGGCAAAAACAAAAGCAAGCACAAAGCACTATGACATAAGTGTCAGCAGTACATAAATTAACATGAATTCACAGCGCGTTATTTAACGTCTGTGGAAGAACGTATCTAAGTATTTGGCGACCATAATTCGTTCGCGTTTTAGGCACAAGCCACGTGAAGCCAGTGCGGGTAGCATACTTAAGTTCCTTGCATTTCAAGATTGCCAGGTCTAACATGAATGTATTATTCTGTCTTATACTTGTTTTATACCACCTTAACAGTAAATTTTCATGCAGTTGGGGAAGGGGGGTGATGCCAAGTGACGCAATGATCGGTGCGCTATGTTCAAATCTCGAAGCATTAACAATATTTCGAACAATTCTCTTCTGAAGCATGTGCAGCCGTCTGATATTGGTAAATGACGTGGTGCCCCAGACCAAGATACAGTAATTAACGACTGAAGAAAACAGTGCATTGTACAGCATTTGCTTAACACGCTTCGGTAGGAAATATCGCAGTCGTGACACGATACCAACAACCTTTGACAACTTGCCCCTGACCACTTCAACGTGATCGTCCCACGATAAATTTTCGTTAAAGAAAACACCCAGACTTTTGACCACGGGAACTATTTGAATGGACGACGAACCCATTTCTAAGCAGATATGTGGAGTATAAGCAATCTTGTTACGAGGCCTAAATAATACAGCTTTACTTTTTTCTGT
Organism: Dermacentor albipictus; assembly: GCF_038994185.2. Lineage (NCBI taxonomy): Eukaryota > Metazoa > Arthropoda > Arachnida > Ixodida > Ixodidae > Dermacentor > Dermacentor albipictus. The sequence goes on along the minus strand of NW_027225585.1, from coordinate 1,697,251 downwards.
GTTTATGATTAGCGAGTTTGATTCAGACCATTCATGAAGTCGGCACAGACACTCTGTAGCTTGCTGTTCAAGATCTCGTGCATGTGCTGCTCGAAAGAACAGAGTGGTATCATCTGCGTAGATCACAAATGTTGGGATCTTACTTAAGCAGACTATGTCGTTGACATAAAGGAGGAAAAGCAGAGGTCCCAGAACACTTCCCTGGGGAACGCCAGAAGAAATATGTTTAACATCTGATAGTGCGTTGTTTACTGTTACTTGTTGGACGCGAGAACTGAGGTAGGATCTAATTATGTCAAGAGATTTTCCGCGAAAACCATAGTGTTCGAGTTTGGCTAACATTGTTTGGTGATTGATGCGGTCAAACGCTTTCGAGAAATCGATGAAAATACCAAGAGTGAAAAGTTTTTGCTCAAAGGATTCCAAGATTAGTTCTTTTTGGGTTAGAAGTGCAGTCTCTGTCGAAAAGGTCTTCCTAAAACCGTGCTGGCTTGGCGTTAGTATAATAAATTTCCCACAGAAACTAGACATTCGGGTATACAGTACCTTTTCAAAACACTTTGAGAAAATTGGAAGAATATAAATTGGGCGATAGTTTGATAGGTCGTTTTTGTCTCCACCTTTATGAACAACGGTTACTTTAGCAATCTGCATTCGTTTAGGGAACACTGCATGTTCGAGGCAACAATTAAAAATATGTTCTAGGACTGGGCTTACTATATCGGCTACATATTTTACTGGCTGAGTCTCAAGGTCATCTATGTCCCGTGAGCTACTGTTGCGGAGGGTCAAGAGGCAAGCTTCGATTTCGCTGGTGTCTGTTGGCATCAAGAATGCAGTGGAAGGAACTCGCGAGTCAAGGCATTTGACATTCGGGGGGGGGCACTATTGCTATCTGCCAAAGACATGAAAAAATCATTAAATTTTTCGGCTAATAATTTTCCACCTAGTGGTATGTTGTCTACTAAGACTTCAAGCATGCCGCTGGCATGTGCACCTCGATTCCAAATTTCATTTATTGTTTTCCATACAAGGTCACTCCCTTTTAACACGTCTGGGTTGAATAACTTTTCCATATACTCTTGTTTTGTTCGGCGTAGAAAAGACGTCACTTTGTTTCTATACGTCTTAAAACGCGCCAGGTCATCCTGTGATCTGCTTTTGGTGAAGCGGTTATAAAGACCGTTTTTTTGTTTTATCATATGAAGACATTCGGCGCTTATCCAGGGTTTACGAGCTTTACGAGGTTTCTTAAGCGTCTCAAGTGGAAAACTTTGCGCATAAACAGACTTAAATGTGGTAATGAAGGCATTATAAGAGTCCTCTGGATAGCTTTCACGGAGCACAGTACTCCAGTTCACACCTGCAAGTGCTGACCGAAAAGAATTCATTGTGTTTTGGTTTATGCGCCGCTATAGTACCGCAGGAAACATGCGTTGTTTTTGAGGAGTTAAAGAATCTACAAACAAGAATATGGGCAGATGATCACTTATTTGGACATTAATGACTCCTGAGTGAAGACAGTCAACTCGACAGTTAGTAATGAAGACATCAATTGCCGTCGCTGTCTCTAGCCGTGTCGGTTTATTTATGAGATTAGCAAATCCATTGCTGTGTAATATGCAGTCGACTTCATATTTACGCGCAGAAGAAGATAAGAAATCAATATTAAAATCACCACCCAGAACTAGATTAAGGTTGTTTTCTGTGATCCACTGCAGATATTCATCAAGAAAGCGACCAAAATTCGAAAGGCTACCTCTGGGTGGTCTGTATATAACGGAAAACACGTTTCTTCCGCTTTGTAATGACAGAATTTCGTAGTCCTCGTGGGTTACAGTGAAGTCGACAAGAATATTGCATTTGAGCGTCTTTTCGGTTGCTATCATGACGCCATCACCTCGTTTATCAGTACGATTCTGCACATATGTATTGTAGCCGGGTAGGTGCATAATATCGCTACTCCTTTGATACCAGGTTTCAGTAATCATTATTACGTTGAAACGGAAGCTCAGTGTACAGAAAAATGCTTCTAGCTCATCACCTTTATTGCACAAGGATTGCGCATTAACATGAAAAAAGGACAGAGCTTTGTTTTTCTGAGTAAACGTAGCACAAAGGTCAGAAGGCGACACGGTTGAGCACATGTTAAAGTGCAGTTTGTCAGTTAGTTGTTAGAAAAAAAAAACACTTTGCATCTACGCTATCTTATCTAGGTCTTGTACGCAAGTGATGCGCAGAATCGCCGACGACTCATTTTTCCTGGCCAGAATGTGCCCATTTTGCGTCCACACAAATTTCCACTTCTGCTCCCTTTTTCATGCCACTGCCATTCCCAGCAATTTTTTCAGCAGTGGACACAAGTGTTCGTTAACGTACACATAATCTGAACCGCTATAGCCAAGGCTTTCTGCTGCGAGATTGGTCTTCTTCGCTTTCGCTAGCACAGTGTCACGCTTTGCTCGAGTTTTGAATTGCACAATTACATTTGTATTTCTCTTGTTCTTCGTTTGAACCCGGTGGCAAATGTCTATATCACTTTCCAGTATGCACCGTAGCAACTCAGTGCGCTGTTGCTGCCAGGATTGTTGCTACAGGGACACAAGGGGGTGTTAAAGAAAAGATGCTGGTACGCTTACACCATTTACTACACATGAGCACTTCTGATGCAGGGCATCACCACCCACTGGGAAGTGATTGTTGCACAGTAATTATCATATGCATAATTCAAAGACAAGCAATATTTACCATGCTTGAACATCTCTTGAGCAAGCTGCAACTCTCGCCCGAGACATTATAGCAAAGCAAAGCTGAAATTTGGTTGTGGTTGAAATTGTGCAGGCATAAGCTTGCATCAGTTTTCGTTGCAGAAATACAATGGGGCTGATGCACTTTTACCACACGGTGTCTATACCTCCTTAGTCCCCAAAGAAGTTACTAAAAAAACAGATCCACGTAATCATGTAACCAGCTGAACACAACCACTAGCTGATGAATCGACTGGTAATTAAATTCGCTGCTCAATATTCTGTTCAACGTGGCAATGATGTGGAATGAGATACATGTTCTGCAGTTTCTCAGCACAGTAATGTGGGAAATTTTGAAGCCATGGAGGTAAATCTCAACATCTCTCCTTGTAGGGATGTAAGTACGCAGACTGAAATTTGTGACAACTAACGGATCCAGCTAAATCAAGTCCCAGTGATCCAGCATGCATTCCATCACCATCATAGAGGATTGAACCAGAACTAGGTTGAAAACCAGTGCCAGGTGGAGTAGAAGAGATGGACACTACGGAACTTGCAAATACTGTTGCCGAGATCGATGCAAGCTACTAGCCATTTTTCGATGAGAGCTTTGTGAAATACAAAGTTGTAAAAGATAATTATAACAGAAAAAGTGCCACAAGACTTTAATTTAGCCAGTAGTTTCCTTCATGTGCGAATCTGTCAAAGAAATGGCAGCGGCAGTGGCGAAAATATTAATAAAATAAATATTATGGAAATACAGTGCCCCTAACCTGCAAAAAGAGCTGTTTTCTTTGTTTTAGACGTTGTTCAGGGCTTGCTGCCACTGCAGCCAAGATAAGTGTTCAGTGGTTTCTGTAGTTGCTAATACTGCCATTCAAAGGCTGGCAAACACCACCAAGGCAAATAATTTGAGATTGAAATCACCGCACCGACTCGCAGAGGGCCAGTTGCGTCAGCAACTTCGCGGAAGGTGGGGCCTTATGGGGATGCTGGCATGATGAGCGGCAACGGAGCCAGTAGTGGAAGAACACGACGACGAAGGCGCGAATGATATATTCAGGTAAATAATTTGAGATTGAAATCACCGCACCGGCTGGCAGTGGTGCCAGCTGCATCAGCGCCTGCGGAAAGGGAGGGGCCATATGGAACTGCTATCATGGTGAGCGTCAGCATAGCCAGCTCTGAACAAACATGACGACGCGCGAGTGATATATTGAGGCTAAAAATTTGATTAGGAACCGACCTGACTGATTGGCATTGGGCCAGGTGTGTCAGCACCTTCTCAGAGGGAGGGGCAGTATGGGAATGCTGGCATGATGAGCGGCAACGGAGGCAGCTATGGAAAAACACGACGACGAAGACTTGACGACGACGACGTACTTGCCAGTCCACGATAGAGTGTATAAGCGCGACTGAACGAATACGTAGAAAGATATAGATACGCAGGCACAGCGCTCCACTTTCAACTACAGATTTTAGTTTCGCACGCATCGATGTATATGAACTTGAAAAAGGGGGTACCAGCGAAACACAAAGGACTCGCCCACAAAAAAAAGGTGTTAGACACGGACGTGTCTAACACCTATATGTACATACCGTACGAGCCGAAACAAACGCGACAGGAAAAAGAAACATTCAATGGTGCATATTGTCACGTAGTAGTGACGGTGATCAAGGCCAAAAATTTGTGATTAAAGAAACTAGCGTATTTTTGGGCGTACTTGTGCCCTCAAAACCAAGCTACGCTCGAAGAACAACGATAGCGGCTAACACACTCGGCGATTGTTGTGAAATCGACGTCGCTTCACCCGCTGATCAGTCAGCGGGTCAAGCGCGTCCCATAGAGAAAGAAATTTCAACAATAGCAGACACTCCCATAGAGCCCAGCGGCCGAATTGACTGTAGCGCACCAAGCGAATGTTGTTGACTCTTTACGGTTTCGGTTTTGGGCGCGCGCGTTTTGAACACCAGTTCGTACACGCCGCGCCGGCTCCGCTGCTCGGCGCGGCATTCATTTTTTTTTGTTTCGCTTCTACTGAACCTCGCGTGGCCTTGGCGTGGAATCGTTTCAATATTAAGTAGAAATGATTGCGATTGACCTTTAGAAGACTGCGCCGAATCTGTCGGCTGCAATTTCATAAAGAAAACAAAAGACGTCTTCTGAAATGATGAAATGTTTATTTTGCTCTATATAAATGCTGGTTCCGGGCTTCTTCTGCATTCATCCAAAGTTGTGGCACCAGGTAAGCAGCAGTCGTTGCCGTACGATGCTCCACCGGATTCCATCAGCTGAAAGAAAGTAAATTACAAGCATGTATAATTTCGGTATATTGACCTAACAGGAGTATTGCGTGTAGATGCGAAACGTGCGTAAGTGATGAATGAGCGGCATTACCGATAAATTCACTTTTAGGTACATTTCGCAGCAAAGACTCCTCCCAAACAATGCCATAAAATCTGAACCCCTACCCGCCGTGGTTGCTCGGTGGCTATGGTGTTGGGCTGCTGAGCACGAGGTCGCGGGATCGAATCCCGGCCACGGCGGCCGCATTTCGATGGGGGCGAAATGCGAAAACACCCGTGTACTTAGATTTAGGTGCACGTTAAAGAACCCCAGGTGGTCAAAATTTCCGGAGTCCTCCACTACGACGTGCCTCATAATCAGAAAGTGGTTTTGGCACGTAAAACCCCAAATATTATATTATTACAATCTGAACACCTGACTTTCAAGCAACCCTCCTTTCGCGTGCATTATTTCCTGCACTTTAAGGGAACAAATACACGGGTGACTGCGCGTTTCCAAAACAACTTGGCCTCAGTCGACACGATGGTACGCCAAGTACACAAAGGTGGCTACAACACAGGCTCAGCCAGACCATGTTACACGCTTGCAGAATGCCTTCTTATCGCACTCAAGTCAGACTCGTGGGTGCAAAGCCTGTTTTCAGTCGCTCAGAATACATAAATGTCGTTCTTGAGCTCCTCCGTGTTATCTTTTACGCGTCCTGCCGGCGCATGCAACACTCCCGTGTTCTCACTCTCGGCAATCGCTCGTCGCGTTTTCGAGAAGCGTGAGTACCGAAATAACGTATATGTTGTTGCAGAGCTATAAAATGCGTCACAAACTTGTCCCACTAAAATTCAGTACACGCAAAAGTAACTCACTATGGCCGGCTTGCTTTTTTTATAACAGCTTCACAACCCTAGGCGCGGCGAGCAAGCCTCAAGATATGCCAAAAAGTTACCAAATAAATTACAATACTTTTTTCGGGTCAGAGAATGCGTCACGAACTTTTACCAGTAAGATTTAGTACACGCGAAACTAACTGCGGCACACAGCCGAGCTGCTTTTCGCTAACTGCGTCAATAAGCCGGGCGCGGCAACCGTGTTTCTAAACTACCCCAAATGTAACGACGTTAGTTACAATAATGTTGGGGGCCACAGAATGTGCGAAAACTTGTCTGTCTTAGGCGCTACGATGTAGTACACGCATGTACACGCGCAAATGCGTCACACGGCCGAGCCGGTATTCGCTTACTGCGTCAATAAGCCGGGCGCGGCAAGCGTGCCCAAAAACTACCGAAATAAGTTGCAGTAATGTTGGGGCTCATAGAAAGCGTCGCAAGCATCTCCCAGGACGAGGCATTAACTCAAATTAACTGCGCCAGGACGGCGGTGCTGTTTTTCGCTAACTGCGCCACTCGAACTAAGCCTAAATGTGAATAAAGTGAGCCGCACACTGTCAAACACAATTTCTCACCTTGCCGTAGTCCAGTAGGGCCGTGCAGAAATGCAGACGACACGCAAGAGAAGCATAGAGAAGTCCGGGAGCCCAATAATATGGGCTATATCCAAAACAGACGGGTCGCCGAGCACGCGAGCTTCGCACGTACGACCGGCCTCGCTTATTCCTGCGGCTTGTCTGGCGCACCACGTGTGCACGCGCGTCTGGCGTGCCGCTAGCTTGTTGCTAGGCAACGCAACAAAAAGTTGCAAAATATAAGTTCATTTACACGCAAAACTTTTTCACATTTAGAGGGAAGGAATAAAAAAAATAAAACGTTGTCTGGAAGTTTATTTCACATTCTTTTTTTCTGATGCTCGCGTCAACTAACGGATGTTGTTGAAACTAGGCGTGACGTGTTTCCTGTTGCAAGTTTTTGAAGAGTGTCCCCTCTTGTTGAATTTCTTTCTCTATGCGCGTCCGCTTTTATACATCAGTCGTCGAACATTCTAGAGTAATCGCTAAGACCGGCGTGCGATCCACAAAGCTCTACACCATTGGCGTCGCGCACACATGCAATCAGATTACAACAATGTTCGCTCACAGACCGCGGATGGAACCATCGATAACATTCCAGAAACTTTGGATACGTGCAGGCGCGACCTGAGCTTTTCGATAACATTTATTAGGTGGCCAAACGTGTCACCCGATAACGACAAGCAAGTGCACGCGTCAATACCCCCCTCTTAAAAAGCATCGACGCGATGCTGCAAACAAACGAAAGTCATAAACACCCGTAGGAAAGAAAACAACAAAATAGGGAAGTTCATCAGCGTGCGTAAAAGGTTAAATGATATTGCGCGACATAAAAACAACACGGACGTGAAAGAAGACGACACACCAAGCGCAAACTTTCAACTAAGTTTATTGTGCCACTGCGTCATTTTATACTTGGCAGGCAACGTAGATCGCGCATGCGCTTACAAGGAAATGAAGTGCGAATTCATGTAACATGGTTACGTGTCGTGTGATGCTGCGTCCAAGTAACGTAATTCTTTTTCTGTGAGAGCCAGAGACGGGAAGCTGACACACGCATCACCCAATTTCGCGATCATCTGCGCTTCAGATATCTCACGGATGAACTGCGTACTGCCACGGGAAACATTCGGACATCGAGCCTCAAGAGGCTTGCACCCATGATCGCGACAGTGGATCGCCAAGAAACCCCCAGAGCCGTTCTTAAGAGGAAGCTTTAGCTCGAGTGCTCCTATCTAAATACATGTAAAAGGAGAATTCGTTTTTCTCGGCAACCACTGCACCAAATTTGACGAGGTTTGTTGCATTTAAAAGATAAACTTAAAATCTAGTGACTGTTTGTTTCGTATTTTTGAGTTTACGTTGTCAATTTTTATGAAAAGTTGGCAAAAATCAAAAATTTTCAGAAAACGAAACTATCAAGTTTACAACTCTGTTACTCAACCACTAAAAATGATAATACAATTCTGTGAATTGCATCTAATAGTACATCTAAAGCGGACAAAATTGATATGTTATACATGAATATAAAAAAATGTAATCATAGGGAAATACAACTTTTGCAAAACCGTTGTAAACAACGTAACAAATTTACGTAGGATGTAAAATGACATATTGAATTTGTCCGCTTTAAATGATCTAATGCATGCCGTTTACAGAACCACGATATCAGCTCTTGATGCAGAGCTATGAATTTATAAACTTTGTGCTTCTATTTTTTTCAAACGGTCAAATATTTGAAAATCGATTAAAGAAAATTCAAGCCCTAAATCGAAATTCCGCTTCCAACAGTCACTAGAATTTAACTTTCTCTTTCAAATGCAACAAATTTCATCAATATCGGCGCAGAGGTTATCTCATAAAAACGTTTTTGCGTTTTACATGTATTTGAATAGGCCGCGTCGGAGATGGACCCGACCTAAAGCTTCCTCTTAACATTGTTTCTGTGCTCACGGAGCCGTCATTCAGGCAACGCCCAGTTTGTCCTATATATTTCTTCCCACATGAAAGCGGAAGGTTGTACACCACCCGGTGTACACACTCGCAGAGGCAGTGGAAATGCTACAGACGTACGAGCAGGCAGCGGAGGGGGCTGCGATCTATGACCAAGGGTCGTCACAAACGGACATAGTGCAGCATGTATCTCAAGGCAAAAGCCCAGACAGCGACGCGGCAATGACGCCGGTGCGCAAGTGTTACCGGCGCGGCTCTACAAGGCACCTAGCTATTTCACAGGAATGCAAAGCACGGGGGAAACGTTGTTCCCAGTGCCACAGAATGGGACATTTTCGAGCGGTCTGTGGCAGGTCCGCAGAGCGGGACGTGCGGACGGTCCGAAACGACGGCGCTAGCGACGAGGACGTGCTCACTGTACTGGCGGTCAGACAAGTGGAACGAAGGACTTTGGTCATTGACGTCGTTATTGAGAACGAGCCACTTCAGTTGCTGGTAGATACTGGGTCGTCGGTGTCTATTTTGCCAGACCACGTTTATCGAGCCAAGTTCGCAAACAGCTTTCCTTTGATGGCGGCTTCAGCGACGCCGTGGGATTTTTCACAGAAGAAAATTCCGGTCTTGGGATGGTTCACAGCCAGAGTTGTACGCCGGAACAACTCGGCTTTCCTTCGATTTTACGTTGTTCCCCAAGGCATGGCATTACTAGGACTGGATGGGGTCCACCAGCTACAATTGCACATCATCGGTTCTACACTGGAGTGCTTGCAAATCACGGTCAGCCCCCAGTCGCTTCCTCCTGAATTATGTGAGTTTTCCTTTCTTTTCGCTGATAACTTGCGATTAGCGAAAAACTTCGTACATTCTGTGATGGCGTACAGATGTAAAACCAGTAGCAGCGAAGGTTCGACGTTTGCCCCTGACGCTGCGAGAGAAGGTAGCGGCTGAACTGGCAAGATTATTGGATGCAGGCATTATAGAAAAGGTCAGTGCGGCGGAATGGGTGCCTCCTATAGTAGTTGTGCAGAAGACGGATGGAACTATTCGTCTATGCGTCGATTTACGCGAGCCGAACAAAGCAGTAGTCATTGATGGATTCCCTTTGCCGCACACTGAGGAGCTGTTGCATGCGCTGAGCGGAGCAGCATGGTTCTCGAAACTGGATCTTGCTGCAGCCTACCATCAAGTGGAATTAGCCGAAGAGAGCCACGAATTAACAACGTTTATTACGCACGAAGGCTTATTTAGGTTCCGCAGAGTGTGTTTTAGCCTCGCATCGGCACCAGCCGCGTTTCAGCGAATGATGCAAGCAATCTTGAAAGGCTGCAAGGGCGTGTTGTTTTATATCGACGACATCATAGTCTTTGGAAAGACTAAGAACGAGCTCAACCGTAACCTTCGCGAGGTATTGCATCGGATCGCTGAGGGGGGGCTGCAGCTAAATCAGAAATGCTTGTTCGCTGTCAAGGAACTCTCCTTTTTGGGTCATCGTGTGAGTGCAAGTGGTCTTGCCCCACTCAAGTCAAAGGTGGATGCTGTGATTAAAGCACAAACGCCTGCCGATGTAGTCTCGCTGCGGTCTTTCCTTGGCCTCGTAGGCTATTACTCACATTCTCAAGAGTGGTGCATTTTCACGGACTCAAAACCCGCGCTGCAAATTTTGGGATGCTTCCTGCGCCACACCGCATATCAGGTTCTGGCCCTGCAGATCACCGAGCTACTTTCATACGCTCAAGAAAAACACCACCGCATAGTGTTCCAATGGATCCCGGGACACTGTGGGCTCAACGGTAATGAGATGGCCGATGCTGCAGCAAGGTGCGCCCTCAGCAATGGCCTGCGAACTGTAGTGCCATTCTCCAGACCGGACATCACATGCCTCCTGTCGGAATTAATGAGGAGTGCGACGAGGAGATACTGGGCCCAGCCAGACGCTCGTCACGTCCGCCTTAAAAGCCTGGATCCCGATATGAAATTTCCTATTCTGCGTGGCATTGCACGCCATCATACATGCCTGATACACAGACTGCGATTAGGCGTCGCCTTCACGCGCAAATATTTGCACATTATTGGACGGACAGGCTCCCCGGACTGTTCAGTGTGTGGCGCTGTAGAGACTATAGAGCATGTGCTTGTGGTGTGCCCTGAGTATGCGCGAGAAAGACTGACATTGGCAGATACATTGAGACATTTACACAATGGACCACTGTCGGAGAACCTCTTGCTAGGCGTGTGGCCACAGAGTTGGCAGACGACAGTGACATTGCGTGCACTTTCACGTTTCCTAGGTGACACGGGCCTGGACTCACGCCTGTGATACCAGTTGTGTAATGTGTCACTCACCTCGTTCCTCCCATTATCATCCCCCATTGTGACCCTTTTTCTTCCCCTCTTACCCTTCCCTTACGTAGAGTAGCAGGCCAGATGCTCCATTATCCGGCCGACCTCTCTACATTTTCCATTCATTAAAATACTTCTTCTTCTTCTTCGCAATTATGCAGAGGTGGTGGAGCCGCTGCGACGACTTCTTCGTAAAGGACAGAAGTTCGTGTGGGATCAGAGCACCGAGGAGAGCTTTTGCAGGATCAAGGAGATGCTGTCATCATGCGGGGTGGTGGCTATGTTCAACGAGTTTTTGCCTGTACAAGTGACCACTGACGCCTCGGCATATGGACTGGGAGCTGTGCTCCAGCAGGTAGTCGACGGAGAAGTACGTACAGTGACATTCGCTTCGAGGACACTAACTCCAACAGAACGCAAGCACTCTACCGGGGAACTAGATGCGCTGGCATGTTTATGGGCTTGCGAACATTGGCACGTTTATGTGTGGGGCCGCAGGTTTGTCTTACGGACTGATCATCAGGCTTTGGTGACACTGCTGTCCACAAATGGGGTTGGAAGACGCCCACTGCGTATTGAACGCTGGTGTGCTAGACTTTTGATATACAACTTCACTGTGCAGTACACAAAGGGGAGCACGAATGTCGTTGCGGATGCACTTTCTAGGTTACCGTTGACCTCTGCAGAGGACGAACCGGTGGAGGAAGTAGTTGCTGTGGTTTCCAGCATGATCACTAAGAGTGAGTTGCAAGCAGAAACAGCTGAGGATTCATTACTAAATGAGGTGGCGCAGCATGTTACGTCCAGATGGCCGGAAAAGGGCTGTTTAGCTGGAAATTTAAGGTTGTTTTTTCGTATAAAAGAAGAGCTGTCGGTGATAGACGGGCTACTGTTTCGCGCGGAACGGGTCGTTCCCCCATCGACACTCACTTCCAGGCTGGTCATGATGGCACATGAATCAGATCCGGGCATTGTAAGGACCAAACAATGGTTAAGGGAACAGTACTGGTGGCCCGGAATGGACAGGGATGTTGAATCGCTGGTTAGCAATTCTGCTATCTGCAAAGCATAAGATAAATCGGCAAAAACCGTAATGGCCCCATTGGAGTCAGTAAAGTGGCCTGAGAAGCCGTGGGAAATGCTGGGAATCGACATCGTTGGGCCGATGGAGCGAGCCCCTCCGGAGTGCAGGTTTGCAATCACTATTATTGATTACCACAGCAAGTGGCCCGAGGTGGCATTTGTGTCCACAATCACTGCACAGGCAGTAGTGAAAGTGCTTTTGGAACTTTTTGCGAGAGAAGGGTACCCGAAAAGCATTGTGACTGACATTGGGCGTCAGTTTATGTCGAAATGTTTTGAGCAGTTTTTACGAGATCGGAGAATCCAGCATTGTGTTGCAACATTGTATTACCCGCAATGCAATGGTCAGATTGAGAGGTTCAACCGCGTTCTAAAGGAATATATTCAGGTATTGCGGCATTGGAACGAAGACCACTGAAGGAGGCAATCTGGGACTACCTGGGTGTTTACAGGGCCACCCCACATGCAATTACAGGAGCATCACCGGCTTACCTACTGCATGGAAGAAGACCCAGAACAAGATTGGATGTTGTTGGCCTCCCAGAAAGGGAATTTTTCGAGGAGCCGCGTGCCGCCATGGAAAAGTTGAAACAGCGCGTTAAGGAGCAGCAACAACGAACAAAAAAGTACACCGATCAAAAACGAGGTGCCAGAGCGTCTACCATTGAGCCAGGAGATTTCGTAAAAATAAAGCAAGGCGGACCAAAGACGAAACACAAGTTTTCCTTGCCGATCCAGGTGAAGAGACGAGTGGGCACGAATTCGTTTTTGCTGGCAAACGGTACGAAATGGAACGCATCAAAATTAAGAGTAATTGGTAAAGTTGGGACAGGACAGGAACTAGCTGACGCGGTTACAGCGCAACGCAGTGTGGCCTCGGGGTTTTCCTGCGACCTGGATCTTCACATAGGGAAGTTGGCGGAGCAAAATACCCCTACTACCGTCGAGAATCAATCTGAAATGGCGCCATCAGGAGACATCCAGAGAAGCGCCAGCCATTATAACGGTGCACAGCCCACAGTAACGGAGTCTATTCTAGAGGTTCCCGATCAGCAAGACAATTCTCGATCGCAATTGACCACAACCACAGCACCATCTCGCACCAGGCCGGAACGAACAAGAAGAGTGCCAGCGCGATATCAAGACTACGAGCTTACCTGACAGTAAGAACGTCGTTCGTGTCATGTGATGTGAAGTGAGTGCGCGAAAGTGGATTGATTTTATTTCCTTTTTTTTTGTTAATGAAGGGGAATGTGTTGTGTATAGGGGGCGCTGTCATTTATATCAAGTGTATATAAGCGATTGCCATCAGAATGAAGGCAGTTCTGTGGTTCCCCGTCAATGCATCAGTTGGCGCTTCGCGTCACAACAGTTACGTACGGCAGCACCGCTTCCCACGCCTTGTGCTCGACGTCGACGTACATTGCTGGCATATCGGCAAGGGTCTTGTTCAGGCGCTCCGTAAGACCATTCATCTGCGGGCGCTAGGCAGTTGTCTGGCTTCTCTGGCTGTATTGCAGAATGGCTTGGGTGAGCTCTGCTGCAAAGACCGTTCCTCTGTCGGTGATGCGGACTTCTGGGGCACCATGTCGCAGCAGGATGTTCTCAACGAAAACTTTCGGCCCTTCGGCGGCACTGCCTTTCATTAGAGCTTTAGTTTCAGTGAAGCCGGTGAGATAGTCCATCACTACAACGATTCATTATTTCCGGATATTGACGTCGTAAACCGTCCAAACAAATCCATCCCAATCTGCTGAAATGGTCGGCAAGGAGGTTCGATCGGTTGTAGTAATCCTGCTGGCCTTGTCGGTGTTGTCTTGCGTCACTGACAATCTCGTGAACACTGTTGGAGAATAACGAACGTGGCTGGGTAAGTCCGGTTATGCACGGTAATTCTTGCCGTGCAGATTCCAGTCGGCGTAATGAGGTGTCCTCCAGTGGTCTGAATTTGAGGGCATTCCCATGCAGTTTTAACTTTCTTCAACTGGGCGGCGACGTGTCCACTCATTACGGAGTAATCGCCCCTGTGTCCACTACGGCGGTGATTGCGTGGCCGTCGAGAAACACGTCGAGCTCGGTGGTTCTTTGTCTCTCGTTACAGTTAGGTCTTGGTGTCGGATTACGGCTGCGTCGCGTTGACGTGTGGCTGGTATGTGGCGTCGTCAGGTGGTCTTTCGTTGGCGTGTTCTTTGCTTCCAGACTTCGTCGGGACGGTGGCGTGTCATTGTTATGTCGTCTAGATGGCCTCTTCGGTGTCTTCGTCGGCGGCGGAGGATCTTCGCAAGTTCGACGAACAGCAAGCGCACCTCCATCGGTTCCTGCTTTTAGTTTTCCGGATATGGGCTCGCAGACCGGCCCGGGATGGGCCAGTGTATGGTCGGCGCTGCGGCGACAGGTAGCGGCCTGGTGACGCCAAGCAGAATGGTCGTCGAGGGCTCCACTGAGTGGCGGCGAGGTTGTCGGCGATATCGCGAGGTCGTTCGCCAATCTGTGGTCGCGGTTCGTTAACGGCGAATCCTCGCAGTCCCACCTGCCGGCATCGGCATCGGCGGTAGACGTGATCCGCTTCTCCGCAGTGGTAACAGAGCAGGCGGTGGTCAGGGGAGTGCCAGACGTCTGTCTTCCTTGGGTAGCTTCGACGGGTGGGTGGGCTGGCAGCGGCGGCGAATGGCGTTACTCCGTCGTTACAGCGCTCTGGGTCGGACGCGGAGTGTTACTTTGACGGCGGGCAACAGTGGCGTAGGTCATCGCTTCAGGCTGGGCCTATGGCAATTTCGGCTTGCTTTCGGAAAGTTCTAGTGACCGCTGGATTTATTTTCTCACGAGGCCAGTGATTTAGGCAACTTGAGGCTGGGATCTTGCGAGCATCCTCTGAAGTTACTCTCGCGCGACCACCCTGATGGTCTCGCGTAGGTCGTCGGTGCCAAGAATTGAACTTCGGCGTAGTTTGCTAGGTTTGCGCTGCGGTTGAATTGCCGGTTCCGCATTTCCAGTTTTCTTGGTGCTTGTGGCCTCGTGAAGAAACTCTTCGACGGTTTTCGGTGGATTTCGTGTCATTCCTGCGAAAAGTTCTTGCTTGACGCCACGCATGAGTAGTCGAAGTTTTTTCTCCTCGGACATTTCGGGGTCCGCTTGGCGTAACAGGCGCGTCATCTCCTCGGTGAAGATCGCTATGTTTTCCTTAAAACTGATGGTAGCGCTAAAAAGGACGGACACACGATGAAAAGACGACACGACGACGAGGAAACGCGCTTCCTCGTTGTCGTGTCGTCTTTTCATCATGTGTCCGTCCTTTTTAGCGCTACCATCAGTTTTCAAGAATGCATCACCAACTAGCCCAGCACCAAGTTTTATCGCTATGTATTCGTTGGGTAGTTGTACTCGGGTTTCTAGCATAGCTTCGGCCCTTTCCTTACGCACGACGCTCGTAAAGGTCCGCAGAAAGGCGCTACGGAACAGGTCCCACATCATTAGGGTCTACTCCCGGTTCTCAAACCACGTCCTGGCGGCGTCTGCTAAGGCGAAGTATACATGCCGCAGCTTGTCGTCGGAGTCCCAGTTGTTGAAAGTTGCGATTCTTTCATATATCTCGAGCCAGGTTTCCGGATCTTCAGATGATGATCCATGAAAGTTTGGTGGGTACCGAGGTTGTTGCAGCAGAATCGGGGACGCTGGGCCAGCCATTGGGGTATCTGGCTTGGGCTTAATCCCTCTGGTCTTTTCTGGAAGAGGTCCGTATTCCGGTCGCAATTCCAATCCTTGATGCCTACGGCTTGCTCGCTGGTCCTTGGCGACGATGGTGTTGTCTTCGGGTTTCGGGCTTCGATAGCGGCTTTGCGGTGGCATTCGACACATGAAACCGCTAGCACCTCCACCAGATGTCACGTAGTAGTGGCGAGGAAGAAGGCAGTAAAACTGTGATTAACGAAACTAGCGTTTTATCAGGCTAAGTTGTGCCCTCAAAAGCAGGCTACACTCAAACAACAACGATCGCGGCGAACACACTCGGCGATGGTCGAGAATCTAATCAGCGGGTCAAACGCGTCGGCTTTTATACAATAGTGTAGTAGAACTTGTTGCTGGGCGAGTTGGTTGAGATCTAATGAATACATTGTTGCGCAAAAAAAACGAAAATAAGGACTTGGGAAGGAAGAGTACGAAACGACAGATTGAGCGCCGAACTTCAACTGATTTTATTCTTAGAGCAGGGCAGGGAGAATGAACAAATGCGCATGCGTACATCAGTGTTGCCTAGAGCGATTACAGGGACGTTTTCAACATTTGCAACTCGTTTTCAAACAGAAAAACAGACGTGTCACTAATACAACTCGTGCCTCTTACTTTTATGTGATATGCCTCCAAAAGTTCTCTTTCTAACGTATCACCACTCCTGCCAAGCACCTTTATCTCATGCAGTAGTGGTTGGTATGTTCCTTCCAGGCAAACCGTGTAATGCGCAGGTAAATGCACGTTACCTTTGTTGATTACAGAGAGTTCATGCTCCCGGGCCCGGTCATTAACACATCTCCGCGTTTGTCCAACGTAGGATTTCCCACATTTTAGCGGTATTTCGTATATAACGCCCGTCACACATTTAATCATCATCATCATCATTTATTATTCCCTTAGGGCCCCATGTGGGGTATTACATAAGGGGGAGGCAAAACAATAATACAAACATCGAATGAATAGTCAAGTACAAAGCAAAAGAAGGCAACAACTGAAAAGACACTAAAAAGAACAGGTTTTTGCATAATTAGCTTCAAATATGGGTGGTTAGTAGCTCTACGGGTTTCGCTCTCTAAGGGTTTCGCTCTACAACAATGGATTCCGGGAGCGAGTTCCATTGTTCTATTGCAAAGGGAAGGAAGGATTTGTTAAAAGCGTTTGTAGAACCATGAAGGCGTTGGATACATAAAGAATTGAATAGACGATGTGATGAGCGAATGGGTGGAAATAAAAATGAGGAACGAAGGTCAGGAAAGTTATAGTACAATTTGTGGAATAGGCAGAGTTGCGAAATTATGCGTCTTGATGCTAAAAGGGGTAGACGAATGGATAACTTTAAGTTAGTAACGCTGATAGTATTGTCATAATTCGATAAGATAAAGCGGGAGGCACGATTTTGAGTAGCTTCTAAAGTGTCAGTCAAGTACTTTTGATGTAGATTCCAAACTGTAGACGCATATTCTAATTTGGTACGGATGAAAATTTCATATGCTAGTTTACGAATCGACGGAGGAGACAAGGATAGGGATCTTTTAATATAGTTAAGGGATCTTGAAGCATCGGCTGTTATTTGTTGGATGTGGTTCGACCAATTTAGTTTGTTAGTGATGATAACGCCAAGGTAGCGGTAACTGTCGACCTCGGATCCCAAAGAGCCCAAAGAGTATAGAAATTTGGATGTAGAGCGTTTACGTGATACATGCATTAACTTGCATTTGGAGACGTTTAGTTCCATCATCCAGCGTGAGTACCACTTGTCAATAGAATTTAGGTCATTTTGCAGAATGGATTGGTCAGTGTTAGTAGTGACACGACGGTAAATAACACAGTCATCGGCGAATAGACGTATTGTGGATGATATGTCTGTTGGGAGGTCGTTAATGTATATTAGAAAAAGGAGTGGGCTGAGGACGGATCCCTGTGGTATACCGGATATTACTTTGGTAGTATCTGAACAGCGACCGCCAACACAGGTGAACTGGAGGCGATCTTTCAGGAAGCAAATGATCCATTATAGGATTAGTGAGTCGAGGTGAAGGCATGAAAGTTTGGACACTAGTCGGTGATGAGGGACACGATCGAAAGCCTTTGAAAAATCTAAGTAAATTACGTCAGTCTGAAATGAAGACTCTAAGTTTAGGTGGAGATCTGTGGTGAATTCAAAAAGTTGTGTTTCGCATGATAAGCCTGGACGAAAGCCACGTTGTTTGCTAAAGAAAAAAGAACGTCTGTCGAGTTGGGAAGCTATTTGGGAATAAATGACGTGTTCTAAAAGTTTACTGGCAATATATGTAAGCGAGATCGGGCGATAGTTGGATGGGTCGAAGTTCTTACCAGATTTAAAAGCGGGGGTTACTTTGCTTAGTTTCCAGTCTTTAGGAATAGTACCTTTGCTTATAGACTGGGTAAAAATGATCTGTAATATCTGACTAGTAATGACGTTAATGCTTTTAGTATCTTCACCGGTATGTTGTCAGGTCCGGGAGAGCTAGATATGT
The DNA here is from genome assembly GCF_038994185.2 of Dermacentor albipictus. NCBI lineage: Eukaryota > Metazoa > Arthropoda > Arachnida > Ixodida > Ixodidae > Dermacentor > Dermacentor albipictus. The sequence continues at coordinate 1,679,137 of NW_027225585.1, read as the reverse complement.
TAAGTTTATTGATTAAGCTTGCGATTCCTTCAGCAGTTACATCAATGGTAGGCATTTCAGTCCCGCAAAATCTTTGTAAAACAGGAATGTTGGTGGAAGATTCACAAGTGAAGACGGAAGAGAAGTATGAATTGAAAACGTCAGAACGCTTTTCAACTGGAACATGGGACCGATTAGGATTAGTTATGGTAATTTTATGCGACTGATTTCTACTTGGTACGAGTATTTTCCAAAATTTTTCGGGTTTACACGGATAATATTGAGATCCTGGCGATGCATGGATGGATGGATGCAAAACTTCAATAAGGTCCTGAGGTACGCGACTCAGCGCGCTGCGGGCCGCTCCCACGTTGGGACAGTCAGGCTTTGCCCGACCGCCGCATCGTGGGCCCTCTGGACAGCCCATGGTTGCGCCCCGGCATCGGGGCTCTTCATAGCGGAGAGCCACTTGTCCTCGTTGATTTGTTCTGTGCCTCGTAATGAGGGGCAACGCCAGAGCATATGTTCTAGGCTAGCGATGTCATTGCAGTGCCTGCAAGAACTAGTGGCATAGGTGTCGGGATAAATTTTGTGGAGTAAAGCCGGGTTGAGATATGAGCCTGTTTGCAACAATCTGAGGGTCAATGCCTGCGCTCTATTTAACTTCTTGTGTGGATGGGGAAAGTCTCTCCTGCCGAGATAAAAGTGCTGCGCAATTTCGTTGTATGTGGTCGGTTGATCTCTGTTCTCCACCACTGCGGACCGGCGTTGGAGTTCTCCATGGTCGCGGAAAGTGAGACCTCGCGCCTTGGAGTGGGCCAGCTCGTTGAGGTTTGTGGGGCCTCCCATGATGGATCCCATGTGTGCGGGGTACCACGTGAGAGTGTGGGTGGCGATGCTTTTGCCGTCGAGGATGCGACAGGCTTCTTTACACACAGCGCCAACGCTGAAGGCGCAGATGGCTGCCCTGGAGTCGCTAAAGATATTGGCATGTCCGTCGTCCAGGAGGGCCAAGGCAATGGTCACTTGCTCCGCCGCACGTGACGACGTGCTTCGTACCGAAGCGGCGTTAACGGTTGAACCCCTGTGGTTGATTGACACTAGCGTGAAACTGTTGCTGTTGTCATACTGGGCCGCGTCAACGAAGCAGCTGCCGCCAGGGAGTTCTGTTGCGCGGCGCGGCGTATCCTGGTGATAAAATTTTTTCTTAGAAAGCTTCAGAAGGCTGTTGTACTTGCGCAGGCAGGTGAAATACTTCTTTCATTTAGGGGCGGAACCACATTTTTTTGCCACTCTGAAAAGGCGCTTTTTCTTCTGTGCTAGTTTTTTAGTTGGTTTGTGTACCAAGGCTTTCCCATGACACCACGAATACACACAAGGGGTACGTGCTTATTGATTAAGCTGAGTAGCTTATGCTTGTACAACAGACAGTTTGCATCAGCAGACCTTCTGAAGGCAGTTTCTTTGAGGTATTCAAAAAAATATTCAGTTCACTGTTAATTATGGAAAAGTCAGCTTTTTTGTAGTCCCGAATGAGTTTTATTGAACGCTGTTTGACTGGAACTGGGATTTCCAAATTGGAAAGGACAATACTGTGGTCACTCAGACCATTGACACAGGCTATAGACTGAATGCATTCGGGTTGGGAAGTGAGGACCAGGTCAAGGGTGTTTGAGCCACGTGTAGGTAAATTTACTGTTTGTGTAAGGTTGAAGTTTAAGGCTAAATCAAGGAAATCTTTTGACTGGCAGGATGATGCTGTTAGATTGTCCCAGTTTGTATCCGGAAAGTTAAAATCACCACAAATAATAGAGTTAGCACGCGGGAATTGAGAGGATGCATCTAAAATGACAGTGTTAAGTTCGTCGATAAAGGAAGGGTCACAATCGGGTGGGCGATAACATGATATGAGAATGCACGTGCATGTAGGCATGGATATGTGCATACAAAGAATTTCGTGAGTACAACTGTTAGGGAGCTGGTAACAAGGAATGCTGTTTTTCGTGAAGACAAGAACGCCACCACCCCTTCATTCCCTCCTATCGCGTCTGTAAACAGTGTAGGGGGAATCTGCATGTAATAGCTCAGTGCTATCTATGTCAGGGGTTAACCAAGACTCAGTGAAAATGGCCATGTCTGTGTTATTATCCTCGAGAAGGGCTTCAATGGTATCTTTTCTTTACATGTAACTGCGAACATTAGCCAGTATAACAGAAAGTATGCGATTGTGTGATGTTTCAAGAGGGTTTAGTAGCGGCTGGGAGGGAAAGGAGAGTGCTGGGCAAGCCTGAAGTGATGGCTAGGATTTAACTTCTAAAACTGAGTCTGATTGCACATCATATAAAAACTGTCTATCATTCATCTGAAGTTTACCGAAGCGTATCTTGAAAGTGAAGGCGTTGTTTTGTTTCGCATAGGCGTAGAACTTTTTCCTTGCAAGCCGGACGCAGATTGAAAAATCTTCCCGGATAGAAATTGCCGTACCTTTAAGCTTTGGCCCGGCAGACAGAATGCTACAGTTATCTTTGTACCGCGCAAGTTTTACTATAATTGGTCGGTGTTTACCGGCCTGGAAACGGCCAAGCCTGTGCGCGCGTTCTATGTCATTTTTGGTTATGGAAATTAGAAGTTTATCTGCCCACAGTGAAATAACGCGAGACTCTGATTGCTCCCAAGTTTCATCATGCGCATCCTCAACACCGAAAAAAGTAGGTTGTCCCGGCGAAGGCGGTTTTCAGAGTCATCGCAATTCTGTACGAGGTCGTTTATTTAGGAAGTGAATTTAATTATTTCAGTATTGTCACTAGATGCAGGTATCGAGTGATTTGATTTATCAGCGTCTACACTTTTCTTAAGGGCGTCGACACGAGTGGATAGACGGCCGACCTGGTTTTCAATGGTGGCCTGTGTAGCACGAATTAGAGCGAGCTCAGACAGAATGGTGTTCTGAGAGGTTTCTAAACGGAATAGGGCGCTAGCAATGGATTCAAGGGATACCGGAGTGGGGATGTCATTAACAGGACCGGGGTTAAGCTCAATGTCCCCAGAAAGGGCTAGTAAAAGGAAAGTGAGGTGAGCATTCAGACATAATGAACATAGCAAGTTGCACAAAACTTTCGATTGGCATCAAATGTGTCAAAGGGGCACGACACCGCAATAAACATTCGGTCGCTAGAACGAACATATCTTGCACAAGGTAGGTAACTAACCTGCGCATACAAAGTCGGCATCATGACCATGTTCGGTGCGGTGGCGTGCCCTAAGTGGTCCCAAGACGGAGGCTGCTTAAGTAGAAGTAGCGAGTCTCTCATGCCGGAAGTTGCTCGCTGTGGCCAGGCGGAAAGCGTGGTTTGGGTTAGAAGTGGCGGGCTTGAGGCTAAAATGGTTTTTTGGTCCGAAGGCAGGGGAAGTTGGCAGGCGATGGCATTGCATTTGCGAGTAAAAGATGAAGGGCAGGTTCCACCAAGAAAGGCAGCCGAGGTGATTGACGATAGCAGCAGCGCCTGCGCATACAAAGTCGGCATCATGACCATGCTCGGTGCGGTGGCGTGCCCTAACGTACTGTCTAGTGTGCTTTTTCTCAACGCGGCTTATGCGCGGACACAGTCCAGGCAACTTACGTGGTGCCGAGAAAACTGACACACGTAACCTTGCGGCGACTTTCTTCAAGTTGTAGGAAAGCTTGTGAACGTATGGCACCACTGCGGGTTTGCCTCGTTTTTGGTCGGGCCTAGTCGTATGCCGTTTTTCCTTCACCTTCTAGACCAATGTTTTTGACACCGCCCCAACGACCGAGCTCGGGTAGCCGGCTTTGTGTAGCCTCGCCAATTGGTTATCTAAGCTAGTCTGCATCGCGTGGGGGCACGACTTCATGAGAGCAGATTCGAGGCAAAGAGTGGCCAAGGTAAGTAACCAAGGTAATCGCATTTACCTGCGCGTTGTACGGTTTGCCTGGAAGGGACATGCCAACCACTACTGCGTGAGATAAAGATACTTGGCAGGAGTGGTGATACGTTAACAAGAGAACTTGTTAACGTATCACCACATATCACATAAAAGTAAGAAGCACGAGTTGTAGTAGTGACACGTCTATTTTTCTGTTTCAAAACAAGCTGCAAATGTTGAAAATGTCACTTTAATCGCTCTAGGCAACACTGATGTACGCATGCGCATTTGTTCATTCTCCCTGCCCTGCTCTAAGAATAAAATCAGTTGAAATTCAGCGCTCAATCTGTTGTTTCGTACTCTTCCATCCCAAGTCTCTATTTTCCTCTTTTTGGCGCAATAGTGTATTCATTTTATACAATAGTCGAACGTTCCAAAGTAATCGCTTGGACGCGCGTGCCTTTCATAAAGTTCTACGGCATTCGCGCCGCGCACACATGCAATCATATTAACACAAGGTTCGGTCACAGACAGCGGATGCAACCATCGATAACATTCCAGAAACTTCGGATACATGCAGGCGCGTCCTGCTCTGTGCGATAACATTTGTTAGGCAGTGAAACATGTCGCCTGATTAAGATCATCATCATTTATTGACCCTTAAGGACCCTCCTCAGGGTAATACATCAGGGTATTAACATAAGTGTATTAACATATTACATAAGGTATTACATAAGATAAACAAGTACACGTGTCAATATCGATGAACCGTACCCGTGGGCAAGGCATGGTGAAAACATATACTGCAATGGTTGCAACGAATAACTTACCTTGTATTTTTTAATTATGGGGCTTTACGTGCCAAAACCACTCTCTGATTATGAGGCATGCCGTCGTGGAGGACTCCGAAAATTTCGACCACCTGGGGTTCTTTCACGTGCACCTAAATCTAAGTACACAGGTGTTTTCGCACTTCGCCCCCATCGAAATGCGGCCGCCGTGGCCGAGATTCGATCCCGCGACCTCGTGCTCAGCAGCCCAACACCATAGCCACTAAGCAACCACGGCGGTTTTACCTGATATTGACTGGTATTCAATATCAGGTGGTTCAACGGACACTAAAAGTTCTAAAACCTTGCTAGATATATTACTAGCGCACAACCTTACCCAAACTGTTTACCTGCCTACAAGGATTACAGATCCAGCGACTTCAATTCTCGATCTTGTATTATGCTCTGCTAGCATCTCTGACTATAAAGCTGAAGTGAACGATGGGATCTCTGACCACAAAATAGTGTACTTCACATGCGCGCTTCCTACTCGATCAGAGTTACGTACTCCCAAGTATATTAACAATAAAAATTCAAACAGCGCATAAACGACGGGACCAGAATGAGGAGGAGACAAACACGTTTGTCTGGTGACAAACGTGTGACAAACGGTGACAAACGTGTTTGTCTCCTCCTCATTCTGGTCCCGTCGTTTATGCGCTGTTTGAATTTTTATTGTTACCATGCAACACCAACTCGCCCAATCCGCTGCCCTTCCCAAGTATATCACTGTTAAAAATTATTATTCTGCTGACGATCTTCAAATTGTGCATTGTTTGGAAGAACCACTTGTACAGCTTGATACTGACGATGACGTAAATTCTTTGTGGAACAAGTTTAAGTCCTCGTGCCTGTTTTGTATCAGAATATTCATTCCAGATAAAACAAAAAAGATCGGCAGACAAAATCCTTGCATAAACAGAGACGTCATTCATCTCAAACGTAAAATAAAACGATACCGAAAATCTAAAGATTAAGACAGGATAATTGTTGGCATGATGGCAAATGGCTTGGCTTTAAAGCTGCGAGAGGCAAGGGAACATTATTTTACGGAAACACTTGGTCAATTTGCCTCTCAGAACTCCCCCAAACTTTGGCACTTCCTATCTAACAAAGCTTCTCAACTTTCGTGGGAAATATGCTATGGTGAAGTAACAATTACAGATGCAAAGAAAATAGCTGAAGCGTCTAATGCGTTTTTCCAAGGTGTTTATTCCACTTTGAGCCGAGAGGCAAATAATTGACAGCCCAGACGCGATCAGTGTGACTATTGAGGGTGTGGCTGAGCTTCTTCTATGGTTAGACGTAAAGAAAGCTGTAGGACCACATACCATTCCTCCTGCTTTTCCTAAAAGATATTCGGAAGTATGAGCTCGATTTTTGGTCATTTTATTTACTACATCTTTAGCCTGTGGTGCTGTTCCCGACGATTGGCGCTTGGCACGAGTAATACCAGTTTTCAAGAAAGGTCTCCGATCTTCTGTAAGTAATTACAGACCAATATCACTCACCTGTTGCTGCTGCAAAACTTTAGAACACATGATTGGAATGGCTGATAGCGCCGAGTGCTGTGCCTGCGGTGTCGAGGAAACCATAGAACACCTACTGTGCTACTGCCCATCTTTTGAAAATGAAAAGCAAGACCTCTGCACAGCTCTCAATCAGCTAGATGGAAAGCCGATCACCTGGAACAAGATCTTGGGACCATGGCCTCGCATATCACAGCTACAAAAGGCCACAAAAGCGCTGCTGCGATATGTGAAAGCAACCGGATTGAGTCAGCGTCTGGGATCCGGACTGAGTGACCGACTGATATCTCCAGTGGACTTTCTCTTCTTTTGATCTTTCGTCCCCCTTTCCCCAGTGTACGGTAGCCAACCGGGCTCAGTCCTGGTTAACCTCCCTAACTTTCATTTATCATTTTCTCTCTCTCTTTTAGAACACATTATAGCCACTTACCTGAATAATTTTTTGGAGAGAAATAATAAACTCACGGCTAATCAGTATGGTTTTCGACAAGATTACTCCACAACCACACAGTTAGTAGTCGCTGTCCATGAGCTCGCTTCCGTGCTTGGTGGGGCGGTCAAGTTGACGCTACTTTCTTAGATTATTCTAAGGCTTTCGACAGAGTCCCTCATTGGAAACTAATATATAAAATGAAACTTCTCGGAATAGCCCTACAAATCAAAAACTGGGTATATTCATACCAGACTGGTCGTAAGCAGTATGTGGAAATAAATGGATCATGCTCCCGGTTTTTGGGGGTAACTTCAGGTGTACCTCAGGGATCGGTGCTGGGTCCCGTACTGCCTAATATATATATTAATGACCTAGTTAAAACTGTGGAATCACCTGCTCGTGCCAAATTATTTGCAGATGATTGTATTATATTTAGCAACATTCGGACGGTTTCTCATCAGCTTTTTCTCGAAGAAACCTTGGATAGGTTGGCAGAATGGTGCAATGAATGGGATATGGTTATTAATTATGACAAAACAGTGCATATCTGTATAACAAATAAGTTAAGAAAGCTAGAATACTTGTACAAAATAAAGGATAACAAGATTAGGAAAGTAGAAAGCTACAAATACTTGGGGATAACTTTAACTTCACGTCTCTCCTGGGTGCCTCACATATACAATATTGACACGTGTACTTATCTTTATCGGGCAACCACGTTTCGCCGCTTAACAACTGTAATCGCAGCGCGAGGGACGCGCCTGCATGTATCCGACGTTTCTGGAAAGTTATCGACGCTTCTATCCACGTGTCTGTTGTCGTCGAACCTTGTGTTATCAGATTTCATCGCGTGACGCGAATGGTGTAGAACTTTGTGGAAGGCACGCGGGTCCGAACGATTAGTCTGGAACATTCGATGACTGCTCTATAAAAGCCGACACGCTTGACCCGCTGATCAGATTTTCGACAATCGCCGACTGTGTTCGCCGCTTTCGTTGTGCTATAAGTGTAGCCTGTTTTGTGGGCACAGGTTCGCCCAATAAAAGCTAGTTTTTTCATTCATTTCATTCATTTCATTTCATTTTTATTTCCTTAAAGACCCCCTGCAGGGGGTTTTACATAAGGGGTGGGTTTAACGTGAGAAAGTAAAACATTCTTTTTCTTTTCATGATGACAGGTGGGATGTTACTTTTTCTAGGAAGGTTGATGGACAGGTGATGGCTACAATTTCATGGGGAAGGTCGTTCCAGTCGCTTGCTGTTCGGAGGAAGAATGACTGGGAAAATGTAGTCGTACGGGCACGTTGGCGTGAGACTTTCAGCGGATGACCAATTCGGCGAGACGTGCGTGATGGCGGTGCGCTGATGTATGGCTGCTGTTTGAGCTGGGAGTAATAAAATTTGTGAAATAGGCACAGGCTAGAAATACGGCGACGGAGGGAAAGACTGCATAATTGGGACTGTAGCTTGAGAGATGAGACACTGATATAGGGTGAGTATGAGCGGTGAATGAAACGGGCGGCTCTGTTTTGCACAGCTTCTAATGAGTCGATGAGGTAAGCTTGCTGTGGATTCCAGATGGCAGATGCATACTCAAGTTTTGGCCTGATTAATGATTTATAAGCAAGTAGCTTTACATTTTGAGGGGCGTCGTGAAGATGACGTTTAAGAAAGCCTAGTTTTTTATTCGCAGATGATATTAGCTTTGTTACGTGCTCGCGCCATGATAAGTCATTGCTGATAGTGATACCGAGGTAAGTATAGGACGAAACGAGTTCGACAGGGGAAACGGAGATCTTGTAGGTAAATAAATGCGGGTTGTGACGACGATGAAAAGACATGAGTTTGCACTTATTAGGATTAAGCGTCATCAACCAGTGATTGCACCATGATTGAATGCGGTTAAGATTGTCCAGAAGGGATTCTTGATCAGCGGTATTAGTAATTGGGGCATAAATAACGCAATCGTCGGCGAACAGACGGACATGACATGATAAGTTTTGTGGTAGATCATTAATATAAATTAAGAATAGGAGGGGGCCAAGGACAGTTCCCTGAGGAACGCCCGATGTTACTGGTAGACGGTTAGAGGTGTAGTTGTTAATAGTAACGGACTGTGAACGATGTGTGAGGAATTCTTTTAACCATGCAATAATTTCTCGATGCAAGTTTAGTGTGGACAGTTTTAAGAGCAGACGTTGATGAGGTACCTTATCGAATGCTTTGGCAAAGTCTAAAAAGATGGCGTCAGTTTGTAAGTTAGCATCAAGGTTGGAATGAAGATCGTGAAGAAAGATGGCAAGCTGTGTCTCACATGAAAGGCCTTTTCTAAATCCATGTTGGGATGGAGTGAAATAATTTATAGAGTCTAGATGCTGCATTATCTGGGAGTAGATGACGTGTTCCATTAGTTTACAAGGGATGCTAGTTAGGGAAATGGGGCGATAGTTGAGTGGAGAGTCTCTGTTACCTGATTTGAAAACAGGAACGACCTTCCCCATCTTCCAGTCTTCTGGGATGATACCTGTGGCGAGTGACTGAGAGAACAATAGGCATAAAAACTTGGATGAAATGTCCTTAGTGTTTTTGAGAAACTTAGTGTTAATTTCGTCCGTTCCGGCTGACGATGAAATTTTCAATTTGTCGATTGCGCACGAAATGCCATTTGGATGAAAAATTATGGCTGGCATTGCTAGTTCAGTAATGGAGGGTGGTGAAAGGAATGTATCTTCAGGTTCTTTCGTGAATACTGATGAAAATGCAGTATTAAATATATTGGCACACTGAGCATCACTAACAGAGTCGCCGTTATCATTAGTAAGGGTGATGTCGTGCGATTGCTGGGGATTTATCACGTTCCAAAATTTTCTCGGGTTAGTTGTTATCATTTTGGGTAAGTCGTTATGAAGAAAGAAACGTTTCGCGCTTTTCACTGCTGTCAAGTACGCATCTTCAGCGCTGTAGTATTTTTCCCATGCAGAAGAGCTGGGTCTAAGTTTAGCTGCACGGTACAGCCGCTGCTTTTTATTTTTTAGTCTTTTGAGCGTTTTATTGAACCAAGGATTTTGGGAATCAGAGTTGATAGTGCACTTTGGAATGTATCTGCTCGTTAGATCACTAATTTTGCGTTTGAAGATGGACCAATTTTCGTCGACAGTATGCTGATGGAAGTGAAGTTCAAAAGTGGGTAAGAGGGAGTTTAATTCATTATTTATTGCTACATAGTCGGCCTTATCGTAAAGCTTTATTGTTTTTTTGGACACTTTCCTTTGAACGGGAGTAATGTTAAATGAGGCGTGAATAACTTTATGGTCACTGATTTCCCTCAGGTAAGTAATAGAAGCTAAGGTCTCAGGATGACTAGTTAGAATGAGATCAAGAGTGTTTTGTGAAGTCTCTGTGATGCGAGTTGGCTCAGTTATTAACTGTGAAAGATTAAAATTGAGACATACGTCGACGAATTCTCGAGGCTCTTGAGAAACGGTTACGTGAGGTTGGTGCCAGTTTATAGACGGGTAGTTAAAGTCACCGAAAAGAATAATTCGTGCACTTGGATACCTAGTTGTTAATTGTAGCAAAACACTGTTGAACTCACGCGGGAAGTCAGGGCTATTATGTGGCGGTCGATAGCAGACACCAATTAGTGTTGTTATTGGCGCAGTGCGGCAAATGAGCCACATAATTTCAAGGTGAGATGTGATGTTGACAAGCGAGAATGGTAGTTCACGATTAACGGCGACTAAAACACCGCCCCCTCGAGAACCCTCGCGGTCGTTGCGAAAGAGGCGAAAATTTGGCAAATCATGCAGAACTTCAGAATCACTGATGTTTTCGTTGAGCCACGTTTCTGTTAGTACAACTATGTTGCTTCCGGACGACGATACAAGGTTAGATACAAGGTCTCGTTTGGGAAGGAAGCTGCGTATATTTGTGAAAATGACGGAAAGGCAAAGGGTGGTTCGGGAGTTGGTTCTAGGATGACAAGCTGATAGAGGGTATTGTGGGGACTGGCGCCGAAAAGTTATCTGCTATGCGAATTCCTTCACTGTGTTAGTCGTTTCGTCGAAGAAGTAGCGCTTGGGCCCGATATGAAGCGTTTTATAGCGGAGCGAGAATTTATTAGTTGTTTCTTTTGCAAATGAAACCAAGTGCTTTCGAATATTTTGGACGCGGCGGGTATAATCTTCGCCTACACTGAATTTTGTTCCTTTAAATTTGGGCCCTTTAGATAGAATGGTTTCTTTTACCTTGGATGATATGAATTTGACAATGATAGGGCGTAGATGGTTTGGGGTATGACGGCCGAGCCGGTGGGCACGCTCTATATCTTTGGGATTCAAGGCTATTTCCAGGTGTTCTAAACAATGATCAGTGATAATTTTTTCAGATTCGGCATATGTTTCACGGGGGGATGAGTCAGGCAGACCGTAGAAAATTAGGTTGTTCCTGCGGGAGCGGTTTTCGGAATCGTCAAGACGAAGCTGCAAGTCTTGAACCAAAAGAGCTGTCTGGCTAACTGTTGACTGAATGATTTCAACGTCTGATGTAACAGTAGACAGATTCTGGAAACGTTCTTCGAGATCAGTGAGGCGGGTATTGAAATCGGATATCGCTCTGTCGATTGAAAGCATACGTCCTTTTATATCTTGCAGGTCAGAGATTAGTGTTGCCTGGCCATCAGACAGCTTTTTCAATTCAGCCAGAACGATATTCAATTTGTCTGGTCCAGGGTTAGTTTCAATATCACCAGCAAGGAGTAATAGGGACCGTACATTATGACAACATTCGGCACAAATAGCGGTCAAACACTTAGGGCTCGGCAGCTGTATCAGGAAATAATTACTGGATTTTATTTATTTAGATTTATTTTAAAACTGATTTACTGGAATAATTACTGCATTCCACCGTACTGCTTCTTTCTTCACCGTCACTACCACGTGGCATCTGGTGGAGGTGCTTTACGTCCATGTACCGGACGCTCCCGACAAGCCGTAATCCAAGCCCGGACCGCAAAGACAACACCAGCGCCGTCCCGGAACATCGAGCAAGCCGCCGTCTTCAACCGCTGCCCCCGGAGCACGGACTTCTACCTGAGAAGACCAAGAAGATTGTCGCCAAGGAAACCCCAATGGCAGCCTCAGCGTCCCCCATCGTTCTGCAGCAGCCCAGGGAGCCTCCAACGTTCCGCAGTTCAGCATTCGAAGACCCGGAATCATGGCTGGAAACCTACGAACGGATCGCGACATTCAACAACTGGGACTCCGACGACAAGCTGCGGCATGTCTACTTCGCCTTAGAAGACGCCGCCAGAACTTGGTTTGAGAACAGGGAGTCGACGTTGACAACGTGGGACCTGTTCCGTAGCGGCTTCCTGCGCACCTTTACAAGTGTCGTGCGCAAGGAAAGGGCCGAAGCTATGCTGGACGCCCGAGTGCAGCTACCAAATGAGAACGTTGCCATCTTTACGGAAGAAATGAGCCGTCTGTTCCGCCACGCCGACCCGGATATGGCCGAGGAAAAGAAAGTACGCCTACTCATGCGTGGTGTGAAGGAAGAACTTTTCGGCGCAATGGTACGAAGCCCACCGACGACCGTAGCAGAGTTCCTTCGCGAGGCCACCGGCATTGAGAATACACTCGAAATGCGGAACCGGCAATTCAACCGCCGCACAAGCTCTACCCACTATGCAGGAATTCAATCACTGGCCGCGGACGATCTGCGCGAGACCACCAAGGTCATTGTGCGCGAAGAACTCCGCAAGGTCTTGCCTTCATCGCCGCCTCAAGAGGCCTCTATCGCCGACATCGTGAAAGAAGAGGTGCACCGATCCCTTGGAGTTCCTGAGGTGCAACCACAACTACCGCAGCCGGAAGCAATGACCTACGCCGCCGCCGTCGCCCGCCGTCAAGGCCCCCCTGCGCGACTGCGCCAAGGTCCTGCAACACCGCAATTCCGTCGTCCGCCGCCGCCGCCGCCAGCCCGCCCACCCGTCGCCCAGCGCACCTATGCGAGGAAGACGGACATTTGGCGAGCCCCCGACCACCGCCCGCTCTGCTATCACTGCGGAGAAGCCGGCCATGTGTACCGCCGATGCCCATACCGCGACATGGGACTGAGAGGGTTCGCCGTCAACGCGCCGCGTCCACAGCTTGGGGAGCGCCCACGTGACATTGCCGATTACCTAGCCGCCACTCAGTGGAACTCTCGACGACCGTCCCGTTCGCCATCACCAGGCCACTACCTGTCGCCGCAGCGCCGTCCATACACTGGCACAGCCCGGGGCCGCTCTGCGAGCCCATACCCGGAAAACTAAAAGCAGCAACCGATGGAGGTGCAGTTGCTGTTCGTCGAACTGACGAAGATCCTCCGCCTCCGACGTAGACGACGAAGAGACCATCTGGACGACATAACGACACGCCGCCGTCCCGACGAAGTCTGGAAGCCAAAACTACGCCGACGAAAGACGACTTGGCGACGCGACGTTCCAACTTCAGTTCAACACGACGCAGCCGTGATCCCACGCCAAGACCTAACTGCAATGCCAGACAAAGAACAACCGACCTCGACGTGCTTCTCGACGGCCACGCAGTCACTGCCTTAGTCGACACAGGGGCTGATTACTCCGTAATAAGTGGACACATCGCCGCCCAGTTGAAAGTTAAGACCGCATGGGAAGGCCCTCAGATTCGCACCGCTGGAGGACACCTCATCACGCCGACTGGGATCTGCACGGCAAGAATAACCATTCATGACCGCACTTACCCTGCCACCTTCGTTATCCTCCAACAATGTTCACGAGACGTCATTCTCGGTATGGACTTCCTGGACCAACATGGCGCAATCATCAACCTGAAGTCGAAGTCAGTAACGCTGTCGGAAGATAAAGCAATGCCGCCGGAGAGCCCTCGTAGTCACCACGCCTTGAGTGTGCTCGAAGATCAAGTGAGCATCCCGCCTCGCTGCAGCATTGTTATTTCGGTCAGCACCGAAACACCCGCTGACGTAGAAGGCGTCATCGAAGGCGACCAACGTCTACTGCTAGACCGTGAAATTTGCGTCGCAAGAGGGATCGCTCGACTGCATGGAGGGAAAACTGAAGTGTTGCTGACAAACTTCAGCCAGGAGTTCAAGCACATCAACAAGGGCACGACGATCGCGTACATCGAGGAAATTCTGGAAACAAGTAATGCGTTTGTCCTCTCGGATTCCGCCGCATCTACCCCGACGACCTTGGTTCCCGAACCAGGCTACGACATTAATCCAAATCTCCCTATGATTAAGCAACAGCAGCTCAGAAGTCTGCTCCGACGATACAGAGCCTGCTTTTCGACATCATCGACGATTCTACAAACACCAGTCGCCAAGCATCGCATAATCACCGAGGAATGCACTCGACCACTCCGTCAGAGCCCTTACCGAGTTTCGGCGCGAGAACGTGAAGCTATAAGAGAACAAGTCGACGAAATGCTGCGCGACGACATCATCCAGCCGTCGAAAAGCCCGTGGGCATCCCCTGTTGTTCTGGTAAAGAAAAAGGACGGAACCCTACGTTTCTGCGTCGATTATCGTCGTCTGAACAAGATCACGAAGAAGGACGTATACCCCCTCCCACGGATAGACGACGCATTGGATCGGCTCTGCAACGCTAAATACTTCTCGTCCATGCACCTCAAGTCTGGCTATTGGCAAATAGAAGTCGACGAAAGAGATCGCGAAAAGACCGCCTTCATCACCCCAGACGGCCTCTACGAGTTCAAGGTTATGCCATTCGGACTGTGCTCGGCGCCTGCAACGTTCCAGCGCGTGATGGACACGGTTTTAGCAGGATTGAAGTGGCAGACCTGTCTCGTATACTTGGATGACGTCGTCGTCTTCGCCGGAAATTTCGACGTTAACCTTAGGCGGCTGGCAACAGTACTAGAGGCCATCAGGTCATCAGGACTTACTCTGAAGCCGGAAAAGTGCCGCTTCGCTTACGAGGAGCTTCTATTTTTAGGCCACGTCATCAGCAAATCTGGAGTCCGCCCCGACCCGCAGAAGACAGCTGCCATAGCAAAGTTCCCACAGCCCATCGACAAGAAGGCAGTGCGTAGATTTCTTGGCATGTGTGCCTACTACAGGCGATTTGTCAAGAACTTTTCACGCATCGCTGAGCCGCTGACGGAGCTAACTAAATATGACGTCGAGTTCAAGTGGGAAACGCCGCAGGCCGAGGCATTTCAAGAACTCAAACGACGCATGCAGTCACCGCCCGTACTTGCGCACTTCGACGAGCACGCCGATACCGAAATCCACACTGACGCCAGTAGCCTAGGCCTCGGCGCCGTCCTGGTCCAGAGAAAAGATGGACATGAACACGTGATAGCTTACGCTAGCCGGTCGTTGTCAAAAGCGGAAGGCAATTATTCTACAACCGAAAAGGAATGCCTCGCCATCGTTTGGGCTACAGCGAAATTTCGCCCTTACCTATATGGCAGGCCATTCAAAGTCGTCAGCGACCATCACGCCTTATGTTGGCTAGCGAATTTAAAGGATCCCTCAGGACGGCTGGCATGGTGGAGCCTCAGACTACAAGAATACGACATCACTGTAACATACAAGTCCGGACGAAAACACTTAGACGCCGATTGCCTATCACGCGCCCCCATTGACCCACCGCCGCAAGATGACGAGGATGACGACGCCTTCCTTGGAATAATAAGCGCGGAAGACTTCGCCGAACAACAACGAGCGGACCCGGAACTTAAAGGCCTCATCGATTATTTGGAAGGGCACACCGACGTTGTCCCCAGGGCATTTAAGCGCGGATTATCTTCCTTCATGCTTCAAGACAGTCTACTCGTGAAGAAGAACTTCTCACCAGTCCGCGCCAATTACCTTCTTGTTGTCCCGTCAGGACTTCGTCCAGAAGTATTCCACGCCCTGCATGACGATCCGACCACTGGACACCTCACATTTTCCCGGACACTATCGAGGATACAAGAAAAGTATTATTGGCCGCGCCTGACCGCCGAAGTCACCCGTTATGTCAGAACATGCCGAGACTGTCATCGACGCAAGACACCGACGACAAGGCCAGCCGGATTACTACAGCCAATCGAGCCTCCTTGCCGACCATTCCAGCAGATCGGGATGGACTTGCAGGGACCCTTTCCGACGTCAATAACCGGAAATAAGTGGATCGTCGTGGCGACGGACTACCTCACCCGCTTCGCTGAAACAAAAGCACTGCCGAAAGGTAGCGAGGGTTGCAATGTGGGCTTGTTGGTAATGCATCTTCAAGGGGAGTATGGTAGCGCGATTCAAAGACGGGACAAGAGAAGACACAAAGGGACACACAGCGCTGTGTGTGTCCCTTTGTGTCTTCTCTTGTCCCGTCTTTGAATCGCGCTACCATACTCCCCTTGAAGATGCCGAAAGGTAGCGCAGCCGAAGTGGCGAAATTCTTTGTCGAAAACATCCTGCTGCGACATGGCGCCCCAGAAGTCCTCATCACCGACCGAGGAACGGCCTTTACAGCGGAGCTCACCCAAGCCATTCTGAAATACAGTCAGACAAGGCACAGGAGGACAATGGCTTACCACCCGCAGACGAATGGTCTTACGGAGCGGCTGAATAAGACCCTCGCCGAGATGCTAGCGATGTACGTCGACGTCGATCACAAGACCTGGGATGCCGTCCTGCCGTACGTAACATTCGCTTATAACACGGCGGTACAAGAAACAACACAGATCACGCCGTTCTAGCTGGTCTACGGCAGGAATCCGACGACGACGCTCGACGCCATGCTGCCTCACGTCACTGACGAGGAGAACCTTGACGTCCGTACCTACCTCCAGCGCGCCGAAGAAGCCCGACAGCTCGCCCGCCTACGGATCGAGACCCAGCAGCGTACCGAGAGCCGACACTACAGCCTCCGACGACGCTTCGTCGAGTACCAGCCCGGCGACCGTGTTTGGGTATGGACCCCGATACGCCGGCGAGGACTCAGTGAGAAGCTGCTGCGACGGTATTTCGGACCCTACAAGGTCATGCGACGTATTGGCGCACTAGACTATGAGGTCGTGCCAGACGGCATTTCGCACTCACAGCGGCGCCGCGCCCGATCTGAAGTGGTCCACGTGGTGCGCCTTAAACCATTTTACGGACGCTGATGAACTTCCTTAGTTTGTTGTTTTCTTTGCTACGAGTGCTTTTCTTTGTTACTTTCGTTTGTTTGCAGCATCGGGTCGATGCTTTTTAAGAGGGGGATTGACACGTGTACTTATCTTTATCGGGCAACCACGTTTCGCCGCTTAACAACTATAATCGCAGCGCGAGGGACGCGCCTGCATGTATCAGACGTTTCTGGAAAGTTATCGACGCCTCTATCCGCAGTCTGTTGTCGCCGAACCTTGTGTTATCAGATTTCATCGCGTGACGCGAATGGTGTAGAACTTTGTGGAAGGCACCCGGGCCCGAACGATTAGTCTGGAACATTCGATGACTGCTCTATAAAAGCCGACACGCTTGACCCGCTGATCAGATTTTCGACGATCGCCGACTGTGTTCGCCGCTTTCGTTGTGCTATAAGTGTAGCCTGTTTTGTGGGCACAGGTTCACCCAATAAAAGCTAGTTTTGCATTCCACTGTACTGCTTCTTTCTTCACCGTCACTACCACGTGACAATATAACCTGTGCAGCTCGAAAAAAATTAGGATTTGTCAAGTTTAAATTAAGTGACTACACATCCTCATTAAGATTAAAAGCCTATAAAACGTACGTTTAGCCTCAGAATATTCGAGTACCGTTTGCGATCCTCACACAGTGGTAGGTATTTAAAAACTAGAAAGAATTCAAAGGTTAGCCGCGCGCTTCATTTATAAGCGCTTGATACGACATGATTTCCCAACGAGTATGCTGGAAGCCGCAAACTTGGAACCACTAACTGATCGAAGAAAAACTGCCACATTACATTTCTTTCGCCAGCTTTATTACGGGAAACTAGGAATACAACCGCGTGACTGTATAATTAAGGACACATCTCGAATTTCCCGCCACAAACACAGCCAGTATTTAACACCGATCTTTGCACGAACAAACCTTTTCAAAACCTCATTTTTTCCGAAAACAATCAACGATTGGAATGCCCTACCTCGAAATTCCCACTGCTTACAGCCACCCACTTGATGAATCTTATTGACTGTAACCCTTTTATGTATTTGTATGTTTGCTTTCTTTTGTATTTGCTCACGTAGCCCCCCTCCTGCTTGGACAGATGTCCGCAGTATTGTGAAAAAAATAAAAATAAATTGAGGAACCGTATCTCCTTTTCAGATAGCGACACTTAACGCTTGTTCATGCCCCTTTCCTGTAATTTTGCAATTTCGTAGGCTTCCAGTATTTCCCTTGTCATCCTGCTTTGAGCCCTAAAGAGAATGTAAGTAATTTCAAACATGGGTTTTTAGGAACAATCTCGGCAATGAATACCGAAATGACCCAAGATTACCCTAGTGACGTTATATCGATGCTCTCTTAATCTCTCATTGATGCATCAGTTGGTTTGGCCAACATGCGTTCTTCCGCACGAAAGTGGAATGGCACAGACAACGTTCTGAATGCAGGTTATAAATTGTTTGCGATGCTGAGTATAACATGCGTGCTTTTTGTTATTTTCTGTATTAACCTGTTTGCATAGCTTCTGTAGACTTTCAGGGGCAGAGAAAAGCATGTCCATCCCAGCTTTTGCAGCTATTCTTCTGAGAGTATGTGAAATGCAATGAATGTGTAGTACCACAGCAACGTTCTTTGTTCTAGTAGTGGCACTGCTTCCATTCGATGCCTTTTTACACTTCCTACATGAGCCCTTCCCGACAGAGGTGATCATACACAAAGGGAAACTGGCATCTGCCAGCCGCTTGACCTGATGTCTAAAACTGGCTTCCACCTTGTGGTCACATGACTTTGTCAGAAAATTATTGAAGCACGATATTGCTATGGCGCGTTGTATTATTTTTGAACAAACAGAAATGATATAATAATACTGGCTTATTACCTCTCTGCTGGTAACTCCAGTAGGTCTTTTGTGGGGGAAAGTACAATCCTAAGTCTGGAAACCTTATGAAATTACCTATTTATTTACTCTTTCATTTAGTTAACAACACTGTTGGCCGAAGGCCGTTAAAGGGTGGTTGCAAGACAAACGAAGCAAGATAGCAGTACTGCCGCAGGCCTAGAACAGACCAAATAAGGCATATACACAGGGAAACGCACAATGCAAAGCAAGAAGCAGCAAAAACAAATTACAATAGTGTGGTATTAAATGTACCACAGCCGCTGGATTAATAATGTGTGTTACAACCAGGAACATAATTAAGACAAAGTACCATTATTAAAGTAGCAGCTATTTACTTCTAGCCGAAGTAAAGAATTTCGTTAGTGTGGTTTCAAAGTTATTTAGACGGTCTACTGTTAGTAATTCAGGTGGTAGCGCGTTCCATTCCTCTATTGTTCTGCGGGAACACGAGCACTTATGTGCATCTATTCGTGCTGAAATGGGTTGAATTTGCTCTAGGTTGCTGCTTCGTACTGTTCGAGACAGACGCCGTTTCATGTACTGCTGTGCATTAAGGATAAACCAGTTATGGCGAATCAGATAAATAAATTTTAGTCTAGCTAATCTTGTGCGTTCTGAAAGTGGAGGTAGGTTGAGCTTCCTGAGCATTTCAGTTACGGAGTCGGTTGAGCGATATTTTGACAAGATGAATCTTGCCGCTCTTCTTTGAAGTTTTTCAATTCTATCTACCATTTTTTTTAAACGGATCCCACCCGACGCTCGCGTGCTCTAATGTGGGACGAACAAGCGTTAATTATGCAGCTAATTTAGTTTGTTGAGGAGCAAGTTTTAACTTTCGCCTCAAGTACCAGAGCTTTTTTTAGCTGATGAGCATATGTTGTTTATGTGTGCTTTCCAGTTGAGGTCACTCGAGGTGGAAATTCCGAGGTACTTAATGTCATTTTCGCGGTTTATGACCTTGCCATGTATCTCATAATCGAAGGAGTGTATATTTTTTATCTTCTTCGTTACCCTTATATGCTTAGTCTTGACGTAGTTTATTTTCATTTTCCACTTACTACACAGTCACTAATTCTTTTTAATGCGAAATTTAGGATGATCCGGTCATTGCGGCTGGATACTGCGGTATACATTAAGCAGTCGTCCGCAAAAAGTCCAAATATGATAACGGGGTTAATCGGGTCTGCAATGTCATTTATATAACTGAGAAAAAAAGACAGGGCCCAGCAGCGATTCCTGAGCAACTCCTGGCATTACAGGCAACACTCCGAATGTCGCACCATTCACTTCCACAAACTGTGTTCTTACTAAATATGATTGAATCCATTTGACAATGTTAACGCCGAGACCGAGTACTTTATAAAGAAGTTCTGAGTGTGGAGCGCGGTCGAACGCTTTCGAGAAATCGAGGCAAACAGCATCTAACTGACCCACCGAGGTTGCTCAGTGGCTATGGTGTTGGGCTGCTGAGCACGAGGTCGCGGGATGGAATCCCAGCCACGGCGGCCGCATATCGATGACGGCAAAAAAACCGTGTACTTAGATTTAGGTGCAGGTTTAAGAACTCCAGGTGATCGAAATTTCCGGAGTCCTCCACTACGGCGTGCCTCATAATCAGGAAGTGGTTTTGGCACGTAAAACCCTATAATTTAATTTAGAATCCAACTGACCTTTCTCGTTAAGCACGCTTGAAAAATCATGTATGGTTTCGGTGAGTCGGGTAACCTTTGACAATTTTTGCCTAAAATCATGTTGGTTAGGAAGAAGGATATTATCATTTTGCAAGTAATTGAACAAGCTTTTTGATAATACATGCTCCATGGACTTGCAGCATGTAGAGGTAATTGAAATGGGCCTATTATTTTCGATGTTGTGTCTGTTGCCAGATTTATAGATGGGGACAACTCTAGCTGTCAGCCAGTCAGATGGCAATTTGTGCTACCCTAGGGAAGCCTTAAAAGTGATACAGATATACGTAGCTATCCATTCCGCATATCGTTTTAAAAATTCACTTGTGATGCCATCGGGACCGGCTGATTTTTTTTGTGTCTATGGTAAGGTGTAGTGCTAATATCCCCTCTTCAGAGAAAACGATGTATGGCATAGGTAACATACCCTCGGTGCGATTCTCATCAAGGTCAGTGGAAGATGGCTCCGGTGAAGCAAACACAGAATGAAAATATTCATTATATTTTTCATCAATTTGTGCACAGTCGTTAATTAGGTTGCTATCAATACAGACATACTGTATTTGTTCGTGCGACGGGGCAAGATGACGCCAAAAACGCTGTGGTGAATCTCTCATGAAATTGGGTAACGTTTGCGAGTAAAAGTGTTCCTTTGCCGTTACGAGCATGTGATTAAGGGTTTGGGAACGCTGCGAAATCTCCATTTTGTTCGTCTCTTTATTCCTACTTCTGCGTCTTATTCTTCGTTTAAGCTGTATTTTATTGCGGTTAATCCAAGGATTGCACTTTTTTACTGCCTTGATTCGTTTTGGCACGAGCTTTTCCAGACAGTAGATCACCGTATTCCTAAGCCTATTCCACAATATGTTGACGTGAGTCGACCCATCCAACGAGCACAGTGACATTTCAAGAAAGTCCAAGATGCTAACATCGTCGGCGTTCCTATAATCTCTTATACAGATAGTTGGTCTCTTTCAATTCTTCGTCGGGAGGGCTTCCTTTACACAAAGAAAAACCAATTTACCATCACAAATTCCGTCTTTGACGGAAACACCACAATCCGGTACATTGCTTGAAATGAGCACAAGATCAAGTAAGGATTCTGATGTCTGTGTAACTCTAGTACTTTCAGGAACTATTTGCGTGAGGTCGTAACTGAAAGTGAGGTCAAACAAAGCTTCACAATGTCCAGTATCTGTAGTACCCACTGCAAGATTAGCCCAATCTATTCCTGGCAAATTGAAATCTTCTGCAACAAAGACACTGGTGGTAAGAGGAACATTGTTGCGCATATAATATTGAAGGCATTGTAAAAATGAGAGAGGAGCATCCGGAGGCTGATAGGCAGCTGCAATAATAAAAGGAACGCCTAAAAACACTGTTCTGCACCCAACACTTTCAGTATTAGGGCAGTTATCCAAACAATAAGCTCAATGTTTTCTTTACAAACAACTGCTGCGCCTCCACAACGCATTCCGCGGTCCTTGCGGATCATGATATAACCCGGGGGGATTATTTCACAGTCTTTTATTTCGAGGCGTAGCCAAGTTTCTGTCCCAACAACGACATCTGGCTTGTACTACAAAAGAAGGTGTTCAAATTCGACGGTCTTTTTTGCCAGGCTACGAACGCTGATATTAAGATGAACTCTCTGGGTTTGCTTTCTCTTTGTCACTTTGTTCTACGCGAGCTTGACCCTCCCTTACCCACCTTCCTTCGGCACTTTTGTTCTTCGTCCCAGATAAACGTGTCGTTGTCGATCAAAATCTTATCACGCACGAGGCGAACCTTCATTCCACTCTCTTCTTCAGCTTTTGCACTTTACCAAAGGTTTTTACGCTTTCGCAGCGTCACCTCGGAAAAATAATCTACAACTGAGGTACTGCTGCCCTTTAGCTTTTTGCAGTTCGGGAATATTTTCGTCTTTTCATTGCAGTAAAAAAATCTTACAATAACTGGTGACATTTATTCGTCTGTTGTCTCCAAATTCTGTGAATTCTTTCAACTGGGCTGACTTTCACTCCACGTTTCACCTCAAATACATCTCGCAGAACTCGCGTTTTTAATTCATCATTCATTTCACTAGTACTCTCTGTTATTCCGAAGACAATTAAGTTGTTTCTATGGCTTCTATCTTCTAAATCAACCATACTTTTTTGGCTTTACTGCAGAGCACTACTTATGTTGTAAATTTCTGTTTCAAGGCGCTCTATTTTTCCTTCATTTTCCTTTACAGCCCTCATGGTCAATTCCATCTCGGATATCTTCTTGTTTAGGGCTTCTAACTGGTTAGAAAAGGTAGCCTGTGTTGTTCTTACTTGTTTCATATCCTCACTCATTAGTTGTTGCCCTATCAAAATTTCGGCAAGCATTTCTTCAATTGTTTTGGGAGCAGGATTAAGCTCAACATCACCAGACAACATGGAAATACATTCCAGGGCACAAGAAGCACGGAGTTCGGGGCATGGCAGAACAATAATGAATTAGTTGTTACTTCTGAAGCACTTCTCAAATTTACTAACCTGTAACAACAGAATGGCCGGTTCAGCCTTCATGACAGCACTTTCGCCATGCCCACGGGATTGCTGCGTGCCGACTGCACTTATATAGCTGCTGCGCTGGGATGTCACTGTCGTTATCGGTGCCGTTCCGTGCGCATGCTCCAGTCCGGAAGTAGCAAGCTGCCACGATGTTCCTTGGATGCGACGTACCTCGCAGCTGGCGATGGCTGTTTCCTTGCTTGAAGTGTATGCCGAAATGGGTGCATTGCACAGGAAAACCTGTAACAACAGAATGGCCGGTTCAGTCTTCATGACAGCACTTTCGCCATGCCCACGGGATTGCTGCGTGCCGACTGCACTTATATAGCTGCTGCGCTGGGATGTCACTGTCGTTATCGGTGCCGTTCCGTGCGCATGCTCCAGTCCGGAAGTAGCAAGCTGCCACGATGTTCCTTGGATGCGATGTACCTCGCAGCTGGCGATGGCTATTTCCTTCCTTGAAGTGTACGCCGAAATGGGTGCATTGCACAGGAAAACCTGCAATGACAGAATGGCCGGTTCAGTCTTCATGACAGCACTTTCACCATGCCCACCTTTGACACATGTGGACTTCATGTGTCAAAGATAAAGTGGACAACACTTCAGTGAATAAGGTTACGTTTTTTGAAACCAGTGAGTCAAGATTTTCTGATCCGTTATTCAAAATGATTAGAAAATCGTCAACAAACCTGAACACTTTCACGACATCGGTGTTATTTTTCAGGCGTTCATCAAGAACCTGGTCACGGTTAGCTAATATAGATATAGGTCACTTAAGCAGGGAGTCACTTAAAGGAGCATTCGGTCACTTAAACATGACCCAATGCATATGAAATCTTTTTGCTTGACAACATTTCCCTCCCAAGTCGCGCATGTCGAGTTAACATAATATCAAAGACCTTCTAAAAATTTGTCGCTAGTCAAAGGAGAAGCGTTTTGTCAATGCAGTCAGTTACACATTTCATCAGGCCATTCTGCGGGAGACAATAGTACAGATCCTTTATGTCTATAGAAAAAGCAACAAGGTTCCTGTCTTGCCAGTCTTTAAAAAATAGCACCACTTGTTCGGACTTAATTACCAAAAATGGGTCGTCGATTGGCAAGAGCTTTAAGCGCTTTTGTAAAAACGTTTCTGCCAGGCTGCGTTTTCTGACAATACATCCTACGTTCAGTCGCGCTTCTTTGACGTTCTCTACGTCGTCGTTCAGTCGCGCTTATGCACTTTATCATGGATTCTGAACAACTAGCCCGCCAACGTGTTTTAACGAAGACGTGAGTTATATATTAAGGCAAGGAATTTGACAGTGAAATCACCGCCCCGACTGGGACCGGGAAAGTGGCGTCAGCGCATTCACAGAGGGAGGGGCCGTATAGGTTTGCCAGCAGGACGAGCGGCTACGGCGGCAGGTGTTCTAACATTGATCTAAGTTTAGCAGTGGAACATATAAATAAGCAAAAGTTAGTAGATTGATAACAGTTTAACAGTGGTGGCAAAGAATAACATAGGCGTTCCATGCCAGAGATCAAGCGGTGTGCAACAACGTTCGAATATTCTTCAGTGGGCTTGGCAGCACCGTGCTCGGACGGACGCTCATGCATTCCTGCGTTTTCGTCCAGATTGTCTTTTTGCGGGCGGATGCCATTGCGGCGCTGACGGAGATTCTTTCACTGCAAGACAGATTTGTCGCGCCTGCGCCGGAATGTCCCCTCGATGGAGCACCGTCATGGAAAGCCGCGCCTCAAGCGCTGTTCCGACACGATCTCGTCAGCAGTGTGACGGTAACGGACACTTCCCAGCTCGAGCATAAAACACGCAGCCATCTCCAGCAGCCTTTCAGTGGGCTTGGCAGCACCGTGCTCGGACGGATGCCCATGCATTTCTGCTTTTTTCGTCCAGGTTAGTGACAAATATTTTGTCTACTCTATTCAGGAGGATTAACTTACTTTGACAGTGTTGCCAAGCCCAGTGTGCCTGCTTGTTTCTCTGTGCGATTGTATGCATGTTTTAGACTGCTCTTGTTAACATCAGGGGATGTAGAGCTTAACCCTGGACCATCCTCAGAGTCAGAATCCGAGGCGACTCTAAATAGCCAGCATGTCACTCAAATCCTAAAAGAGCAAACAAAGACAAATAGGACGCTCATCATACTCTCCGCCAACATGAAGCAACTGCAATTAACGGTAGGCAACGTTCACGAAAGGCAATGTTCAAAGTATATTTAGCGCCAGCAAACAAGGACGTAATGGAGACGACAACACAATGCGCTTAGTTCAACAACTTGATTTTCAGGAAGTACACCTATATAAACCATGCACAGTGGCGCCACCTTATCCAAATCCTATCCATACAAAAAAGCCGTCTCCTTATCTAACAGGTCGATTGAAGGGGCACTAACACAGGTGTCTCTATTCCGCCAGATAGCCTGCGCTTCAATGATCTCTCGCACGTCTTTATCTTTGTGCTTTGCAAGAACCCGACAGGATTCATAGAACAGCGCACAGCCGCATTCTTGACAGTGGGTTGACAGATGACCGTTTTGCTTATTTTTTACAGTTTGGCAATGTTCCCGTAATCGGTCATTAAGACATCTCCCTGTCTGTCCAATGTATTTCTTCCCACAGGAAAGCGGAAGCTCATATACAACACTTTCTGCGCATCCCACTGGCGCTTTCCGATGATTCGTAGAGCACCCGGCAGTTGGCTTACGGTACGGGTCTGTCAATCGACATATTTTTGCCAGCTTTTCTGGTGCGGAAAAGACCACTTTTGTGTCCACCCGGCTAGCCATTTTCTTAAGTTAATGTGCTGTTCTATGCAGGTAGGGCACTGCCGCTACCTTCCTGTTACGTTCCGTCCCTTGATTTGCCGTGTCCTGAATTGTGCTATCCGACCTGCACCTTTTTAGCAGCCCCTCGACGGCCGAAACTTGCACTGATTCCGGAAACGCTGCCGCTGATAGCCTTCCCGATTGATCCATAAGGCTCGTATAGATCTTCTGGTAGCAAGACTTCTTTAGAGCATTTCCAGAGCATAAGTTGGCAATGCTCCTCTTGACGAGTTTCGAGTGGGCTGACCTATATGATAACAGGGGCTTATTAGCTCTAGGTTTATACTCCCAAGACGTGTGCCGTTCCATGAACTCGAGCTGAATGTCTAGGAAGCGCAGCACGTTATTGGAGGGCTCTTCAGTCGTGGGAGTAAGTGGGCTAAGGCCTGCAGAAAATACTTCGTAAAGCTTGCCTACCGTAAAGCGTGCGTCAGGTTCAAAGAGAACGAGATAGTCGTTAACGTATCTGACAACTTTAACCACCCCGTGCTCCGACAAGGTACGGGACAGGATTCTGTTATGGTGAGCTAGAAAGATGTCACTTAGTATGGGCGCCAAACATGAACCGATGCAAACGCCTTGCTTTTGAATGAATATGTCGTCGTTCCATGTTGCATATGTAGAGTGAAGGTAGCAACTAAGCATGTCTAAAAAGCCTTGAACGGAGAAACCGGCTGAATTTTGGAACGGTACCATGCCATATTCGTCTATGCACTCTTCTACACAAGTTTTATTAGTTTCTTTTGAGGCAAGGCGTAGTACAAGTCCTTTATGTCAAAGGAGCAAGCTGATAAGCTTTTGTCAGAATTTTCTTTCAGGAAATCTACGATTTCTGCAGAGCCCCTAACCAAAAATGGGTCATCAATATTAAGGATTGGCAGCTTATCTTGGAAGAAAAGAGCGAACTTTTTCTGCCAAGACCCTGTTTCTGAAACTATTACCCTTAATGGGTATTCGGGTTTGTGCGTCTTCGCACTAAACATAATTTCAAGGCAGCCAGACTTTGCGTTGTCAATTTTACGAACCAACTGACTAAGGTCTGCCTTCTTACAAAGACGCTTCGCTTCTAGCTTGATTTTTCGGAGAGACACATTACTACACTGGTCGAACACAGAGGCAATTGCAGAGCAGGCTTTCGTATTAAAATCACCTTCCTTGAGGACAACAAAGCCACCTTCCTTGTCCGCTGGCAAAACACACAGACCATTCTGCCTCAAAAACGAAGTTGCGCGCTTAACCGGTACAGGTGAGACCATCGCTTTGTTGCGCGAAACCACATCGACCCCTTCGGAGATACATCGATTCACTTCACCTTGTGGGGCGCACTTTGAAATCCTTCGCACAATGCTCAGAAGTTCCGGTGCGCTCAACCTTGGTTCTACGGCGAACTTGGGGCAAGTTCAAGAACACCTTCAACGTAGTCTGGAAGACTAACCTCGCCGAAGGTCCTGACGCCACAAGGTCCGGCAGGTTTCTTCTTAGGGATGCTGTCACGCAGGCCGGGTAAGGTCCTCTGCCACAGAAATTCCGTGCCGCTCCTGATGATCGCCAGAAAGTCGGTCCACTTCCTGCAGGCACCCTGTTGTTTCCCTGGAGCGTCCAGCGTCGGTCTCAGCAAACCTTTCACCACCTTCGCTTGCCTTTGCCACTCACTTCTCATTATCTTTAGGACTCTGATGCCATGGCCAACGGAAGGAGCAAGGCCACCACACAACCGCAGGACTTCGTTGGGCAACTGTTTGCAGCGAATGTAGAAGGAAAGTGACCGAGCTTGGCAATTGGCGTAGATGAGGAGGGAAGCCACTGAACATGGATTTAACGATGAACACAGAAAAGAGCCTGATGTACTAGAAATAAATTGTAGCATTGCCATTTGTTGGGCGTGTTGGTAAATTGAAAGCATATTTAGCGCCAGAAACAAGGACGTAAGGGAGACGACAACACAATGCGCTAACTTCAACAACTTCATTTTCAGGAAGTACACCTATATAAACCATGCACAGTGGCGCCACCTTATCCAAATCTTATCCATCCAAAAAAGCCGTCTCCTTATCTAACAGATCGATTGAAGGGGCACTAACACACGTGTCTCTATTCCGCCAGATAGCCGGCGCTTCAATGATCTCTCGCACGTCTTTATCTTTGTGCTTTGCAAGAACCGGACAGGATTCATAGAACGGCGCACAGCCGCATTCTTGACAGTGGGTTGACAGATGACCGTTTTGCTTATTTTTCACAGTTTGGCAATGTTCCCGTAATCAGTCATTAAGACATCTCCCTGTCTGTCCGATGTATTTCTCCCACAGGACAGCGGAAGCTCATATATACCAGAGGGCACGGCGGGACCTTCGTGAGCACAACGATGAACCCGTTGCTCCTTTTTGTACAGGTCACGCTGTGGACTGCGTCCATACCAGTTTGCAATTCATCGGATAACACGAGAACGATCGCCGACGCTCAAGACCACGTGCTCACCTACGGAAGACGGGCTTTCATGACGAGGCCAGACCATCCGGACATGACATCAGCGCCGCCACTGGGATATATAAGCCACGCCGACGGGGACCACATCAGAGGGCACGGCGGGACCTTCGTGAGCACAACGATGAATCCGTTGCTCCTTTTTGTACAGGTTGGTGTGCAACGCTCATCTATATGTCTTCGTAGCGTTAATAGGTTCATTATTGTCCTGCCGTGCCCGGCTGTATGTTTGTCACTGATTGATGAAGCGTGGAATGTGCTTTTGCTACTGCTGGCTGGGGATGTAGAAGTGAATCCCGGACCTTCTGGTATTGAGCTAATGTTAAAAAACATGCAAGAAACCTTGCAGGCCTCGATAACCAGCGTTTCTGTTTCACAAACATCTCTTGAAAAAACTATGAATGATAGGTTCGATAAACTAAACGACGTACTAAGTGTTATTGCAAAACACACAGAACAACTGGCTCAGTTACGGTCAGAGGTCAACTCTTTGAAAGAAACTTTACACAATCAACAGAAGAAGCTAAATGACTTGGAAGACCGAAGTCGACGAAGGAACCTTATGATTTTTGGCCTTGAAGAATCAAGAAATGAGAGCGCTGGTGACTTGAGAAAGCGGGTTCTTGATGACATATTTTGTGCACAACTAGGTGTCACCACCAATACAGTCGAACGGATACACAGAATAGGTAGAATCAGCGATAAACCTAGACCTGTGTTGCTTAATTTTTTGACTACAATGAAAAAGTGTCTGTATTGAAGAATTGCTTTAAGCTCAAGAAAACAGGTATATCGATCTGTCACGATTACTGTAAGGCTACGCTGACTAAGCGTTCTCATCTTTGGCGGTATGGTAAGCAATTTAAAGATGAGGCGCGAAAAATTTCACTGGACTATGACCGGCTACGTGTAGACGACAAGATATACGAATGGGACGAAGTAAGCTCGCAAGTTGTCGCGCTTCATGAATCTCGATCTACACGGACATCTAACTGACCCGAAACGAAAGAACTCCGAATTATCTTGCTTAATGCAAAAAGTCTTGCCAATAAGTCTAATCAGCTTGAAGATATTCTTTTTCTTCACAACCCACATATACTTGCCGTAACTGAAACGTGGCTTACACCTAATATTAATAATTATGAAATTATTCCGCCTTCCCACAAAATAATAAGACGCGATCGCGAAGGACGTGGAGGGGGCGTGGCTATAATAACAAAAAATGAAGTACAATGTGTCGAGCTTGAGGGCATCCGAAACCATGAAAGTGTCTGGTGTAAAATCAATTACAAAAATATTTGTACCTTGTTTGGCGTGGTTTACCGGCCACCAAAAAGCAATGTGTCATACCTGGAAGCACTGGCCGCTTACCTAGAGCGCATGCTCAAACGAAATCACAAGCTGGTGCTCACTGGCGATTTCAACTTGCCAGGCATAGACTGGAATGTACTCGCTATCTCGGGGCCCGATGATGCAGACAACGCACGCCTACTTCTCGATTCTTCATTTTTTCATGACATGAAACAAATAGTCACGATTCCCACTCGCACCACTGCAACTGTGCAATCGGTTCTCGACCGTGTTTTTCTGAAAAATTTTTCTGAAGATTACTCAGTTATTACTTCTGATGGCATCTCGGACCACAAGATTGTTCAAGTTACCCTAAAGATCAATAGCACAAAAGCACCTCCCTCGGTAGCAACTTTTCATGACTTTTCTGCTGCAGATGATGAATCTGTCCTAGATGCAATGCACTTCTCACTTTTTGATTTTGAGCATGGTGGCGATGTTTCTCATCTTTGGAACGAGTTCAAGAAATTAGTGTCATCATGCATTGACAGGTTTGTTCCTTTGCGTAGAAAGATTACAAAGCGTCGGAACCCATGGATTAGTCGGGACATAATCCATCTAAAGCGGCGTATTAAGCGAAAAAGGAAGGGTAAAACTACGTCAGCATTAACCGCCCTTCAAGAACAGCTGGTTACTAAATTGAAGCTTGCGCGTAGTAAATTTTATGGCCAAACTCTTACAGCTTTCTTGAAGGAATCTCCTAAGAAATTCTGGCGCTACTTGTCAGGTTCCCAACCGCGCGTAAATTATCTAAAGATTAATGGTAACATGTGTACAGATCTTACTCTTGTTGTAAATGAATTTAACACTACTTTTCATCAAGCGTTTACAAGACCAAATGCTCAACATTTACGAACGCAATACTCTGACCCACCGCCCGTTGCAAACTCAATGCCCTACCTAGTTCTTGGTCGCGAAGGAATACTTTCTCTTCTTTGAAATATAAAAGTGAAAAAGTCAAGTGGTGCTGACGGCATACCGAATGCCTTCCTTGTACGGTACTCGGAGATTGTGTCCCATTACCTTTATATTCTGTTTAACGCATCACTCAACCAATGCTCCTTACCCGCAGATTGGCTCACGGCAAGAGTAGTTCCCATATTTAAATCGGGAGACAGGCTAGAAGCTCGTAACTACAGGCCAATTTCTCTAATAAGCACATGCTGTAAATTGCTGGAGCATGTAATAGCTCACCATATATCTCAGTACCTTGAATCAAAAAAATTCTTCGTTGAGTATCAGCATGGTTTCCGGAGGACTGTCTCAACAACTACACAATTAATTTCGGTTATACATGATTTTGCTTCAGCTCTAGATAATTGTTGGCAGATAGATGCGGTTTTTCTTGACATGTCAAAAGCCTTTGATCGTGTGCCACACACTTTACTCATTGACAGATTAAGGGATGCCGGGCTTCCTGAGAGATTGATATTATGGTTGCAGGCTTATGTGAGTAATCGATCACAGTTTGTGGAGTGTGCGGGTGTTAGGTCTGCTGATCTGCCGGTATTGTCTGGAGTTCCACAAGGTTCAGTGCTTGGTCCTCTGTTGTTTTTAATTTATATAAACGGCATTGCTTCTAACATCGATAACTCTGTTACAATAAAATTGTTCGCTGATGACTGCGTGATGTATAGTGCTGTCAAGAGCTCCTCTTGCCAAATACTACTGAACAATAGCCTCTGTACACTCGCGGACTGGTGCGAACGAAACGGTATGCAAATAAATTTTGATAAAACCGTTGCCATGACAATAACCACAAAGAAAAAGCCACTGTCTCATACGTACCACATTGCTAATAAAGCTATTCAATCGGTAACATCTGCCAAATATTTAGGACTAACCATCACAAGCAACTTAAAATGGGACAAACATTTGAAGAACGTTTGTACAACAGCGTTCAATAAACTTTGCTTTTTGCGCAGGAAGCTAAAAGACTCGCCGTCAAGTGTTAAACTCGAGGCATACCGAACTTTGGTTCGACCAGTCCTTGAGTACGCTTCCGCAGTATGGGACCCATACTACGTTAAAGATATCGCACAACTAGAACGAATTCAGCGCCTGGCTGCTCGATTTATTGTGTCTGACTATCAGTCTACATCATCTGTTACTGACATGTTGCAGCGACTGAATCTGGAACCCCTCTGTGTACGCCGAAAGATTGCGAGACTAAAGATGCTTTATTTAATATATCAAAACAAAATCGGTCTCCCGCGCGAAACTTATCTTTCCCGCTCACAACACAGATCTTCTAGAATTAATCACTCGAATGTTATCCGCCCGTACTTTGCGAGGACGAAAATGTTTCAGAAGTCTTTTTTTCCGCTCACAATTGAAGAGTGGAATTGTCTGCCAGCGTCTGTTGTTGATTGTGCAAATGTAGATTCCTTTGTGAAATCTTTGTCATTGCACTTGATGTAACCCTCTCCTGCTAGGGCAGCATTGCTGCCTGCAGTATTTTGAAATAAATAAATAAACAACACTTCCTGCGCATCCCACTGGCGCTTTCCGATGATTCGTAGAGCACCCGGCAGCTGGCTTACGGTACGGGTCTGTCAATCGACATATTTCTGCCAGCTTTCCTGGTGCGGAAAAGACCTGTTTTGTGTCCACCCGGCTAGCCATTTTCTTAAGTTTATGTGCCGTTCTATGCAGGTAGGGCACTACCGCTACCTTCCTTCTACGTTCCGTCCCTTGATTTGCCATGTCCTGAATTGTGCTATCCAACCTGCACCTTTTTAGCACCCCTCGACGACCGAAACTTGCACTGATTCCGGAAACCCTGCTGCTGATAGCCTTCCCGATTGACCCATAAGGCTCGTATAGATCTTGTGGTGGCAAGACTTCTTTAGAGCATTTCCAAAGCATAAGTTGGCAATGCTCCTCTTGACGAGCTTCGAGTGGGCTGACCTATAGGATAACAGGGGCTTATTAGCTCTAGGTTTATACTCACAACACGTGTGCCGTTCCATGAACTCGAGCTGAATGTCTAGGAAGCGCAGCACGTTATTGGAGGGCGCTTCAATCGTGAGAGTAAGTAGGCTAAGGCCTGCAGAAAATACTTCGTAAAGCTTGCCTACCGTAAAACGTGCGTCAGGTTCAAAGAGAACGAGATAGTCGTTAACGTATCTGACAACTTTAACCACCCCGTGCTCCGACAAGGTACGGGACAGGATTCTGTTATGGTGAGCTAGAAAGATGTCACTTAGTATGGGCGCCAAACATGAACCGATGCAAACGCCTTGCTTTTGAATGAATATGTCGTCGTTCCATGTTGCATATGTAGAGTGAAGGTAGCAACTAAGCATGTCTAAAAAGCCTTGAACGGAGAAACCGGCTGAATTTTGGAACGGTACCATGCCATACTCGTCTATGCACTCTTCTACACAAGTTTTATTAGTTTCTTTTGAGGCAAGGAGTAGTACAAGTCGTTTATGTCACAGGAGCAAGCTGATAAGCTTTTGTCAGAATTTTCTTTCAGGAAATCTACGATTTCTGCAGAGCCCCTCTGCAGAGCTTTTTTGGATGGATAAGATTTGGATAAGGTGGCGCCACTGTGCATGGTTTATTTAGGTGTACTTCCTGAAAATCAAGTTGTTGAAGTTAGCGCATTGTGTTGTCGTCTCCCTTACGTCCTTGTTTGCTGGCGCTAAATATGCTTTCAATTTACCAACACGCCCAACAAATGGCAATGCTACAATTTATTTCTAGTACATCAGGCTCTTTTCTGTGTTCATCGTTAAATCCATGTTCAGTGGCTTCCCTCCTAATCTACGCCAATTGCCAAGCTCGGTCACTTTCCTTCTACATTCGCTGCAAACAGTTGCCCAACGAAGTCCTGCGGTTGTTTGGTGGCCTTGCTCCTTCCGTTGGCCATGGCATCAGAGTCCTAAAGATAATGAGAAGTGAGTGGCAAAGGCAAGCGAAGGTGCTGAAAGGTTTGCTGAGACCGACGCTGGACGCTCCAGGGAAACAACAGGGTGCCTGCAGGAAGTGGACCGACTTTCTGGCGATCATCAGTAGCGGCACGGAATTTCTGTGGCAGAGGACCTTACCCGGCCTGCGTGACAGCATCCCTAAGAAAAAAACCTGCCGGACCTTGTGGCGTCAGGACCTTCGGCGAGGTGAGTCTTCCAGACTACGTTGAAGGTGTTCTTGAACTTGGCCCCAAGTTCGCCGTAGAACCAAGGTTGAGCGCACCGCAACTTCTGAGCATTGTGCGAAGTGTTTCAAAGTGCGCCCCACAAGGTGAAGTGAATCGATGTATCTCCGAAGGGGTCGATGTGGTTTCGCGCAACAAACCGATGGTCTCACGTGTACCGGTTAAGCACGCAACTTCGTTTTTGAGGCAGAATGGTCTGTGTGTTTTGCCAGCGGACAAGGAAGGTGGCTTTGTTGTCCTCAAGGAAGGTGATTTGAATACGAAAGCCTGCTCTGCGATTGCCTCTGTGTTCGACCAGTGTAGTAATGTGTCTCTCCGAAAAATCAAGCTAGAAGCG
The DNA here is from genome assembly GCF_038994185.2 of Dermacentor albipictus. Lineage (NCBI taxonomy): Eukaryota > Metazoa > Arthropoda > Arachnida > Ixodida > Ixodidae > Dermacentor > Dermacentor albipictus. Next base: position 1,645,041 of record NW_027225585.1, on the reverse strand, counting down.
AAGCGTCTTTGTAAGAAGGCAGACCTTAGTCAGTTGGTTCGTAAAATTGACAACGCTAAGTCTGGTTGCCTTCAAATTATGTTTACTGCGAAGACGCACAAACCCGAATACCCATTAAGGGTAATAGTTTCAGAAACAGGGTCTTGGCAGAAAAAGTTCGCTCTTTTCTTGCAAGATAAGCTGCCAATCCTTAATATTGACGACCCATTTTTGGTTAGGGGCTCTGCAGAAATCGTAGATTTCCTGAAAGAAAATTCTGACAAAAGCTTATCAGCTTGCTCCTTTGACATAAAGGACTTGTACTACGCCTTGCCTCAAAAGAAACTAATAAAACTTGTGTAGAAGAGTGCATAGACGAGTATGGCGTGGTACCGTTTCAAAATTCAGCCGGTTTGTCCGTTCAAGGCTTTTTAGACATGCTTAGTTGCTGCCTTCACTCTTCATATGCAACATGGAACGATGACATATTCATTCAAAAGCAAGGGGTTTGCATCGGTTCATGTTTGGCGCCCATACTAAGTGACATCTTTCTAGCTCACCATAACAGAATCCTGTCCCGTACCTTGTCGGAGCACAGGGTGGTTAAAGTTGTCAGATACGTTGACGACTATCTCGTTCTTTTTGAACCTGTCGCACGTTTTACGGTAGGCAAGCTTTACGAAGTATTTTCTGCAGGCCTTAGCCCACTTACTCTCACGATTGAAGAGCCCTCCAATAACGTGCTGCGGTTCCTAGACATTCAGCTCGAGTTCATGGAACGGCACACGTGTTGGGAGCATAAACCTAGAGCTAATAAGCCCCTGTTATCATATAGGTCAGCCCACTCGAAGCTCGTCAAGAGGAGCATTGCCAACTTATGCTTTGGAAATGCTCTAAAGAAGTCTTGCCACCACAAGATCTATACGAGCCTTATGGATCAATCGGGAAGGCTATCAGCAGCAAGGCTTCCGGAATCAGTGCAAGTTTCGGTATTCGAGGGGCTGCTAAAAAGGTGCAGGTTGGATAGCAGAATTCAGGACACGGCAAATCAAGGGACGGAACGTAGAAGGAAGGTAGCGGTAGTGCCCTACGTGCATAGAACGGCACATAGTCTTAAGAAAATGCCTAGCCGGGTGGACACAAAAGTTGTCTTTTCCGCACCAGAAAAGCTGGCAAAAATATGTCGATTGACACACCCGTACCGTAAGCCAGCTGCCGGGTGCTCTACGAATCATCGGAAAGCGCCAGTGGGATGCGCAGAAAGTGTTGTATATGAGCTGCCGCTGTCCTGTGGGAAGAAATACATCGGACAGACAGGGAGATGTCTTAATGACCGATTACGGGAACATTGCCAAACTGTGAAAAATAAGCAAAACGGTCATCTGTCAACCCACTGTCAAGAATGCGACTGTGCGCCGTTCTATGAATCCTGTCGGGTTCTTGCAAAGCACAAAGATAAGGACGTGCGAGAGATCATTGAAGCGCGGGCTATCTGGCGGAATAGAGACACGTGTGTTAGTGCCCCTTCAATCGACCTGTTAGATAAGGAGACGGCTTTTTTGGATGGATAAGATTTGGATAAGGTGGTGCCACTGTGCATGGTTTATATAGGTGTACTTCCTGAAAATCAAGTTGTTGAAGTTAGCGCATTGTGTTGTCGTCTCCCTTACGTCCTTGTTTGCTGGCGCTAAATATGCTTTCAATTTACCAACGCGCCAAACAAATGGCAAGGCTATGTTCAATGGTGAAAGAGCTTCGACGATTAAAAAAATGTCAGAAGAAGCTGGCTGAGTACGAAGTAAACTACAAAGACACGAGGGAGCTAGTGAATGAGTTATCGAATAAGGTTGACGATCTTGAATACCGCAGTCGAATAAATACTGCGATCATTTGTGGATGATGTGAAGAAAGAAAAGAGGATAATAAGTCCTTGCAAGACAGAGTCAAACAAGATATATTTAAGGAGTTGCTTGACATCGAAGTGAATTCAAATGAGCGCATTCACAGGGTTGGTTATAAAAATGCTGGGAAATGCCGACGAGTTAGGCTAAGGCTCTTTGATTTTTCTGAGAAAGCTAGGATAATGTCATCATGCTATAAGCTAAAGGGAACGCAGATTTCAGTATCGGAGGACTTTTCCAAAAAGATTCGTGATTTGCGCGGTAGATAGTGGCGTTTCGCAACTGTGGAAACGGCCAATGGAGCAAAGGATGCACTTGTTTTTGATAAATTGAAAAGAGATGATAAAGTTTATATCTGCGACCAGCCTCTAAACCGCCGAGTGGAAATCACACGATCTGATGCGCAGATGCAGCGTGATTCCGATCAACCTGCTTCTGCCCGTGTGACCACACGAAGTCGCGATAAAAAATGACAATTTTCAAGCTAAGTTCTCCGAGTTGTTTCGCTCAAGGCGCGCAGCGCATTGAGCTCATGTAGAGGATTCGGGAGTCGTACCTTCTACCTATAAGCTTATCCGTAAAGACAGAGTCACGAGGTGGTGGAGTAGCTAGCGCGATTAAAAATAATATTGTATTCACACTAACGGATGGCAATAATAACCATGAAAGCATATGATGCAAACTTAAATTTCGGGCAAAAGTACAGTTTAGGGGGTGTGTACCGACCCCCAAATGCTTCACCGGAATATTTGGAAGCCATGCACGACTGCCTTGCAGATAAACGAATTCCCGGTCGAACATTATAATAACGGGAGACTTTAATCTGCCGGGGATAGAATGGTCTAATTTTTCTCACGATGGCAAAGATTCTAGAAGTGCTGTAGGCTACGTTCTAAAGTGAATGTAGTCGTGCATTGCTCACGGCTACAGTCAACTTATATTTACACCAACTAGTTTCCGACGATACCAAGGTCAATAATTCATCATCTTCACTCCTTGAGTTAGAACTTCTTAGCAGCTCACTTCAAGGCTGTACGGTTAGTGTTGGAGATGGCATATCTGACCATAAGTTGCTTGCCCTGTCATGTCCGGTTGCAGGGAAACGTTCTTTTACTATGCCTTCAGATACTTTCGTTAGAGATTACACACACGCCGATGATATCGCTGTTTTAAACTATCTGGAATCACGCTTTGCTAACTTGAAGAAAATCAGTGATGTTAATAAAATATGGTCATACTTTAGAGAAACTCCTCTCTTTTGCGAGCAAGAATGTGTCCCGCTAAAAAAGAAACACACCAATAGGGAATACCCGTGGTTCACGCGAGAAAGGATTCATTTAAAACGTAAGATTAAGTGACGACGTAAACGAGGCAATACATATGGCCTTTCAATCCTTATTTTTCACAAGATCACAAACAAGAGCAAACAAGATCGCCGAAAGAACGTTTGCAGCTGTGGAAATGGCCAATGGAGCAAAGGTTTCTGTCAAATCAGGCATAATCAGTATGTACGCATCATATGAGATGGCGAGATATCGCGGTTTTGGTGACGTCGCGTGACAGACAGGTGAAGTGGGGGTGGTCGAAAAAAGTTTTTGACCAATCGTCGAGGGCTGACAGCAGAATTGGAATAGAAACGTTTGGAATAGTTTTACGTTATAGCTAGATAGCGCCAGAACTTCTGGGGCTCTTTGTTCATAAATGACTGCCAAATGAAATAGCGCCAGAACTTTCTAAAAAACAAAAAAAACTTCATGATTCACCAAGTGAAAAGCCTTGCTGCTTTTGGCTGCTCACGTGGTTTTCTACCAAGCCCAAGTGCGAAGCACGCAAATGCTGCTTTTGGCAGCGCGCGCACTTGGCCAAAGGATAAACGGTGTATATCAAAGATAAAAGTTCCGGGTAAAAGTGTTGTTGGCTCGACTGTCATTTCTAACAAATTTATTGCATTTTTCCAATCCGTCTTCACGCTTACAGCTTCGCATGCACAGTTACCACCACATGGCTATGATAGTCCTATGTCCGAGGTAGATATAACAGAGGACGGTGTTCTTGGCCTCTTGCATAGGCTAGATGTGAAGAAGTCACCTGGTCTGGACCGACTATCCAATACCTTTTTGAGTAGGGGCGCTGTAACGTAAAACTAGGGTGCTATGCAGGATGCGCCGAGTTTGGCGAAACTGGGGATCTTCACGAGCTCTGGCGACATCCCAAGATGAAAGCACGAATGGTACCGAGACACAGTTTATCTTTCGACAAGCCTCCAGTTTCATTGGTTTATCTAGATTCACTCTGGCTGGTTATCATTCCTTGGGCGTTGCCTTCTGGGCGGTCGACAAACTGGAGCTCACGTGATCATGCCGTCGGTGCATGGTCGTGCCTTCTTTCACTTGTTTGTTGTTCCACCGTGCGCATTACATGCAGAAGCAAGTTGTAAAACAAATGCATTTAGTACAATATTATTAGTTACTTTAACGTGGTTTAGAAGCATTTTGAAGCTTACGAGATGTGCACGGAATGCGTCTTAAGACTAATTTGTAATTTAGTACGCTTCGCATTATACCACGAGGGAACGCTGTAGTGGCGTCATCACATCCATTCACCGGGCAAGCATGGCGGCTAAGCATCAGAGAGGCCCAGTGTAAACAAACCCGTACAACGAGCTTGCAGTGCGTGACGTAGTGATCAGGCTCGACGACGGCCACTATTTCATGGATAGTTCTGTTCCTCCGTGGGCCATCTTCCCGTGCACCGCGTAAGAGTGCCAATAGCTTCGGCGATTTTACAGATCACAACGAGCACCTACTGTTGACGGCGAAGTGCTGAAGAAACAACTTGTCCGGTGCTGCTTCTGCGAGTGCGCCGAGTTCCTCCACTCTGCGTGGCTGCGAGCGTCACGAACATTACATGTTGTGGGCAAAAGGTAGACATTCTTTATAGCTACGATGCGACAAGGAGGTGGTACTGACGATGGATCACGCTACCAACTCAGTGAAGGAGACATCGACAAACTGCAGATAAGTATATTTCTACTGTTTCATATTTAGCATAATAAGAGTGCACGGATTAAGTCACTTTCGTAGTAACGAACTGAATGTCCAGCAGTTTAAAGAAGGCAGTGAGAACCAATGAGTGTTCATGCTTTTACATGCAAGTGGGCCCGCGAAAATATGGAAAAGATGAAGGTAACTTTCACTAACTTGGTGAGATAACAGAAATTCATGAGTGACATGAAGCCAGCAAAATTTATGGAAGAGTATCTTTATCCAAGTGATATATCAATAGCAAGTACTGATATAAAGCAGGAAAAACTTATACAAAAAACAAAAATTTCATGGGTTGAACAGCACATGGAAAGCATTACCGAATGGTGATCGCCACGTTACCGATATCCTTGAAAAAAGTCTAGAATCATTGCATTCCACCGGTTATGCAATATGGGACGTAAACCTGGAGGTTAACAATAAACTTGAGATGTCAAGGACTGTGCAGAAAGCGAAGTAACAAAAATTGTTGGAGATAGCATTAAGGCAGGAAGACAGTGGCGTAGTAAACCATGACAACTGATATGCTAGTTGAGATTAAGAAAAAAGAAAGGAATCGGCAGGCAGGCTATGCACGTATTCGATCACTTGTTGCCAATTCATATCAGGTGATTACATAAGCATGACAGAATGGATGTCAAGGAGAGAAAACTACAGCCGAGGATGGTAGAAAATTGCGTAATGGGACAAAAATATGATGTTTGTAGGCATAGGATGCAATCAGCTCGTATAAGACGGGATTGTAGGGTGAGACATTTGTTTTGCAGCGAACAAGAATAGGTTTGTGGTGCTGACAATAGAGACTCGTGAAGGTGCGGGGCCACCTCAGCTGCTGGCACACTAATCAACATGACAATTGGCTCTGAAAAAGAAAACCCGTTATGAAAAATAAAGCAACGTTGTCCAAACGCATTGTTTTATTATGCATACTACACTAGAGGCTTCCACAGTGAAGAGCACTTAGTACTAATAGTGCAACGAGCATTTTTATTTGTAAATAATGGTTTGTATGCGGCTGATTCATTCCAATACACTTTTTTGCAGCAAAACATTCTGCTGCTGAAGGCACTCAACCGCCTGGTGGCAGTAGGCGAGCGCCAGGCACGTGCTCTTGAGAGTGTGGCAGAGGTCCAGAGGGCTGCTCTGCAACAGTAGTATCGGTGCCCTCACTGCTCTCCTGTCCAGCCCACAGAAGGCACCTTATAAAGGAGCTTTCAGTTTAATATTTTGCTTTTAATTCAAGAACATAAATAAAATTATTGCAGTAAACATTGTGCTGTGCATATTAGGAGACTTGTAACATGCACTTGGTGTCCCTTCAAAATAGGCAAAAATGTAAGAGAACCTGTGCCACTCTTGGACCATGTAAATAAAAAATACACTAATGCAGCGCACATGTCATCGTGCTGTTTGTTCTTTCTATGTGCAAGAATACAGTGCGTGTTGATTAGCCACAAGATGAACGGTGTGTGTAATTCACAATGAAGACAGGAAACAGCAGGAGCTTAATAATGCTATCACCTATAGACTGTGCATATGACTGCAACACTCCCCGATTCAAATGTGCCATTACATGCATGTTCGATACCACATATTCTTTAACATTGTCTTATAATTGCATGTACCATATTTCACACATCTTAAGCCCTTGCATAGCACACTTCTGACGTATCTATTTCATAGGCCAAATAATTGTACACTTTGTCCTTTTGTGTTGTATGAAAAGCAGCATCCTTTACAGTCGGATAAAACTTCAGAAGACAAGAGAGGCCCCACCCAGATGACCAAAGCACAGCAGCCGATTGCCTACACGACTAAAGAAATCGTCCCTCCCCAACGAGCAGGTATTAGTCTGTCCGGTGGCACGATGTCAGTCTAGAGTGCGTGCCCATTCGTGCGGGCTTGTGTTCACCTGCCTTAAAGTGCAGATTCCGCACCCTCCTAAAGTTGCATCCGACTATAGAAACACGTAATGCCTTGCACCAGTTGCATAGACTTCTGCAACTTGGTAGCACACAATGATCAGGAGCAGAAATCTATAAAGGCATCCAAGCAAAGCTGGCTGGCCACACTTCCATTATGAGGGGCTGAAAAAGGTCTCGCCAAATATTCCCATGACGTCCTTGAAAAAGAGGTGGTGTTTGGCACTTCTTTAGAATAAAAAACAGATTACACTGAATGTTATGTAGCACGTCAAAACAAACTGAGCTTGGTTATTTGCACAGCATGTAATGGGAGGTTGTGGTTCACATAGGAAACAAACTGCTCTGTCCAGTACAATTTCGAGGCCGGTATGGCACCTATTATGTCAACAGTGCCTATATACAAATTACACTTTTCACAAGCCATTGATTTCACCATTATTATTGTATGATGGTTCTTTCAATCAGTGCTTGTATTACATGAGCAGGTGGATTTAAAAGCAAAGCTTTGCAAACCTTCCGACTTCCATAATTGTGTGGCAAGGCACTGGCATGTTGTCGAATAACTCACACTTCCTCGGTCCTGCACCAAAGAAGCCCAATGCTCTATTTGATGTTGGACCGCACAACAATTCAACGGCACACAAAGAAGTGTAACACACACAGCAAAGCATTCTGCTGTGTGTATTTCTCTTTGTGTCCCGTCGAATTGTTGTGCAATTAAACTTCAAGCTTCTATACCAATACACCGTCTTCAACCTCACCAATGCTCTAGTTATTAGGCCACAATGGTGCACGTCATTGAAATTTCCCAACACAAATTAGCTCTCCAAAAAAATCACAAATGTTAAATTTTGCAGCACAGCTGTATGTATGCACGTGCCATATTCTTTACCACTAAACTCACAGCAATCAAAGAGGCAAGCATTAACCAGCCTTGCTGCTGCCGTTACCACTATCATCATGACACCAATGGAAAGACAGTGCCACGTTTCAGTAAAAGGAGTGCTGGAGGGAAAGGTGTGACAGCGAGGGCTTACAATAAAAATAACGGTTACGAGACATGTTCAATGCCAATATATGCTGCATGTCGCTCAGCCTACTTTGGCATTGCGGCAAGCGTTTACTCGTTTGGGCATATCACGTTTTGTTAATCATTGCTCTAAAGCTGTACAAATGGTCTATTTGCTCTGCAATTCTTATTTTTATCGTGGTGGAATAAAGACCCACTTTTCCTTGGCATCTGCACCACATTTCTCCCGATATGTAATTTTGCCTTGGTGGTTCATGACATCTTCACGTACAGAGAGTTCTGCAGAGCATCGGGTGTGCATTGTTCTACTGCTTAAGAATTAGAGCCCTATTATGAGACGAAAATATACAATTTATCCATCCAGAATAACGCCGCGCCCCCCCGAAAAAAGAAGATGCACTGAACCTCTGGCACATGCATCGACAGTGAACAGAGCAAACAATCTGAAGTATTTTCTTCATGCAAGCCAACAGACTAAGATCCTCAATGCATTTTCATTTCGCCACAAATGCATAGGCACAACCGGCTTGGCGCAACATCCACATCTCACGCTGCAACAAATTGTGCAATGCCTCGCTCTTTCATAGTGCGGCCGATAGATTACGCATGAGCAAAATTCAGCATTGTGCATACTTAGTAACTTCACCAATGAAGAACCCCAAGTTCTTTATGAGATTAGGATTCATAGGTTACTTCACACAATTTGTGATATCCATTTATCTATTTATACTTAATTAACCTCTTTCCCAAGAAAGTGAGCCATTTGGAAGGCACCCTGTCAGACAAGTAGAACAATCGGCAAAAAGTGATCAACCGGCGAAAAAGTCTGTTAATCACAGTAACGCTGACATTGAAGGCGCCTCAATTCCTACGTACGTTCCGTCGACACACCCGACTACGTTCGTAATGTTCCCACGAAGTAGGAAGCATTCTTTTATATATGCCCGCCGCGCCGCACTATTCTGGAAAGCTAGCCACCGCTTACGCACTGCCGCATCGATAAGCGCGTCAGACACATGTCTGACACAGTTGCTAACAGTAGTTTGATGGCGTCCAATGTAACGCTCGGCGCCGACGCTTCCCTGAAAACTCCCAGTCCCGTAGAAACGGAGGGCTCAGATGACTTGCTCTACGACGGTGAGCGAATGAAGCCCGCCACGCTGTCTCCGCAGACGAGAGTCTTCGCCTAGGTCGTCACACAGCCAGCACACTGATGTCTTCGACAGGCGAAAATGACGCTGAAACTCCCCGTCGGTCATGCAGGTGAACGGGTCCGGACGGTCATACTAACGCTTGCTGCCGCTGGATACTACGAAACAGGCTGCTGCTGCCACCGCCATGTTCCCGAGTTGAACTCGGAGGGGGTTTCGCGATGTACGAGTTTATCACTAGTTCGCCTGTCAATCAAAACCAGAGGTCACGGCCCGCGCGAGGCATGTAACTATTGCGCGCGCACCCACTACAGTTGGGCCACGCCCAACTTATCTTCCGGCAACAGCGACGCGGTGTCGAGCTGAGAGGCATCAACAATCTTGACCGCCGACATAAAACACGCACAACGCACTGTCATCGGTGATGTACTGAGCACCACTATCAAAAACAAAGCGTTGACTGTCGCTGGCTTATTATGCATACATGTTCTCGGGCTGGGATGGCCGCACAACACGGTTTCATTGCCTGCATTGTGGCGCGTAGTGGACAGTAAATAATTATTGGCACGTCACTGTAGCTGCTTGCAAGGCGTCGATGCGTCGAGGGGGACGACGACGCTGAGGCGTGCGTATTGCAGCAGTCGTTTGAGATGGCTGCTCTGTCATCGGTGATGAAACGGAGCCACATCGTCGTAAACACGATCAGCGTCCGAGAATCACTCGCTCTTCTAGACCCAGTGCCATGGCATATCTTCATCACAAGCACTGCGCACTCAACAGTTCCAACACCTCCCTCCGTTCGAAATCTGATTTCATAACTGCACACAAGAGCCCTCACCTGCCAAAATGCGAGTGCTGCGGTGTCGTTACGATATCCATCTGCGATCGCTGCTGGCTCCAGCAGAGGCACCTTCGACTGCACAACACACTCATATACTGCGTACATGCGCTCAGAGGCGCCTTCACTGGGCAAGCGACGACAAGCGATGAATTGTGTCGCTGGGGAAGCACGCACTTTTCGCAATGTATCGCAGAGGCTTCGCGCACAAAGATAAGCTGGTACATTTTCACTGAACTGCGTCACTACGCACTCTAAAATAACATACCGCCATTTTGCAGCGACAGCTGTTGTGTCGTTTTTAGTTGGTAAAGCGGTGGCCTTAATCGCCTAGTGAAGCGCCTGCGATGAACAGCCGTACCGCGGCGCTGCGTTTTTGTTCCCCTAATAGAGAAAGAGTGGCCATGACCCTCCATGGATCATGACCGACTTTATTGAGAATAGCACTGCAGCGCCCCTAGGCGACTTATCACCGTATGAACGCCCTTGTGCGTGCGACCAGCTTCAATGTACCGCTTCTAAGCTTTCGCCTCCCTTTCGCCACTCGCGGCAAGAAGTGCAAAATTTAATAATTTGTTCGATCTCCGTTTGTCATCACAAATTTCTAGCGTTGAAAACGAAAAACAGATACCTAAAGAAATAAAAATGTTCGTTATTTTATTTGTTGTATTTTAACGTATTCGTTTGAGTGAAAGTGTAGGTGCAAGAATGCGCCGCATGAACCCTGTTCGCATTCGATGGCGGATGGAAAGACAGTGCCCGAAAGGTGAGGCACGCCCTTGACGCGCGCGGGAAAGGCGTGGCAAGCGGCTCACGGCAAGTGTGCAGACAGACAGCGGGACAGTCACGGCATCGCCAAGTTGCGATAATCCGTTGATAACAATACGCGGCGCTGGCGCGTTTCGTTGTGCAGCCTTCCGCGCTTGAAACGTGAAAGCAGCGTGCCGCGCAGGGTGCGCTCATGTTGTCATACGCGGCTTTTTGTCTACATAATTTTTGCCTGCACCTTCGGTGCGTTCCGTGCTATCTCCGTTCACTGACTGCCGTCGAGAAAACTCGGGTGAACGAGAAACTCGGCGCATCCTGCATAGCACCCCTATTCCAAACTTTTCTATTCCAGTTCTGCTATCAGCCCTCCACGATTGGTCAAAAACTCTTTTCGATCACCCCCACTTCCCCTGTCTGTCAAGCGACGTCACCGAAACCGCGATACCTCCCCATCTGATATAATGTGTACATACTGATTATGCATGATTTGACAGAAAAAAGAAAAACAGTTATTTCTGATTCGACCCCTTTTCGACATTAGCCCTCGGCTATTGGTAAAAAGTTTTCGGGCTGCAGCCACTTCACCTGCCTGTCACGCGACGTCACAAAACCGCAAGAACTCACCGCGTCAAAGTGACGTCTACTCAATAAAGATGCATTAATATGCTGAACACAACTGAATTTTCTTCGGAATAGCCGCAGGCTGCCCTGTTCCGAAAGGAATTAAAGATGGCTGCCGCCGATCACTCAGACGCTGGCTATTCGCACCTGCCGGAGAGCATGGGTGTATTTGCGTATAATAAAACTTCTTGCGTGGCCATGTAACGTTTTCGAGCACTTTCGCCACGTTTACCCCCTCATTCTTCCAAGTCTTCTTTGCTGAGGGTCCGTTTTAGCGTCATTCTTGAGCTTCCATTGCAAGCCGCCGCTATTTTCGACCAGCCACCGCAAGCTAAGTAAGAGAAAGCCGACCAATCGTAGACGCTTGCACCACCCTCTTCATGCGGTTATTGACTTTCAGTGGAGTGGCTCGGCCCCATCGAGTCCCTCTCCACTTGAGCGTTCTCCTCGCCCCTTGTCAGCCAATTAGATACGACAAGCCGCTCAGTGTAGGCAATGTTATTCGTTTTTCAAGCAAACAAAAGTGACCTCCTATGAACGAGCAGAGCGTTTGATTGGTCTGTTCAGACAATCCTGCGGGTGACCGCCCGGTGCTTGCGTTGGTGGTTACGCAAATTTAACGTCAGGAGATTGGAATAGAAACATATTGGAATTGTTTTACGTTATAGAGCCCTCGATATGGTGTACGGGTGGCCAAATATGTGCACCATATTTTTGTTATATCTTTAAGCACTACAGTAATTCCTGATGGTTGGCGCTCGTCAAAAATCATTCCGGTGCATAAATCTGGCTCTCCTCTTGAAATTACCAACTACAGGCCCGTGTCTTTAACTAACACCTGTTGTGAAATGTTCGAACACATTACCTTTAGGGCCACTATTACTTACTTAGAAAATAATAATTTGATTTATCCGCAACAGCGTGGCTTTAGACCTGGTTCTTCTAGTGGTTCTTCTAGACCCAACTCTAGACCTGGTTCTTCTAGGCTAGTGGCAGTGGTTGCGAGCGTGCAGGAGGGAGCCTCTGGCATTCCTGCTAATAAGCATCTGCTATTCCCTACACAGATATCACAAGGAGCGCTGATCCGGCGACACTGCGTCCTGCGCTTTGCTTCTGCGCATGGTCCAGAGAACTCGGGCCTGATCACCGACCTGAAGTTTGCTTCTACGCATGGCCCAGCGGACTCAGGCCTGATCGCCAACGTCTGCCCAGTGAGGTGCCGTCACTTCTGTCAGCGGCAGCACCGTCTGTTTCTGAGCCTATATAAACGCAACACACCCAGATCATCGAAACTAGTGGCAGCAGTTGCGAGCGTGCATGAGGGAGCCTCTGGCATTCCTGCTAATAAGCATCTGCTATTCCCTACACAGATATCACAAGGAGCGCGGATCCGGCGACACTGCGTCCTGCGGTTTGCTTCTGCGCATGGTCCAGAGAACTCGGGCCTGATCACCGACCTGAAGTTTGCTTCTACGCATGGCCCAGCGGACTCAGGCCTGATCGCCAGCCTCTGCGCAGTGAGGCACCGTCACTTCCGTCAGCGGCAGAACCGTCTACTTCTGAGCCTATATATACGCAACACGCCCAGATCATCGACACTAGTGGCAGCAGTCGCGAGCGTGCACGAGGGAGCCTCTGGCATTCCTGCTAATAAGCATCTGCAATTCCCTACACAGGTGGGCTTTGGTTTTAATTTTTTCCTAACTTTTGCGTATCGCAACTGCTGCCACTATTACAGTTTTTGTCTCGGTGCTTTGTATCCATTATGCCCTCAAATGCTAAACTCGCGAAGCGTCGTGATGCGCTAGAAAGTGTTCTGCAGGGAAAACTGGCTACGTGGCTCAACAAGTTCTGGCGACCGTTAAATCGAAGATGGCCACTGAACCAGAAACGTTTGTTGGTAACTTCAAGAAAGACTTGGAGGAATTGCAGGGGAGCCTGGCTTACTTAAATGAAACTGTTGAAGAACTGAAGTCTGAGAACGAGAAACTGAAGATTACGAACTTGGCACTTACAACTAGAAACGCAGCCTTGGAACAGAAAGTAAGTGAGCTAGAGCAATACTCACGCAAAAATAATGTTGAACTAAAGGGTGTACCCTGCACTCAAGGCGAAGACTGTGTGGCGATTCTTCAGGCTGTTGGAAGTAAAATTGACTGCCCGGTATCGAGGGACGACATCGAAATTGCCCATCGAGTGCCATCTGTCTCAAGCACGAAAAATTTAATCGCAAGGTTCACCTCGAGGACAAAGAAAGCAGAATTCGTAAGCAAGGCGCGTAAGGCGCGTCTATAGACTCGCGACATAGGCTTTCATAGAACTGACTCTAAGCCGATTTACGTCAACGACCATCTGACACAGGAAAACAAAAAGATATTTGCGAAAGCTCTATCCTTGAAAAAAGAAAATCACTAGCAGTTCCCATGGACCGACGACTGCCTAATCAAGGCAAGGAAGAACACTGACAGCAAGGTTTTTCGAATTCGAAACGAGGCAGATCTCGCGATTTTCACTAACCATGCGTAATAGCACTTCGCCTCTTCCAACATGGCTTACGTTGAATCAAACGAACTGGCATCGTTGTTGTCAAATCCCAGCTGCTCAGCTATCCATTTCAATGCAAGGAGTCTGAAAAAACATTATGATGAGTTTCACCTGCCGTTATCATCGATCAATATTTCGTTTTCACTGGTTTGTGTAACAGAGGCATGGTTAAGCGATAGCGATAAGAATTTGTTTTCATTTCCATCATACACTCCGGAATATTGCCATCGCGTGTCCTCCAATCACGGCGGATCCGCAATCTTTATTTCACAAGATATAGAGTATAAACGCCTGCTAGATTTAAATCATAGTATGCCCGATTGCGAAGCAGTATGGATTGAAATCAATAATTCATGTTTGAATACCGGTGAAAAAAGCACTGTATTTGGCTGCATCTACCGATCACCGAGCTCTAGTATAAGCACGTTCTGCTGCGCTCTAGATGAAATTTCGCACACTGTTTTGAATGAAAACAAGAACATGGTTATCATGGGAGACTTAAACATCAATCTTCTGGATGAGGACTGCGCTTACAGCAGAGAATACATTAGCATCTGTCATGGATACGGTATCGAGTCATTGTTACAACTACCGACTAGGTGCTCTCTAACTCGGCTACTCTCATCGATCATGCACTAACAAACCTGCTTTATCCCCCTAAGGCTTTTATCGTGCGAAGCAACATAACCGACCACTTTCCAATTGTGTTCTGTTTTCCACGTCTAATCACGCCATGGAAACTCTGTACACTAAACCCAGGTTTGACAAAGAACATTTCATAAAGCTAGTTAACAGTTCAGATTGGTCGCGCGTAACATCATTGTTATGCGCCAGTTGTTCATGGGGAGGTGGGACTAGTCAAGCTGCCGTTATGCAGCTTTTATCCGGCCATCCCTACCACTTTGTATATATGAGTGTACTTATGTGGTAAAAATAAACTTCTTCTTCTTCTTCTTCTTCCAAATGACGCTGAAGTCTCTTATACTGAGTTATCTGGCACAATTAAAGCTTGTATATCCTCAGCAACAGCAATAGTTAAGTGCCGTAAACATTTTGCCTCCCCATCAAACCCTTGGCTTACACCCGGATTGTTGAAGAGCATGCGCAAGAAAGAAAATCTGTATCGTAAATGCAAAAATAGAATTAAGGCGGCAAGCTGGGCAAGTTGGTGATTGAACATGTTCCTGTGCGTGGGCAGCGCAACCGGGACGAAGGACGAAGGAGGTGTTGTGTACTTCCTTTCGTTCTTCGTCCGGGTTGCGCTGCCCACCCACAGGAACACGTGAAAAAATAGAACATTTAACCAATCTCTTAAGCTTCGGTACAAGAAGTTTTGCACCTTACTGACATATCTACTTAAACATACAAAGAAAACTTACTATGAAAATGTAATAAATGAAACCGGGAACGATTCCCGGAAACAATGGCAGATACTTAATGCGTTTCTGAATAAGAATCCTACTAGGAATAGAATAACGAAAATTCAAGAAAAAGACCGCACACTTACAAACCCTGAAGATATTGCATGCGCATTCAGGAACTTTTTTGGTACTGGGCCTGATATCCCTGGGGGTAATGACACTCACATGCCACGCTTGACACAAGAATCATTTTATCTCTTCCCAACTACACCCAGTGAAGTTCGCGCAACAATTATGAATCTTAAAAATTGCAGTCCTGGTTTAGATTCCATATGCTCGTATCGTATCAAAGAAATTGTTGACAGCATATGTGAAGCTTGCAGTCACGTTGTCAATTTAATCTTCAAAACTGCCGTTTTTTCTAGTGACTTGAAAAGGTAAAAAATAATTCCTGTGCACAAAAAAGGAGACGTCACCTTACTAGCAAACTACAGGCCCATATACATCTTGCCGTGTTTCAGTAAAGTAATAGAAAAACTATTAGCACAGCGCCTATCTAATTACTTGGACAAGTTCCAATTAATAACACCAAGACAGTTTGGTTTTCGTGCTGGATATTCTAATAACCTAGCTTTAATCACGCTCACTGACAAGATCAAAGCTGAATTGGATGGGGGCAGATTCATAGGATCTGTATTTATCGATTACGCGAAAGCATTCGATTCCATTATTCACAACATTCTCTTTACTAAACTCAGCGCATATGGCATAACAGGTACATCTTTGGAGCTACCCCGAAGCTATTTATACGACAGACAGCAACAGGTTTGCATTTCAGGAGTGCTGTCTGACACAAAAATAATTAACACTGGCGTTCCACAGGGATCCATACTTGGTCCCCTCTTATTTCTAATCTTCATTAATGATTTCCCAAACTGCCTCACTTCTTCAGGATGTCTTTTGTACGCGGACAACACCACTATTTACGCCTGACATAACATCTTTGCGCTAACTGAGCTTTTAAATGATGAACTAAATAATGTCAGTAGTTGGTGCAAAAAAAAATAAATTGCTAATTAACCCTCAGAAAACAAAACGTGTGGTTTTTAGTTCACACAGTAAACCTCGACCTAACCTTCTACCACTGTACATAGCTTCTCACCCAGTATTACCATCTAATGAGTGTTCATATTTAGGTGTTCAATTAGACTCCTTTCTAACGTTCCATTTGCATGTCAGCTTCATAAAAACGAAAGCTGCCTATGGTATCAGGGTGCTTTTAAAGACCAGACAGTACTTTCAAAAGCACACTCTCCTGACGTTGTATTATGGCTTCAAGTATAGCCATTTAAATTACTATATCAGCTCTTGGGCTCCCCCACAGGGGCGTCTGCGTGAGTAGGCGTTTGGTGTGGTGCGACACCACGGACCCGATCACATGAGGGTTGGAACCTCCCGCGTGTAGCCGTGCGCGGCTTAGCCGTGTCTGGAGAAAAGGGGATCCTGGGGGTTGAGCTGATGCTGGGTGTTTGGACCTTTAAGGCCCCCCGGCGGAGGCAACACAGCCCTTTGGCCTCTGCTTCACATAGACGGCACCCCCGGACTGACCCACCCGGGGGAATCGGCAGTCGCCTTTTCCTGTCTCTCCCTCCTTCAATCTTCGTCTTTCTCTTTCACTTTTTGACCCTTCCTGTCTCCTTCTCTCTTTTTTTTCTTCTTTTTTCCTGGCCGCAAGGGTTAACCCTGTGTGGCTATCCAACCTTGGGTACACCATATTCGGTTATAGCGACGGCGTACGACTGGCGCCGTGCAGACTTGTATGCAAGCTCTGCCGCGTCCCCTCGTTGGGCTCCGTGGTGGGCGGTCGGCACTGCTGCCGAAAATATACATTTTTTCATGGAAACTTCTTTCCCCTCCCTTGCTGATCGTCCTCAGAAATGAGGACGCACCGAAGATGTCTTTAAGTTTTTTGGCCGCCAAACCCAGAATTTTCCCCGCTTTCACGTTATTCATTCTGAAAAGCCAAACAAAGTAGTCCGAAATATCTCACCATTCCTTGTTTCAAAATCTATGACTGATGCTTTTGGTACAGGTTACAAGGTGTCGAGGATGGCAAGCGGCGACCTCCTCTTGGAGCTCCGCGACGTAAAACAATATGAGAAACTACCGCAACTAGTGTCATTCGGGGAGACCCCTATAACAGTAACCCCACACCGTACAATGAACACCACCCTTGGTGTTGTGTCAGATGATGATTTGCTTGAGCTGACTGAAGCAGAACTCTTGGAGGGTTTCAGCGAACAAAATGTGATCAATGTAAAAAAAAATTAAGAAGAGGCGGGATGGTAAAGAGATTCAGACGAAGCACCTAATAATTACTTTTGGATCAAGTACCCTGCCCGAGTCAATCGAGGCCGGGTACATCAAGCTCCGTCTTAGGCCGTACGTGCCAAATCCACTCAGATGTTTCAAATGCCAGCATTTTGGCCACAGTTCGCAGAGCTGCCGAGGCCGCCAAACTTGTGCGAAATACAGCGCGCATGAACACTCCTATGAAGCTTGTGAGAATTCTTTCCACTGTGTAAATTGTGATGGCGAGCATGCCGCATACTCACGGTCATGCCCGTCTTGGAAGAAAGAAAAAAGAAGTAGTAACAATCAAAGTAAAAGAAAACATATCATTCAAACAGGCACGCAGGCGGGTTGCATACCTTCCTAAGACCAGCTTTGCCGAAGTGGCAGCGTCACAACGGCCTCCGGCGGCTGTCCGACCCACAAGCCGTGAGTCGGCAGTTACGCCATCTGCCTCCGCGGCGGTTGCTGCTAGCGCTGCTCCGTCTACCCAGCAGACGGTGCCACCGACCCCGAAGGTGAGCGCAGCCGAGGCTGACCCACCCTACCCGGCCCCTTCCAGCACTGGCAACAGCCGGCGCAGCCAAATTCCTCAGGGAGCCCCATCGACCTCCGGGCTGGTGGGCACAGGGGTCTTGCCCTCCAAGGCGGGACTTTCTCTGAAAACTTCTCGCTCGCAAGAGCACGTGTCCGGCGCCTCACAAGAAGCAATGGACAGAACACCTATCCTCAAGGCGCACAAAGCGCCTAAGGAGCGACGAGGCTCCCTCGTACGCTCCAGAAAGGGCAAAACTGCAGTTACAGGGCCTCAAAGGCCTCTGTAATTTAAGCACTGTAATTTCCATAATCACTACTTCTGTTTCTGTACACACATCACCTATTAACTCCCAATATGGATACACAAATTATTCAGTGGAACGTCAGAGGTCTTCTCAGAAACCTTGATGATGTGCAGGAACTTATACAAAAACACAATCCAAAAGTGCTGTGTTTACAGGAAACACATTTAAAAAACAAACACACAATTTTTCTTCGACAGTATTTAACTTTTCGCAAAGATCGCGATGATGCCACCGCATCATCGGGCGGTGTTGTCATAGTCACTCATAGAAGTATAGCGTGCCAACCTTTACAGCTACAAACACCCCATGAAGCAGTGGCGGTTCGAGCTGTCCTACTAAGCAAACTCATCACCATTTGCTCGCTTTACATACCCCCGCATTAACAACTAAACAAACATGAATTTCAGTCCTTGATAAATCAATTGCCAGAACCCTATGTTGTTCTTGGCGATCTCAATGCGTACAGCAGCCTGTGGGAGGACTCTCGTATCAATGCGCGAGGTCGTCTCGTTTAACAGCTCGTGTTTTCGTCCGGTGCGTGTCTGCTGAATAAGAAGACACCCACATATTATTCTCTCGCAAACAGAACATTTTCTTCAATTGACCTCAGCCTAGCTTCCCCTTGTATACTGTCTGAACTCGAATGGGAAGTTACCAACAATCCTTACGGAAGCGACCACTTCCCCATACTGCTAAAAACACATAAAGAAAAAGAATGTCTACCACAGGCTCCTAGGTGGAAGATCGATACAGCCGACTGGGAGAAGTTCCGAAACTTAACTAGTATCTCGTGGAATGACATGTCTTGTTTAGGAATTGATGCTGCTATGCAGTATCTCACAGGCTTCAATATATATTGCATCTAAATGCATATCAGAAGTAAATGGCTTGGCATGTAAACGGCGGGTCCCGTGGTGGAACGAAGATTGCAGGATCGCTCGTAAGAAACAAAACAAAGCGTGGGCGTTTCTACGCGCTTCTCCCACTGCAGAGAATCTGGTCAACTTTCAGCAAGTAAAATCCCATGCAGGAGAACCCGCCGACTGGCCAGAAGAGAAAGCTGGCAGAAGTATTTATCGAGCATTAACTCGTTTACAGACGAGGCCAAAGTCTGGAACAGGGTAAACAGAATTAGAGGGTGACAAACACATTCACTCCCTCTGGTAAATACACAGGGCGATACACTGCAACATCAGGCAGACTCACTTGCGGAGCACTTTCAGAGCGTGTTAGGTTCAAACAATTATTCGCAATCTTTTCTCATATATAAACAAATAGAAGAACGTAAGCCATTAACAAGAAAAAGTCGAGAGAATGAGCCTGACAACCGCCCTTTCAGTATTGCCGAATTGAGAGCTGTCTTGAGCGCATGGAAGAGCTCCACACCAGGATCTGATAGAATCATGTACGAAATGCTGAAAAATTTACACAATGACACGCACGTGACACTACTTACACTTTTCAACACTATCTGGGACGCAGGGTACCTTCCAACCGCATGGAAAGAACCCATTGTGGTCCCTGTTTTAAAACAAGGCAAAGATCCTTCCTCAGTGGCAAGCTACCGCCCGATAGCCCTCACAAGTTGCATGTGTAAGGTACTTGTAAAAATGATAAATCGGCGACTGACCCATTTCCTTGAACCGAACAAAATGCTTGATCCCTATCAGTGTGGCTTCCGAGAAGGGCGCTCCACAACTGACCATCTTGTACGTATTGAAGGAAATATCCGGGACGCATTTATACTTAAACAGTTCTTCCTCTCGATATTTCTCGATATGGAAAAGGCGTATGACACAACATGGTGATACGGGATCTTGCGAGACTTATCGGAAATGGGCATTTATGGTAATATGCTCAACGTAATAAAAAGCTACTTGTCCAATCGTACCTTCCGGGTGAAAGTCGGCAATGTGCTGTCACGTCCTTTTACACAAGAATCTGGTGTACCCCAGGGAGGCGTGCTCAGTTGCACACTTTTTATTGTTAAGATGACAACGCTTCGTGCTTTCTTACCACCGGCCACTTTGTATTCCGTCTATGTGGACGACATTCAAATAGGCTTCAAATCCTGTAACCTCGCAGTATGCGAGAGATAGCTACAGCATGGTTTGAACAAGGTGTCAGGGTGGGCAGAGAAAAATGGTTTTAAAATCAATCCTCAAAAGAGTTCTTTTGTGCTGTTTACAAGGAAGAGAGGCCTGGTTCCGGATCCTTGCTTGGAAATGTGTGGACATCAGATACCTGTAAACAAAGAGCACAAATTTCTAGGTGTTATACTCGACAATAAACTTACTTTCGTCCCAAGCATTCAACATCTTAAAGAAAAGTGTCTCAAAACAATGAACCTAAGGAAACTTTTATCCCAGACTACGTGGGGTAGTGACAGGAAGTGCCTAATGTATCTCTATAAGAGCCTGATCCGGTCACGATTAGATTATGGTGCCTTGGTATATAACTCTGCCACCCCGAGCGCGCTAAAGATGCTAGACCCTGTTCACCATCAAGGTATCCGCTTAGCCACGGGCGCTTTCAGAACAAGCCCGATTGAAAGCTTATATGCCGAATCGAATGAATGGTCTCTCCACCTACAGAGATCATACATTAGCTTTACATATTTCCTTAAAGTACGCTCCAATCCTGAACATCCATGTTTTCATACCGTTACCGATATGACCTGCGCTACACTTTTCAGCAATCGCCCCTCCATAAGACAGCCTTTCTCGCTGTGTGTGAGGGAGCTTAGCGATGAAATTCATGTCCCACTCCTCGAGCATCACTTAATGCACCTAACCAAGCTCTTACCTCCTTGGGAGTGGCAGGTGATACAATGTAACATATCCTTTATAAAAGTTACAAAGCACGCTCCTGAGGCCGAAATCAGAATGCATTTCCTAGAACTGCAGTACAAGCACCCTGCGCAGAGTTCTACACAGACGCTTCGAAGTCAAATGCCGGGGTATCCTATGCAGCCGTCGGCCCATCCTTCTCGGAATCCGATGTACTGCATCCGGAAACAAGCATCTTTACGGCCGAGGCCTACGCATTACTCTCTGCTGTGAAGCATATAAGAAGATCAAAACTTCCAAAAGCAGCGACCTATACAGACTCTCTAAGCGCCGTGAAGGCCCTAATGTCACTCTACAAACATAAAAATCCCGTATTCAATGAACTGTATTCGGTATTGTGTAAAGCGTACTCATCTAACCAGAACATCACAATATGCTGGGTCCCTGGCCATAGGGGAATCGAAGATAACGTTCTCGCGGACGAGATGGCCACGTCACTCACATCGCAAGCTGTTAACCTTACCGCTGATGTGCCTGTCACAGGTCTGAGGCCTTTCTTACGAAATAAACAGCGTCATCACTGGCAGTGCAGGTGGGACGCGCAAAGAAATAACAAACTTCACGTTATAAAGCCCCAGATAGTTTTTTGGCCCTCCCCAACAAAATCACGACGAACAGATGTCCTATTTTGTCGCCTCAGAATAGGACACACGTTTGGCACCCATAGTTATCTGCTTACTGAAAGTGAACCTTCAACTCGTGGTAGATGCGGTGAGAGGCTTACCGTCCTCCACGTGCTCCTCGAGTGCCGGGAAGCCGAAACAGAGAGAAAGAAACATATTCCGCTTGCTTACCATTATAACATCTCTCTACTCTCGGCTATGTTTCTCGGTAAGGAACCGCTTTTTGACACCAAGAGAGTCCTCAACTTTTTAAATGATGTTGTGCTACGTGTAATAAGACCATTAAGCTCGTAGCGCATCCTCTTTCCAGAGGATGCCGCTGTGATAGTTGTTTTATATAGCACATGCCTCCAGGCCCTTGTGTCGCAAGGGCTCTTACGAGGCCATGGTGCCCTAGTTAATTTTAGAAACTCATGCAATTTTTAATATCGTATCATTACTTTGAAATGCACCTCAATGCTCATAGTACGCGTCATTTGTCATCGCCATAATTTTATTACACGCACATTTTGCGCACTTTACAGCGACTATATTTTAGGCCCCTTTACAGCCACGTCACATCAACTCCATAGAACCCATCACTCCACTGCGAAATCATTAACACTTGCATGGCGCTCTTTGGCCATACCTGGCCCTTGCGCCAAGAAAAACCACACACTCATTCAGTTATTGGGGTCTTACATATCACTGTCATATAGCTCTCTTGCAGCACATCCAAAATAACGCTGTCCATATCATCGCTTCAGCTCCTTATAACGCTCATGTTACCCCCATCTTCACTGAGTTAAATATCCTCACAATAAATAAAATTATTTGGTGAAACCACAGCATCGTTATTTACCGCCTTCTTAAAAACCCACAATTGCATTATGTCATCGACAGGAATAGTCTTGCTAATCCTAACACTACCAGGTTCTCTTTACAAAATAACCTTTTACTTCCAAAATCACGCAGCAACTATGGCAAAATAACTGTTGGTTTCGCTAGTGTGAAAATGTGCAATAATTTACCTACTCACGTGAAATCCTCACCTACATTATCATCATACCAACGTTCACTGAGAGCTTATATTAATACCCTGTAAACTGCATCTATTCTTTGAAGTATGTTTATGTTGCTTATTATGTTTTTTTCTTTTATGGTTTGATGTGTTGCCATATGTTTTATTACTTTAACACTGTAGAAATTGTGTAATCCATTCTTTGTTTACAACCGCAACTGGCGCCTTTTTATTTATAAATTCTTATGTAACTAAGAACAAGAGGGCCCGCCACAGTTTATATCTGTGGGACCTCTTTCTGTATAACTTCAACTGGATATATGTACCACTAATGAATGAAGCAAGAAACTTGAAACTTGAAACCTAATGTAACCCATCTTGCTGAAATAACTGCTGAAATAATTGGTACACTCAATATAAAAGGCCAAACAGACGCTATTTTTTATTTTTCAAAGGCCATTGATGTTGTTCCTCATGAAGATTTATTAACAAAACTAAAGGCAATTGGCATTGAACAGAAAGTAGTGGCATGGAATGAATCCTACTTAAGAGATCGAAAGCAGCGTGCTGCTATAAATTGGATGGTCTTCAAAGATTTCGATGTGTACTCGGGTGTTCCGCAGGGCTCCAAACTCGGGCCTCTCCTTTTCTTAGTATATTTTAATGGTATTCATCTTTGCGTCGAACCAGCAATCCAGATTAAACTACTTGCAGACGACTGTATTGTATACAGAGCCATAAATAACCGAGATGACCAAATTGAACAATTCTTTACTCTCCATTGATGCATGGTGCGCAAGGTGGGGCTTAAGAATAAACACTTCAAAAGCAGCATTCATTACGTTTAGCAACAAAAAGGAGCCCCTTGACTTTACTTACCCTTTAGGTAACGTTACCATCACAAGAACTGACAAGGTAAATATTTAGGCATCACACTTACCAGTAATTTCAATTGGGAACCATATGTTAAAAATGTCAATAGGGGTGCACTACAGAAATTGTCGTTTTTGAAAAGGAAACTGTGTAATACCCCTCCTGCAGTAAAACTAAATGCATACAAAGCGCTAATACGACGAAAATTGGTGTATGCAACAAATATTTGGAGCCCTTGCCAACAATACTTGATTAACACAATCGAAAGAGTACAGAATTTAGCTTTGCGTTTTATTTATTCCGTTTACTCCCGTCACTCTAGTGTCAGCAACTTACGTAATAGGGCCAACCTGCAAAAACTTGAGCAGCGCAGGATGATATATAGATTAGCATTTATTTACCAACTTTATCACGAGAACTTTAAGCTATCACGGGAACGACATCTTCAGGAACCTTTCAAACGATCAGAGAAAACGCACCACAGTAAAACTATTAGGGCAGCCAGTCAGCCACATCAATGTTCACAAGTTCTCTTTATTTCCTCGCACAATTTATTATTGGAATATGTTATCTGAGGAGGCAGTGAACTACGCCTCGTTGGAATCATTTGTTCAATGTATTAGTAATATCAACTTTTGTTGAAATTCGAGTCAAAGTGGTGTACACTCTGAGTTGATAATATTGCCTAGTTCGAGTATTCATTTATTTCATCTACATCCAGTGTATTGCCATGGTTTTTTTTTCACTTTTGCAAGTATTATCTCGTTGCAATTATATCAAGTAATTAGTTTAAATTTATTCTCTTGTTTGTATTCTAAGTATCCACTCCTGCATGGGCCCGAGAAGGGCCTGCAGTATCTTTAAATAAAATAAATAAAATAAAATAAATGCCTGGTAGCATATTCGTGCTCATTTTTTTTCTAATTGTGCCAGTTTACCTAGGTTAGGTATGTTATATCTCACTTCACATTTAAATTTAGTACTCAAATGGTAGGGGTATAATTTATGAGCCGTGATAATATGCGCTCTATGGAAAAAACCTGCAGTTGCATTAAAATCAGCATTGTACACATGGCGTAGGTATCGTTTCTGCATAACGTAAACTTTTTGTAGGTTCGAAAATGTAGTTGTACCCCAGACAAGTTGGCAGTAGTTAACATGTGAATAGAAAAGAGAATTATAAGTAAGTATTTGAAGCTTTGCAGAAAGAATGTATTTCAGTAACACTTCATTTGGGCCTAGTTGGTACATAATTCTGAACTAAACGTAACAGCGCGAACACCTAAGACGAGCCACAAAAAGATGTGCTCGTGGATGTGATGTAGATGTGGTCCGTTTGGTGTGTGTCATGTCTTTCTTTTTGTGGGTCGTCTTAGGTGTTTGCGCTGTTACGTTTAGTTCAGAATGTATTTGAGACGACCGATTATTCCAGATATTCGAACAAGATTTGTTACTATTAAGCTCACATGGGATTCGCAGGACATGTGAACAGTAAATGTCACACCGAGGCCAACAATATCTACAGGATGAGAGTTTAAAATAATATTGGCATGAGGACGTACTGGTTTGTTTTTGGCCGGAGAGCCCACTGCTTTTGTTTTATTTTCATTATTCTTCGTAGAGTTATATAAGGACCAATATTGTAGTTGAACTACAGTATCATTACCGTTGGAGATAAGGTGATCGATGTTACCACCAGAAAAAAATATGGTGGTGTGATCTGCATATATAATAAATTTTGCTTTCTGATTAATATTAACCATATCATTTATATATAGGTTAAATAGCAAGGGCCCCAATATGCTGCGCTGTGGGACAACACAATGCAGTGGAAGAACTTGTGATCATGAGTTATTGATTTCGACAACTTGTCGCCGATGGGATAAATATGACCGCAATAAGTATAACCCACACCCACGTAATCTGACATATACGACTTATCCAGCAAAACTTGATGATTCACTAAGTGAAAAGCATTGGAGAAGTCGACAAATAAGCCAATCACTATTTTCTTGCTTTCAAATTGTACTAAAATATATTCCTTTTGGTGAAGTAAGGCTAATTCTGTTGACATGTTCTTGTGGGACCCAAATTGGTGAGTTGTTAATACATTAGAGCTTTCAACGAAGTGCAAGACCCTACAGTGAATTATTTTCTCTAGAGCCCTTCAAAAAATTGGCTAGACAGATACCGGTCCGTAATTACAGAAGTCATTTTGATTTCCCTTTTTAAGGAGCACTACTACTTTGGCAATTTGCATTTTTATTAGAGAGATAGAGAGATAGTTTAATTGAAAGAAGGCAGAGAGGTCGGCCTGAGCTAAGGCGCTCTAGCCTCTGCACTCTGCACAGGAGGAGGGGGAACGGGGAATGATGCTGACATAGCAAGAGGGATGCGCAAAGGTGAAAGCAAGTTCAACACTCTTATGATAAACATTCACAAATGTCATCTTGGAAGCCACTATTAGGTTTCGTATCAAGTCTGTAGTCATCAATTCAAGTGAACTTAAAAATAAAGGGGCTAGGACGAAGCTGGTGTGTAGGCCTCCTCTTCATGAACAGAACAAGTGCCAAACAAAAGCTTTATAGCATATAAAGAGCTGCGACAAGTGGCTCAAGCACGGCGAGCACTTGTAGGGCACTTTTAGCGGCCGGATTCTCGAGACCACCGAGAATCACGCGCATTGACTCTACCAGGTGCATCAGCATATTTTGTACATTCTCATTGTGTTCATCTCCTTGCTTGCCCGTGCTGTCACCGGTTTTATTGGCCCTATAATTCTTGGCTTCATGGCGCACAGGACTACTAGGGCTCGCTGGCATGGCCATGGGCCTAGAGGGCAGGAAAGGCCATTCCTTGTCTGTATCAGCCGGTGGAGGTGAATGTTTGCCGCGTGCTCTCATCGACCTTGAATTATCAGTAGAAGCCGTTACCGTCCTCGATGCACGCACAGACAGAGATGGTCGGGGCACTTGTGCCACGCTAGGTAGTTCTCCTGAAATGGTTTTGTGATGCTTCTGTCGCGAGCGTTGGTCACTTTGGCG
Organism: Dermacentor albipictus; assembly: GCF_038994185.2. NCBI lineage: Eukaryota > Metazoa > Arthropoda > Arachnida > Ixodida > Ixodidae > Dermacentor > Dermacentor albipictus. The sequence continues at coordinate 1,618,296 of NW_027225585.1, read as the reverse complement.
AATAGATTGAGCAGCCTCTGTAAGTGAACATTGGTCTCTTGCCGTTTTTCGAAGAATACGAGCCTCTCGTTTCATCTTCGAGCATTCTTTCGAAGTCGCTTCGTGAGAGCCAGAGCAGTTGACACATATAAATGAGGACGCTTCACAGTCGGTGGTACCATGCTCTCCACCGCAACGCGAGCAGGCGGCTTTGCTTCTACAAACAGCGCTCACGTGTCCTATCTTGTGACATTTCCGGCACTGAATAGGCCTCGGAACGAATGGTCGTACTCGGTGTATCACGTAGCCCACTTTGACAGACGCTGGTAATGTCGATGAAGCAAGTAATAACTTGATACATCGGGTATACCCCAAGCGGTGAATCTCAAGAATGCGCACCGATGACCTCAAAAGACACTTGAGGTCCGCATGCTTTATTTCAAGCTCCACGTCGGAAATCACTCCACTTGTTGTCTCCATGCCGTAAGTAATAAAGGAGCGGATGGGGATTGCGCTTAACTATGCAATATTCTTTAACTTCTCAAGTATTGTGGAATTTTTCACCTCTATTGTCAGGATATTCTTCCGAGTGTTGATCCTGATCTCGGTGATTTGCCCAGGGGCCACACTTTCAAAATATTCGGTTAGAAACTGCCTGCTGAGGGAGTTCATGCTATGTGACGTCGAGAGTGGCACGTAAGAAACCATGAAGGATTCCTGCTCACTCTGATTCGATGAAGTCGCCTCAGTCGACGTACGGTGCATCTTCTTCATACGGCAGCCCATGACTACGGTGTACTCGCTGTCAGAGTCCATGGCTTCTGGCGTTGAGAATTCCCAGGAATCGAGCTGGTACGAGCTTCCAAAGGCACGCCGTACAAAAATGAGCGATGAAGTAGACGACTGACCTTGTTCAGGTGGTCGTGAAAACATCTTTTTGCTCATCCTTGATGAAATGATTGTCACGAAAATGGAAAGAACGTAAAAAAAATGCACAACAGCGAGGAGCCTAGAGCACCAGTGAGCCCTGGACACTTTTTTCTTTACCTTGATGTAGTCAGACAGATATTAAATATACTCCCAAGAACTAGGGTATTTACGTCTACGACGTATTTCACAGGTTTTATTTGAATTTCGTCTATATCTGTACTGCTACTGTTGTTTAAATTTGTGATTCTTGAAATCACTTCGCGTAGTATGACTGGCTGCAAAAATAAAGATTTATCATTCTTCATGTTCACATATTGACGTGCTTCTGGGGAACTACCCAATGCACTCATGTTTGTAAAGAAAGCATTGAAAGCATCAGCCAGATCCACCCAATGCAAATCATTGCCCTTAATGGTAAGTTTCGATATCCGGCTGCGACCCCTATCACGACGTAGTAGTCAATTCAATTTGTCCCAAAGTTAGGTTGAGGCAAATAATTTGAGACTGGAATCACAGCATCGACTGGCAGTGAGCCAGTGGCGTCAGCGTCATTGCCGAGGGAGGGGCCATGTAGGACTGCTGCAAGATGAGCGGCAACGGAGGCAGCTGTGGAAGAACACGACGACGAAGGTGCGAGTGATAAACTGAGGCCATAGAGAAAGGAATACAGTAAGAGCGGACACTCCCATAGAGCCCAGCGGCCGAATTGACTGCAGCGCACCAAGCCGTCGATGTTAAAACCTGAAGCACACATCCAGTTTCGGTTTTGTGCGCGCGTTTTGAATTCTAGCTTGTGCGCGTCACGCCGGCTCCATCCTTTTTTTTGCTTTTGCAGCGAATAATTATTTACATATTTTTTATTTATTAAATATTTATGTGCAAATTATTTTATAAAGTAAAATTAATTGCGAACGATCTTCACAAGCCTCCATTGAATATGTGCCACGTGCAATTTCATAAAGACGCAAGACACCTTGTGAAATGTGGAAAAATTAACGTTTATTTTATTCTTTGTAAATGCTCGTCGCGGGCTTTTTGTGCATTCATCCAGCGTTGTGGCACCAGGTAAGCAGCAGTAGTTTCCGCAGGAAGCTCCACCAGACGACGTGAGCTGAAAAAAATTACAAGCGTTATTTTGGTATTAACATCTAAGAATAATGCCTGTAGAGGCGAAGCGTGCGAAAGTGGCGAGTGGGCGGCATTACAAACAAAAGCAGTTCGTATTTACACACACGGCGTAGAAAATACCCGACTCATCCCAAGCAACACCGTACGTACCACAAACACATTCTAATTCCAAACATTCCCCTCTTCCCAATACTTATTTCCTGCACTTTAATGGCACGAATGCGCGGGCAACGGCGCGTTTCGCGAACTTGGCTACAACCGACGCGTTAGTACGCTACGAATACACAGAGGTGGCCACAACACAGGCTCTCAACCAGAGCATGCAGGACGCTCGCAGAATTCCTTCTACTCGCACTCAAGACAAAATGCGGGGGGGCCGTTCATAAGACAGAATTTTCGAGTTACTACACTGTAAACGGGAATAACTCCGAGGTGGGAGTATAACGCTTGTCCTCTAGCGACCCCCCGGTTCGGAGTTTATTTTGCTCCGTATGATCGGAGTAGAATTTTTACTCCGTGCGAGCGGAATTTTTACGTGGAATTATGGGAATTATTTTTTCTATCTTTTCTTTCTTTTTTGCTTTGCAATGGACGGAGTTTTCTCGAGGTGCAACGGGAGTATAAAAAGAGGCATCACGTGACTTTGCGCGAACATCTTTACATACAGAGGCTGCTGGTCAAATTTCGAAATATGCACACGACACCGCGTCAAATTCGACGAAGCAAGTCAATGAAAGCACATATATCATGACATACATAAACATTTCAGACACGCCCAATGCAGAAATTTGAAAGACATCCCACGTACACGCGATACTCAAGAAGCAACGGTGCCAGTATATATAGCCACGAAACTGTGTGCCTCGTAACCGCCTAGGGAGCAGCTGTGCTGTTTTCAGAATTACGACTCACATGCTCGTTCATACGAGATGTGCCTCTGTGATATTAACAGAATACCTTAATCAACACAAAACTGTTAATTCAGAATAGGGAGAGAAAAAAGTTAATGGCGTAAATTTTCACAATTAGCATGTCATTCTATAAGTGCTGGAGCGACTTCACACACTGCCGGCGTTCGCGGCCAAAAAGTAGTGCGTTAGTTACAGTAAGCAAGAAAAATGTAAGTGCGTCTGCTTCATAGCAAAATTTAATTTTTGCGATATTGTGGTAGCGTAGCAACAAATTATTACGTGTGAGCATGACCCGCAGCAGCCGACGTAACACCGAAAAAAGCGCAGTCATACATTTTATACACCGCACTACTTGCTCCGCGTCCGAGCAATATCTCTCGGTTGTGAAAAGGAGCTACATCGCGAGTGAATCCTTCAACTCGGAGCCAGCAGGCATGCGTCTAAATCAGTGTCTAGGATAGAGCGTAATGTTAATGCAATATCGGAAGCAACGACGTGACCAAAACCTATATGCGCGATAACAATTCGATGCACATCGCTCAATAAGAAGCTTTATTTACAGTACGCAAACTTATGTCCTACCGTTTTTCTTCGGGTGAGAATATCCGTTCGCAGATACATAAAAACAGTTGCTTGCACTCCGATCTTTCTCACTGGCAACACAGCGCGGCAACGAACTTGGGGTACGCCATTCATGTGCGACTAGCACGGACGTCGTCGCTCGAACAGTGGCTGCTGTTACCATTGCTACGCGGTCCTTTCAAACATTGCACCGGACGTTGTCAGCATGTACTCAAAAGGACATAAAAGTCGTATTTCACGTAGTGAACAACACAAGCCAGGGTCACGCAGCACGAAAACACAGTCAGAACCTGAGCCGACATCGCGAGCCAGTGAGCAGCTTCGAGGTATACCTAAGCCTTTTTCTGCACTTGAAAACGTTGCTCTTGCATTCATCGTTGTCAGCAAAGTGATCCACGCTAACGTACTTGAAGCTGAGAAACAGCGAGCTGCAGGCATGCCTATAACACTTCCTGGAAGCAAATACGGGAAACAAATTGACGAAACGCTGTCACGGAACGACACTTCACAAATGTAAACAAACCGTCAGCCATGAGCACTGCCGACTCCGCCGAGTGCGCCCGGTCGCTGGCGAGGCGGCGCACAGCCTCATGGGAAGCGCCACGTGACCAAACTCTTTCGGCGGAGGGGAGTTTTTAAAACTCCCTGTCGGAGTTTCACGGGAGAACAAGATTTTTAAGCGGAGTAAAATCGCGTCATGTCGCCCTAATACTCCCGCAGCTAGCCAGCGGAGTGAAACGAGGGAATGGCGCTGTTTTGCTCCCATACATCGGAGTAAATATTTGAGGAGGGGAGGTTTTAGGGCACATCACCTGTTAAAAACTCCCAGGTGGGTTTATTTTCGTTTACAGTGTAGGTCCTGGCGTTTGAGCTCCTTGGCTTATCACTTCTGCGTTCTGCAGGCGCAAGCCATGCGCTCCCGTGTTATCACTCTTTACGATTGCTCGTCGCGTTTTCGACAAGCGTGGGTACCGAAAGAAGGCTTAAATTGTTGCGGGGACATAAAAATTGCGACAAATTTGTCGGAGTAAGATTCAGTACGCGCCAAACTAACTGTCACCACGACCGAGCTGCTTTTCGCTGCGTCACAACAGGCGCGGCGAGCGGGCCTCATAACATATAAGTATCGAAAATAATTTTCAACAATGTTGAGCGTCAGAGAAAGAAAAGCGCCATGAACTTGTCAGTGCATTAAAGCGCGAAACCGCGCACCACGGCCGAGCTGATTTTCGCTAACCGAGTCACAGCGCCAGGCGCACCCACTGTGCTCGAAAGGTGGCCCAAAAAGTAATGAAATTAGTTTCAATAATGTTGGCAGTCAGAGAAAGCGCCAAAACTTGTCGCAGTAAAATTCAGTACACGCGAAACTGTGTCACAGCACCCTGTGCGACTAGCGTGCCCAAAAACTACCGAAATTAGTTAAAAAAATATTGGGGCTTACAGGAAGCGTCGCAAACATCTCCCAGTGCGATTCTTTAATTCAAATTAACTGCTCCACGACGGCCACGCTGTTTTTCGTTAACTGCATCACAAGTCTAGCCTAGTTGCCGGGCAGTAAGCCTAATTGCGTGAAGTGCGTCGCAGACTGTCGAACAAAGTTTCTCACCTTGCCGTAGTCCAATAGTGCAGTGCTGCCTTGTCGAAGTTCCGAATGAACGCAATCATTCGCCGGGAGGCCACCAAACCAGGCTAAATCCCAAAAGAGAAAAACAGTCAGACGGGTGACCAAACAGGCCAATGCTCAGATGCGCGGCCGGCCGCTCTCGCTTCGGCGGTGAGTCTGACGAATGACGTAAACATTTGGCTCGTCATTCGCCAGTTCGCCTGTCGCTAGGCAACGAAAAAAAGCCGCAAAGTTTAACTTGATTTATACGCAGATATTTTTAATTTTTGGGGGAAATAATAAAACAAATAAAACAATTTCTGCTAATCTCATTTCACATTCTTCTTTTTCTCGATGCTCGCGGCCCCAATTCGTCGATGTTAAAAGTATAGCGTGACGTGTTTCCTGTTTCCAATTTTCGCCGAGTGTCCGCTCTTGTTCAATCCCTTTCCCTATGCTGAGGCAAAGAATTCGAGACTGAAACAACCACACCGACCGGTAGAGGGTCAGTGGCGTCAGCGGCTTCGCTGAGAGAGGGATAGTATGGGAATGCTGCCACGGTGAGGGGCAACGGAGCGAGGTTTGGAAAAACACGATCACTAAGGCGCGAGTGATATTGACAAGTGTACTTATCTTTATCGGGCGACCACGTTTCGCCGCTTAACAACTGCAATCGCACAGCGAGGGACGCGCCTGCATGTATCCGACGTTTCTGGAAAGTTATCAAAGCTACCCGGCTGTCTGTTGTCGCCGAACCTTGTATTATCTGATTTTATCGCGTAACGCGAATGGTGTAGAACTTTGTGGAAGGCACGCGGGTCCGAACGATTAGTCTGGAACATTCGACGACTGCTTTAGAAAAGCCGACGCGCTTGCCCCGCTGATAAGATTTACGACGATCGCCGACTGTGTTCGCCGCTCTCGTTGTGCTTCAAGTGTAGCCTGTTTTGTGGGCACAGGTTCGCCCAATAAAATCTAGTTTTTTACCTTTCACAGTATTGCTATTGTGTTCTTTGACGTCCCGACCACGTGACATCTGGTGGAGGTGCTTTGCGTTCACGTACCGGACGCTTCCACAGAGCCGGGACCCAAGCCCTGTCTCGGAAGACACCAACGCCGCCAAGAACCAGCGAGGTAGCCGCAGGCGGCAAGGACTGACCCCGGAAGATGGCAACCAAGTCCACCCCAATGGCAGCCCCAGCGTCACCCGTCGTGCTGCAGCATCCCAGGGAGCCTCCGACGTTCCGCGGTTCAACTTTCGAGGACCTGGAAAGCTGGCTTGAGACGTACGAGAGAGTCGCAACCTTTACCAAGTGGAACAATGGCGACAAACTGCGATATGTCTTCACCGCTTTGGAAGACACGGCCAGGACGTGGTTCGAGAACCGAGAAGCCACCTTAACGACCTGGGAACTTTTCCGAAGCGGCTTCCTGCAGACATTCGCAAGCGTCGTACGCCGAGAACGAGCCCAAGCGCTATTAGAAACCCGGGTGCAGGTACCTAATGAGACGACCGCAATCTACACGGAAGAAATGAGCCGTCTCTTCCGCCACCCCGACCCTGAAGTGCCCGAGGAGAAGAAAGTCCGCCTGCTGATGCGTGGTGTGAAGGAGGAACTTTTTGCAGGAATGGTACGAAGCCCACCGAAGACCGTCGACGAGTTTCTTCGCGAGGCCACCAGCATCGAGAAGACACTCGAGATGCGAAACCGGCAATTAGACCGCCGCACGAACTCGACAAACTACGCCGGAGTTCAATCACTGGCCACCGACGAACTGCGCGAGACTATCTGAGCGGTCGTGCGGGAGGAGCTACAAAAGCTGTTCCCACCATCAGAGCCTCTAGTGGCTTCGATTGCCGACGCCATGCGTGAGGAGCTCCAACAACAACTTGGAGTAGCCCCTGAATCCCCTCAGCCTGAGCCGCAAGCGATGACCTACGCCGCCGTCGCACGCCGTCAAGGTCCCCCTCCGCGACCGCGCCAGGGCCCTGTCACGCCGTAGTTCCGCCGTCCGCCGCCGCCACCGCCAGCACGACCACCCGTCGCCCAACGCACCTACGCGAGGAAGACGGACATTTGGTGCGCTCCTGACCACCGCCCGCTCTGCTACCATTGCGGAGAAGCGGGTCACGTTTACCGACGATGCCCATACCGGGAGATGGGACTGCGAGGTTTCGCCGTGAACGCTCCACGCCCGGAGCAAGGTGAACGCCCCCGCGATATCGCCGATTACCTCGCCGCTACTCAGTGGAGCTCTCGACGACCGTCACGTTCGCCATCACCAGGCCGCTACCTGTCGCCGCAGCGCCGACCATACACTGGCCCAGCCCGGGGCCGGTCAGCGAGCCCATATCCGGAAAACTAAAAGCAGCAACCGATGGAGGTGCGGTTGCTGTTCGTCGAACTGACGAAGATCCTCCGCCGCCGACGAAGACACCGAAGAAACTACCTCGACGACATAACGACACGCCGCCATGCCGACGAAATCAGAAAGCCAAGACTACACCGATGAAAGACGACTTAACGACGCGACGTTACAGCTTCAGATCGACGTGACGCAGCCATGATCCGACGCCAAGACCGAACTGCAACGCCAGACAAAGAACCACCGACCTCGACGTACTTCTCGACGGCCACGCAGTCACTGCCTTAGTCGACACAGGGGCCGATTACTCCGTAATGAGTGGACACATCGCCACCCAGTTGAAGAAGGTTAAGACTGCATGGGAGGGCCCCCAAATTCGGCCAGCTGGAGGACACCTCATTACGCCGACTGGAATCTGCACGGCAAGAATTACCGTTCATGACCGGACTTACCCTGCTACCTTCGTTGTCCTCCAACAGTGTTCACGAGACGTCATTCTCGGCATGGACTTCCTGAATCAACATGGCGCAGTCATCGACCTAGTCGTCCTCGTCAACATGGCACCTGAATCAACATGGCACAGTCATCGTCCTAGTCCAGAGGAATGAAGGACTTGAAAGAGTGATATCGTATGCTAGCCGGTCGCTCTCAAAAGCGGAAAGAAACTATTCTACGACTGAAAAGGAATGCCTCGCCATCATTTGGGCTACAGCTAAATTCCGCCCTTACCTCTATGGCAGGCCATTCAAAGTCGTCAGTGACCATCACGCATTGTGTTGGCTAGCTAACTTAAAGGAGCCTTCAGGACGGCTGGCGCGGCGGAGCCTCATACTACAAGAATATGACGTCACGGTAATATACAAGTCCGGAAGAAAACACTCCGACGCCGACTGCTTATCGCGCGCCCCCATCAATCCCCCGCCGCAAGACGACGAGGACGACGACGCCTTCCTTGGGATAATAAGCGCGGAAGACTTCAAGAAACAGCAACGAGCCGACCCGGAGCTAAAAGGCCTCGTCGAGTATTTGGAAGGGAGCACTGACGTTGTCCCTAGGGCATTTAAGCGCGCGTTGTCTTCGTTCACGCTACAAAACAACCTGCTCGTGAAGAAGAACTTCTCAGCAGTCCGCGCCAGCTACCTTCTTGTTGTACCGTCAGCGCTGCGTCCAGAAATACTCCACGCCCTACACGACGATCCAACCGCTGGGCGCCTCCGATTCTCCCGGATGCTGTCGAGAATACAGGAAAGGTAATACTGGCCGCGTCTGACCGCTGACGCCGCCCGTTACGTCAAGACATGCCGAGACTGTCAACGACGCAAGACACCACCGACAAGGCCAGCAGGATTGCTACAGCCGATTGAACCTCCTCGCCGACCATTACAGCAGATTGGGATGGATTTGTTGGGGCCGTTTCCGATATAAACATACGGGAATAAGTGGATCGTCGTGGCGACAGACCCGTTTTGCTTAAACTAAAGCTCTACCAAAAGGCAGCGCAGCCGAAGTGGCGAAATTTTTCGTGGTGAACATCCTGCTGCGACATTCTGCCCCAGAAGTCCTCATCACCGACAGAGTAACGGCTTTTACAGCAGAGCTCACCCAAGCCATTCTGCAGTACAGCCAGACAAGCCACAGGAGGACAACTGCCTACCATCCGCAGACGAATGGTCTCACGGACCGCCTGAACAAGACCCTCGCCGACATGCTAGCAATGTACGTTGACGTCCAACGCAAGACGTGGGACGCGGTCCTGCCATACGTGACCATTGCGTACAACACGACGGTGCAAGAAACAACACAGATCAGCCCGTTTAAGCTGGTTTACGGCAGGAACCCGACGACGACGCTTGACGCCATGCTGCCGCACGTAGCTGACGAAGAGAATGTTGACGTCGCTAGCTATCTCCAGCGCGCCGAAGAAGCCCGACAGCTCGCCCGCCTGCGAATCAAGAACCAGCAGAAGACCGACAGCCGACACTACAACCATAGAGAAAGAAATTCAACAAGAGGGGACACTCTTCAAAAACTGGCAACAGGAAACACGTCACGCCTAGTTTCAACAACATCCGTTAGTTGACGCGAGCATCAGAAAAAAAGAATGTGAAATAAACTTCCAGACAACGTTTTATTTTTTTTATTCCTTCCCACTTAAAGTGAAAAAGTTTTGCGTGTAAATGAACTTATACTTTGCAACTTTTTGTTGCGTTGCCTAGCAACAAGCTAGCGGCACGCCAGACGCGCGTGCATACGTCATGCGCCAGACAAGCCGCAGGAGTGAGCGAGGACGGTCGTACGTGCGAAGCTCGCGTGCTCGGCGACCCGTCTGTTTTGGATATAGCCCATTTTATTGGGCTCCCGGCCTTCTCTATGCTTCTCTTGCGTGTCGTCTGCATTTCCACACGGCACCACTGCACTACTGGACTACGGCAAGGTGAGAAATTGTGTTTGACAGTGTGCGGCGCATTTTAATCACATTTAGGCTTAGTTCGAGTGGCGCAGTTAGCGAAAAACAGCACCGCCGTCCTGGGAGATGTTTGCGACGCTTTCCATTAGCCCCAACATTACTGTAACTTATTTCGGTAGTATTTGGGCACGCTTGCCGCGCCCGGCTTATTGACGCTGTAAGCGAAAACCGGCTCGGCCGTGTGACGCATTTGCGCGTGTGCATGCGTGTACTACGTCGTAGCGCCTGAGACAGACAAGTTTTCGCGCATTCTGTGGCCCCCAACATTATTGTAACTAACGTCGTTATATTTGGGGTAGTTTAGAAGCACGGTTGCCGCGCCCGGCTTATTGACGCAGTTAGCGAAAAGCAGCTCGGCTGTGTGCCGCAGTTTCGCGTGTACTGAATCTTACTGGTAGAAGTTCGTGACGCATTCTCTGACCCGAAAAAAGTATTGTAAATTATTTGGTAACTTTTTGGGATACCTTGAGGCTTGCTCGCCGCGCCTGGGGTTGTGAAGCTGTTAGCAAAAGAAGCATGCCGGCCACAGTGAGTTAGTTTTGCGTGTACTGAATTTTAGTGGGACAAGTTTGTGACGCATTTTATAGCCCTGCAACAACATATATCCTATTTCGGTACTCACGCTCCTCGAAAACGTGACGAGCGATTGCCGAGAGTGATAACACGGCAGTGTTGCATGCGCCGGCAGGACGCGTAAAGGATAACACGGAGGAGCTCAAGAACATGACATTTACGTATTCTGAGCGACTGAAAACAGGCTTTGTACCCACGAGACTGACTTGAGTGCGATTAGAAGGCATTCTGCGAGCGTGTAACATGGTCTGGCTGAGCCTGTGTTGTAGCCACCTTTGTGTACTTGGCGTACCATCGTGTCGACTGAGGACAAGTTGTTTTGGAAACGCGCAGTCACCCGTGTATTTGTGTGCTTGAAGTGCAGGAAATAATGCCCGGGAAAGGAGGAGTGCTTGAAAATTGGATGTTCAGATTTTATGGCATTGCTTGGGTGGAGTCTTTGCTGCGAAATGTACGTAAAAGTGAATTTATCTGTAATGCCGCTCATTCACCACTTACGCACGTTTCGCCTCTACACGAAATACTCCTGTTAGGTCAATATACGAAAATAATACATGCTTGTAATTTACTTTCTTTCAGCTGATGGCATCCGGTGGAGCATCGTACGGCAACAACTGCTGCTTACCTGGTGCCACAACTTTGGATGAATGCAGAAGTCCGGAACGAGCATTTATATAGAGCAAAATAAACATTTCATCATTTCAGAAGACGTCTTTCGTTTTCTTTATGAAATTGCACCTGACAGATTCGGTGCAGTCTTGTAAAGGTCAATAGCAATCATTTCTACTTAATAATGAAACGATTCCACGCCAAGGCCACGCGAGGTTCAGCAGAAGCGAAAAAAAAAATGAATGCCGCGCCGAGCAGCGGAGCCTGCGCGGCGTGTACCAACTTTAAAACGCGCGCGCCCAAAACCGAAACCGGAAGAAGTCAACAACATCCACTTGGTGTGCTACAGTCAATTCGGCCGCTGGGCTCTATGGGAGTGTCCGCTCTTGTTGAAATTTCTTTCACTATGCTACAACCTCCGACGACGCTTCATCGTGTACCAATTTGGCGACCGTGTTTGGGTTTGGACCCCGATACGCCGACGAGGACTCAGTGAGAAACTACTCCGACGCTATTGCGGACCCTACAAGGTCATCCGACGTATTGGCGCTCTGGACTATGAGGTTGTGCCAGACGGCATTTCGCATTCACAGCGGCGCCGCGCACGTGGTGCACCTTAAACCCTTTTATGGACGCTGACGAACTTCGCTATTTTTGTTCTTTTCTTTGCTACGAGTGCTTTTGTTTATTACCTTCGTTTGTTTGCAGCATCGGGTCGATGCTTTTTAAGAGGGGGGTATTGACACGTGTACTTATCTTTATCGGGCGACCACGTTTTGCCGCTTAACAGCTGCAATCGCACAGCGAGGGACGCGCCTGCATGTATTCGATGTTTCTGGAAAGTTATCGATGATTCTACGCGGCTGTCTGTTGTCGCCGAACCTTGTGTTATCTTATTTCATCGCGTAACGCGAATGGTGTAGAACTTTGTGGAAGGCACGTGGGTCCGAACGATTAGTGCGATTTGTCTGGAACATTCGACGACTGCTCTATGAAAGCCGACGCGCTTGACCCGCTGATCAGGGGCGCGATAACGTAACTCTATTCCAAACAAAAAGTGTTCCAAACTCCGGACGTCAAAATGATGCGAGAGTTTCTGCGTATGGGGGCGGGAACCAGCGACGTTTTTCAATCTGTCGAATCAGCAGCCTCCATCGTTGCCGGAAGTATGTTTTGCTTGTTTTTTTATTTGCAAAGGGACCGTATAGCAAGTGACATAAAGATATAAACGTCTGATAAAAGAACAATTGTGTGTCGCTAAGAGTAAAAGTGTTTTGTAATCTTTTAACGCAAGAGAAGTTGAAGCACACTTGAAAGTAAACACAAATATTTTAATTTTTTGAGTCATAGCCACACACGTGCCAATTCCGCATCCAATCCATTTCGCTACGCACACTTAAGATGGCGGCTACGTGAAAACAGCTGATCGGCTCTGTGGGCCGCACGTTGTGTATTTTTGTCCGTAACGTGATTAGATTAAATCTCGCCGTACGAGGTACTTTCGCCCGAGAAGAATTCTGGAAGCTGTGAACATCATGAAGACTGTGAAAACGTAGTGCTCGGTGAGTAAACACATCATTCTTTCTTGTGCTTAGTGACTACCCGCCGTGGTTGCTCAGTGGCTATGGTGTTAGGCTGCAGAGCACGAGGTCGCGGGATCGCATCCCGGCCACGGCGGCCGCATTTCGATGGGGGCAAAATGCGCAAATACCCGTGTACTTAGATTTAGGTGCACGTTAAAGAACCCCAGGTGGTCAAAATTTCTGGAGTCCCCCACTACGGCGTGCCTCATAATCAGAAAGTGGTTTTGGTACGTAAAACTCCATATATTATATTATTGTGCTTAGTGACTGAGCAGTAGCATCTGAACATCTGGGTGATCGCATGGTGTTCACTTTTGCTTTTATTCGCATAGGATACGGAAGAATCGATGAAGGTTGGAAGGCATCTCAACAGATAGCTGGTAAGTAAACGTTTTCTATAAACGATCGCAACTGTCTCCGAATGTAGGTCATGATTTAAATCGAGGGTGGTCTGTAACAGAGGCTCATTTTTGTTTCTTTGCCACACACTGCTGCGCAGTGGTCCATTCCCCCGTGCGGGCGCTACAGATACTTCTGCTGGATATTTGCACGAGAAAAGTTTTTTGTTGTTGTTATTCACTTGTGTTAAATTTAACGTGGCATTTATGGCGTGATAAAATGACACATTAAATGAATGTAACCGTTATGTTTTAACGACGTAGTGATATCTGAAAGGGTACGATTTGTTGGTATTAATTCGCTGCGGTCCGGCGAAAATTGAGCGCGAAAAAGAAATGGCGGAGGCAAGCAAAAGCGCGCGCGTTTCGGCCGCGCAGGCCGCTATGTTAGTGCAGTTTATGGAGCAGCATCCGTACTTGGCGAGAGGCTCCACAAGCCTCACGCCAAGTATGAGTGCTACTCAAAAAAGAAAATTGTGGGAGGAAATTGCCGCCGCCCTAAACGCCGTCGGGCCGGCAGCAAAGGCAGCCCGGCGCTGGCGCCTCTATTGGGCGCGGCTTACGTACGATTGCAAAAAGGTCGCGGCGCAAGTTGGCGCCGAGAAGAGGTGAGCCCGCGACTAGCAACGTCTTCGCAGCGTATAAGCTGACGGTGTTCATGCATTTGCAGGAAGACGGGAGGCGGAAAGTTGGGCGGCCTGGAGGGTCGAGTGCTCGCCGTACTCGCCCGTACCGGCCCAGCTTCCGCCCCTGCGGATTTTTTTCCTGGCGATGCTGAGGTGAGTGGCAATGTTCGTTGCTATGTGTACCGATGTCGGGCAGGTACACCGTGGTGAATATTTTGCCGTTGTGTGCTTGTGTGTGTTTTCTTACAATTCAACACACATGCCAGCACATGATATCCGTACTTTGCAAGAACGGAAATGCTGTCCCACTGCTGTTAGAAACACCTTGTGGTGGATTTCATGACTCGTTAATCCGAAGAGCATTAGCAACGAGTTGTCAAAGCTCCAAGGCACTAGTATGTCGCATGATGGATTAAGAATTGCGTGATAAGTGAAATAGACATTGCAACCAGTTGATGGAACTTAATCACATTATGTCCTGTACTTTATTGTTCCAGGAGGACGCAACCAGTGAGTCGGATGGAGGAGTCGGATGTTGGAGTGCCCCCTGCCCCACCAGCAGCTGCGCGCGTCTCAGTAGGCACGGAGCCGGGGACTAGTGGCACTGCACGTAAGGCACTTCAGCAGCTATTGCAATACGAACACATCACTCCAAGCATTATCTATTAAGACCTTTGAAACAGAAATTGTGTATTTATATTATTTACATGGCAAAGAAAAAGTGCCTGCCTAAAGGACGCTGCAAAATGGAACAATAATCTGACTGTTAACACCATTTGTAATGCAGTTTGTGCAGCGTACAAGCTGAAAGTACTATCAGTGTAGTATTTTATGATGGTGTAGTGCCTTTTCGTTTATGCAAATTGACTGTTCATTTTGTGAACGGTGTGTTGCTGGAATTATTTTTCTGGGCTTCCACCTGATAATGAACCAGTAAAATGTCTACACAGGATGGAGCGAAATTAGTTTTTTTAACCGCTGTTTACTGATTTTATTTTTACGGACCATCAGCTCGGCAGCAGCCCCGCAGGCCACCCCGACTACAGGTCCTTGAGGACGCAGCGTCTAGGACGGCCGCTGACTATGCCCGGCAGAGCCGGCAAGCTGAGGCGGCAAACGCGGAGGCCGCAAGCTTCCACCAGCTGTTGCTGCAGCAACATAGGCAGGTGCGTACAACTTGGCCGGGTCATTTTTTGAAGAGGTGATTAGTGCACATGGTAATAATGTACATTACAACCATGTTACACATGAGAGGCATGTGTAGTCATTTGGCTCATTGGCTCATGCACGTTTATACATCTCCTTTGAGGTGTTCTTTAACACATAGCAACTTACAAAACATTTCCATGGTTGCATGTATCGCCACAGCATGATCATAATTTGTTTAACAATTCAACTAGTAACCAATACTGCCTTCTGACAGGCAGAGGCAGCTTGGTAGGATTTGCTACGTTTCACACGTTTTTAACATAACAGACCATGTACGTTTGCACGTCCATTTGTCATGTCATATGTAAATGATCTCGCTGCCCTCAAGAGTAACCTTGCTGAAACTGCAACACTTGCAAACAGTGCAAATCGAGCATTTACATTGCATAACCTGTAGCTAAACAAGTGAATTTGTTTCGCAGCTGGTGGAAGAACAGAGGGCGACGCGGCAGGTCCTGGAGCAGCTGGTAGCCGAGATGCGTGGTTCGCGAGAGGCGACTACTCTCATTGCGACCACGCTGCGCCAGCTGCTGGCTGCCCTCGCCCACCTGCGCGAGCCGCCTCAGCCATAAGGGGCAGCTTTTTTTTTTTTGCCATATCATCCTTTAGTGCTTTGTAGGTACAAGTGTTGCCTATCTTTCCGTTCAAATCACCGCTGCAGCATTTGGTGGTGGTGCCCATACATTCTCACAAGCAGTTGTGCTGCCAAGTTGTAGGCAGTCTTGTGAACTGATGCGCAGGTCATGCGTGACCATGGCAGCGAAGACTGACAGTGCTGCGATGTAACTTGAAACACGAATGCATGGTTTTTTTTTATGTAGCACTAAAGGATGATATGGCTGTTTTCCGTAATTTCTGTCCCTAATCATTTTTTTTGCAAGGTAATTTCTGTTATGTTTATTTTCATATGTAGTGCAAGTTTGCCCAAGTGAGGCATTATATAACTTATATGTAGAACTTTCGCGTTTCTGTTGCTTACCGTATTTTTTCCCCAAGTTCATTCCTTTTCGTGTGTATTATTATTTGACCAAGCGAGACGGTGTAACTTATATTTACAATTTTTGCCATATTTTCGCATTTCTGTTCCTAACCGTATTTTTCCCCCAAGTTCATTTCCTTTCGTGTGTACTTTTAATTGTCCAAGTGAGACGGTATAACTTATATGTACATTTTTTGCCATATTTTCGTTAGGTGTTGTTCACTTTTGTTTTGCTGTTGCTGATATGTTTCAATGTGCGCCGTTCTTCCACGGAAGATACACTGTGCAATCACTTTTACGCCAACTATGGCATTGTCTCGCACACATACAGGTGCACTTAATAATTACAATACTGTGATAACTGGAAATCAATTTTCATGCCATATGTATGTCATGTTTGCAATGTATAACCATTCGTGCCTACGCAAAGTAGCCGAATTGATATTTTTGTTAACACCAAGTGTACACACCCGAGCAGCAGGAATCGAAAGAGCGCTTTATTGCGAGAAGCATGTGTGTTTATACACAGGCAGGCCAGGCTTGCACATGCGTATCAAGATATTCTTGATGCCGTATCCACTGGTCCTTCCTTCCTTCCTTTGAGAAAAAAAAAATTACCGACGATTACGTTACTTCCTAATGCGAAATTTGAGCGCAGCAAATAAGCTGTTTCACCTTTTCGATAGATTGAGGCAAAGAAATCGAGAAACACATGTATGCGCTATCACAGAATTTTTTTTTTATTTTTCACACGTATTCCTTTAACAAAGACTCCATTAACAGTTCTTGACAGTCATGAAGGAAGCTTTGTGGTCGGAGAAATAGACTGATATATGTTCGACTTGGTACACCAATGCTTGATTCTCAAAGACGAGATCTATACAAGTGCCTCGCGAGGTTGTCACAGCCGTGGGACGCGTTACGAGCGAGAGGAACGGGATGTTCTCCCGCATAAGTGTTAGGAAATTGCTGTTTGTCTTTATGTCAACATTAAAGTCCCCCACTACTAACATCGGTGTGGATCGATGGACGGTTAATGCGAGTTGCAGGAAGTGCACGACGTCTTTCGTGAGTGCGGTAGCGGACTCACGAAAGCGGTATCAGTCGGTCGCTGCTAGCGCTGGGGGGATGAAAGGGGGGCGGAGCTGGTTATGAGGCCGACGACAACGCGAAACCCAGGAACGGACGCCAAAGAGCCATTTGTGTAGCCAGCCCTCCTCCACAGTCTCTCCTCCTCCCTTCCATCATCCTCCCTCGCCCGGAGAGCCGACAGCGCGCATGCGCGGCGGCGGAGGCGAGCTGGTTACGAGGCCGACGCCGTCGACGACGACGCCTACGACGACGCGAAACCCAGGAACGGACGCCAAAGAGCTGCGCTCTAAAAGAAAAACAAGATTGTACGAAAGATTGCACAATTAGCTAATAGGTCAATTTGCACAGCTTCCACTGAACTGTCTATGTGTGGCGTTGTGGGAGAGGATACCGTTGGGGCTCTCTACGCTGTCGTGTGCTTCTACGGAGCGCCTCTTGAGGTGCTTGCTGCTCGGTGTTGCTCGGCTGAGGGGAGGACTGAGGGGTCCTTGTTGTACACTCGTTCTGCGGGGGGGAAAGCTTGTCCTTCTGTTGATCTCAGGTGCTCCCTCGTGCTTCGTAGATGCTGCCCATTCTCTGTTGCAACAACATATAAGCGCGGTGTACTTGCCGGGCCTATGACAACTGCTGGTGCCCATGTCCTGTGTGTCGTATCATAAACAGTCACCGTGGAGGCCCTGTGAATATCCGGTAGACTTCGCCTTGTTCTGTTGTAGAATACACGTTGTTTGCGCCTTATTTCGTCGAGTCGCTTTCGGACAATTTCGGTTGGCGCGGTTTGCAGTTCGAGGTGGTAGTCAAGTACTGGCAGTTTAGTCCTCGTCTTGCGTCCCACGAGTCGTTGTGCGGGCGACTTCAGGCGGTCGTCCCTTGGCATGTTCCTCCATTCTAGCAAGGCACTGTAGAACTCCAGCGTTCCATACCGGCACTTCTTGAGCAGTTTCTTTGCTTCTCGGACGGCCCTTTCAGCCATGCCGTTGCCGCGAGGGTAATGCGGACTGGAAGTCTCGTGAACGATGCCCAACTGCGTGGAAAAAACGCGGAAGCACACACTATTGAAGGGGGGGCCATTACCACTGCATATTTTTGCTGGGATGCCACGAATGACGAAAAACTTGCAGCTCCTTACAATTTTTCGGTGGCGGTACTTACAAAATGTCTTCCACTCTCCCGGGATCCAGGAAAAGTCCTTCTTGTGTGAGGATATGTACCATGTAACGAATTTGCGGCTGCAAAAAATGGCACTTTTTTATTTAGCTTTACATTGTGTTCCCTGCAGCGCACAAGTAAAGCTGCTGGGTTATTGTCATGCTCTTCTTGAGACGTTCCCCAGACTAGAATGTCATCCATTACAACGGCGACGTCACTTAAGCCTTCTACTACTTGGTGCATTGCCCGTTGAAAAACTTCCGGGGCAGAGGCAATCCCAAAGGGCATGCGCAGAAATTTGTAGCGGTCGTACGGAGTACTCATAGTGCATATTAATGAACTTTCTTCGTCAAGCCTAATTTGCCAAAACCCTGATGACGCATCTACAGTTGAAAAGTATTTTACCCCATGCAGGCGCGGAACAACATTTTCTAATGTTGGCATATGATAGTGCTCTCTCAGCAAGGCCTTGTTCAAATCCGAAGGATCTAAACAAATGCGTACTTTGTCATTTCTAACCACTACGACCATGTGACTTGACCAGACAGTAGTTTCAGTTACCTTTGCAATGACGAGGTCGCGCTCCATTTTATCGAGTTCCTGTTTCACGCGTTCTTGAAGAACAACCGCCACCCTTCGGGCTGGCTTGACGCTGCCTCGTGCTCCTGGCTTGAGCTGAAGAAAGAAACTGTGCGGTGGCTGTGTGACGAAGTGGCGGAGTGTGTTTATACACAGGCAGACCAGGCTTGCGCATGCGTATCACAATATTCTTGATGACGTAGCCACTGGTCACACCAAGCACCTGTTACTTGTGGTGGTCGCTGTGATATTTTAGGTGTCCTTACCTATGATAGCAATACAGTCTAGTCCCCATCGTAGTTGAGCACAGTTTGCGACATACGTAACGGAGCCATCGATGTGGCCGCTATTTTGACATTCGCTGCCAGGCTGGTCTTGCAGCCGTGAAATACCGTTTTAGTGCCAAGCATTTTCTCACTTGTCGTTCCTTAGAAGCATGTCATGGCTGCTTTATATTGTGATCTTATTACGGCACTAGTCATAGAAAAGAAACTGTTTTGTGCTACAAACATGCCAACTACATATTAGACAAGAGATCTTTCTTGCTGTTAAGTTGCTGGATGAAGAAAATGGTTGTCTGCGAGTTCAAAAAAATATCATTATGCTCGTGTCATATTTATGGAATTTAACATCTGCCAACGGCCCAGTGGTAGTGTACTGGGTCCTATGTAGTGAACATCACACGGCTATTTTGGCGCCATGAAACCATGCTCTGTGTACTTGTCTGTCATTTGCTTTGATGAAAGACGGCATTGAAGATGGATCACATGGTTTTATTTACAATGCAGATATAGATAAACGATTCTAAACAATGCAAGTTGCACTTGAAATGAATATTTACAATTTGTGTTCCTTCAATTTCAGAACTATTTACATATGTACACTCTCCCAAGGGAGAATAACGCGCTCGACATGCCAGGCGATCATTTACGGCATAACTTGGCCTTATATCAAGGAACTGTGCGGTGGCTGTGTGGCAAAACAGCTCAGGGCCTACAAGGTGCGTGAGAACAGTACACATGGTGGTGTTAGAAGTGTTGTGCTTGGCAGCAGCCCAAATAGGAAGCGAGGAGGCGAAGACCAACATCCTCCAATGCACAGTGCAGATGGCGGTGACAGTGTCGGTGATGACAGAAGCAACAGCAGCAGCAGCAAATCATTTGGCGAACCCCAGCTTCCCAGAGAAGTAGCTACAACATTCTGCTGATGAACACAAAGTGTTCTATCCACAGGTACTAAATGAAAGGCTCTCATGTAGTGTCACAGTGGAATGATGCAATCGTCTCCGGTAGTGACAGCTCACAGGCAGAGGACACGTGAAAACGCTGGTTATGATTGAGCAGATTCTATAAAAGAAGCAGCACGCTATCCACTAATTGCACACATTTCTTCACATTGGTTCCTGCTCTCTATTAGATGTGTAGACAGCAGTAATAAACATCTGCCTGCAGTGTCAGGCACATGTTTATTGCTGCTGTCGGTGCTGCTGTCGACGCAGCCGCCTTCGCACCCTTTGCAGGTATCGCTGGTGCTGCTGCCGTGTCGTGCCAAATGAGCTAATAACATTATCCCGGGCAGCACAGCCTCTCAGGTACATCATGCGTGCTGCCCTCACTTGGGGAACTCTCTGTGGGGAGGGGTTGCCACTTTCATCGTCACTGCTGCTGTTGCTGCTATCATCACTAACATCATCCAACAACGCGTCACCTTCATCAAGACACAAGTTGTGCAACGCTGCACATGCTGCAACGATGTTGGCAGCGCGCTCTGGTTCGTAGTGGAGGGCGCGTAACCACTGAAGGCAGCGAAAGCGGCTCTTCAGAAGCCCAATGCACCGCTCCACTACGGACCGCATGGCAGCATGTGCAGTGTTGTACCTGCCTTCTGCAGTGTGTATGGGAGGGTGGCCTGTGACTGGGGTCAGGAGCCATGGTTCCAGGGGGTAGCCGCTGTCACCTGCAGGATCATAAAAATGGTATGAAATCTGCACAAAGTTTAGTAGGCGAAGCATGGGTCATGTAAAATGCACCTACTACAGAAAGGCTGCAATAAAGAAATATACAGGCTGAGCACCTGACCCAGCTGTGATCACAGATAACAATAGCTGGGACATAGCATCCCTATTTGCAGCAAGGCAGCTCTTTGTGTAGTCTTCATTCACAAATGACTGTCAGTGTAAAAAAAGAATGTGACAACGTGTGCACTGTACACTCACATTAAAAATTAGTTTAAAGTAAGGTGTGTTGTCACTTTGTTTCGTGCGGATACCATTGGAAAATTTCTACATCTCGCCTATACTTAATAACCTGACTATAACATAAGGGGTTCGGGCTTCAATATTCTCTTACGGCGCGAGCACGCTTTGCTGCCAGAATTGCAACTGTACAAAATTTTCCCGCTGCTCACCGAGGAGGTGTTCGCCGGCCTCCAGGAACCGACGACGCAACCACGTAGTTCTCCAGACGTGGGCGTCGTGGTCTGACCCCGGTCGCAGAGGGTCGATGGCGAGGATCCGCATGCCTGCGTCGCAGATCTGACGAGAGCGCGCCATAAGCCACGCGTTGCGATCACGGGCCAATTAGACAAAAATTACGATACTTACGAACATTTTGTTGAGGGCGTAGTAGCCTTTGCGGCACATGAATGCCGCTTCTGCTCGCCTTCGGTGCGATGATGGCTATCAGGCTGCCGTCCACGCATCCGATGACGCCGGGAATGGAGCCGCGTCGAAGGAACCCTTCCTTCACGGCCGCCTTCTCCTCCGACGTCCTCGGGAAATGGACCCACTTGTTGCGGGCCCCGGCGTGGACGATTGCCTCCGCCACGCGTCGCACACACTTGCTGACCGCAGGCTGGGTCGCGCCGATCGTCTCCTCGCTCCCTACCGAGGCTTGAAAGCTGCCCGTTGCGAAGAATCGCAACGCGCACAACACTTGCCGCTCCACCGACAGCGCTGAAGTTCTCACGCCTCCGAGTTCCTCCGCCACTTCGTCGCACAGCCACCGCACAGTTTCTTTCTTCAGGCGAAAGTGCCACCGAAACTGATCGTCTGGCATGTCAAACGCATCCTCGGGCTCTCTCCTCCCGCGCCTGCAGTGACGAGCCGCCGCCGCCGCCGCCAAACAAATCACGAAGGCCGCCATTTTTTTCTGTTCCAAACGGAACGGGACACTCACCGGTTATTCCACGAATTTGCCGGGTTTGTTCGGCATAATTTAGCATAATGAGTGTGTAAACGTCACTTTGACGTGGCAGTTTTTGTGCATTCCTGACGTCGCTTGACAGGCAGGAAAAATGGGCGCGGCCTCAAAAAATTCGACCAATGAGCGAGCGGTGTCGGCCAATAGAAACAAAACGGAATAGTTTTACGTTATACCGACCCAGATTTACGACGATCGCCGACTGTGTTCGCCGCTCTCGTTGCGCTGCAAGTGTAGCCTGTTTTGTGGGCACAGGTTCGTCCAATGAAAGCTAGTTTTTTACCTTTCACAGTATTGCTACTGTGTTCTTTGACGTCCCAACCACGTGACAATATATTGAGGCGAAAAATTTGAGTCCAGAATCAACGCACTGACTGGCAGTGGGCCAGTGGTGTCAGCGCCTTCTCAGATGGAGGGGCAGTATGGGAATGCTGGCATGATGAGCGGCAATGAATCCAGCTGCGGAAAAACACGGCGACGAAGGCGCGAGTGATACACTGAGGGAATGAATTCAAGACTGAAATCACCGCACCGACTGGAAGTGGGCAAGTGGCGTCAGCGCCTTTGCAGAGGGAGGGACCGCCTCTGACTGCTGCATGATGAGCGGCAGCGGAGCCAGTTGTGGGAGAACGCGACGACGAAGGCGCTAGTGATATATTGAGGCGTCTTCGCAGAGGGAGGGGCCGAATGGGACTCATAGCATGATGACCGGCCTTAGCCAGCTGAGCCAGCACGACGACCAAGGCGCGAGTGATATATTGAGAGGCCAATACTTTGAAACGGAAATCACCGCAACGACTGGGAGAGGGCCAGTGGCGTCAGCGCCTTAGCGGAGGGTGGGGCCGCATGAGAGTGCTGGTATAATGAGCTGCCACGATATAGTGAGACAAAGAAATGGAGACTGAAATCACCGCGGCCCCTGGCAGTGGCGTAGCCGTCAGCACCTTCGCTAAGGGTGGGGCTGTATGGGAAGTTGGCATGACGAGCAACAACGGAGCCATGTGTTGAAGAACACAATGACGAAGGCGCAAGTGATATATTGAGGCAAAGAATTTGAGAGTAAAATCGCCCCCCCCCCAACGGGTAGTGGGCCAGCGGTATTAGCATCTACTCAGGGGGAGGGGCCTCATGGGATTGCTAGCATGATGAATGATAACCGAAGCAGCTGTGGAAGAGCACGGCGACGCAGCCGCATTTGATTCATTAAGGCTAAGAATTCGACACTGAAATCACCGCACCAACTGGCATCGGACCAGAGGCGTCAGCGCCTTCGCAGAGGGTGGGAGGTGGGCAGTATGGGAATGCTGACATGATGAGCGGCAGCGGAGCCATCTGCGGAAGAAGACGACGACGAAGGCGCAAGTGATAAATTGAGGCCAAGAACTCGAGACTGAAATCACCGCACTGACTGGCAATGGGCCAGTGTGGTCAGCGCCTTCGCGGAGGTAGCGGCCGTACAGGACTGGTAGCATGATGAGCGGCCACGGAGGGAGCTGTGGAACAACACAACGGCGAATGCACGAATGATATACTGAGGCAAAGAATTTGGGACTGAAATCACCGCACCGACTGACATTGGTCCAGTGACGTCACCGCCTGCCCAGAGGGTGGTGGGGGGCAGTATGGGAATGCTTGCATGATGAGTGTACATGGAGACAGCTGTGGAAGAACACGATGATGAAGGTGCAAGTGATATATCGAGGCAAATAATTTGAAGGTGAAGTCACCGCCCCGAATGGAAGTGGGCCAGCGGTATCAGCATTTACTCAGAGGGAGGGGCTGCACGGGACTGCTAGCATAATGAGCGGCAATGGAGGCAGCTGTGGAAGAACATGAAGACGAAGGCGCAAGTGATATATTTAGGCAAAGAATCTGAGACTAAAATTACCGCACCGACTACCAGTGGGCCAATGGGTTCAGCGCCTTCGTACAGGCATGACCACTTTCGGATTGCTGGCAACTGAAAAACAACTTGAAAAACTCCGTGTGAAACATGTCTTTAAAAACACCTTGGTGTCTCAACGTCATCCATTGCCCGTATGCATAGAATAGGAAAAGCAAATAACTCAAACCGACCTGTAATCGCATTCTTCCAAGATTTTAATGGAAAAAAACGCACGGTATGCAAATTTTAGTAAACTTAAAGGTTCGGCTTTTTCCATACAAAATGCTTATTCTAAGGAGACACTAAGAAAGCGAAAAGTGCTCTGGGAATCTTGCAAAATCGAAAGGAAGGATGGAAGGAAGGCTTATCTCGTTCATGACAAGCTCAAAATCGGCAACAGCATGTACGCTGAACAACGAATTAGCCTTTCTCCTCTCTCTTCTAGTAACTCTGATTGACAGACCACCTTAGATAACCCAGCTCTTCGTGAGCTTGTTATCTTAAACATAAATGCCCAAAGCATAGTGAAAGAGGCAACTGCCCTGGAGATCGCTCTGTTTACTCACAGCCCTGATATAGTTGTTATAATCGAGACTTGGCTTCACTGTGATATCTCTAATGATTGCATCTTTCCTCTACCATACGCTGTATTTAGGCGTGATAGGGGGTCACGAGGAGGCGGCGTAGCCATTTTGCTAAAACCGAATGTTTCCTCTATAGTTCTAAATTCACCAGAAAACCATGAAAGCCTTGCTCTGAAAATCACGTATCTTGGCTACACTTTCATCTTATGTGCACTGTATAGGCCCCCTAATTCAAATCGGGACTATGTGCATAAACTGCAGGATTTTTTGTTCAACTACAGAAATAAAAAAAAATGATACTAGCAGGGGATTTCAATCTGCCAACCATAAACTGGTCTAACGAAAACCTTGCATGTTCTGAAAATGCTGACGCTATCTATGATATAATGTTGTCCCACAACCTTCAGCAAATAGTCACCGAACCAACTAGAATACATGGTTCTACTGAGCCAATCTTAGATTAGGTGTTCGTAAAATGCTCTTTTTGTGATTACACAGTATCTGTTCATGACGGCATATCTGATCACAAGTTGGTAGTCGTATCTTTACCTGTAGTCCACGGACGTATAGAAAAAGCAAAGCATAAGAACGTAAAAGATTATTCAAAAGCACTGGATGAATCCACCCTTGATTACTGGGAATTGGCTTATGAAAGCTTAGAGGGAACGCGTGTCACACAGTTATGGAACACGTTCAAGGAACACTGCAAATATTGTATCAATAGCTTATACCCGATAAGAAGAAGCGCTTAAAGAAAGCAAATCCGTGGATTAATCGGCACATTATTTATTTATTTATTTATTTATTTATTTATTTATTTATTTATTTATTTCCAATACTGTTAGCCCTTGCGGGCTGTTACAGGGGTGGGGGAAAAAATTCTCCACAAACACGTAACACCAGTTCCGCAATAAACAAACAATGCATTCAGCAAACACATGACAGTTTACGCTCAAATAATTCAGTTGTGGGCGTTTCAATAAATACATCTGCGTCAAGTTTGTTCCAATCAACTATAGTTTTCACAAGAAAGGAAAATTTGAAGGCATCAACACGCGGCACATAGGGCATTACAACATGAGGGTGACCTGTACGTGGGGACACTCGTCCAGGGGGACGCAAGTATAGTCTGGAGTCCAAATTGAATTTATTGTTATACATTTGGTACAAGAATTTCAACCTGGCTATTTTTCTGCGCGTTGCCAGTTCGGGCAAACCGGCACGAGATAATAACGCAGTTACAGACTGCGTCCTTTGGTAAGCATTGAAGATAAACCTCACAGCTAGTCTTTGAATTCGTTCCAGTTTATTTATCAAGCCCACTTGGTGCGGATACCAGACTATACATGCGTATTCCAGTGTAGGCCGTACTACTGTTTTGTACGCCTTGAGCTTTACCTCGGGTGTAGCATCTTTCAACTTTCGGCTTAACAAACCGAGTTTGCGTTGAGCAGAACCACATACCTTTTCGATGTGTGCGTTCCAATTCATATTGTGCGTGATTGTAACCCCGAGATACTTAAGCTTACTAACATGTTGAAGTGGGCTATTATTTATTTTGTAAGAAAAAAGCAACGGGGTTTTCTTGTTAGATACAGTCATGTAAGCTGATTTATCGAAATTAATTTTCATGTCCCACGTAACACACCAGTCATAAATTCTTTGCAAGCTTTCGTTCAACAACATTTGATCCTGGATATTCTTAACGCGACAGTAAATAAGGCAATCATCCGCAAATAGACGCAGTTCAATGTTAAGATGCAAGTCATTAGCAATGTCATTGACATATAATAGAAACAGAATTGGTCCTAAAACCGAACCCTGTGGCACACCGGACAAAACAGGTAATGAGGATGATCGTTCGCCTGCTATTTGAACATATTGCTTTCTATTTGTAAGGTACGCATGTATCCATTTCACAATTTGTGTATTGACTCCAAGTTTATACAATTTCTCAGTAAGCTTTATGTGAAAGACCCGGTCAAAAGCCTTCGAAAAATCAATTGCTATAACATCAATTTGTGCGTTGTTGTTAATTGCGACACCGAAAGCATGAGACACCTCAAAAAGCTGCGTCACCGTTGACAGACGTTGGCGAAAGCCATGCTGCTTACTGTAGAATAAGTTGTTCTTTTCTATATATTCAACCAGATGTTTCGATATTATGTGTTCCAACATTTTACTCGCGGAGCATGTAATGGAAATAGGCCGGTAGTTTTCCGTCAATAATTTATTGCCCGCTTTAAATATAGGTACGATGCGTGCAAGGAGCCAATCTTTTGGCACGCCTCCGATACGGAATGATATTGCAAAAATTCTAAACAAAAAATGCGATATCCATTCACAATAACGCCTTAAAAACTCATTGGGTATCTCATCGGGGCCACAAGATTTTTTGGTATCCAGTTTTAGCAACAATGCTAGAATGCCTTCTCGAGAGAGTACAATTTCATTTCTATCTTCACACAACAACAAACCATCGCTCGCATTTATGGGGTGCCTATTACTGCCAGGTGTAAACACAGAGTTAAACATATTTTTAAAAGCCTGTGCGATCAAAGCTGGTTTAGTGCAGACATTTCCGTCTACCTTAATTTCAATAATGTTGCACGTAGAACCAGATAAGTAATTCCAGAATTTGTGAGGTGAGTTTTGCAGGTAATCGATCAGTGTTGTTGAAAAAAATGCCGCCTTTGCGTCTTTTAATTCCTTTCTAACTTGTCTACTGAGACTGGCTATTTCTGCACATTGCCTTGGCATCCTTCTACGTGCACGATTCAGTCGCCGCTTCAAATGAATAATGTTTCTAGTTACCCATGGACTGGGTTTTCCTATGCGCTTGCTTTTCTTGGGCACATATTTTTCTAAACAGGCGCGACCAGCTGATACAAAGTATCTCCAAACCCTATTTATGTAATTATCAACCGGCATATTATCAAGAGCTCGTTCTAAGTAGTCGATAACCGACGTGTCGTCAGCCCGGTTAAAATTATACACATATACAGAGGGATTCTTTTCTAATTGCGTGTTTCCTATAATTAAAGTTGCTACTACTGTTTTATGATCTGATATGCCTTCCTCAATGTCGAAATTATAAATAAATGTTCCGTTAGTCAAAAATAACAAATCCAGCGTAGATTGGTTTTGCCCCTGTGTCCTGGTCGGCTCATCAACTACCTGAACAAAGTTATGCTTAAGCATAATCTCTAACATTATATCAGTGCTAGGCTTTCCCACTGGCCCCGTAATTCTCGCATCCCAATCGACACCTGGTAAATTAAAATCCGCTGTTAAAATAATTCTACTTCTGTAATTCCTTATGTTATTTAAATGCTGGTCAAGCGCATACAAAAATTCAACAGGGTTTCCGGGGGCTCTATAGATAACGCCAACTAGCGAAATGGTATTGCCAAGAAATGGTTTGCACCACACACTTTCATGCCCGTTTAAGGATGGCACAGTTTCATATCTGAGTGGTTTCTTCACTAGAAGCGCCACGCCACCGCCTTGTGTTGCTCTATCTTTGCGGATTACATTGTAAGTGCTTGGAAATACCTCATCGTCCTTGACGTCACTGTGCAACCACGTTTCGGTTATGGAAATGAGCTCTGCGTCATAAAGCAATGACAAGTATTCAAGCTGTTCTGCCTTATTCGCTATGCTCCGTGCATTAATGTTCAGTAACCTTATTTCGGGGTGCCTTGCCTGTCAGTCAACGTTTTCGGTGGCAAGGGGTCGTTCATTGCGCAGTCTCATGCGCACAGTCTGCTCAAAGTCCCCATGTGTAAGCAATGCTATTGATGAAAAAGCTTATCGTGAACAAGACTGACCTTTGCGCCATCGCGTTTATCATTCTGAGCCGATTTCCAAAGTAGTCTTCTTTTTGCGACTGTTTCCGGCGAATAGTCGTCAGAAACACTAATTTTGGTTCCTTTGAGTTTTTTGCAATTTTTTAAAGATTGCCACCTTTTCATTGTAATCGTACAATTTTAGGATAACAGGTCTATTGCGCGATTCTTTCTTTTGACCAAGCCTATGTATTCTTTCAACTGAAGAAATCGTAAAGCCAAGTTTGTTCGAAAAAATATTTTTTTACAACTTGCTGCTCGATATCTTCACGGGTTTCGTTTTCAGTCTCGGGAACACCAAATACAATAAGATTATTCCGTCGTGCCCGGTCTTCTAATTCAGTTAGTCACTGTTGCTGATAGTGAACTGTACGCTTAACGTCTTCAATCGTTCTTTCTAGAATTTCCACCCGAGCACATTGACTCGTAATTTTTTACTAGGCTCTCTTCCAAATTGGTGAGCCTGTTGTCCATTTGAATTTGCTTATCCAAAATTTGTTTCAGCATTTCTTCCACAGTTGGGCCAGGGTTTGTTTCAACGTCCCCGGAAAGCAAGACCTTTAGACCCAACCACCACATGCTCAAAACTTCAAAACACTTCACAGGGAGCGGCAGCACCAATAGACATAGGCAATTTGACAGTAGTCTTGATACATGAGAGTAATAACCAACCTGCAAGACAAGCCATGCGTGGTTATGCGCCATTGCCGCTGACGTGCTGCCGCCCCCACTGAAGGTAGCCGAGTGAAGTGTTGGCTTTATATGCCCGCTGTCCGTTGCCGATGTCACTGCTGCTTGATCCAACTGGCTCATCCAGGTGACGTCCACCGTTGCTGAACTGGGCTCCACACTGCTGACGATGAGCGGCAGAATCTGCAAGACAAGCCATGCGTGGTTATGCGCCATTGCCGCTGCCGTGCTGCCGCCCCCACTGAAGGTAGCCGAGTGAAGTGTTGGCTTTATATGCCCGCTGTCCGTTGCCGATGTCATTGCTGCTTGATCCAACTGGCTCATCCAGGTGGCGTCTGCCGTTGCTGAACTGGGCTCCGCACTGCTGACGATAAGCGACAGAATCTGCAAGACAAGCCATGTGTGGTTATGCGCCATTGCCGCTGCCGTGCTGCCGTCCCCTAAAACGAAGGCTTAAACAGCTAAAAAAAGCTAAGAACGCCAGTTCTAGTCAGTTAGCTATTTTAGCAGAAGAGCTTTCTTCTAGCAATAAATCAGCAAAAAAACAATAATTTACAGAGAGTCTTCCACAATTTATATGAAATAGTCCCCATAACTTTTGGGATCACCTTCGAGCTTCCCACAAGCAAATAAATCAAATCACTGTGCATAACAACGTGATTACGTGTCCTCAATCAATTGCTACGCATTTCAATGCCTACTTTCATTCTGTATTTTCGGAAGAAAGTGCCAATGAACATGTGTTTGACCTTCCACCTGAAGGATCAATCACTGTATCCTACGAAGGCATTATTGAATCCCTACTCCGGTTAGATACCAAAAGTTCGCATGGTCCAGATGACATACCAAACGCCTTCTTACGCCGTTATGCTGAATCATTAGCTCATTTCTTAACAAACATTTTCTGTTTATCCTTATCGTCTTCTCCATTGCCCCCCGACTGGCTAACAGCCAAAGTTGTGCCTGTGCATAAAAAAGGGGACCGTGCGTGCTTAAGCAATTACCGTCCGATTTCTTTTACGAGTAGCTGCTGCAAACTAATCGAACACGTTATCGCTAACCACATACTTGAAATATTAAACTCTAAAGGATGCTTGTCTCCATTTCAACACGGCTTCAGGAAAGGTTTTTCAACTGTCACGCAGTTGGTTACTGCTATCCATAACTTGAGTTCCGTATTAGATAAATCTGGACAACTGGACATACTTTTTTTAGACTTCAGCAAAGCGTTTGATAAAGTTCCCCATAATAAACTTCTTGAAAAACTGAAATTATTAGGCGTGCCCTTGACCTTAGTAAACTGGATTGCTTCCTACCTACAAAATCGAACACAGTTTGTGGATATTGGTGGCATCTCTCCCACGTTACTTCCAGTGACATCGGGCGTGCCCCAAGGAAGTGTACTAGATATCATATTGACTGCAAATAAAGACGGGGACAGAGGGAGAGAACACAGAAACAGCACGGGGGGTAACTTTCAACTGTTTTATTCACAGCAGCCCGTGGGCATATATAGGCAAATATAACATGCGCAGATCGCAGCAAACAAGAATACACATCAGCTTAGCGTGGCAACCAATTATCAAAAAAAATCTATTTCCGATTGATACAACCTATAGGAGGTATCGCTAACACAGTCTTGGCCTTTCTTTTTTATGTGATAAGCCTCCATCATAACCAACTTACTATCATACTTCATAAACTAGCATTAGATTAAATGGTGTTTCGTGTTTTTTGCCTACGCACTGATAATGACGCCATGGACGGGAGAGCACGTGGCGATGAGTTGTGTACATAAGTGTGTGTATGCCTTCGAATAAAGTTAGTTGTGAGTTCAGCGCTGTCCTGTGTGTTTCCTGCCTTCTGTCATAAGCCTCCATCAGTTCACGTGTAGTCTGATCATGGCTTCTCCCCATAATCTTTATCTCCTCAAAAAGAGGTATACAGCGACAGGCATTGCAGTGCGCAGGTGAGCTCGCCAATTCATCTCTCCTTAACTTTTGTTCATGTTCCGTGGCTCGATCATTCAGGCACCATCCAGTCTGCCCTTTGTAGGACTTGCCACACGCCAGGGGGGTTTCGTACACAACTCCTACATTGCATTTCGCATACGGCTTGGTGTGGTTCTTGCCACAACCTTGCCTTCCTTTAGGATCACGGGAGGTGCGGGGGCAGAGCCATGCCAGCTTAAAAGGGGCTGAAAAGACAAGGGGGACTCCAAACCTGACTGCCACCTTGCTTAGGTTGCGAGCGACCTTGTGAATATACGGCACCACTTCAGGTCTTACGGCCGTAGTAGTCATCCTCACCCTTCCTTTGCCCCTAGATCCTTTTACGTTCTGCAGGCGGGTTTCCATCACTGGCGTTACCATCGAGTCAGGGAACCCTGCCGTCAAAGGCAAGCTGCATCTTGTGCACACACGATTTGCGGAGAGCCAATTCTGCTTAGAATCGGCTCTCCGCAAATCGTGTGTGCACAAGATGCAGCTTGCCTTTGACAATCAGATTTCCCGTCTTAAGACGGCAGGGGTCCCTGACTCGATGGTAACGCCAGTGGTGGAAACCCTTCTGCAGAAGGTAAAAGGATCTAGGGGAAAAGCAAAGGTGAGGACGACTACTATGGCCGTAAGACCTGAAGTGGTGCCATATATTCACAGGGTCGCTCACAACCTAAGGAAGGTGGCAGGCAGGTTTGGAGTCCCCCTTGTCTTTCAGCCCCTTTTAAGCTGGCACGCCTAATCCCGAAGATGAGAGAAGACTGATATCGTTCATACATATCGATGTGACGACAAGAAAAGAAATAAAAACATTTGGCCTGTATATTCTGATGTAAAAGTGAATCTGTTCCTGCCAAAGGAATGAAAAAAGTATGATAGAATACTTTACGAGTGCAAGATGATTTATTTTTGCTTTTTAGTGCACCTTTGATGTGGTGGGAGGCAGTGGTTAAACTTATAAGCTTTATTCGTAATTGGCGTCATGTGGAAAACAACACGTGCATGACAGATATAAGAACGCGCCGCGAGGAATCACGGATTCAGTAATGGGGCCATGTCTCGGCTTCCCCGGCACAGCTGAAGATAATGTAAAATTGAGTGTGTAATAAAATCTTGCTGCCATTATGCTAGCACCGCACCAAAAGGCTGCTCCAGTGACGATGTTCATGCTGCATGCATGGATGCAGATGCAGATCTATATAATGTGTTGGTGCTATCTTTTCGCATGTATAGAAGCAGCTAGAACTGCTGCAGTTAAGGTGTGAAGAATAGATAGGTGAGGGGCTGAAAATCACTAACCTGCTCTATTGCTTGGGCTAAGCCTGATGGGGATTGCACGTGTTGGAATCTAGGCATGCTTTAGTAAACTCAGTTGCTGTGCCTTGTAGCAGTTCATTTTTCTACTAGGCATGTTGTTATTAACGCTTGGGAAGAGTGCTGCATTCACTCAAACGAGTTAAGCGGTCAGCAAGAAATTTGTTGGCCTGAAGCTGATGAGCGTCACTAGTGCAACTGCTGTGGTGTCACAGTGAACGCAAAAAAGTGAGATAGGCAGCAATATATACTTAACAAGGTGATCATGACAGAGCGGCGACTAAACAGAAGATTATCTCATGTTTGTGCATTTTACATAAGAAAGCAGAGAAGGGGCATAATGTGAATCTGCTGTTTTCTGCACACAGCATGCTTAATGGCTTCTGTAACCATTTGGCAACCAATTCAAGGATGTCTGCATGTCAAAATATGCCACAGAGTTCACATGCCACAAAAATCCTTTGCAGGACCCTTTGACATATGGCAGAGTCCACATCCTCCAGATTGGTAAGCGCGTCAATGCTAGAATGCGTGAACTGCCCATGGACACACAGGTGACCACTTACCTGCGCTCTTTATTTGTTACTTCCAGTTTCAATTGTGTGTATCAGATAGGAAAAGCATGCACAACTCTTGAAATTGAGCTTTTGGAAACATACTTAAGAAACACTATTCTAGATGTGCAAGCATTCCATCAGGTATGCTCACTGAGAAATAATGCAGACATTTAGAATAACGTTTGAATCTTGTGTAGGTGAGTGCAGACGCACCCTATTTACAACTTCGTAACTATTATAGGTTATCTGAGCTATCCACAATCAAATCTTAGGTTCGCGGTCTCTAAGAAGCTAGAGTGAATTTCACATAAACTTTCCCACACTTAAATTGGCATTTTGAGGAACCAAACTCGGCATATTAAAAATTTTATGCTGGGTATTATGAAGGTAAACTAACATTTGGAAGTCCAGCTTCTGTTCTGTCACTTGCTTTGCTTGCGTCTTCCTGAATTTCATGGTGCTTTGTTTTCTAAAAAAAGGCAGCTGTATTCAAAACCTGCTGGTTGCAGGAGTTTAACCCATAGTTTTGAGAGTTTAAGCTTGCAAGAACAGGGCGCATAGCACTACTTGATGAAATGAGCGCTACGAAGACGCGGACGAAAGAACACATGTACGACAGACAAGGCGCTACTTCCAACTAAATGTTTTTTGAAGAAACACAACTTTAAATAGATGCAACCAAGAATGGCCCAACGTGACATCACGACCTCCCTATCTCTTCAGAAAAGCTATCTCTTTTTCAGTAAGCGTCACTGAAGGGCAACTAATGCACGTGCCCTGGGCCTTAGCAATGTAAAAGGCTTCCAATATCTCCCGTTCTAGTCTATCTCTAGACCATGCCAGAAACCTGGTGTCGCGAAGATACGGACGGCAATTGTGACGTTTACAGTGTTCCGCCAGATGGCCCCCCGCATTGTTATTTGCGGCCCAAACACCGTCCGGTTTGCCCGATATAAACCTGTTGGCAACTTAGGGGTATCTCGTATACGACATTACTTTTGCAAGCAGTGTACGGCGCTGCATGTTTCTTAGAGCATGGTTCGGGTTTTGCTTTTGTCATCATAGGGCATATCTTGGCCAGCTTACATGGTGCACTGAAGAGAAGATTGATGCTGTGCCTTTGTGCCACCTTCTTGAGGTTGTGGGATACCCTGTGCCAATAGGGAATCGCGTGTAATCTCTTCTTATCAAATGGCTTTTTTGTGTTAGTACCCTCTCTTGCCTGTTTGATCTTTTGAAGAAGCTTGTCGCAAACGCTAGAGATCAGTAGTGAAGGGAAACCGGCTAGGCGGTTTCTCACCCACATCAAGCTTCTGCTTATTCAGATTTCTTCTACATTGGGTTCTTTCCTGTCTTCACAAGTTCAACCATGTCCCATCGCCACGTGCATCAACCTCATCGCAATCAACTCCTGTCAGTCACGGATAGTGACATACTACCTCAAACAGGGAATAGTTGCTCCCGAAGTTCAAGTCTTCCTGGGTGGCCTGGAACCTTCTTGGGGACAAGTCAAAAGGATGTACAGGATAATGAAGTCTGAGAAAGGGCGGCAGGTACGTAGGTACAACGACTGGCTTTGGGTCCTGTGCAACGAAAGCAAGGATCAGGTTGTAGGCGGCCGGGAATTCGCCCAGTCCAAGAGGACTGCCAAACAAGTGACTGAATTCCTTTGGCAAAGGTCATAAATAGGCCTTACAAAGCGAAGTCGGCGAAACAATCAGCCAACTAAAGCGACACACTCGGTGATGTTGTGCTCCCAGACGACGTTAGGGGTCTACTTCAAAAACGAACGAAATACAGCTTTGAGCCACCGTCCAAGAAGCACCAGCTGCTCGCTACGGCCCGGCGAATAGGAAACTGCGCTGGCGAGGCGGAGCGGGATCGAGCCACCAGTGACGCAGTGGATACCCTTCTTCGGACCGTGCATTCAAAAACCACCCCTAAACCACCCTTCAAGAAGTTAACGGGCTTCCTACAGCAAAATGACCTCGTCGCAGTACAGGCGGACAAGGAGGATGGCTTCGTCATCCTTTCCTAAAGGCGCCTACGGAGAGAGGGCCATCAGCGCGATTGAGAAGAATTTCAAGGCCGTGGATTTCAACCACAAAAAGCAAAAAGCCAAAGCGATCAAGTTGCTTGAGAACTTCAACCTGGAAGCTCTTCGGATGGCGACGAACCGGGCTGAGGTAGGCGTCTTGGAAGTATTTTTCTCCGGCAAGACCCACAAACCTGATTGCCCCTTTAGGGCTATTGTTTCTGAGAAGAAGACATGGCAGATGGAAGTAGGGCACTACCTGAAGCGCCATTTATGCCAGTTACCCCTAGATGACCCTTTCCTAGTGCGGAGCTCTAGAGAAGTCATGCTGACTTTAGAACAAGGAACTTGGAGCAACGTGTACGCGTTTTCACTGGACGTTGAAGACCTGTATTATGCGATTCCTCATGACGGAGTGCTCAGTGCCGTTAGGAACAAAATCGAAGACTTTGGTGAAGTTAGGTTCAGTTGTGCAACCGGAGTGATTAGTGGCCAGTTTTTAGAACTGTTAAGCTTTTACCTTCATTCCACTGTCATTAGTTTCAAAAACCAACACTATGTACAACGCAAGGGCATTTGCATTGGTTCGTCGCTCGCTCCAATTCTTTCAGACATCTTTCTCAGCAGCTTTGACAAGTGTGTAAACAGCATTCTGAATCAATCATGTGCTCCCTCTATAATGAGGTATGTCGATGACTACCTCGTGGTTGTTAACGACGTTCCAGGGTCTAGGCTAGATGACACTGTAGAATCGATAATTAACACATTTAGGACTGCATCGGATGCTCTAAACTTCACGTGCGAAGGGCCTTATGACAACAGCATTCGCTTTCTGGACCTCAATCTCACTCTGCTGAACACGCATGTCTGTTTCGAATACCAGCCCAGGTTGAACAAGCAGCTAATGTCATACGACACTGCGCATTCCAAGCTAGTAAAACGAGGGGTTGCAATGACTTGTCTGAAAGAAGCGCTAAACAAATCTTGCAACCACAAAATAGAAATCAGTTTCAATAACCAAGTTTCAAGGCTACGCCTAGCCGGTTTCCCTTCACTACTGATCTCTAGCGTTTGCGACAAGCTTCTTCAAAAGATCAAACAGGCAAGAGAGGGTACTAACACAAAAAAGCCATTTGATAAGAAGAGATTACACGTGATTCCCTATTGGCACAGGGTATCCCACAACCTCAAGAAGGTGGCACAAAGGCACAGCATCAATCTTCTCTTCAGTGCACCATGTAAGCTGGCCAACATATGCCCTATGATGAGAAAAGCAAAACCCGAACCATGCTCTAAGAAACGTGCAGCGCCGTACACTGCTTGCAAAAGTAATGTCGTATACGAGATATCCCTAAGTTGCCAACAGGTTTATATCGGGCAAACCGGACGGTGTTTGAATGAAAGGGTGCGTGAGCACAATTGGGCCGTAAATAACAATGCGGGGGGCCATCTGGCGGAACACTGTAAACGTCACAATTGCCGTCCGTATCTTCGCGACACCAGGTTTCTGGCATGGTCTAGAGATGGTCTAGAACGTGAAATATTGGAAGATTTTACATTGCAAAGGCCGAGGGCACGTGCATAAGTTGCCCTTCAGTGACGCCTACTGAAAAAAAGATAGCTTTTCTGAAGAGATAGGGAGGTCGTGATGTCACGTTGGGCCATTCTTGGTTGCATCTATTTAAAGTTGTGTTTCTTCAAAAAACATTTAGTTGGAAGTAGCGCCTTGTCTGTCGTACATGTGTTCTTTCGTCCGCGTCTTCGTAGCGCGCATTTCATCAAGTATGCATAACCAACTCACCCACATCAAGCTTCTGCTACCGCATAGCACTAGAAAGCTTAACCTGACTGCAACAACATTTAAAAGAGACTCAACACTTGCCCAGATGAAGTCTCAAGTGGCATTACATTGTCATGTTGCTCTGTTACTGTCATTGTCGCACAAATCTGGAAACATTTGGTTTTTAGCTCATTTCACGTTGCCTAGTTATGTTTTCTTTATTTCGTTTCATTCCATAGCAGCATTTCCTATGACTACTAAATAGATGTTTTGTTTATTCTCTCGCTCTTTCCTTCTGTTTATTCTAGAAAAGAAAGACTGTTCTTTGTATATATTTTTTCCAGAAAGACTTCCCAAGGTTCCAAATGATATTCTATTTGCACACACACATACGTAACTACATACTAATTTTCTAGAGGGTCAGGGAGAGCAGAGTAGGAGCTGCCACGTCCCCACCAGTCATAGTTTGGGTGGTCCCGAAAAGGGCCGTTTAGTGTTCCGTGCTGCAGCTTGTTCCAGGTGAAGTGCACATCAACACGTAGAAACTGCAGGTATCAAAGGCACAAGTACAGTTTCAGCAAGTTAGGTGCAGGCTCAGCT
Source organism: Dermacentor albipictus (assembly GCF_038994185.2). Lineage (NCBI taxonomy): Eukaryota > Metazoa > Arthropoda > Arachnida > Ixodida > Ixodidae > Dermacentor > Dermacentor albipictus. The sequence continues at coordinate 1,581,042 of NW_027225585.1, read as the reverse complement.
GGATTCTGTGTTGCAGAACTGGATGGCTCAGATGCTCTGCTGTGTCAATCAAAACCCAAGTCGTGGAGGTTGTGATGTGCCCCAGTGAGAGCGGTGACTTCTCAAGAGACACGGCAGTACGAGCCTGATATGGTGAAAACGCATCAGGAGCAAAAATGAAAGCTGGGTTTGTTCCAACCTTGGTGGCTTGAAATGCAATTTGTCCGGGTTGTGCAGTTATCAGCATGCTTAAGTGCTTGAACGGCATGCTTAATCCTGCTTGGGTGACATTTACCGATAACACCTGGATCTAGATACCTTACATCTCAGAACACGCTGCTGCACTGATATGATGGACTTTGTGATCGTCTGCTGCTTCCCGGCTTCAGAGGCGAAAGTGGTGCTCTGCAAGTGCAGCCGTCAAAGCGGGAGCTTGCAGCTTTATCTTTGGATAGGGACTTGCACCGCTGTACTGATCACTGCTGCCTTAATCTTTTTCACTTTACTGGTCACTCTGGCTTCGGTAACTGTAGCGTGTGAAGGCGCCATGGAACAAAACTCAAGATAACACGTCCTGGCGTGTGCTCATGAAATTTTTGCAATGTGTTATCTCTGCTTTTGCTCAGTGACAGTGCAGTGCCTTCAGGAAGTTGCAGTTGCGGAATACACGAAGGCCTGTGAGGAGAAAGATTAGGGAAGTACCATCAGTGCAACAGTCCATACACAGTTGTAAGCTACCCCAAATCCAGTGTTACCACCAAATGCCACCTGTGCAGGCCAAAGGATGCCATTTAAGCACTCTGGACAAAAGTGCTAATGACTGTATTAGTGACAAGATGCTTGAAGAAGATAGCTTGAACATGGTTTCAATAGGTGATTCGCGACAAATAAATAGAACAGACAAGGACATGTTCCAGCACATAAGAAAAGTGAAAAGAGGTGCAGAGACAAAAGGGCAACTTTTCTTTGAAAATGTCTGTCTTTGAATTCCAACTAGCCCAACTATCGGCCTCATATAGAACAGGCATTGTGGCCATTGTAGGCCTAGCAATATTCCAGTCAGTTGACTGGCTACGGCAGTTTGGGTTAATATAATTCCATCGGCCACTGATAGCTTCAGTGAAAGTGCAAAAGAGGAAGAACATTTCCTTGCTTGTAGTTAAGCCTCAGTCAGTGAGCAGTATTCCGGAGGTAATCAAAAAGCCAGACCTTATTTCTATTACTTAAGGTGTCGCTGCGCCAAATATTCAACCTAGACTACTTGAGTGTAAGGTTCAAAAAGTCCCTGGCACTTGGTAAAATCCCACCCTTGAAGTGGTCTCCCATTATTTCCAGAACAACCACAACAGCACTGTCAATCAGGAAGCAGTCTCCAGGCTTCAAACGTTGCATTTTCTGCTCGACTTGGTTCTTGGGCGAGTGCCTCAGTTCGGAAATTCTCCTACTTAGCTGTGAAAGTGGCTTGTTGGAGGATCGCAGCAACTTCTTCAATCGTCCAAGGTAGCTTTCAAAAGGGAATCCACTAAACTGATCTAATGGGCCATGGTCCCGGCACTGGTGAGCAAGGTCAATAAGTGAGTGCACATTGTGCACAAGCTGGTTTTGTCCGCATAGCTCACTAATCTCTTGAACAAAGTACCTCAGTACATCTTTGGCAAAATCACTGTACTCACAGTAGTGCTGAGGTGATGCGAAAATTCTGATAGCTACATGAAACATTAGAAAATGCTTGTAGTGGGAGGGACGCAGAAGAGGCGTTAGGACAACAGGCCCCACATAAAGGAGGAATGTTCGAAACTCTGTTGCCTTACAACTATCAAGTTCTTCTGTACCCTTTGGCTTTCGCTGGAAATGTGTTGGAAATGCTTTGGAAACCTCTCGCAGGCTTTCATTTAGTTGGCAACGATACAGTCTGCTCAATCTGTTACCGTGGCCTTGGCATATCCAATTCTTTAAGAGTCGTCGCATGACTCCCAGGCAAACGAGGTGCATGTATTCAGATGGGGAAAATGCAATCATGTCAACATCAAGTGATAGGAATACAGAAAAACCAGAATGGTGGCACTTGCTCTCTTGAAATTGAAATGTTGCATTCGTTCTTGTTTGTGCGTGCAGTTTGGGCAATTTCACCCTGTTTTCAATGTGCTGCCCTTTTTGGTTGCATCGCTCACACCCATAATAGCCAGTGTGGCCAACAATACATTTCACGTAGCTCCTTGCTGGAGCATTGCACACCATGGCTTCAATGCTCACCTGCATTTCAACATCTCCTATGCTTTACCCCTGAGACGCAAGCTCTGAGACCTCTCGCACAAATGGCTCCAGATAATCCTGCAGACATGGTGGCTTCCTTGCACCACAATACACACTTACAACAAATGGTAGTGAGGCCTCCACATTTATAATGCCGCACAAAATGGGCCAAAAGGCAAGCTGGCTACCTCTGTAAAGAGGGACTCCATCGATGTTGCACTCTAGCTTCAGTTCACTTGGAACTCCTTGCCCCGGCGGCAACACTTGACGAACTCCTGCTCCAAGGTCAAAGTGCACAAAATACCCATTTCGCTCCACCTGAGCTTTGCGCTCAGTTCTCAAAGCTGTCGTAGCATCCTTTGGAAGGTGAGAGATGCCTCTTCAACGGCAGAAATCGAGGACGTCATTATTGCATACATGAGTCATATTATGATTGGAAGCAATGACAGTAAACTCTTCACTTGCTGACATTTGTTCAGGAGATACATGAGACAGCGCTGCGCTACAAGTGAGCGCTATTCCCTCATATGACCCCGTGCACTTGTCTGAAGCAACACAGTCATCAGACTCATCCCAAGATTTGCTACATTGGAGACTACTTTTGTCACTTGAGCTACTATCAGAGTCGCTGTGCTCACGTGAAGACATACGCACAATTTCTGATTGAAATTATTCAACGAAAGGTGCACCTTGTCCGCAGACGCTGTTGACTAGGGCTTCGCTTTCCGACTGCTCGTTCAACAGTTTGAGTGGAGGCTCACCCCCGTCGTCCATCGAAATGGAATTTCCCGATTGCCTGCTGCTACCCAGCTTCGGAGGCGAAAGTGGCGCTACGCGAGCACTGGCCGTAAAGGTGGTGCTTGCAGCTCTGCTGTTGGACAGGGAGCCCGATGAAGGCCCAGCAACAAGCCGCGCGAGTCCTAGTTCATTCAATGTATTGCCGTATTCCTTTCTTACGACTCTATATTTTCACCACTTGGAAGACATGGTGTGCGAAAGGGATGAGTCAGAAGCCCAAGCCGCATCGCTGCAACCCGTACCAAGAAACGCAAAATGACAGGGAGGCAAAGGCGTGGACAGCAGCAGCGCAGTGGGGCAGTCAGTCAGTCACAGCAAGGAGCACCCGAGCAGCTACCACATGAGCTGAATAGAATCGAACGGTCCTTCGTCCGTTCGTGCTAAAGGTCCATTTGATTCGCCCGCACCACTGTGAACCAGTTCGCATCGATTCACGAGAAGTTCGGAGCTCCATTTCTGCGGTGCAGGCACAGCGTGACACTGAAACGAATGACAAGGTGCAGACGCGGCGCAGGCGTTCTGTCCGACTACTGTGCACTGAGTGCGTAAGTTTGAAAGGTCCTGAACGTCTGGTATGAGCAGCTGCTGAGGCGTTCATACATCCGAGCTTGTGTAGACACGGCAGATGCCCGTAAGCGGGCTTTTAACGGCGCTTGCGCATATGTGCTATGTCGTCTGCTGCGCCGCTGCTCCGCACCTGTACAAGCGTGCACGAAGCCGGCGCCGACAACCGAGAGCGTAGACAGGGCACAACATAATCGCAAATCAGCTCTGCGCTTTTTCTGCACCTTTTGTAACGAATGGCGAGGTGCAGCACTTCGTGAACTGGTGCAGGTGAATCGAACGTTCCTTAGGTGCGTTCTATTCACCTACACTAGCTACGAACCGTAGCGAAGCCGCGACGGAAAGCTGGATTGTGGATCGGATTAATACAACGATTATTATACTTCTTTTTGTTTCTGTCATTCTCCGATTCTGGTGCGTCCCGCGCGACTCGAACCCACTTCCCGGTGCGCTTGTTTTCATTGCGTATGATGAGCAGTTATTCATGATATAGTAATCTAAGTTTGTACTGGCGATTCTAGAGGCGGCGCATAGTGAAGCGAAGAAATTTCGGAACTACAAAAGAACGTAGGTTCCTGAGTTTTCTCTCTCCCATCGTCTATCGTCCCGGACACGTTGTAGTACACTGTAGTCCCGGACATCGCCATCGACAGCCTTGCGAAGTCTTGCCTTGTTCCCAACTTGCACGTGAGTACGCATTTATTTTTTTGTATTTTCATACGAGGTTTTTCTTGTAGGGATTGTACCGTATATGAATTCTCATCTACGGGTCAACGTCGTGTGCGAGTATTTGCGTAGTTAACGGCACGTGCCCAATATACAGCGAGCGCACATGTGGCCAGGTGATCGGTCGCGTACTACGTGATATCGAGATGAGCTCGGATCATGCGCACATCTGCTATACTCTGGAATGACATTGAATAGAGCGCTCTTTTGAAGCGCAGAAAGACACTAAGCGTATACTTCATGCACAACTTGCGCAAAATAGCTACACCAGATCTTCAATGAGGTCTGTCAGGGATTGGCGAGTGTCACCCGGCCATATGTCATCTCAGGCATCTTTTAGGGCAGCAGAGTCCACACGCAACTGTGCCGGCCAGGAAATAAGTGAGTCGTATCGTGAGGAATTCCGACGCTGCTCCTGCGGTGGTGGTAAACGAAGCCGCGTGAATTCTATGCGAACAGTAATGCACCTGAAAAATAATCTAAAAGACTTCTTTAGTGATCCCTGTTCGTCCCGTATGAGTGGTAGGATTTAGTGCCACAAAATGAGGTCAGACTATACCGTTTCGCTTCAGACACATGTTTCAGCCATCTGATGTTCATAAATTTGAGCAAACATGTTCACCAGCTCCGGCTAGATTTATTCTTCATGGGAGACGAGAATGTACGTCGTGCAAAAGGATACGCGCCTAATAATATGGCCGATTTCGCATGTTTGTACAGAAACGTCCAGAATTATGCCGTTGATCGATCATATTAATCAAATGGGGCTTGAAAATTGCGGATGGCTTGTGGAATAAAATGGACCCTTTAGCAAAGCCTCTAAAACAGATTCACTGCAAAAAAAGTTATCAATATTGTAGCGTGCCCCGTATTCGACAAGGAGACTAGGCGTAGAATGGCTCCTTATACTCGCAGCCATTGTATGCGAACACTGGCACGCTAGACGAGGTGCTGATGTCTTGCCAGTATCCTTAGGCAGAAATTGTGAGATAATTTCCAGCAGTGTCAACCTGCTTCGCGGCAAGTTTATAAGGTGGCTTACATCAGTAGGAATAGTTCTGCACCTAACTTGCACACCAACCCGCGGTGGTTGCTCAGTGGCTAGGGTGTTGGGCTGCTGAGCACGAGGTCGCAGGATCGAATCCCGGCCATGGCGGCCGCATTTTGATGGGGGGCGAAATGCGAAAACACCCGTGTACTTAGATTTAGGTGCACGTTAAAGAATCCCAGGTGGTCGAAATTTCCGGAGTCCTCCACTACGGCGTGTGTCATATTCAGAAAGTGGTTTTGGCACGTAAAACCCCGTAATTTCTTTTGCACACCAATTTCTTCTTCGGGACAGTCACGCTTCCACACAGGTGATTTTCGTCCTTTGCAAACCCGACATGTCTTTCCATTGCATTCACTGTTGCATTTCATTACAAGTATGGGACATACAGTGGAAATCCATTTGAAAGACCAGTTCGCGGAATGTGCATATACACCATTAAAACTTTGCAAAACTGGCGACTTGGCTTTCCTGCACAACAAAAACTTTCACCGCCAAAAGCTCATTCGCAAAATAGATTTCTGCATCAAGTGTGGGGGGTGTTCAAATGAGGTGCTGGCCATTGTTCTGTAATTAGAGCCTTACTTCTGAATTTATATTACCTTTTCCCAAAGCCTAATTCAGAAATTGGATTCTCTTCCAGACCCAGCTTGGCTGCACTTGTCTGTCACAGCGACAAGGATTATCTTTCGTACTATGGCCTATTATGCAATAACAGAGCATTTCAGATGTTGAATAAGTCACAATTCAATAGAGGGATGTGCTTATGCAGACAATGGTGCATTCTGTCTTTCTTTTATAAAAGAAATGCAAAGATGGGTCAGTTAACAAGTTTATTTATTTATTTATTTATTTATTTATTAGATACCTGCATCGCCCATGCGGGCATTACAGCAGGGGGGATTACATAATAAAGGAAGAAACAAGTAATCACATACATAAAGCCTGATAAAACGCATCATTGTTTTCAATATTAACAATGTCAGGCGAAAGAGCATTCCATTCTCTGATAGTCCGAACAAAAAAAGAATACCTAAAGACGTCACCCTTGAAAGGATACTCGCAGACTTTCAGCGCATGGTCGCGTCTCAACGACGTATAAGTAGGCGACTTAATATATCTTTCTCTCTGAATCCCTGTTTTTGAATAATAAACAGCGTGGAAAAATTTCAACCTCAAGTTTTTTCGCCGGTCTTTTAATGCCTGCCACGATAATTTAATTTTACTTTCTGTCATACTTAATTTTCTACTATAGTCATTAAGAACAAACCTAGCTGCTCTGTTCTGCACTCTTTCAAGCTGTTCTGTGAGATCGGCCGTGTACGGATCCCAACAAATACAACCGTAATCAAGTAAACTACGGACATAAGTGAAATACAATTGCTCTTTTAATTTATTCGGTATTTGACTGAAGTTACGGCGGAGGAAACCCAATGCACGTATTGCCTTATTTTTAATATGCGTAATGTGCCTGTTCCATCTTAAGTCAGACGTCATTAAAATTCCTAAATATTTGTATTCGTCAAGTTTCTTTAATGCCATATTACTCAAGGTATAAGTGCATGGCTCAAATGCGCGCTTCCTTGAAAAGGTGACGTGAACACATTTTTCTACATTTAGTGACATTTCCCACGTATTGCACCACGTTCCTATAAGGTCTAAGTCAGTCTGTAATAATGAAATGTCATTTGCGTTATCTCTGACTCTATAAATGACACAGTCATCCGCAAACATTCTAAATGAAGACGTAAGATCACTTTCAATATCATTAATAAAGAGTAGAAATAAAAGGGGACCTAAAACTGATCCCTGAGGAACACCTGAGGTAACTGGAATATATGCAGAAGAAAAACCGTTGAGCACCACAGACTGCTCTCTTGCACGAAGATATTCGGCAATCCAAGCTATGACACTATTGTCCAATTTGTAGGCCTTAAGTTTTGAGATGAGAAGATCATGTGCAACGACATCAAAGGCTTTTTTGAAATCTAGAAATATGCAGTCTATTATTTTGGTTTTGTCTATTGCCGAGGCCAGATCATGAAAGAATTCTACTAACTGTGTAGAGCATGAAAAACCTTGTCGAAAACCATGTTGACTAGAGCTTAGAATATTGTGCTTAACTAAGTGCGACATGACCGAAGTATAAATTATGTGTTCCATTAACTTGCATGGGATACTTGTTAAAGATATCGGTCTGTAGTTTTCAACGGCACTTCTCGATCCGCCTTTGTGAATGGGTACAACCCGTGCCAGCTTCCAATCACACGGTAAACAAGACTCAGATAAACACTTTGTAAATAGCCGAGAAAAGTAAAAACACAATATTCCAGAACAGTTTTTAAGAATCGCTGCCGGAATATCATCAGGGCCACAAGCGGTCGTCGGCTTCATCTCCTGCAGTAATTTACGCAAACCTTCTACACCAAATATAACCTCAGGCATTTGTTTAATGTCCATTGGGCAGATCACATTAACACTACGAGAACGCCTTGGAATAAACACTGACAAGAAAAAATCACTAAAAAGTTTCACTTTGTCTTCATCAGCGTCAATTATGGTTTCAGAGCTCTTTAAAGGGGGGATAGAATTGTTTTCTTTACCGTTGCACCTAACAAATCTCCAGAACTCTCTGGAATCTTTGAGCAACTTCACACCAAGGTTTTTGAAATACGTATGCTTGGCCTGTTCCGCGAGATTCTGAAAGCTTTTTTTCAAACATTTCAGTTCTAACCAAGTATTCGGGGACTTCGCTCTCCGAAACTTGAGATAAGCTCTCCTAATTTTTTGTATTAGTGTGCGCAGCTGGTGATTAAACCAAGGCTTATCCTTTGACCGTTTAGATGAGATAACATGAGTAGGAACAAATGTATTGCGCAATTCAAACAGCTTGTCTTTAAACAGCTTCCATAACTCTTCAATGCTCAATTCATCAACTAATGCATCAAAGGTAGGAAAATATGACTCAAACGCCGAAATTATAGCCGCGAAATCAGCCCTCTTATACACGTAAATCTTTCTGGGTTCCTTCTTCGGCACGGACACATATTGAACGTTTATATCAGCAGTAAAAACACAATGGTCACTTAAGCCGGGAAGTACATTCACATTTGTTAAAATGTTCGGGACATTACATAAGAGCAAATCAAGTACGTGACCTGTGCTGTCGCTCCGTGACGCATCACGAATGTACTGTTGAAACGAAAAATCACAGACGAGATCAAAAAAAGCAGAGTACACATGGCCAGTGACCGACGCTACCGGGTCATCGCACGACCAGTCTATACCCGGAAGATTAAAATCTCCCCCTAGTATTATGATATCGTTCTCAAGCGTATCAAGGAAAGCAGATAGCTGACGAAACTGGTCGTATGATGCTCCGGGAGGACGGTAATATGATCCAATAACTAGACTTTTCCCATTAGATAGCCTCACTTTGCAAAAAACAGACTCAAGATCGGCTGTAGAACTTTCCAGTGGAACACACGATAAGCTTGAGCGAACTAGAATAAATACCCCTCCCCCTCTTGCTCCTCGATCGCGTCTGAAACAATGATAGCCATCTGGAAAAACTTCAGAATTTAAGACACTCGAGTCCAACCATGACTCAGTGCCAATAACTATTGATGGCTCAAGTGATCTAAGAAGGATATGGAAAGAATCGACTTTATTTCTTATGCTCCTGCAGTTTATCACCAAAACGCTGAGCATTTCCTTTATGTTAGTCACTGGTGATGGTCACATCTGCTTCACTTTGTTGGTCACGCTATCAATCTGATAGCGGTTGTTGCCCATGTACAAGGTATCAAACTTCAGTACTGCTTTTATACCGTCTTGCCGATTCTGTTTCGCAAAATTCCATAAAAGGCTTCTTTTATCCCTCACCACGCGTGAAAAATCTTCGGAAATGCTGTAGTTCGTGCCCTTTAACTTGCGTGCATTTTTTAACACTTGTTGGCGTTCTTTGAAAGAGGAAAACTTCACTATAATTGGGCGGGCTTTATCTGCTCGATAGGTTCCTATCCTGTGAGCGCGCTCAATTCCAACATCATGAAGTTCCAGCTTAGTGCGGCACAGGTTTGAGACAAGTTCGCTTGATTTAGTTGCGTTTTCGCCAGTATCACTATCTTGAAAACCATAAAAAAGTAGATTATCCCGCCTTTGACGATTCTCGATATCGTCAATTTTTGAACAAAAAGTCGACAATGTTGCCTGATTCTGACGCTGCTGTGCCTCAACGTTAGCCAGTGAAGAACGAATATCATCCACTCCTGTGATTGTTTCTTCTAATGACACAATACGTGCCTTTAGTTCTTCTATTTCAGCAGAGAACTTGTTCTCCATTGCTGACAGCTTTTTCAATATTGTGTTTTGGCCTTCAAGTATTCGTTCAAACTGTGCAGTATTGGGCCCTGGGTTCAGCTCTATATCGCCTCCCCACAGCAGCAAAATCAGTAAATAGAAAGCGGAACGCCTCCAAACAACAAACTGACGTCGTACGAGCACCCTGCGCGACTTCGAAGAAACACACTGCTTTGAACACAAGAAAAACAGAGTTTGGGGTGGAACCGGCAAAGCAATGCATACATTAATCGAAGAATAGTGCTTGTGACTAACCTGCGAAAGCAGTAAACAATACATAAGGGTTGATGCCATGTCGCCGGTTCCAGGCCCCGTCGTCGTAGTGCCGCTTCGAGGCTTTTGTAGCTGAAGGATACCGCCAGCGTTTCCCGGGGCACACAGTTGCCATTCGTGAAGTGGGAAGAAGTCAGATTCAGCGAGCGCCGGGCACGTCTGTTGGTCCCAGAGCCACGCAAACGGTAGTCCATCGCAGTTCACTTCCAGTTGGGCGTCGCCGCCTACGTACGGTGATGTCGAAGTGCAGCGCGACACAAAAACGTCCATGAGGCCAATCTGCGAAAGCAGTAAAGAATACATAAGGGTTGATGCCATGTCGCCGGTTCCAGGCCCCGTCGTCGTAGTGCCGCTTCGAGGCTTTTGTAGCTGAAGGATACCGCCAGCGTTTCCCGGGGCACACAGTTGCCATTCGTGAAGTGGGAAGAAGTCAGATTCAGCGAGCGCCGGGCACGTCTGTTGGTCCCAGAGCCACGCAAACGGTAGTCCATCGCAGTTCACTTCCAGTTGGGCGTCGCCGCCTACGTACGGTGATGTCGAAGTGCAGCGCGACACAAAAACGTCCATGAGGCCAATCTGCGAAAGCAGTAAAGAATACATAAGGGTTGATGCCATGTCGCCGGTTCCAGGCCCCGTCGTCGTAGTGCCGCTTCGAGGCTTTTGTAGCTGAAGGATACCGCCAGCGTTTCCCGGGGCACACAGTTGCCATTCGTGAAGTGGGAAGAAGTCAGATTCAGCGAGCGCCGGGCACGTCTGTTGGTCCCAGAGCCACGCAAACGGTAGTCCATCGCAGTTCACTTCCAGTTGGGCGTCGCCGCCTACGTACGGTGATGTCGAAGTGCAGCGCGACACAAAAACGTCCATGAGGCCAATCTGCGAAAGCAGTAAACAATACATAAGGGTTGATGCCATGTCGCCGGTTCCAGGCCCCGTCGTCGTAGTGCCGCTTCGAGGCTTTTGTAGCTGAAGGATACCGCCAGCGTTTCCCGGGGCACACAGTTGCCATTCGTGAAGTGGGAAGAAGTCAGATTCAGCGAGCGCCGGGCACGTCTGTTGGTCCCAGAGCCACGCAAACGGTAGTCCATCGCAGTTCACTTCCAGTTGGGCGTCGCCGCCTACGTACGGTGATGTCGAAGTGCAGCGCGACACAAAAACGTCCATGAGGCCAATCTGCGAAAGCAGTAAAGAATACATAAGGGTTGATGCCATGTCGCCGGTTCCAGGCCCCGTCGTCGTAGTGCCGCTTCGAGGCTTTTGTAGCTGAAGGATACCGCCAGCGTTTCCCGGGGCACACAGTTGCCATTCGTGAAGTGGGAAGAAGTCAGATTCAGCGAGCGCCGGGCACGTCTGTTGGTCCCAGAGCCACGCAAACGGTAGTCCATCGCAGTTCACTTCCAGTTGGGCGTCGCCGCCTACGTACGGTGATGTCGAAGTGCAGCGCGACACAAAAACGTCCATGAGGCCAATCTGCGAAAGCAGTAAAGAATACATAAGGGTTGATGCCATGTCGCCGGTTCCAGGCCCCGTCGTCGTAGTGCCGCTTCGAGGCTTTTGTAGCTGAAGGATACCGCCAGCGTTTCCCGGGGCACACAGTTGCCATTCGTGAAGTGGGAAGAAGTCAGATTCAGCGAGCGCCGGGCACGTCTGTTGGTCCCAGAGCCACGCAAACGGTAGTCCATCGCAGTTCACTTCCAGTTGGGCGTCGCCGCCTACGTACGGTGATGTCGAAGTGCAGCGCGACACAAAAACGTCCATGAGGCCAATCTGCGAAAGCAGTAAAGAATACATAAGGGTTGATGCCATGTCGCCGGTTCCAGGCCCCCAAATAGATTTCGTTCTGAGAACAGCATTTTAGTGCAGTTGCCTTCCGATTCAAATTGCATATTGTGTTGAGGATAAGGTGTTGCACCATTTTCTATTTATGCTATTTTTTATGTATTGAGTACCTGCATCGCTTCAGAAGGCATTACAGCAGGGGGGTACATACATATCTACATCATTTGACACTCATTTCAACACACAAAGCGCGGTAAAACGTTACATTACATTGTATACCAACAATATTTGACGGGAGATCATTCCACTCCCTCGTTGTCCTGTAAAAAAATTCATAACGCAAGGTGTCACCCTTAAAAGGAAATTCATGGAGTTTCAAGGCATGGTCTCTTCTACGGGAAATGTACGATGGTAATTTAATATATTTGTTGCTGTCAATGCCTATTTTAGAATAGTAAACAGTGTGAAGAAATTCGAGTCTGAGGCACTTTCTTCTATCCTTTAGATGGGAAGTCTGGGCTTGCCTTCGGTAATACTGAGGTTCTTGTCGTAATTGCCAAGAACGAATCGAACCGCCCTATTCTGAATTTTTTTAAGTAAATCGATTAACTGACACGTATAACGATCCCAGCAGATACAAGCGTACTCAAGTTACAAACGTACGTGAGTAAAATACAGCTGTTCTTTCAATTTACTAGGTAATTGGCCAAAATTTCGACGGAGGAAGCCCAACTTTCGTGCCGCCTTCTTTCTTACCGCCTGTACATGCCTGTTCCACCTTAATTCCGAGGTAAACCAAACTCCCAAGTATTCATATTCCGTAACCCTGCTTAGAGTAACGCTATTTCATTTCTACTCGTATGTCTTGTATGAATGTTTCCTTCTAAAGGAAACATTAATAAAACTTTAAGTGGAAGCTTTAGCTCGAGTGCTCCTATCTAAATACATGTAAAAGGAGAATTCGTTTTTCTCGGCAAACACTGCACCAAATTTGACGAGGTTTGTTGCATTTAAAAGATAAACTTAAAATCTAGTGACTGTTCGTTTCGAATTTTTGAGTTAAGTTGTCAATTGTTTATGAAAAATTGGCAAAAATCAAAAATTTTCAGAAAACGAAACTAGCAAGTTTACAACTCTGCTACTCAACCACTAAAAATGATAATACAATTCTGTGAATTGCATCTAATAGTACATCTAAATCGGACAAAATTGATATGTTACGCATGAATATAAAAAAAATGTAATCATAGGGAAATACAACTTTTGCAAAACCGTTGTAAGCAACGTAACAAATTCACGTAAGATGTAAAATGACATATTGAATTTGTCCGCTTTAAATGATCTAATGCATGCCGTTTACAGAACCGCGATATCAGCTCTTGATGCAGAGCTATGAGTTTGTAAACTTTGTGCTTCTATTTTTTTCAAACGGTCAAATATTTGAAAATCGATTTAGGAAAATTCAAGCCCTAAATCGAAATTCCGCTTCCAACAGTCACTAGAATTTAACTTTCTCTTTCAAATGCAACAAATGTCATCAATATCGGCGCAGAGGTTATCTCATACAAACGTTTTTGCGTTTTACATGTATTTGAATAGGCCGCGTCGCAGATGGGCCCGAGCTAAAACTTCCTCTTAAGTGATTTTTCCCATTTTGAAACGTTAAGTGACATTTCCCATTTCGCACACCAAGTTGAAAGTTTGTCTAAATCACTCTGAAGTGCATAAAAATCGGTATCACTATCAATAACCCTATATACTACGCAGTCGTCTGCAACATCCTGAAAGATGACGTAATACCACTAGTGATATCATTTATATATAATAAAAACAAGAGGGGCCCCAACACAGAGCCTTGGGGTACTTCAGAGGTCACTGCAGCAAGATCAGAGGAGATGCCATTGAGAACCACAGAATGTTGTCTATATGAAAGATGTTCAGATATTCATGCACTTACCTTTTTGTGCAACTTGTAGGCGTGTAATTTGCTAATAAGTAGGTCGTGAGCCACAACGCGAAATGCTTTACGAAAATCTCGAAAGATGCAATCAATTATCTGCCTTTTGTCTGTTGCTTGAGTAAAATCGTGAGGGAATTCTACAAGCTGCGTAGCACAAAAAAACCCTGCCGAAATCCATGTTGGTTTGCATTTAATAGATTATTTTTAACTAGATGTGACATAATACAAGTGTATATAACGTGTTCCATTATTTTACATGTAGTACCAGTCAAAGACACCGGTCTGTAGTTCTCAATGCAGTTTTTAGGCCCACTTTTGTGTGCAGGCACAACATTTTCCTATTTCCAGTCGGTAGGTACGGCACCTATGTCTAAAAATTTTTGGAAAAGACGCCATAAATACATGCATAACGATTCACAACAACTACTAAGCATTGCTGTTGCTATATCGTCTGGTCCATTCGCCTTTCTGGGCGAAACATTTTCTAATAGCTTGCGTACACCTTTCAAAGCAAACTCAACTTCGGGCATTTCTTCATTGCATAGCGAAAAATCGAGACTTACAACCCGAAACTGGCGATTACTAAACACAGAAGAAAAATAACTACCAAATGCTTCAACTTTGCGCTTGTCTTCATCAAGTACCGTGCCTAAGTATTCAAGAGGAGGGACATAATTGTCGCTCTGTCCGCTACACTGAATATACTTCCAAAATTCTTTGGGATCTTCTAACAACCGTTCCCCAAGACGAGCAAACTAAGATTCCTTAGCCGATTTGGCTGAATTCTCAAAATCAAACTTTAGCCTCTTTAGTTTGGATAAGTTTTCCAGGGATCTGTGTTTTTTATACTTTAAGTATACCCTCCCCACCCTGCGCAGCAAGATGCGCTGTTCCTGCCGAAATTACGGTTTACCTTTATCACGTTCAGATGAAAGCATCCGAGTTGGAACGAATTTATCTCGAAGATAGAAGAGCTTTTCTTTAAAGCTTTCCCACAACTGTTCAACGCTCAAATCATCCGCTAATGTGTCAAACATTGGGAAGTACGAATCTAACGACTGATTTATAGAACAGTAATCAGCCTTACTATACAAGAACACTTGTATAAATGACAAATCGTTTGAAAAAATTTTTTCGTTAGTGGAGGCCATAAATTGGACTAGCGTGTATGACTGCAGTCCTCCTAATGATGCTTACAAGGAATTCTACAAGAAGTTAAAAGTAAGTTATGATGATGCGTTTCCTTTACAATGTGGCCGAAAGAATAAGAAAGCAATAAGAAAACCTTGGAGTATTCCTGCACTATACAGAAGAATAAGAGAAAGAAACAAGATGTATCACACTTTTATTAGTACGCGCGATGTAAACAAATTTAAGGAGTTCAAGAAGCTTCGAAATAAACTAACTTCAGATTCAGAAGAAAATTATTATGAAAATTTGGTTCTTCGCCATCAAACTAATGTAAAAAAAGATATGGGAAATAGATTGACAAGCAGAAACAATGCAATAACCAGCGTACAATAGATTGAGATAAATGGAAATGCGATAGCAGGGCAGTGTTTGGCTAACACCTTCAATGAGTACTTTATACAATCAGGGAAGTCAGAAAGTGCAATTATAGGCAGTCAACAACCAACAACACACATCAGCTCTTTACCAAATTCGTTTCTTTCGTATCACGTCTCACCGCAAGAGGCTGAAGAGTTACTTAATAGAATAAAAAATGTCGCCGTTGGTTATGACGAATTTAGAGCTGAGCCAGTAAAGTATGTTTCCAAGTTACTAAAAAGCGTTCTCACCTATATTATTAATTTAATGTTCGATACTGGTATCTTCCCTGACCAACCGAAAATAGCAAGGGTTGTTCCGATACACAAATCCGGAGACAAAAACGCCCTTATAAATTATCGGCCAATATCGGTATTACCTGTTTTGTCAAAAGTCTGAGTGGGCAATTAATGATCGCATAACAAAGTTCTTAGAGAAATATAATATCTTATCTAGTGCGCAATTTGGATTTCAAAAACACAAGTCAACTGAACAGGCACTACTTCGTGCAAAGGAGAAAATTATTCAAGGTATTGCAAATAAGGATTTTACTTTAGGTCGCTTTCTACATTTGCGGAAAGCATTTGATTCGGTGAATCATGATATTCTACTTCTAAAACTGCAATGTTATGGAATACGTGCCATGTCATTGAAATTAATAGCCAGCTATCTTGATAAACGCTTCGAATTTACAGATGTTAATAATTATTCCTCGACATCGTTAAATGTACCAAATGGGTTACCCCAAGGATCAGTCTGAGGTCCTGCCCTGCATTTATTATACATTAATGGCATAACTCAGATTTACAACACCCTTGGTATAGTAATGTTTGCGGTCGATACTAACGTATTTTTTACTTCATGGACAAACTGTGCACTTCAAGAAAAGACTAATCATTATCTACAAAACCTATCCAAATGGCTAAATGATAATTGTCTACAATTAAATGCCTCTAAAACTAAATACATCATTTTTCTCCTCCAAATAAATGCGACCAACATGACATGCATATTACGTATGGAACCGAGATTATTCAGCAAACACCTGAGCAAAAATTCCTAGGCGTTTGGTTCCAAGAGTCTTTGGTATGGTCATGTCACGTCGACCATTTGGTAGTCGATATAGCTCGATCAATAGGACGTATTAGAAAGATTTCTACATTAATACCTCTTCGGCTAAAAAAAAAACTCTTTCTTGCACTTTAGTATATTGCAAGATTGCCTACTGTTCGCTAGTATGAGGCACCACCACTCAGCGCAACTATAATAGGTTAACGGTACTACAAAAATGCATGCTACGTATATTTGAAAATTATGCAGCAGATATCCGCGACTTACGTACCAGGGAGTTATTTCTGAAATACAACATGCTTATGGCCAATCAAATTTCTCTCTGTAAATTAGTGCAACATATACACACCACAAACATATACAAAGACAGTGATATGGTAGTTGAACATAAGTACGGGTTTAGGCAGCACAGGAGGAGGCTTCCGAAGTTTCGGACAAATTACGGGAAACAATCGGTAACGCATAAAGCTTTACAGATTCTAAATAAACAGAAAGACATAATAAATTGGGCAGACAGCCGTGGTAAACTTAAAAGAATGTACAAAACGTTCCTTGTCAGAACAGCATGTGTATTGTAGACTGTTTTACATTACTTTCTACTATTTCCATAACATTCCCGATTTTGTTTATTTCTGTTTTTTAAGCACAATGTACTGGTGCATAATCGTTCTCTACATATCTGTAACATGATAAAGGGTCTACTAGCTATCTAACACATGAATCCTGTATGACATTTTCTATATGTATATCTATCTGCGTAATCTGTGTGCACATGTATGCATCGCATACTTCTTATCTGATGTATTCGAAGTCACTTTTCTTCCTTCATCGGCTGTACATTGAGTGCAACTGTAATTTTAATATAATGTGCGCCTTACTGTATATATTATTGTACGCGTAAATGCTGTATGAAGTGAACGGGGCAGGGGCCGAGTCAGGCTATTTCAGCCTTTAGTCTCTGTCTCCGCAGGAAATGTCCTGAACTAAAGTGATTTTGATATTTTTCATTTATTTCATTTATTGATACTGTCAGCCCAACTTTGGGCTATTACAGGAGTGGTAGGTCACAATACAACCAAAAATATATTTACACGATAAAGAAAAAATACAAAGAAAAAGTACATTTTGGGGCATGGCAAATACAGCATGTAATACAATACCCAGGTGTACAGTATAACCATTAGGCCAAGCTATGGTATGCGTACACATGTCCTTTTGATATTTTCGAGAAAATCGCGTAAAGATGACGTCCTTACTATTGAGTCTGTTAATAGATTCCATTGTTTTATTGCTCTCGGAAAGAAGCTGTATTTAAAACAATCATTGCGAGTAATTGGAGGAGGGATATACATACTGTGGCGATGACGAAAATAGTTACTAGGAGAGAAGTAAAAATAGTCATCTTTATCGATTCTAACATGGCCATGAATAATAAGAAAAAAAAACTTCAAACGATCATACTCAGTTCTAGACTCTAGAGAAGGAAGTTCAGCAAGTTCACATAACTGGGTAGGAGAGTGAGAACGACGATATTTGTTAAAAATAAACCGTGCAGCAAGCCGCTGAATCTTATCCAGCTTAGACTGATTAGATGAAGTGTATGGGTCCCACACAATTTTTGCATACTCCATAACCGGTCGAATCAAAGTTTTATATGCCAGGCATTTTACTTCAGGGGTAGCATTATACAGATTTCTTCTAAGCGACCACAAGGCTTTCTGTGCCTTGGTAAATACGTAATCAACGTGTTCATTCCAACGCAAATCCGAGGTAAGCTTTAAACCCAAGTATTTAAATGTTGACACTCTTTTTAACGCGACACCTTCAATGGAATAATTGTAGTCAATAATACTTCGTTTTCTAGTGATAGACATGTAAACCGTTTTGTCAGAATTTAGAACCATTTGCCAGCTATCACACCAGTTTTTTACCTTTTGCAAATTTGAATTTAAATCCGTCTGATCGGCAGGTGATTCGATACGGTTATATAATACGCAATCATCTGCGAAGAGTCTGATTGGAACTGTAATGTCATGCGGCATGTCATTGATAAATAATAGAAATAACAGGGGGCCCAATACACTTCCTTGGGGTACTCCAGACTCCAGATTTGATTTTTAAGATTATGAGCTCTGGAAGTTTACATGACACGCTGGTTAGTGAAATGTGTAAAATTTGAAGGTAATGTTGTGTCACCTCCCTTGTGGATCGGGATTACCTTTGCAATTTTCCTATCATTAGGTAGTTGTGAAGTCCTAAGCGATTTCCGGAAAACTAGGCCTAGATATTTACTACACCACTATGCCTACGTTTTGAGGAAAGTATTGGGTATGTCGTAGGGGGCACAAGTTTTCTTGGCGTAAGGTTTAAGCAGAAGATTGAAAATACCGGCATGCGTAATGTCTAGTTTAGCAATTTTCCCGTGATGTTGCGTTGTTAATGCGAGAATAATATTGACACGTGTACTTATCTATATTGCGCGACCACGTTTCGCCGCCTAGCAAATGTTATCGCACATCGCGGGACGCACCTGCATGTATGCGAAGTTTCTGGAAAGTTATCGATGCTTCTATCTGCCGTCTGTTGTCGCCGAACGTTATGTTATCCGATTTCATCGCCTGACGCGAATGGTGTAGAACTTCGTGGAAGGCACGCGGGCCCCAATGATTAGTCTGGAACATTCGACGATTGATGTATAAAAGCCGACGCGCTTGACCCGTTGATCAGATTTTCAACGATCGCCGACAGTGTTCGCTGCTGTCGTTGTGCTATAAGTGTACTCTGTCTTGTGGGCACAGGTTCGCCCAATAAAAGTTAGTTTTGTCCTTCACAGTATTGCTACTGTGTTCTTAAGCGTCCCCACCACGTGACAATATTATCATCTATAGTAAACACTGACCGAAAAAAATTGTTATATGCGTCAGCCTTAGCAGTTTTTTCCTCGGGAAGAGAATGTGATGTTTCGTTTTTATTAGTACGAAAGTAATTCCAGAACCTCTGAGGGTTATTAACAAGAAAATCAGGTAGTGTTACATCAAAGTAGTGCTGTTTATCACGTTTAGCTTTAAGTTTGAATTCTCCAATGGCGTCCGTAAATTTCTGAATTCTGGATTCTCCCCCGCCTTTTGCTTTTATTGCCCTCCGTATCCTTTTCAAACATCACTTTGCTTGAATAACTTCTCGCGTGATCCATGCTTAATTTTTTGGAAGGCGCTTTGTTTTTGTGGGTACATAGTGAGTGATGCAGTAAAGTACAACCGATTTGAAGTGAAACCAAAGGGAATTTACATCTGCTGAAGCATCGGAGCCAATTTCTGAAAAATGCTGGAATTCATGAGCGAGGTGCGTTTGTATGCTATTGTCATCAGCGTTTTCGAAGTCTGTTACTACAGATACAGTATAATGAATGATTATGCTGTCACCAAGAGGTACGATGCACACTGGTTCGTCATGGTCTGATATACAGTGAATTACATCAGTTTTTATGCGATTTATGTCGAAGTTATTACAGAAAAAGTTTACATCTAATATGTTCTGAGCATTTGCTTGTGAGCGGGTGGGGCATGAAACGATCAGATGAAGATTGAAAGTTAGCATGAGTTCAACGAATGCATCCGAAGCTGATGACGAGTAGCACATACTATTCCAGTTAATGTCTGGCAGATTAAAGTCACCCATGAGGACAATGCTGGAAGCAAACACGTGACGTTGTATGTAATCATGAATGACACTGATAGACGCATCACCAGAGTTTCGGCTCCGATAAACAGAACCTATGAATACGCTCGTGGCATCACAAAGTAGTTTGGAAAAAATGGCCTCTGCGCTTTGAACCTCTGGAAGGGCCACAAAGGAAAGGCCCTTTTTTATCAATAACGCCACTGCACCACCACATGTGGAGCGGTCCTTCCGGACCACAGAATAGTTTGGCGGTGCGAACTCGTGATCAGAAACATCGGGTGTGAGCCGTGTTTCTGTTATACCTACTAGGTCAGGTTCATGATCAATAATCACATTTTCAAGTGACTTAGTCTTGTCGATGACGCTTCTTGCATTCACCGTGAGGAGTGTAAGTTCGTTGATTTTGCAGTGCGACGAGTAGTAGCTCCCTTTTTTTGTTCGGTCGCTCGGTGCGCACACCACTTTTGCTGCACTTGCAGTTGCTACTTCTACGCGTTCCAAAGTTTTCTCCGAATATCGCGTACGCTTTTCTAAAAGTATTCTCCAATGGATAGGCCTGTATCTTTAAGTTTCTATCTCGGTTTTAGTATTGAAGATTTGTGTCTTGAGTCTAGTAGCTTAAAATTCACAGGCCTAACCTTGTTCGGCGCTCCTCTACATATCGGGTGTATACGTTCGATTGCTACCGGTTTTATTTCTAGAGTATCTACAATTAGGTTTTTGTTCACCGCACTTTCAAGTGTCAAGGGTGGCTCTCCCTCTGCCCCGGTAAGCCATATGTTATCAGGTTAGTTCGCCTGCTACGATTGTCTAGATCGTCGACTTTTTCTTGCATATCTTTGATAAGAATATTGATATTTGCTATGTGTCCTCGGCAACAGTCGACCTTTTCTTCTACTCTTGTTATTAGGTATAATTTCTTGTCTGCTTTAGCCAGGCGACATTCCTTAATCTCTTTTATATCCGCAGCTTGGCTGCGGATATAAAATCGTTGGCTGATTTCTGGGCCTAGATTCGTCTCAATGTCTTTGCCAAGCAATAAGAGTTTATGTACATGCATCGCATGCTCAATCACAACAGCACGTAGCCGTAGGCACGGAAGCACAAGCAAAAAGGGGTCGTTTGAGCGGATAGAGTTTTCGTATCGCCTGCTCACCTGTAGGATGAAGATAAGCGGAGTGTTAGCTGACCGCATTCCGTGAGTGCTGCCGTGCAAAATGGCCCGCCCTTGTTTCAGATTGTCTTTTATAGCGTGGTTGAATGGTGGCGAGGGGCACAGGCCTTGTGCGCAGTCCATGCTCCAAGCGTCCGCGCGGTGCGGATGATGAGCGATGCAGCACAGGGTCCCATGACTTGAGCGGCACGGGATCTCGTCGTAGGCTGATACTGGTGGCATTGACGACGCATGTTCTTCCGGCTTGTCCTGCTGACACGAAACTCGAGCCGGCATGGAGCAACAGTCCGAGAACAAGCTGTAGGATGAAGGTAAGCGAATTGATAGCTGACCGCATTCTGTGAGCACTGCCGTGCCCACTCAAACACACTGATGTTTGATGTGGCTTGGCAGCACTCATGATGTTTGCACTCGAAGCAGCACTCAACTGATATTTGATGGTGTTTAAACATACTGATCTATCCAGCAGATTAGTCGTGGATGCAGCCCACATTGAGCGAAAGGGCACGTGGTGCATTAAAAAATTAAATTATGGGGTTTTACGTGCCAAAACCACTTTCTGATTATGAGGCACGCCGTAGTGGGGCACTCCGGAAATTTCGACCACCTGGGGTTCTTTAACGTGCGCCTAAATCTAAGTACACGGGTGTTTTCGGATTTCGCCCCCATCGAAATTTGGCCGCCATGGCCGGGATTCGATCCCGCGACCTCGTGCTCAGCATCCCAACACCATATCCACTGAGCAACCACGGCGGGTCGTGGTGCCTTAGCCAGCCTCCAATCGCGCTTTCTCAGCAGCAATTAATGTACCAAGATAGCTCAATACGGTAACAGATGCCCTGTATACACGTAGCCTGGTTGTGCGTTCCTCGATTGACCATGTGATCACCTGTGTCACTTATATATCTGATGTGTGTTTCAGTAAACGTAGTTGTGAGTCAGCGCTCGTTTGTGTCCTTTCACTCCGTCGTCGTCTTGTTCGCGCTGTTCCCATTATGAATGTATACCAACTCGCCCAACTTTCTGCTTTAATACAGAATAGGTGGCACTAGAGTCCGTTCATATGTCCAGAAGGGCGCCTCTGTCGCCGAAACAGGTGGTCAGTTGTCCCAGAACAGACAGTATTACCCATCGGGGCGTAGAAATCTGTGTTGCTGATATGCATAACGCTGGCCATCTCCGGCAGCCTCCCCGTGCAAACATCACCAATTGGGTGTACCCTGTCAGGAAGCGGCATGAAGGACATGGATTAGACGTCTGCAGTGTTTTGGTACCGCTCTTCCCATTGACCTTGTGATGTGGACGAACACAATATATGGCAGGTAGAAAAATTCGGGATCGATGTTGGTCATGAGTCTAGCGAGGTGCGTTGGAGCCGAACCAGGTGGTCACCTTTCCCAGAGCAGGTAGTAGGAAGCGTCGGGTGCGTTTAAATCTGTGTTGCTGGTTAGCATAACGCTGATTCGCAGCCATTCCCAGCCATATTCGCATTCCCAGCCAGAATCAGGACCCTGGTAGGAAACTGCATAAAGAAGGACATTGAATTAGACATCCCCGTTCTTGTAGTACTACTGTGCTCAAGGGATCCGGGAAGTCAAGCAACACCACATATGGCTCGTAAGACAGGTGGTCCTCCTTGCCGGTCATGCATCGGCAGAGTGCGTCGATCGTCAAACCACGACGCGAGCTGTCCCACTACAAATGATGGTAAAGATCGGGTGCGCGGAATTTGGTGTTGGTGATAAGCGCCGCGCTGATCTTATCATTAGGTAGTAGCGATGATGACAGCGGAAAATGTGTGCATGACGAAACTAACATTTTTTTTATTCACATACCCTAAGGGCCCTTTACAGGCATTACATAGGGGGTTAAAAACACAATAAAGTGATCATATTCCATAACACAGTGAACAATTAGAAAAGCATAAACAAGCATACGCTCAGGAAAACCTTTCCTGCGTCCTCAATAGCGTCCGGGAGAATCTGAGGTGTCCAGCGGTCGGATCGTCATGTTTGGCTTACAGCACATCTGGATGCAGTGCTGAGGGAGCAAGAAGGATACAGTTGACGCGAACTGGTGAGAAGTTCTTCTGTACGAGCAGGTTATTTTGAAACGAAACCGAACAAAATCCTCGCCTAAATGCCCTTGGCACAACGTCGGTGTTCTCTTCCAAATACACTACGAAGCTTTTTAGCTCCGGTTCTCCTTGTTGCTGCTCAGCGAAGTCTTCGGCACTTATTACTCCAAGGAAAGCGTCATCATTTTTGTCATCCTGCTACGGCGGGTCAATAGAGGAGCGTGATAAGCAGTCGGCATCAGATTGTTTTCGGCCTGACTGGTGAACTACAGTGTTGTCATATTTTTCCAATCTGAGGCTCCACTGCGTCAGGCGTCCTGAAGGCTCCTTTAATTTCGCTAGCCGACACAACGCGTGATGGTCGCGGATGAGTTTGAATGGCCTGCCATATAGGTAAAGGTGGAATTTAGCGGTAGCCCAAATAAAGTTTAGGCACTCCTTTTCGGCTGTAGAATAACTACGTTCAGCTTTTGACAGCGACCGGCTTGTGTAAGTTATCACCTGCTCAAATCCGTCTTTCCTCTGGACTAAGACGGCACCGAGGCCTATACGACTGGCTCAGTAGATTTCTTTCATCGGCGTCCTTGTCGAAGTGCCCCAAAACCGGGGGTGACAGCATGCATCGTTTGAGCTCTTGAAATGCCACGTACTGCGACGCTTCCCATTTGAACTCGACATCACATTTCTTTAAATGTGCCAGCGGCTCAGCGATGCGTGAAATATTCTTGTAAAAGACCTTCGATTAGATACACGTGCCAAGTAATCTAACTACTACCTTCTTGTCGGTGAGCTGATGGAACTTTTTATGGCAACTGTCTTCTATGGGTCGGGGCAGACTCCAGATTTGCTGATGACCTGATCAAGAAAGAGAAGCTAATCGTAAGCGAAGCATGACTTTCCCGACTGCAGAGTAAGCCCTGATCTCTTGTTGGCCTCTGGTACTGTCCCAAGCCGCCTAAGGTGATCATCGAAATTTCTGGCGAAAACGAAAATGTCATCCTGATACACAAGAGAGGTCTGCCACTGAAATCCAGCTAACACCGTGTCGATTACGCGCTGGAACGTTGCAGGCACCGAGCACAGTCCGAGTTTCATGACCTTTAACTCATAGAAGCCGTCGGGCATGATGAAGGCGGTCATTTTGCCACCTCTTTCGTCGACTTCTACTTGCCACTAGCCAGACTTGAGGTTCATCGACTAGAAATATTTAGCGCTGCATAGCCGTTCGAATGCGTCGTCTATCCGTGGGAGGCGATATAGGTCCTTCTTCGTGATCGTGTTCAATCGGCAATAATCGACGCAGAAACGCAGGGTACCGTCCTTTTTTCTTCGCCAAGACTACAGGAGACGCCCATGGGCTTTTCTATGGCTGTAGGACGTCGTCGCGTAGCATTTCGTCGAATTGTTGCCTTATTGTTTCACATTCTTGTGTCGAAACTTGGTAAGGGCTCTGACGGAGTGGTCGAGCGTTCTCTTCGGTTATTATTTGATACCTTGCAACTGCTGCTTGTGGAACCCTCAGTGACGTCGAAGAGAAGTCTTTCTATCGTCGAAGACTTCTGAGATGTTGCTGTTTACTCCGGGAGATGATATTTAGGTCGTTATCTGGTTCGAGAACTATGGCCGTTGGTGTAGATGCGCCAGACTCCTAGAGGACAAAGGCATTGCTCATTTCCACAATTTCCTCGATGCATGCGATCGTCGCGCCCTTGTTGATGGGCTTGCATTCCTGGCTGAAATTTGTCAACATCACTTGCGTTTTTCCTTCGTGCAGTCGAGCGATCCCTCTTGTGACGCAAATTTCATGGTAGAGCCGTAGACGTCGGTCGCCTTCGATGACGCCTTCTAGGCCAGCGGGTGTTTCTATGCCAACGGATATCACAATGCTGCAGCGTGGCGGCATGCTGACTTGGTCCTCAAATACACTCAAGGTACGCTGACTGTAAGGCCTCCTCCTCGCTGTCGCTTGGTCTGTGGATGGCTCTATCAACTTCAACCTCACGTCCGTTATTGCGCCGTGTTGATTCAGGAAGTCCATGCCGATAATTACGTCTTGATGAAAAAGTGCGCAAAAAAGACGTAGACTAGAAAGAGAGAAACGAAATCCACTCATGCCAACCTCACCAACTCGCCCAGCTCTCAGTTCTGGTGAGAATTGCGTCTCGCCAGCCCTGTTGCAGGACAAGTAACATGGCAGGGTAGGTTAAGTCATGAACTGCAATTCTTGACATGCATATTTCTATGAGCTTTATGAGGTGTCCTCCACCTGTCCGAATTTGACGGCCATCCCAAGCAGTCTCAGCGTTCTTCAACTCGGCGGCGAATAATCCACTGATGACGGAGTAGTCGGCTCCAGTGTCTACAAGTGCATTGACTTCGTGGCCATCTAGAAGGATGTGCAGATCGGTGCTTCTGTCTTCCGTTATAGTTACGTTTTGGCGTCAGAACACGGTTGCGTCGCGTTGACCTGTGGCTGGTTCGTGGCGTCTTGATCGTAGTCTTTCTTGGGCTTATTCTTGCCTTCCAGGCTTTGTCGGGATGGCTGCGTGTTATTGTGACGTCGTCAAGCTAGATCACGAAGTGTTGTGGTCGGCGGAGGATCTTTTTCATTTCAAGGTACAGTAACGCACCTCCATCGGTTGCTGCTTTTATTTTTCCGAATTTGGACTTGAGGGCCAGCACCGGGCTCTTCCGCGACCTGGTAGTGGGAGCGGTAGACCAGGTAGCGGTCTGGGGCCAGCAAACGGTCGTTGAGACCTCCACTGTGTGGCGGAAACGTAGTCAGCGATGTCACGAGGTGCACTCCCCAAGATGTGGACGCGGAGCATTGACGGCGAACCCTCGCAGTCCCAAAGCGTGGTATGGGACATCGGTGGTATACATGGCCGGCTTCTCCGCAATGGTAGCAGAGCGGGCGTTAATTGAGGGTGCGCCAAATGTCTGTCTTTAATAATAATAATAATAATAATAATAATAATAATAATAATAATAATAATAATAATAATAATAATAATAATAATAATAATAATATCATCATCATCATCATCAGCCTGGTCACGCCCACTGCAGGGCAAAGGCCTCTCCCATATTTCTCCAACAACCCCGGTCATGTACTAATTGTCGCCATGCCATCCCTGCAAACTTCTTAATCTCATCCGCCCACCTAACTTTCTGCCGCCCCCTGCTACGCTTCCCTTCCCTTGGAATCCAGTCCGTAACCCTTAATGACCATCGGTTATCTTCCCTCCTCATTACATGTCCGGCCCATGCCCATTTCTTTTTCTTGATTTCAACTAAGATGTCATTAACTCGCGTTTGTTTCCTCACCCAAACTGCTCTTTTCTTATCCCTTAACGTTACACCTATCATTCTTCTTTCCATAGCTCGTTGCGTCGTCCTCAATTTGAGTAGAACCCTTTTCGTAAGCCTCCAGGTTTCTGCCCCGTAGGTGAGTACTGGTAAGACAAAGCTATTATACACTTTTCTCTTGAGGGATAATGGCAACCTGCTGTTCATGGTCTGAGAATGCCTGCCAAACGCACCCCAGCCCATTCTTATTCTTCTCATTATTTCCGTCTCATGATCCGGATCCGCAGTCACTACCTGCCCTAAGTAGATGTATTCCCTTACGACTTCCAGTGCCTCGCTGCCTATTGTAAATTGTTGTTCTCTTCCGAGACTGTTAAACATTACTTTAGTTTTCTGCAGATTAATTTTTAGACCCACTCTTCTGCTTTGCCTCTCGAGGTCAGTGAGCATTAATTGCAGTTGGTCCCCTGAGTTACTAAGCAAGGCAATATCATCAGCGAATCGCAAGTTACTAAGGTATTCTCCATTAACTTTTATCCCCATTTCTTCCCAATCCAGGTCTCTGAATACCTCCTGTAAACACGCTGTGAATAGCATTGGAGAGATCGTATCGTATTAATAATAATAATAATAATAATAATAATAATAATAATAATAATAATAATAACTTTATTTGCATCCGAAACACACGATGCCGGAGGCCTGCAGAAGAAGCTGTCGCCAGCAAACGGGGCGTTTCGCAGGCCGACAGGTGAGCGGGCTGGTGTCGGCGGCGGTGGCGGCATCTTCCGACCGAATGGCGGCGTCATGGGGCTCTGGAGCGGGTGAGGAGGGGGAATCTGGCGGCGGGTGACGGTGGCGTTTCTCATCGCTTCCGTCTGCGGATGTAGCGATGACGGTCGCACTTCAGTAACCCCAAGCGATTTCTGAACTCCTTCTTTAACGGTGTCGGCAATTGAGGCTACTTGAGGCTGCGAACATGGAAAGAGCTCCTGCAGTTCCTCGCGAACGATGGCTATGATGGTCTCCCGCATGTCGTGGCTGCAATGTGCTTGAACATCGGTGTTGTTTCGGCGGTTCTATTGCCTTCTCCGCATGCAGAGCGTCTTCTGAATGGTTGTGGCTTCGGAAACGAATTCCGCAACATTCTTGGGCGGGTTGCGTAACAATCCGACGAAGAGTTCTTGCTTCATCAAGAAGTGAATATATTTCTGACATTTCTGGGTGGCGTGCCCTAAAATACAGTTCATCCCCTCCGGGAAGATCGTGATGGCCTCACTGGGCAGCTGTACCGGAGTTCATAGTAGATTTTCGGCTCCCTTTTTGTCTACGATGTTTGTGAACGTCTGTAGGAGGCCGCTTCGGAATAGGTCCCACGTTGTTAAGGTGGCTTCTCGATTCTCGAAGCGTCCTGGTGGCGTCTTTCAATGCGAAAAAGATATCTCGCAGCTTCTTGTCGCAGTTCCAGCTGTTAACTGTAGTGACCCTCTCATACGTCTCCAGTCAGCTTTGCGGTTCCTCGAATTTTGTGCCGCGGAACGTCGATGGCTCCCTGGGCTGCTGCAGCACGATCGGAGTAGGCGATACTGGGGCTGTCAAGGTAGCTGCTGTCGTAGCCGTGCACTTCCTTGCCTTCTCAGGCAAGAGTCCATTCTGCAGCGGCAAATCTTGCAGACAGTGGCTAGCTCGTGGGTCCTTGGCGACGTTCCTGTGGCATTCGTGGCTCGTGTTTTGCTCACGGCTTTCCAGGGGCGTTCGGTACATGAATGCACTAGCATCTCCACCAGATTTCACGTAGTAGTGACGGTGCATAATACAGCAGTAAATCTGTGAATGATGAAACTAACTTTTATTCGGTGAACTTGTGCCCATAAAAGCAGGTTACACTCAAAGCGCAGCGATAGCAGCGAAGACGATCGGCGATCGTCGAAATCTGATCTGCTGGTCAGGAGCGTCGGCTTTTATACATGAGTACTTCAGAGCATATAGGAGGTGGTGGCCAATACTGCTCCAGGGTGGCCAATCCTGCTCTGGTGAGAGAGTGCGTTACCGGTTCTGGTCCCCGGGATCAGGCCGCACTCCAGGCTTTATGTGAAATTTTATGAACAAGCAGATTTTTTTTAATCCGGTAGAAAATTGCGCGGCACCGGGATTCGAACCACGGTTTTCTTGCACGCGAGGCGGATGCTCTACCTCTACTCGGCCACTGCACCGCGTATGAATACAACAATCAAACCCCGGCCCTCAGTCCCCAGCAGCCGCGAAGCAACTGACCACGGCAGCGGTCAGACGGTGCTAAGAATCCCTGATTCCGGACAGGCCGCCATTGGAATCTTAACCATGCAACCTTTAACGCTAGAGCGTTATCTAGTTTGACGAGTCTAGCAGTGCTAGTGGAGGAATCAGAGGGCAGTAAGTGGAATATAATAGAGCTCAGGGAAGGTAGAAGGACAAAAGAAGCTTAAGTAAAATCTTGATGCGGGCTAGTTGGTTCATACTTAGAACGGAGTGTAAACAGCGCGAAAAAGACGAGGACACAACAAAACAAATACCACAGACAAGCGCTGACTGCCAACTGGAAGTTTATTTGAAATTCACCGAACATTTATACCGTTTTCACCATAGGTATGCGCAGACCAGTCGCAAGAACATCTGCAAATCAGCAACATTATAAGCTTTCATCCAAAAATGTTATTTCTTTTCCCAACCAGGCAAGACAGGGGGTGATTGCACATTTATCTCATTCCTTTCTAATGTGAAAAGCCTCTGCTATTTCCCTTTCCCTCTTACCTTTTCCTTTCCCTATGAATTTTGTCTTTTCAAATATGGGGGTGCAATGACACTTGTTACAGGGTCAGCAAAGCGGTAACCTAAAGAATGGTTATGGGAGTATTTAGCTGCACACTGTAACAAGTGTCACTGCACCACCACATTTGAAAAGACAAAATTCATAGGGAAAGGAAAAGGTATGAGGGAAAGGGAAATAGTAGAGGCTTTTCACATTAGAAAGGAAGGAGATAAACGTGTAAGCACCCCCTCTCTTGCCTTGTCGGTAAAAGAGATAATATTTTTGGATGAAAGATTATAATGTTGCTGATTTGCAGATGTTTTGCGACTGGTCTGCGCATGCCTATGCTGAAAATGGTATAAATGTCCGGTGAATTTCAAATAAACTTCCAGTTGGCACTGAGCGCTTGTCTGTCGTATTTGTTTCCTTGTGTCCTCAGTTCTAAAAGAGGCATGTACAGTGCTAATAAGCAGGCACGTCCTTTGCTACCGGAGTTTAGCGGACAGACCAGAACTAGGAGTCGGATTCCTGTTTAATAAGGATATAGCTTGCAACACACAGGAATTCTATAGCGTAAACGAGAGGGTGGCATGTCTTGTTGTGGAACTTAATAGGATGTACGAATTGAAGGTCATACAGGTCTACGCCCCTGCATCCAGACATGATGACCAGGAAGACGAAAGCTTCTGTGAAGACGTGGAATCGGCGATGTGTAAAGTAAAAACAAAACCCACTGTACTGATGGGCGAATTCAATGCGTCGGTAGGCAAGAAGCAGACTGGAGACAAGTCAGTGGGGAAAGACGGCATAGGCTCTAGGAATAGCTGGGGAGAGTTATTAGTAGAGTTTGTAGAACAGAATAATATGCGGATAATTAATACCTTCTTCCGCAAGCGGGATAGCCGAAAGTGGACGTGGAGGAGCCTGAATGGCGAGACTAGAAATGAAATAGACCTTATACTCTGCTCTAACCCTCTCATTATACAGGATGTGGACGTGCTCGGCAAGGTGCGCTGCAGTGACCATAGGATTGTAAGAACTCGAATTAGCCTAGACTTGAGCAGAGAATGGAAGAAACTGGTACATAAGAAGCCGATCATTGAGTTAGTGGTAAGAGGGAAAATAGAGGAATTCCAGATCAAGCTACAGAACAGGTATTCGGCTTTACCTCAGGAAGAGGGCCTTAGTGTTGAAGATGTGAACGATAATCTAATGGGCATCATTAAGAAGTGTGCATTAAAAGTCAGTGGTAACTCCGTTAGACAGGATATTAGTTAGCTATCGCAGGAGACGAAATATCTCATCAAAATACGCCAATGTATGAAAGCCTCTAACCCTACAGCTACAATAGAACTAACAGAACTCTCCAAGTTAATTAACGAGCGTAAGACAGGTGACATAAGGAAGTATAATATGGATAGAATTGAACATGCTCTAAGGAACGGAGTAAGCTTAAAAAGCAGTGAAGAAGAAACTGGGAATAAGCAAGGATCAGATGCAAGCGTTAAGAGACAAAGCCGGCAATATCATTATTAATATGGGTGAGATAGTTCAAGTGGCTGAGGAGTTCGATAGAGATTTATACAGTACCAGTGACACCCACGACGATAATGGAAGAGAGACTAGTCTAGAGGAACTTGAAATCCCCCAAGTAACGCCGGAAGAAGTAAAGAAAGCATTGGGAGCTATGCAAAGGGGGAAGGCAGCTGGGGAGGATCACGTAAGAATGCCTCATGACATCGAGCGTACCGGAATCTTCGAAGAACGCTAACATGTCCTAATCCATAAGGAAGGGGACGCCAAAGACTTGAAAAATTATAGACCGATCAGCTTACTGTCAGTTGCCCACAAACTATTTACTAATGTAATGGCAAATAGAATCAGGAGCACCTTAGACTTCTGTCAAGCAAAGGACCAGGCAGGATTCCTTAAAGGCTACTCAACTCTAGACCATATTCACACTATCAATCAGGTGACAGAGAAATGTGCGGAGTATAACCAACCCTTATATATAGCTTTCATCGATTACGAGAAAGCGTTTGATTCTGTCGAAACCTCAGCAGTCATGGAGGCATTATGGAATCAGGGTGTAGACGAGCCGTATGTAAAAATACTGAAAGACATCTATAGCGGCTCTACAGCCACCATAATCCTCCATAAAGAAAGCAACAAAATCCCAATAAAGATAGCGTCAGCCAGGGAGACACGATCTCTCCAATGCTATTCACAGCGTGTTTACAAGAGGTATTCAGAGACATGGCTTGGGATGAATTGGGGATAGGAGTTAATGGAGAATACCTTAGTAACTTGTGATTCGCTGATGATATTGCCTTGCCTAGCAACTAAGGGGACCAATTGCAATGCATGCTCACTGACCTGAAGAGGCAAAGCAGAAGGGTGGGTTATAAATTAATATGTAGAAAACTAAAGTAATGGTTAACAGTCCCGGAAGAGAACAGCAGTTTACGATAAGCAGCAAGGCACCGGAGGTGGTAAGGGAATACATCTACTTAGGACAGGTAGTGACCGCGGATCCGGATCATGAGACTGAAATAATCAAAAGAATAAGAATAGGCTGGGTTGCGCTTGGCAGGCATCCTCAGATCATGAACAGCAGGTTGCCATTATCCCTCAAGAGAAAAGTGTATAACAGCTGTGTCTTACCAGTACTCACGTACGGGGCAGAAACCTGGAGGCTTAGGAAGAGGGTTCTACTTAAATTGAGGACGTCGCAACGATCTATAGAAAGAAGAATGATATGATAGGAAAAGAGCAGATTGGGTGAGAGAACCAACGCGAGTTAATGACATCTTAGTTGAAATCAAGAAAAAGAAATGGGCGTGGGCAGGATATGTAATGAAGAGGGAAAATAACCAATGGTCATTAAGGGTTACGGACTGGATTCCAAGGGAAGGGAAGCGTAGCACGGGGCGGCAGAAAGTTAGGTGCAGGGATGAGATTAAGAAGTTTGCAGGGACAACATGGCCACAATTAGTACATGACCGCGTTAGTTGGAAAAGTATGGGTGAGGCTTTGCCCTGCAGTGGGCGTAACCAGCCTGCTGCTGATGATGAAGATATGAGAGGAATCGCGTCTGCCCATGTGTATTCTGGAAAGTTCTACACAATCCACATCGCACATGCAGTCGTTATCATCATCATCATCATCATGGGCCTATTCATGCCCACTGCAGGGTGAAGGCCTCTCCCTGCGATCCCCACTTACCCCTGTCCTGCGGCAACCGATTCCAAATGGCGCCCGAAAATTTCCTGATTTCATCACTCCATCTAGTCTTATGCCGTGCTCTACTGCGCTTCTCTTCTCTTGGTACCCATTCTGTTATCCTAATGGTCCAACGCTTATCTAGTCTGCGCATTACATAACCTGCCCAGCGCAATTTTTTTCTCTTAATTTCTGTTAGAATATCGTCTATGCCAGTTTGCTCTCTCATCCAAACTGCTCTCTTTCTGTCTCTTAAAGTTATGCCTAGCATTCTTCGTTCCATCGCTCTTTGCGCGGTCCTTAACTTGTGCTCAAGCTTCTTTCTCAGCCGCCAAGTCTCTACGCCTTATGTCAGCACCAGTGAAATGCACTGATTGAATACTTTCCTTTTCAACGATAGCGGTAAGCTCCCATTCAGGAGCTCACGATGTCTGCTGTATGCGATCCAACCTATTTTTATTCTTCTGTGAATTTCCATCTCATGGTCCGGGTTCCCTGTGATTAGTTGAACTGGGTAAACGTAAAAGTGTTCATTATCCACAGACTCTGGAGGCTGACTTGCAATGTTGAACTCTCGTTCCCTTGCCAGGTTATTTATCATTATATTTGTCTTCTGCATACTAATCTTCAGTCCCAACTTTACTCTCTCCCTGTTAAGGTTCTCAATCATTTGTTGTAACTTCTCTGCACTGTTGCTGAGTAGAACAATGTCATCGGCCAACCGAAGGTTGCTGAGGTATTCGCCGTCGATCTTTACTTCTAAGCTTTTCCAGTTTAATAGCTTGAAGACTTCTTCTAAGCTCGCAGTGAATAGCCCTGGAGAGATTGTGTCTCCTTATCTTACCCTTTTCTTTATAGGTATCTTCCTAAATTTCTTGTGAAGAATTCAGGTGGCTGTGGAATCTCTGTAGATATTTTTAGGGTATTTACGTAAGTGGCCTGTACTCCTTGATTACGCAATGCCTCTATGACTGCTGGTATCTCTACTGAATCAAATGCTTTTTCGTAATCTATGAAAGCCATATAGATAGGTTTATTGTACTCTGCAGGATTGCTCGATAACCTGGTTAATGACATGGACGTGATCCATCGCAGAGTAACCTTTCCTTCGTATAGAGAGCCACAATATTTGCTAGCATTAGGTCTCCTCCATCTTTGATTAAATCGACTGTTATTCCATCGTCTCCTGTCGCTTTTCCCCCTTTCATGACTTGCAAGGCCTTTCTGACCTCATCTCGAGTTATAGGAGTAGTTTCTGTATAGTGTTCATTACTGTTTTGAATAGAGCGCTCTTGAGTCGTCTGGGTACTCTAAAGGTCAGTATAGAATGCTTCCGCTGCTTTTACTATATCTTCGAGATTGCTGATGATATTACCCTGCTTATCTTTTAGTGTATACATCTTGGTTTGTTCTATGCCTAGTTTCCTTCTCACTGATTTCAGGCTGGGTCCATTTTTTACGGCTTCTTCAGTCTTTCTCGCGTTATAGTTTCGAATATTACTTATTTTCGCCTTGTTGATCAGTTTTTACAGTTCCGCGAATTCTATCTTATCTCTTGAGTTGGACACTTTCATTTTTTGTCGTTTCTTTATTAGGTCCTTTGTTACTTGGGAGAGCTTCCCTACTGGTCGCCTTGGTGTCTTGCCTCCCACTTGAATTGCTGCCTCTGAAGCCAGCCTCGTTACGGTTTCATTCATTATCTCTATGTCATCATCATCATTTCTCTGTTCTAAGGCTGCAGATTTGTTTGCAAGTACCAGCCTAAATTTGTTTGCTTTTACCCTTATTGCCTCTAAGTTTACCTGTTTTTTCTTGACAAATTTTGCTCTTTCTCTGTATAAATTGAGGTCGATCCTGGCCCTCACTAACCTATGATCATTACATTTTACCCTACCTATTACTTAAGCATACTGCACTATGCTGGGATCTGCAGAAAGTACGAAATCAATTTCATTTTTTATTTAACCATTAGGGCTTTTCCTGGTACATTTTCTGTTGCTATGTTTCCTGAAAAAAGTGTTCCTTATTCTCCGCTTATTTTTTTTTCTGCGCGTTCTACCAGCATCTCACATCTAGTGTTTATAGAATCGACACCGTAGTTGCCTATTGCCTGTTCACCCGCCTGTTTTTTACCTCCTTTTGCATTGAAGTCCCCCTTTACTACTGTGTACCGCGTTTGCACTTTTCTCATCGCTAATTCAACATCTTCATAAAAGTGATCTATTTTCTCATTGTCGTTACTGGACGTTGGAGCATAGGTTTGTACTATCTTTAACCTATACCTTTTATTGAGTTTCATTACGACTACTGCTACCCACTCGTTGATGCTGTCGAATTCATCAATGTTGCCCGCTAAGTCTTTATGGATTAGGAATCCTACCCCGTATTGCTTCTTATCCGGGAAACCTCTATAGCAGAGGACATGGCCGTTATTCAGCCATGTGTAAGCCTCACCAGGTCTTCTAATCTCACTAAGGCCGATAATATCCAAAACAATGTCTGATAGTTCTTCGAAGAGTCCTTCTAAGCTTGCCTCACTCCAGGGGGTTTGGGTGTTAAGCGGTGCAAGGGTCAGTTTCGATTGGGGGCCTGTCCGGGCCCAGATATTGTAAGCACTCTTTGCTGTGTTGCAAGTCTGACCACCGCCATTGTCAGGTGCTCCGCAGCCACTGGGGACTGAGCGCCATTTCATTGAGAAGATCACATGCAGTAAGATTACACAAGCTTCGGTGACAAGAGACAGCAGGCTGAACCATCATTAACATCCCAGAGACTCCCAATATATGCGGGCGCGTCCCGGGCTCAACGATAACATTTCTTAGAACGCAGTCACCCGAAAAAGATAAACAAGTATACGTGTCATTATCCAGCAACGTTCAGGTGCGTGTATCCCCACAGATAATGAGTGCCCTGGCAGCATGACGCATGAAAATGACAGCGCATTAGACGTCTGTATTTATGTGGCACCGCTGCTCCCAATGACCAATGTGCTCGAGGCTGGTCATGTGTCCAGCTGGGTGCGTCGGTCGCCTAACGTTGTGGCCAGTTGTCCCAGCAGAGATAGTAGTAATCCTACGGTGCGTGGAAGTTGGTATTGGTGATGCGCCCAACGCTTATTATCTCCGGCAGGTAGACCGTTGCCCGAATTTCCGCCGATAAATGATGCCCTGACGGAAGCTGCATAAAGAACCACAGCACATTCGAGTTCTTTATTTTTGTTGTACTGCTGTGCCGAATGGCCCCAGGATTTGAAGGAACACCATATAACACAGCCTTAATTGGTGGCGCTGGAAACTGGTAATGTGTGCAGCAGGGCGCGTAGGTCGCGGAATTTCGCGGCCAGTTGTCCCAGCAGAGATAGTCGGAATCATCCAGCACATGTAAATCGTTGTTGATATTCGTTAAGCTGATCATCAGCGGCAGCAGCCCAGTGCGCTCATGCGCCATGATATGAAGTGCCCTGGCAGGAAGCTGCATAAAGAATGACAGCGTATTAGACGTCTGCACCCTTGTAGTAACGTTGTGCACCATGGTCCGGGGAAATTAAGCAACCTAGTATATGGCCGATAGAGTATGTGGAGCCCCGTGCAGGTCCTGTGCTAGCAGGGCACGTAAATCACCGATACACATGGCGAGTTGTCCCAGAGCCATCCCATTATCTGTGTGTGTGTGTGTGTTCTTTGTCCACCGTCGTTTTAGCGCCTTCACTTCAGGTCATGCTTATCCAACACGCCCAACTATCCATCCTAATGTCTTTGGTAGCGATGCGCGCACCGGGCTGCTGACGGAGGTTTACGCATATCAACAACGCAGATTTCCAGAGCCATCTATTAGGAACCATCCAGGTGATCAGCGAACCCTGATCATCTCCGGCACCAGCCCGTCCTGCTCATCCCACTGATAAAGAGTGCGCTGGGAGCAAGCTGCATAAAGAAGGACAGTGGTTTAGACGTTTGCACTCTCGTGGTACCGCTGTGCTCAAAGGCTCTGGGTAGTAAAGGAGCACTATATACAGCTGATAAAATCGGTGGTGCTCAAGGCCGATCATATGTCGAGCAGGGCCCGTTAGTCGCCAAACCACGTGGCCAGTTTTCCCTGCATAGATAGTAGGAAACTTTGAGTACATGGAAATTGGTGTTCGTGATAAGCGCAACACTGATCATATACAGCAGCGGTCCTGTGTGCGCACCCCAACCGATACGTAGTACCTCTTCCGCGAAGTTAAGAAGTACGTTGACAGCAAGCTGCCTGAATGACGGCGGATTAGACGTCTGCAGTCTCGTGATTCCGTAATGCCCAATGGGCCCGGCAAGCAAAGGAACACCGTAAAAGCTGGTAGAGTAAGTGCATTATAAGTGCATTCGACGCCGGCATGAGTCCAGCATGGCGGGTTGGTCGCCATAGCACGTGGCCTGTTGTCCCAGCAGAGATCGTAGGAATCATCCAGTGGGTGAAAATCTGCGTTGTTGATATCCGTAAACCTCCGTCAGCAGCCCGGTGCGCGCATCGCTACCAATGACATTAGGATGGATAGTTGGGCGTGTTGGTTAAGCATGACCTGAAGTGAAGGCGCTAAAACGATGGTGGCCGAACAACACACACACACACGCACACACACGCACACACGCACTCAGGGTGCCCTGTCTATGTATTTGTGTGTGTTCTTTCTTCGTCCACCATCGTTTTAGCGCCTTCACTTTAGATCATACCGATGACGAGTACGCTGGCAGGAAGCTGCAGGAAGGCTGCGGATTGTACGCCTGCAGTCTTGGGTCGGTGGGGTACCACCGTATCCAATGCGCCCAGGAAGTGAATAAAATTTGACACACTTATGAGTCTGGCGTATTTTATCATCTTTTAATGCAAGTGGTAGGCCACTCACTTTAACTTTTAAATCACTCGAGTAGGACAGCTTTAGGTCCTTTAGCTATGCGGCTTCTTTGAAAGATGATCGCGCCTGTTGGATCTATCAGTCAAAAGCCAAGAAGCAACCTTTACCATATTGCTGAGTGCATTCTAAGCTTGTTAGAAGAAATATAGTGCTTTCTTTCTTGTCGAGCGCTCTCTGTAGGAAGGAAGGAAGCAAAGAAGAGGTAGAATGCGGAGAAGTTAACACTGTGTCCACGTCGTACCGCTGTCTCTCGTCCCTTTTTGTGCGCTAAAACCTAGATGTTATGGAATACCAACAAGTCCAAACCTACGCTCTTTCAAGTTAACCAGGTTACGTGTCCTTATGGCTACTCTGCACAGGGAGATGGGGTAAGGTTAGAGATAAGAAAACAAGCTTCAGTTTGCACATTCTACAGTTTTTCAAATAGCCATGTTTTCTTTAAAAAGCACACTAGCCCTTTTAGAGAAGTTCGTGCCGATGTCGGCTGGGACCAGGGTGCAACACTCTGCCTTCCGTATGGGGACGGTTGTCAATCCTATCGAGCGAGATGCTGAGGTCTTGTCTTTCTACAGTGAAACGTCAAGAATGAGATAGATGGTGTGCTATCGTGTTTTTGCACCCGCAAGCTTCTCAATCTGGACTTGTGGCCATTCCGAGGAGGTAAGGCATATATACCCTACGCCTATCGCCTAAGGTAAGGTTACATTGGTAAATGTTATTCCAAGCCATAGGCGACAGATGAGAGTTCCCACCCGTCGTGGTAAGCCTTGTTATAAGCGGAGCTTCAGGTCAGGATCCAGGGAACAAAGGCGCTGGTTTCTAAAGTATGCCGAATTCCACTGTGCCAAGGCAAGCTCGCAAGCAAGCCCACAGAGGTCTCCCACTGCGTCTTTTCTTCACGGCGAAATAGGAACGCAATCGGCGCTGTTATGTAAAGATCGAGCGGCTGTGTCTGCTTGCTGGTTTCCAAGGATGCCACAACGACTTGGCAACCATTGAAATAGAATGTCATGTCCTGTCTCAACTGCCCGATAGTAAATTTCCCATATGTCCGCGACAAGTTGCTCGTGGGGTCCACGGCGTAATGCAGAGAGCAAAGTCTGGAGGGCTGCCTTGGAATAACAGAAGATGGGTCATTTCTTGGGCGTTCCTTGACCGATCAACTGAATTGCTGCACGCAGTGCTACAAGTTCGACAGCCGTCGTTGATGGCAAGTGCGATGTTCTGAATGGTATCACTGTATATTTTGCTGTGACAAATACTGCAGCTGCTGAACTTGAGTGCATGACCGACCCATCGATGTAAACATGTAAGCGGTCACCGTGGACATCATGTAATAGCAATAATTCATCCTGTTTCAATGTTGCTGATTGAATTTCAACCGTCTTGTTGATGCCTGGGATAGTAAGGCATGCTCTAGGTGAATGACGAGACTGCTGTGGCAGCGAAGGCCATGCTATTGGGAGGTAACTCGATGACAGTGATGCTCTGTAAATAATAAAGAGACGACTGAGACTCGTATCTGGCCTAGTTGTTGGCAGGCAAGCAAGATGCTGAAATGGTGCCCTTGCCACATGTCGAATGCGCACTCTTAGAGTGTCGATTGCAATGCAGGTTGTTATAGGGTGGTCACGTGCTATGGTGATTGTGGCTGCTGTAGAGGCACACTTAGGGAGGCCGACGCACGTCCGTATAACTTCGGTTTCTATACATTGGAGCGCACTAAGGTAGCTTTTACTGGTGCTTTCCAGCGCGGCCAGGCTGTATTACGCAGCCCATAAATAATGCAAGATATAGCTGCAGCATCAATTGCACAGAAGCACCCAACGGCTTTCTTGCGACAAGTTTTGATACAAGGCCTATTGCAGTGGACCTCTTTATCATATGTGAAACATGTGGCCTCCAAGACAAATCACGGTCCATGATGACTCCAAGAAAACGGAGCTTTGTTTTGTAAGCAATTACTTGTCCATTTACGCGTATTACATATGGAGTCATTCTTTGGCGTGTAAAGGCGACTAATCGACACTTCTTTCAGGAGAGTTCTAGGTCTTTCGTATTTGTGTAAGAAGACGTTTGTGTGACCGCCTTCTGCACCCTCACTCGTATTTGCGCACATCTCACACCGGACGCCCAGATGCAGATACAATCTGCATAGATGGATATCTGGATTATCCTCGGCAATTATTCAACAAGGCTCAACAGTGCTACGTTGAAGAGCGTGGGGCTTAACACTCCGCCTTGCGGCACACCCTTGCAGGTTAGGCGGCGGGATGCTATGCCCTCCTCTTTAAGCACAAAGAAGCATATGTTCTCCAAATAGCTGTGAATCCAGTGCACTGCACGGCCACCAACGCCCACATCAATCAAAGCATCGAGGATGGCTTGGTGTGCTACATCATCATATGCGCCTTTGATATCAAGAAACATAGCCATCGGTAATTGTTTGAATGCTTTTTTGATGTTAAATGGATGTTCCCAAATCAAGCACGTTATCAATGAATGATAGACCGCGCCGGAAGCTCGCCATTGCGTTGGAATTTAACTCATTATGCTTTAAGTACGATTCAGGGCACGCCAACACCATCCTTTCCATTAGTTTCCCAACCCAACGGGCAAGAGCAATGGGACGGTATGATGCCAGTATAACGGACATTTAGAACTCTTAGGTAAAGGTATTGGCGGATGACCTTTCACTGACAAGGAATCAATTGTGGGCGCCAAAAGTGGTTATATCTCATCAAGAGTACACTGTGAGATTTTCGGCCATGGTTTCAAATGCCTTGTATGTAAACCCGACAGTTTGCCATCGCAGCTTCTAGCACCTCCATAGAGAATATGAGACCCATGTGGCAGTCCTGAAATAGTGACGGTAAGCCAGCAATTCTTGGGTAGAAGCCCACAGCCACGTCGATCTTACTTCGTCGCTGATGCAGGGAAAGAGACTTAAAAGGGTGGCGCTGTTGTGGAGATGCTTGTAGGCCACGCGGAGTTCTCCATATAGGGGATTTCTACTTTTGACATTGCAATGTATTGATGCGGCGCTGGATTTCCTTTTGGATCCACCGCGCCTCCCTCAGATCATGAATGAATTTGGGGCTCCTGTATCTGTCTGCTTTCTATTCGTCGGCGAATCGCTCGAAGCCTTTCCAATTCCCCTTCGTATTCCGTATCCTTTGGCCTAAAAGTGAACATTGTCCCTTGTAGTGCATTTCGAATCTGATTCGCAAGGACGGGTGGCTATGTTGAAATTTGTCTTCCATAA
Source organism: Dermacentor albipictus (assembly GCF_038994185.2). Taxonomy (NCBI): domain Eukaryota; kingdom Metazoa; phylum Arthropoda; class Arachnida; order Ixodida; family Ixodidae; genus Dermacentor; species Dermacentor albipictus. Next base: position 1,540,277 of record NW_027225585.1, on the reverse strand, counting down.
GCGACCTTAACTTCGTCCAGTCTGTTCTACGAAGGGCAGTACATAGATACTTGGCCACTCCCTTGATCTTCAGATGGGTAGGAACGTGATCACTCGCATTGGTTTTTATGTCTGAGAACCACTTTACACTGCTTCGAAGACACCGAGAGACCAAAGTCGTCCAGAGAGCTGCTGTAGGTCTCTCTAAGTCTTGCGATCATTCTATGGTAAAACGCCTTCAAATACAAATGACACGCTTGATGGTTGCGTTTATTCGAGGCCACTAAGCGGCCACTCTCACATGCCTCGGTTTATCCGAGGCATGTGAGAGTCTCACTTGCAGAAGGCCTGTATCGCAAAAGGGAGGCGCATGAGCGACGAACAGAGAGCTCAAGACAAGAGACAGGAAAAAGCAGAAAGATACAAAGATAAGGTAGCCATGATTCCCTACCTGCTTAAAGTGTCTGATAATCTTAGAAAGTAGGGCAATGTTCCGGCCTCAAAGTGTTGTTCACGGCGCCACATAAGTTTTTGAGTCTGTCCAAGTTGAGCTGTTCGATGAGAATGTGCAAACAAGACATTAATATGAAGCTCAAACATGCCTACGCTCCCTGCAAAAAATGCGCTGTATAGAAACCGGCAGAGACTTGAATGTGGATCTGTAAGGGAATAAGAACAAAGTCGGCAACATTGCTACAGACGGCCAACTGCCTGCCCATTGCGAAAAAAGTCGCAGTTTTGCCCGAAAGGCGAAGCATTGATTGCGATAGCAAATTAGTGGACAGCTATACGGTACAAGAATAGTAGTTTTATCGCCCGCATAAACTTGTAAAGATAGGCATGCTAACTAAATTAACAAGCATGGTGTGACGCGCGCTCAACCAAAGATGAAAACAACTCACTCGATGACCGCAGAAACTCGCTCTCGAAGCGCTGGAGTGAGGAAGCGCGGAAGCAGCAGCGAGCGAACTGACCTTCCTGCGGTGTCTGGCATGAACGTGAACTAAGCCGTGAAAAGAGAGTGTGCGGCGGACTCTGTCCCCATCGTACTTGGCTTTCAAGATACAGCGCCACCCCCTTACCCTTCCCCAAGTGGCTTTCCCACAACTGAAGACGGAGCACTGCCTCCCAGCTTTCCTCTCTTGCGTATGCGAGATTGAGCAGCAGTCGCCGGGTCACGCTCTGACCCTTTCACTCGCACAATCAGCATACGGCTGTGCGGCGACAATTTTATCGCTCTTGGACTTTATCCGACACTTCACGGTGACGCGGACGGCAGAAATGCGCCTGGAGTCTCCGTATAATTTCTATCGCATTAGAATGCGGCAAATAACCACCTTGCCATCCTCTTTTAGATGAGGCCTTCATCATGCATCGACACCGCAACAGTTTGACCACGGAAATGGTAGAGGTGACCGAGATAGTACCGACAGGAGGTGAATGCGTCCGTTTGCCGCCAGTGGCTTTATCAAAGAAAGACGTGAATCCTTGGCATAGACGCCACGGGCTAGTCTACATTTTCCTCTCTGCCCTTTTCTTTTGTAGACCAAGATTTGTGTGTATATATATGCTCAGGATCCGGAATATAACTTAAGTTCAAGCAGCACTTGTCCTTGGTCCTTACTGCACTATATTTTCTGTATTACGATGAATAATCAACGCGCCCAAGCCTATTCCCTCCTGAGTCTACCTAGCATTTCATTCTGCTTATTCATCGGGTATCCAAGAGTGAATCTGAAGTAATGATCAGCGAACGTGACCAACAGTGACAACATCTAAGTGCGCCAAGGGGGATATTCCATGTCTCCCCCTAGTGGAAATTTCCGTTTCGTCTGGTGCTGAACTACTGATTGGCTGGGCTGGACTACACGTCAAAAGGAGGCAGGCGACCCTAGCTAAGCAGCATTTCAGCAGAAGAAATGGACATGTCCACGAGGTGGAGACTTGTAGAATACTCCTCCCGACCCCAAGATCCATTGGAGCCTTATGCCTCGTTCCAACCATCTTCTTGGGAGCTGTTTTCTTCTATTTACTGAGTGCACACATTTTTCACTTTACATGTTGACAGGTCTTGGTAACTTGTCTTGTCTCTTCCCACCTTGGTAAAATTTGTGGACAGCTTCCTGATGGATATAATGCAGTCTTCGATGCGACAAAGGCACGTATCTTGCCTTTGATAACTTCTCCTTTGGGAAAAACTCTCTTACAGCCTGCAATTTGCCATCTCGTTTTGCTATTAGAATTTGGTCACCATTTGCTTCACTCACTTTCGGCATTCCGTTAGTGAAAGTCACGTTCAGTACAAGTATCCTCAATCTTACCAATTGAACAGAACTTACCGTCCAAGATTTGTACCTAGAAAACATCTCTAAGACAATTAAGAGTGCCAGCGCAGTCTTTTTAAGGTTTAATCTCCACTTGTCTTCTCCAGACAACCACCATGACTTCCTTGTTTGCTGCGTCAACAGACATTGGGCTGGAATTTGGGGAATGTAGCTCGATTTGACATCATGTGTTCAGTTGCTCCACTGTCAAAGTACCAGATGTCTGGCCTTGAGGAACTCCCCACTCCGGCACAGAGCGCCTTTTTTGGTCCACTGGAACGGCTTCTGCTCTGTGAGCTGCATCCTTAGCCCTCCGGACCGTCCTTGCATTCTTACGAGATGAGCACCAACTTTGCCAGCGAATAACAGCGAGCTATTCGTTTCACTTCAGAAAACCTCGTACCAGAGCCAGTTTCTTTTTCATTCCATTTTTTTTATTTAATAATACTGTTAGCCCATTTTTGGGGCCGTTACAGGGTGGAAAATATTTGTTACAATGCAGTAAATGCATTGACAATCACAGCTTTGCAGACATGTAGATATAAAATAAAATTAGTGTGCACAACCTGCGGTTCACAGCAAAATGCAAATGCGGCAGTAGAAGCACACACAGCAACATTCATAATTCAAAGTAGGTGAAATTCCTTACAAACGAGCTGTCGTGGCTAATTTGGTAGGTTAAGGTAAAGGTGTATTGATTTTTCAAACAAGCTGACAGAGTCTGTTTGCGTTATGTGCTGTAGCAACGAGTTGCATTCTTAAATTGTTCGTGGGAAGAATGAATATCTGAATGTGCTCATCCGAGCTTGGCGGGTCGCAAGTTGTTGGTTGTGACTGTTCCTTAATGTCCGGGCCGAGCACTTCGTTATGTACAGTCCAGTGTTTGTGTTAAACAAGTTACCCCGCAAAAGATAGAGGAACTTAAGTCTAGCAACTCTTCTCCGCTCTAGCAGTTGGGGTAATTTAAGTTCTGACAACATCCCCGAGGCTGAATCCGTGTACTTATATATCTAGACAGAATAAATCTAGCCGCCCTTCTTTGTACATCTTTATCTTTGCTATCTTGTTTTTCGTGTAGGGGTCCCACACGCTACAGCCATATTCCAAAGTTGGTCTTACACCTGTCAAATCGGCGGTTAGTTTCGCTGTTGTGGTTGCCTGCCCTAGTTTCCGGCGTAAAGTCCGCATTTTTCTCTAGGCTGCACTACATAAGCTATGAATGTGCCTATCCCAATTTAATTTTTCACTTATCGTTAAGCCTAGATACTTCAAGTAGCTTACTTTGTGTAATTTGTGTCCTTCAATTTCGTATTCAAGTGGAAGAATATTTTTAATTTTGTTTGTTATTCTTATAAACGACGTTTTGCTATGATTTATTTTCATTTTCCATTTTGTGCACCAGTCATGGAGAATACTTAATGCTGTGCTTAAGGTAATTTGATCTTCTTTGGGTGTTATATGTGAGTAAAGCAGGCAATCGTCTGCGAATAACCGAACCTTAACACCTGAGGAAACTGTCACTGCAATATCGTTGATATAACACAGAAACAAGACGGGACCGAGCACGGAGCCCTGGCGAACACCTAATGAAACACTCAGAATGCGGGATTTCGCGCTGTTGATTTCTACATACTGCGTTGTATTTTTAAGATATGATTTAATCCAAGTGACAACAGTACTATTAGTTCCAAAGTTCTTTAGTTTCCTTATAAGTTCTATGTGCGGAACCCGATCGAATGCTTTCGACATATGAAGACAAATTGCATCTACCTGATTTTTATCGTTGATTGCTTTTGCCAACTCGTGGACTGTTTCTACTAGCTGGGTGATCGTTAACAATTTTCGTCTAAAGCCATGTTGATTAGGATTAAGAAGATTTGAACCTCAAGATAATCAAATAAGCTTGCTGATATAATATGTTCTGGTATTTTGCAGCATGTGGACGTTATTGAAATTGGCCTGTTGTTTTCAACACAATGCTTGCTTCCGATTTCGTGGACAGGTATAACTTTCGCTCTTAACCAGTCGGAGTGCAATTTTCGCTTATCCAGGGACAAGCTGAAAGTAATGTTTAAATATTTAGACACCCATTCTCCATAACGTTTTAAAAACTCATTTGGGATGTCGTCAGGGCCAACAGACTTCTTTGTGTCAATATCTAGCAAAAGCGATATTATTCCTTGCTCAGATACAGTGATATCCGGCATGCCTTTGTGTTCGTGGATACTTTCTGTGCAGAGGTCTGCGCTTTGAACTTCAGAAGGCACGAATACAGAATAAAAGAACTCCTTACATTTTTCAGCAATTTCTGTGCGATCGGTTATGATGTGGCCTCCGAAATCTATGTACTGAATGCCGTCTTTCGTCGGAGTGATGTGACGCCAGAAACGTTGTGGTGAACATTTCATAAAAGAAAGTAAGGTCTCAGAAAAATATTTATCTTTTGCTGAAATACAATTTGCGCTTAAACAGAGATGATACTTGTGAAATGTCATCTTGTTTTCTTAGGTTGTTTCTTTTCATGCGTTTCAATTTGCGTTTTAACTGAATTATTTCCCGATTAACCCATGGGTTGCGCTTTCTGACTGTTTTTTTCCGTTGAGGCAGAAATTTTTTGACGCAACACTTGATTATTCTTTTAAAATCCGTCCACAACATATCAACGGCATCCGATCCGCCGAAAGAGTGAAGCTGCTTTTCTATGTAGTCTAAAATGCTGACGACGTCAGCCTTGTTGAAATCGCTAATGAAGATTTGTTTCCTTCTCTCATTTTTACATGGTTGACCATTTTTTACGCAAAGTATAACAAGATTGTGGTCTGAAAGTCCTTCTTCAATATTCGCCTCATATGCATGTATTTTTTTCATTTATGGACACCAAGTCTAGCAATGTTTCTCTCGTGGGTCCTCGTCTAGTTATCTCCTTCACAACTTGCGTTAAGTTTTGATTAAATGCGATGTTCAGCAGCGTGTCACGGTTTGTAACGTCGGAAGAACCACTTTCGAGCCTGTGCTATTGTATACCCAGAAGATTAAAGTCTCCCGCAATTATCAAGCGCGCTGGCAGGTACATTACAGCACAGATAGTCTTTGATTGATTTCAGAAATGTTAGAGGGGCATTTGGGGGTCTATATACGGCTCCAACTACGCAGCAAATGCCGTTGAGTTTAAGCTTGCACCCAATACTTTCTGTTTCAGGACACCTTTCAATCGCACGACGTCAATTCTTTCTTTAAAATGACAGTGCCGCGTGTCACGATCTTTGCGGATAATCCCATAACCAGGGGGACCATTTCAGTATCAGTGATTTCGGCGCGCAACTAAGTCTCCGTGACAACGACAACATGAGGATTGGGCTGCATCAGAAGGCGCTCAAGCTCAACTGTTTTATTTGCTAGGCTTCGCGCATTAACATTGATCAGGATAAAATTATCTGTATCCGCTTTGTAACGTCAAGCCGACTCGTCTTCACTTGCATGCTGCCGGTCAAGTTTAACTCTCCACCCTCTCTCATTGCCCCATGCAAACGCCTCGTGATCAATAAAAGCCCTATCGTGCACGCGCCGTACCTTTACCCCTCTTTCCTTTCCATTTTTGTGCTCGCCCACAGGTTCCTGCGTTTTTGCGACGTTGCTTGTGAGTAATCATTCGATACAGTAATTTTTATTCCCTTTAGCTTCTTGCAATTCTTTAGTACTGCCATCTTTTCGTTATAGTCAAAAAGTTTTATTGTCACTGATCGTGTTCTGTTCCTGCTTTTCTTGCCGAGTGTGTGGACTCTTTCTACAGAGCTAACCTTCACATCAAGTCGCCCTTCGAAAACATCACACAAAACTTTCTGTTTAAGTTTATCTGAAGTCTCGCTCGCGTTTTCCGTGATTCCAAATACGACTAAATTGTTTCGGCGTTGTCGGTCCTGTAAGTCAATAATTTTTTGTGGCTGCTGCTGAATTGTTAGTTTCATCTCCTGCGCCATTTTTTGAAGTTCTGTTCTACTTTCCCGCACGTTCATTAGGGTATTGCGCAGCTCCTTGATTTCTAGCTTGACAGTACCTAGTTCCTCCTGAAACGTGGATTGGTTTGCCTTAATTTGGCTCACATCTTTTATGAGAATTTTCTGGCCGTTCCATATTTCTTTAAGCATTTCCTCGACATGATCCGGCCCAGGGTTACACTCCACGTCGCTGCACAGCATTAACAGCATTTGAATGTATATCAGAGCATTTTCAACGCAGGCCGTTGGGCACGGCAGAACAATAATGAATCGATTGTCACTTCAGAAGCATTTTTTGTGCTTACTAACCTGTAAAAACGGGGTGTGCATTTCACGCTTGATTACTTTTGTCCCGCCGTGCCCACGGATGAGTTTGTCGCCGACTGGGCTCATAAGGGCTGCGCACTCCGTTGTCACTCCTGCGGTTCGTCGTCCATGCGCATGCGTTGAGCCACCCCAAGCAGTGGAGGGCCACGCACGTTGGCGTAGCCGGTGGACTTCTATGCTTGAGACAAGGAAGCATGGGCCCGGATCCAGCGGCAAGGCAGTCGCACTGCGAAGGAAAATCTGTAAACACATGGTGTGCATTTCAGGCTTCATTCCTTTTGTCCCGCCATGCCCACCATTCTTTAATATTCTTGAAGAATATTCCTGCCCATTATACCTATTTAGATGACATCTCTACTGGCGGGCTCGTTTTTCGTCAAGAGGGCCATGTTTTCATCACTGTTATTCAGTTTTTTTTGTTATTCACGTGTGACATGGAGCTTTTCTTCTACCAGGGACCTTTAATTTTCTTACTCGTGAGCTTTCCTTCCTCTTATTCATTATTTAGGATAAGTGGTTCATGTACTTCTGACAAGGCAATCAGCATCAGAAACGCCATTTCCCTGTCGGTGGAGTGTACCATGCAGTTGAAAGCCTCCTGTGTAGGTTTACTACTAAATCCAGGTCATCCATCACGATAGCGACCGGCTTCATTTCATTGTTTCATAAGTATCTCATCTGCTAGGGAGCATGCAGTAGGCCACATTAGAAATGTGTCTCGTCCAGTGCCATCCTTGGCCTAGTAACTGGTCGAACATTTGACAATATTGTTACGCGAACAAACGATTAAGATTGGAGACTATTAACACACTACCTTTAGGAACGGTAACTGCAGCGATGGCCAGTTCAGCCGACAGCTCGAGAGCCAGAGAGCGTTCGTCGTCTTCGTCGGGGCGCCCACGTGCATCGGCCAAAAGCAATAAGCAAAATGCATGTATCATTACCACGGCTGCAGAAGCACAACGTAAATATCGATGAGAACGCGAGAGTAATATGGCTTGAGGTGTGCGACAAGCACAACGTCAGTAGAATTTGGGGCAGATGAGGCACTGGTACTGACTGGGGTAATTTCCTATGTAACTGAAGTAACGGCCCGCAGCACGCGATTCAGGCCTGTGTACCGAGACAGGAGTTTTTCTGACAGGCCAACATGACGAGTCGGGGACCACAGGACTACCAGAGATCCAGGCGAAAAATGAACGTCTCTGCGTTGGCGATCGTACAAGCGCCGTTGCTTGTCTTGAGAGGTCAGGAGGCGAGCGCGGGAAATTTCGCGTGCTTGGGCTGCCCTGGTGATGGCTTCAAGTGCATATTGTCACGTGGTCGTGACGTCAAAGAACACAGTAGCAGTACTGTGAAAAGCAAAACTAGCTTTTATTGGGCGAACCTGTGCCCACAAAACATGCTACACTTAAAGCACAACGAGAGCGGCCAACACAGTCGGCGATCGTCGTAAATCTGGTCAGCGGGTCAAGCGCGTTGGCTTTTATAGATCAGTCGTGGAATGTTCCAGATTAACCGATGGGACCCACGTGCCTACCACAAAGTTCTGCACTATTCGCGTCGCGCATACATGCAATCAGATTACACAAGTTGCGGTGAAAGACAGTGGAGGGAACCATCGATAACATTCCAGAAACGTCTTTTACATGCAGGCGCGTCCTGCGCTGCACGATAACATTTGTTAGGCGGCCAAACGTGGTCGCCCGATAAAGATAAGTACACGTGTCATTACCCCCCTCTTAAAAAGCATCGACCCGATGCTGCAAACAAACGAAAGTAATAAATAAGCACTCGTCGCAAAGGAAACAACAATATAAGGAAAGTTCGTTAGCGTCCGTAAAACGGTTTAAGACGCACCACGTGGACCACTTCAGGTCGTGCGCGGCGCCGCTGTGAATGCGAAATGCCGTCTGGCACGACGTCATAGTCCAGTGCGCCAATAAATCGGATGACCTTGTAGGGTCCGAAATAGCGTCGCAGTAGTTTCTCACTCAGTCCTCCTCGTCGTATTGGGGTCCATACCCAAACACGGTCGCCGGGCTGGTACTCGACGAAGCGTCGTCGGAGGTTGTAGTGTCGGCTGTCGGTACGCTGCTGGTTTTTGATCCGTAGGCGGGTGAGTTGTCGGGCTTCTTCGGCGCGCTGGAGATAGGTAGCGACGTCAAGATTTTCTTCGTCAGTGACGTGCGGCAACGTGGCGTCGAGCGTCGGGTTCCTGCCGTAAACACACTTGAACGGCGTGATATGTGTTGTTTCTTGCACCGCCGTGTTGTAAGCGAATGTTACGTACGGCAGGACGGCATTCCCACGTCTTGTGTTCGACGTCGACGTACATTGCTAGCATGTCGGGGAGGGTCTTATTCAGCCGCTCCGTAAGACCATTCGACTGCGGGTGGTAGGCCGTTGTCCTCCTGTGCCTTGTCTGACTGTAGTTCAGAATGGCTTGAGTGAGCTCCGCTGTAAACGCCGTTCCTCTGTCGGTGATGAGGACTTCTGGGGCGCCATGTTGCAGCAACAAAGAATTTCAACAAAGAATTTCGCCACTTCGGCTGCGCTACCTTTCGGCGATGCTTTAGTTTCAGCGAAGCGGGTGAGGTAGTCCGTCGCCACGACGATCCACTTATTTCCGGTTGTTGACGTCGGAAAGGGTCCCAGCAAGTCCATCCCGATCTACTGGAATGGTCGGCAAGGAGGCTCGATTGGCTGTAGTAATCCGGCTGGCCTTGTCGGCGGTGTCTTGCGTCGCTGACAGTCTCGGCATGTTCTGACATAACGGGCGACGTCGGCGGTCAGGTGCGGCCAATAATACTTTTCTTGTATCCTCGATAGTGTCCGGGAAACTCCTAGGTGTCCAGCGGTCGGATCGACATGTAGGGCGTGCAATACTTCTGGACGAAATCCTGACGGGACAACAAGAAGTAGTTGGCGCGGACTGGTGAAAAGTTCTTCACGAGTAGATTGTTTTGAAGCGTGAAGGAAGATAATCCGCGCTTAAATGCCCTGGGGACAACGTCGGTGTGCCCTTCCAAATATTCGACGAGGCCTTTTAGCTCCGCGTCTGCCCGTTGCTGTGCAGCGAAGTCTTCTGCGCTTATCATTCCAAGGAAGGCGTCGTCATTCTCGTCGTCTTGCGGCGGCGGATCATTAAGGGCGCGTGATAGGCAATCGGCATCGGAGTGTTTTCGTCCGGACTTGTAGGTGACAGTGATGTCGTATTCTTGTAGTCTGAGGCTCCACCGCGCTAGTTGTCCTGAAGGATCCTTTATATTCGATAGCCAACACAACGCGTGATGGTCACTGACGACTTTGAATGGCCTGCCATAAAGATAAGGGCGAAATTTAGCTGTAGCCCAAACGATGGCGAGGCATTCTTTTCGGTCGTAGAATAGTTGCCTTCCGCTTTTGACAGCGACCGGATAGCGTAAGCTATCACTTGTTCGACTCCGTTTCTCCTCTGGACAAGAACGGCACCGAGGCCTAGGCTACTGGCGTCAGTATGGATTTCTGTATCGGCGTACTCGTCGAAGTGCGCAAGTACCAGCGGCGACTGCATGCGTCGTTTGAGTTCTTAAAATGCGTCGGCCTGCGGCGTTTCCCAATTGAACTCAACATCACATTTAGTTAGACGTGTCAACGGCTCAGCGGTGCGTGAAAAGTCTTTGACAAAGCGCCTGTAGTAGGCAAACATGCCAAGGAATCTACGCACTGCCTTCTTGTTGATGGGTTGCGGGAATTGTGTGATTGCAGCTGTCGTTTGCGGGTCTGGACGGACACCAGATTTGCTGATAACGTGGCCTAGGAACAGAAGCTCATCGTAAGCAAAGCGGCATTTTTCCGGCTTCAGAGTAAGCCCTGACGACTTGATGGCTTCTAGTACTGTCGCAAGCCGCTTGAGGTGATCGTCGAAATTTCCGGCGAAGACGACGACGTCATCCAAGTAAACGAGACAGGTCTGCCACTTCAATCCTGCTAATACCGTGTCCATGACGCGCTGGAACGTTGCAGGCACCGAGCACAGTCCGAATGGCATAACCTTGAACTCGTAGAGGCCGTCTGGTGTGATAAAGGCGGTCTTTTCGCGATCCCTTTCGTCGACTTCTACTTGCCAGTAGCCAGACTTGAGGTCCATCGATGAGAAGTATTTAATAATAATAATAATAATAATAATAATAATAATAATAATAATAATAATAATAATAATAATAATGCCTTCATTTTCCATCTCAAGGATGTGGGAGGGGGAGAGAAAAAGCTACATATCCAGCTTGACGGGCTCTCGCCTCCCCGATACAATACATGATGTTTAGAAAAAAAAAGGCAAACAGTACAAGCATATCAGTACAGTCAAAAAGGAATATTACAAATGGCAATTTTTACAAAAATCTACAATTCCAAAAAACAAAGTGATGTGCATAATATGTCGTACATTTCAGACAGAAAGTGCCGCCCTTTCATTTATAAGTGAAACAAAATGACGCAAATCGTTTGACCGGGTGCGTTGGAGATTTAAATTGTAATGTTGGCACAGGTTTAAAAGATGTGGAAGAGTGTTTCTGAGCATATGTTGTCCGTAACCTGTTCTGAATGAATGTTTGTGCCAAATATCGGTGTTTCTGGTTGCGTAGGCGAAATTTGCAGAGGCGATCCAATGCGTCGTCTATCCGTGGGAGTGGGTATACGTCGTTCTTCGTGATTTTGTTCAATTGACGATAATCGACGCAGAAACGTAGGGTTCCATCCTTTTTCTTAACTAAAACTACTGGAGAGGCCCACGGGCGTTTTGACGGCTGGATGATGTCGTCGCGCAACATTTCGTCGACTTGGTGTCTTATAGCTTCGCGTTCTCGCGTCGAAACTCTGTAAGGGCTCTGGCGTAATGGTCGAGCGCAACCTTCGGTTATTATGCGATGCTTTACGACTGGTGTTTGTCGAATCCTTGGTGACGTCGAAAAGCAGTCTTTGTATCGTCGAAGCAGATTTCTAAGCTGTTGCTGCTTAATCATGGGGAGACTTGGATTTATGTTGAAGTCTGGCTCGGGAACTACGGTCGTCGGTGTAGATGCGACAGAATCCGAGAGGACAAACGCATCGCTGGTTTCCTGAATTTCCTCGATGTATGCGATCGTCGTGCCCTTGTTGATGTGCTTGAACTCCTGGCTGAAGTTTGTCAGCAACACCTTCGTGTTTCCTCCGTGCAGTCTAGCGATCCCTCTTGCGACGCAAATTTCACAGTCGAGCAGTAGACGTTGTTCGCCTTCGATGACCCCTTCTACGTCAGCGGGTGTTTCGGTGCCGACCGAAATGACAATGCTGGAGCGAGGCGGGATGCTCACTTGATCTTCGAGCACCCTCAAGGCGTGGTGGCTACGAGGGCTCGCCGGTGGTATCGCTTGATGTTCCGACAGAGTTATTGACTTCAACTTCAGGTCGATGATTGCGCCGTGTTGGTTCAAGAAGTCCATGCCGAGAATGATGTCTCGTGAACACTGTTGGAGGATAACGAAGGTGGCAGGGTAAGTCGGGTCATGAACGGTAATTCTTGCCGTGCAGACTCCAGTCGGCGTAATGAGGTGTCCTCAAGCGGTTCGAATTTGAGGGCCTTCCCATGCAGTTTTAACTTTCTTCAAATGGGCGGCGATGTGTCCACTCATGACGGAGTAATCAGCACCTGTGTCCGCTAAGGCGGTAAGTGCGTGGCCGTCGAGAAGCACGTCGAGGTCGGTGGTTCTTTGTCTGGCGTTGCAGTTACGTCTTGGCGTCGTATCACGGCTGCGTCGTGTTGAACTAAAGCTGGAATGGTGCGTCGTCAAGTCGTCTTTCGTCGGTGTAGTCTTGGCTTCCTGACTTCGTCGGGACGGCGGGGTGTCGTTATTACGTCGTCGAGATGGTCTCTTCGTCGTCTTCGTCGGCGGCGGAGGATCTTCGTCAGTTCGACGAACAGCAACCGTACCTCCATCGGTTGCTGCTTTTAGTTTTCCGGATATGGGCTCGCAGAGCGGCCCCGGGCGGGGCCGGTGTAAGGTCGGCGCTGCGGTGACAGGTAGCGGCCTGGTGACGGCGAACGGGATGGTCGTCGAGCGCTCCACTGAGTGGCGGCGAGGTAGTCGGCGATGTCACGTGGGCGCTCTCCAAGCTGTGGACGCGGTGCGTTGACGGCGAACCCTCCGAGTCCCAAGTCGCGGTATGGGCATCGGCGATACACATGGCCGGCTTCTCCGCAGTGATAGCAGAGCGGGCGGTGGTCGGGGGCTCGCCAAATGTCTGTCTTTCTCTGGTAGCTGCGCTGGGCGACGAGTGGCGGTGCTGGCGGCGGCGGCGGTGGTCGACGGAATTGCGGCGTTGCAGGGCCCTGGCGTGGTCGTGGAGGGGGACCTGAACGGCGGGCGACGGCGGCGTAGGTCATCGCTTCTGGCTGGGGCTGCGATGATTGTGGTTGTAACTCGGGAACTCCAAGCGATCGCTGAACTTCTTCTTTCACGATGTCGGCGATCGAAGCCACTTGGGGCTGCGACGAAGGCAGGACCTTGCGCAGCTCTTCGCGCACAATGGCCCTGATGGTCTCCTGAAGGTCGCCGGAATCCAGTCCTTGGATGGCGTACTGCGGCGTGAGCCCCTGGCGGTTATATTGCCGGGTGCGCATCTCCAGAGTTTTCTCGATCGTCGATGCCTCTGCAGAAAACTCTGCTACGGTCTTCGGCGGGTGACGAATAAGTCCTGCGAAAAGTTCTTGCTTGACGCCCCGCATCAGGAAGCGGACTTTTTTCTCCTCTGACATTTCCGGGTCGGCGTGCCGGAAAAGACGGGCCATCTCCTCCGTGAAGATCGCGATCATCTCGTTTGGCAGCTGCACGCTGGTTTCTAGTAGTGCTTGGGCTCGCTCTTTTCGTACGACGCTTGTAAACGTTTGTAAGAAGCCGCTTCGGAACAGGTCCCATGTCGTTAAAGTGGCTTCTCGATTTTCGAACCAGGTCCTGGCGGCGTCTTCCAGTGCGAAATAGACATGCCGAAGCTTATCGTCGCTGTCCCAACTGTTAAACGTAGCGACCCTCTCATACGTCTCGAGCCAGGTTTCCGGGTCCTCGAATGTTGATCCGCGGAACGTCGGAGGGTCCCTGGGCTGCTGCAGCACGATGGGGGACGCTGGGGCTGCCATTGGGGTTGCCTTGTCCACAATCTTTTTGTTCTTCTCAGGTAGAAGTCCGTGCTCCGGGGGCAGCTGTTGAAGACGGCGGCTTGCTCGATGCTCAGGGACTACGTTGGTGTTCTCTTTGCGTTCCGGGCTTGGATCACGGCTTGTCGGGGGCGTCCGGTACATGAACGAAAAGCACCTCCACCAGATGTCACGTGGTGGTGACGTTGAAGGACACAGTAGCAACACTGTGAACGACAAAACTAAATTTTATTGGGCGAACCTGTGCCCACAAAACAGGCTACACTTATAGCACAACGATAGCGGCGAACACAGTCGGCGATCGTCGAAAATCTGATCAGCGGGTCAAGCGCGTCGGCTTTTATACAGCAATCATCGAATGTTCCAGATTAAACGTTGGGGCCCGCATGCCTTCTAAAATGTTCTGCACCATTCGTGTCAAGCGATGAAATCAGATAACACAACGTTCGGCGACAACAGACAGGGGATAGATGCATCGATAACTTTCCAGAAACTTCGGATACATGCAGGCGCGTCCCGCGCTGTGCGATAACATTTGTTAGGCGACAAAACTTGTCGCCCGATAAAGACAAGTACACGTGTCAATATGTTTTACGCCCACACGTTGCTCACAGTGATGTGTTCCGCTTTTCTTTTTCCCTGCCTTGATTGAATCCTGGAACGCGATACCAAGCTTTGTGGCAAATGCCAGCGATGTTTGTGAATTTGAAAAATTGTTAAACATGTATTTTTGTGATTGCGCTGCCGCTTGATGCACCTGCATATATGGTCTACCTGTATTTAAACCCTGTAAGAACCGTCAGCAAAGGGTTGACAGTAGAAATAAATAAATAAATAAATAAAATAATACGCCGCTTTGCTTTGCCTCGCAATTATCATTTGAATAAAAAACACAAATTAAACAAATTTTGAACGATTTCTTACGTTAAAATAAAGCGAACTAAAGTGAAATATTTCAACCACAAATAGAATTTGTGTGTTAAGGCACGTGGAAACTCACTACTGGCTTAAAGTATCTTACTTAGGTATTTGTTCACGCGAATCAAATATTCTGCCGTAGTTTGTCGCACAAATAGAGAAAATAATTCAATTTAAACCTTCAAGTCTCCATTTTTTTTGATAAATAATTTAAGCATACGTGGGTGCTGAAACTTTTACAACATTCGGGAATGGATCGTAAAAAAGAAACCAGAATACAAAAAATTATGTTCTCGCAAGGCATTTTTGAGTTAATTATATTTTCATACGTTAAGTGGTGGAGCCCTCCTATTGAATGCCTTGTATATGTTCCTGTAGCGCTGAGCGGGTTTTGTGTGAAGTTATGTGAACTAAAAGATACATCGCATCCCAGTTAGACCAGTGCGGGGGGGGGGGGGGGGAACCATGTTGCTTACGCCTGTCATGCACTGTCCTTAACTCCCTCGGTGTTGCGACAAATGTAGACACAGGTGAAAGTTGCCTATATCGAGAAACACGTACATAATGCCATGCCGTCTTTTCTTGTGCCTTACCTTATGCCCCAGTAGTTCGCGCTCTGAATTTAACCATGCTTTCATACCAACTCGCCTATTTTTTCACTTGTGATCACGTATACCTAAATTTTTTACTGAAAGCTTTACACCATCCCAGCGAAGCCGAGCCAAAATAATGTCTTGTTACATGTTACAATAGGTTGTACAATGGCACTGAACCGTCGTGCTGGCCGAGTGGCTTTGACGTTGCCCCGTCGAAACTCGGTGACCGAGTTTCGACGGGGCCGAAGTGCAAAAACGTCTGTGTACCATGTACTCCTGAACGCCACTCGACCAGCCTATCTACATTCGTGCCAAATTTATGGACTCTGGTTTCATCACTGCGCATCGCAAGGATTGTAGATGTATCGAAATTGAGGTGAAATGTCTTAGCCAATTGTACGGCAATGTTCGCTTGTCTTCGCGACTTTTTTTTTCGCTGTACAAAATTGATAAACATTGCCTGTAACATACAGCGCAATTGTACATCTTGAGCTCAGTTACTCAATGAGGCGGCGGATTACTTCGACAAAGAAGCAAAATACCTGATGGATATTAACACAATTACGCTAATTACCTTTTAAATTATTTAGTTTACGGCACATATAGATTAACAGTTGCTGGCGAAGAGTTCGCAAGTCGTATACGCTTGGAACGAATTGTCAGGACAGCACCAGTTTCAATATATTAGTAAGTTTGTTACAGCGCAACACAAGAAAAGGACAAAAGAAGGTATAAAACGACGACACAAGCCGTGGCGTCGTTGTATACCTTCTTTTGTCCTTGTCTCCTGTTGCACTGTAACGAACCTTACTATGAATCCCAGCCAACTGGCCCAACTTGCCGTTTTGATTCGGTGTATTATTTCACAAAGTATCGGACAAAATGCATTTGCGTTACTTTCTTTTGTGCTTCAAAGCGTACAAAAGCGTTTTCGTGAAAAAGTAAGTGGAACAACAATGAATCTACCGCAAGTTGGAAGGCGCATATCTAAAAACCAGAGACATCTCCAGAAGTTGTTCCAAGTCGATATGCCTTGCTACCTCACCAGCAACAATTAGTAGAAAGAAATATTTTCGATAAACAAAATATTGAAAAGGTAATTAGTGCCATTGCGTTAGTTATTCGATTAACGATTGTGATTTCTCGTAGTAGCAATTCGCCGCATCGTTGAGGAATTTTGCTCAAGGGTTAGAATTGCGCAATCTGCCATGGGCAGTTATTAAATATTTCGCGTAGCTAACGAAATTGACCGCCCTTCCAATACAGTGTATACGGGTGCAAGCGAAGCTCGTGATCCGCGGCACTTCCTTGTCCTAACGCTTGGGCTTCCCACTCTATCACGGCGAGCTCGGCACGTCGACGGCGAGCCCTTTCTAAGGCGAGTTCCCGGCGGCGTTCATGAAACGCCGCCGGCTCTTCGGCCGAACGCAGCACATTTGTCCCGCTCCCGCTGCCGTTTCTTCAACGCAGCTTGCACTTCGGCAGAATGAACCAAACGTGATCTCTCCATATGACTGCCGGGCCTGAATTGGAGAGAAACGGCGGGTGCCGGGGTGAGTGAACACGCGATCACACCCTTTCCCTCCTCCTCCGGAGGGAGGGGGCACCTGTGACTCGCTCACGCCTTGCGCTGGGCCTACGGCTTCATGCATATAAAACCCCCTTGCAAAGGGCGCGTATGATGAATCCACAGTGGCTGAATCAGTTGGCGTGGTGGTCTCGAAAGCCCCAGGTCTGTAGTTCGAATGCACGCACCAAAGAACAACTCTTATTTTAACGTGGCTTAACTTTTTTCGAAGTAGTAACTTAGCGTGATAAAAAAGCGGAAACAAGGAACGCGTTCAAGGACAAAGAATACTTCAAAGCTACTACTTCAAATATGGTCGACCAACTAGCCCAACAGTCAACTCTTCTTGACTTCTTTCGTACGGAAAGACGAACACTGACGCCGACACGAGTGAGGCAATACAAGCTGCTGCTCTTGAAGGAAACACCACTTATAATGCCGCACAACTACTCGGAAACTCGTTCATAGTGTCACCATAGAGAAAGAAATTCAACAAGAGGGGACACTCTTCAAAAACTGGCAACAGGAAACACGTCACGCCTAGTTTCAACAACAACCGTTAGTTGACGCGAGCATCAGAAAAAAAGAATGTGAAATAAACTTCCGGACAACGTTTAATTTTTTTTATTCCTTCCCACTAAAAGTGAAAAAGTTTTGCGTGTGAATGAACTTATACTTTGCAACTTTTTGTTGCATTGCCTAGCAACAAGCTAGCGGCACGCCAGACGCGTGTGCATACGTCATTCGCCAGACAAGCCGCAGGAGTGAACGTGGACGGTCGTATGTACGTGCGAAGCTCGCGTGCTCGGTGACCCGTCTGTTTTGGATATAGCCCATTTTATTGGGCTCTCGGCCTTCTCTATGCTTCTCTTGCGTGTCGTCTGCATTTCGACATGGCACCACTGCACTACTGGACTACGGCAATCTGAGAAATTGTGTTTGACAATGTGCGGCTCATTTTAATCACAATTAGGCTTAGTTCGAGTGGCGCAGTTAGCGAAAAACAGCACCGCCGTCCTGGCGCAGTTAACTTGAGTTAATGCCTCGTCCTGGGAGATGTTTGCGACGCTTTTTATGAGCCCCAACATTACTGTAACTTATTTCGCTAGTTTTTGGGCACGCTTGCCGCGCCCGGCTTATTGACGCAGTAAGCGAAAACCGGCTCGGCCGTGTGACGCATTTGCGCGTGTGCATGGGTGTACTACGTCGTAGCGCCTAAGACAAGTTTTCGCGCATTCTGTGGCCCCCAACCTTATTGTAACTAACGTCGTTATATTTGGGGTAGTTTAGAAGCACGGTTGCCGCGCCCGGCTTATTGACGCAGTTAGCGTAAAGCACCTCGGCTGTGTGCCGCAGTTAGTTTCGCGTGTACTGAATCTTACTAGTAGAAGTTCGTGAAGCATTCTCTGACCCGAAGAAGTATTGTAATTTATTTGGTAACTTTTTGGGATATCTTGAGGCTTGCTCGCCGCGCTTGGGGTTCTGAAGCTGTTAGCAAAAAAGCAAGCTGGCCATAGCGAGTTAGTTTTGCGTGTACTGAATTTTAGTGGGACAAGTTTGTGACGCATTTTATAGCCCTGCAACAACATATACCTTATTTCGGTACTCACGCTTCTCGAAAACGCGACGAGCGATTGCCGAGAGTGATAACACGGGAGTGTTGCATGCGCCGGCAGGACGCGTAAAAGATAACACGGAGGAGCTCAAGAACATGACATTTATGTATTCTGAGCGCCTGAGAACAGGCTTTGCACCCACCAGTCTGACTTGAGTGCGATTACAAGGCATTCTGCGAGCGTGTAACATGGTCTGGCTGAGCCTGTGTTGTAGCCACCTTTGTGTACTTGGCGTACCATCGTGTCGACTGAGGCCAAGTTGTTTTGGAAACGCGCAGTCACCCGTGTATTTGTGCACTTAAAGTGCAGGAAATAACGCCCGGGAAAGGAGGGGTGCCTGAAAATCGGATGTTCTGGTTTTATGGCATTGTTTGGGAGGAGTGTTTGCTGCGAAATGTACCTAAAAGTGAATTTATCTGTAATGCCGCTCATTCACCACTTACGAACGTTTCGCCTGTACACGCAATACTCCTGTTAGGTCAATACCGAAATGATACATGCTTGTAATTTACTTTCTTTCAGCTGATGGAATCCGGTGGAGCATCGTACGGCAACGACTGCTGCTTACCTGGTGCCACAACTTTGGATGAATGCAGAAGAAGCCCGGAACCTGCATTTATATAGAGCAAAATAAACATTTCATCATTTTAGAAGACTTCTTTCATTTTCATTATGAAATTGCAGCTGACAGATTCGGCGCAGTCTTGTAAAGGTCAATCGCAATCATTTATACTTAATAATGAAACGATTCCACGCCAAGGCAATGCGAGGTTCAGCAGTAGTGGGGAAAAAAAAATGCCGTGCCGAGCAGCGGAGCCGGCGCGGCGTGTACCAACTGGTGTTCAAAACGCGCGCGCCCAAAACCGAAACCGGAAGAAGTCAACAACATCCGCTTGGTGCGCTATAGTCAATTCGGCCGCTGGGCTCTATGGGAGTGTCCGCTCTTGTTGAAATTTCTTTCTCTATGGTGTCACGTTGTGTGCTCGACGAGCGACGCAGTACCAATACTGCGAGCTACCAAGTTAGGTCTTTATTCGACGAACTTTTACCTGACAAAACTAACATTCGAGCGCAACGATATCGGCGAGCCGAGACGGTGATCGTCGAAAATCTGATCGGCCGGTCAAGCGCGTCGGCCTTTACATATGACTCGTGGAAAGTTCCAGTGCAATGGCTGGTGCCCGCGTACTTTTCAGCAGCTACTACACAATTCGTGTCGCGCAAACAATGTCATATTGAAAGGTTCGAATAAAACATACACTACAGATAGAATCAAAGGTGATATTCGATTAATATCGAAATCACGTAGGTTCGTCTAGCTCCGAGCGATAACTTCAAGCTGTTAGCAGGTGAAATGCAGACCCCAAAAACAGGATGAATTAGTAGACATTTCAGTATCACAGTTTACGAAAGCGCGGTGAGCAAAGGATCTACTAAGAAGTAACTTCGGCGGAAAGCCTGAGGCATTTGCCACTATCAAATATTCTTCAAACTTTTTTTCTTATGTCCGACTTCCTAAACAGTAAGCAGGCGCTGGGCCTCTCTCGGCGGCCGTCGCAGCCTGCGTTTCTCTATTTTCCACTCTGTTTATAGTATTTGTGTGTTTTCATGCAGAGTAATCAAATAATAATCTGTGTGTGCACAGATTATTATTATGATTATTATGATTATTCACGCCACTACGGCATGCATAATCAGAAAGTGGTTTTGTCACGTAAAACCCCATAATTTAATTTTTAATTTAACACCTGCGGGGACGGTAGAGTATCCGTCTCCAGTGCAAGAGGACCGTGATTCAAATCCCGGTGCAACGCAATTATCCACCGGAAATGCAAAAAAAAACCGTTTGTTGAGAAAATTGCACAAACAGGCCTTTAGTGCGGCCTGATCCCGGAGACCAGAACCGGTACCGCACTCTCTCACCAGAGCAGGATTGGCCACCCTGGTGCAGTACTTGGCCACAACCTCCTATATGAATACAACAATAAACCCCGGCCCTCAGTCCCCAGCAGCCGCGAAGCAACTGACCACGGCGGCGGTCAGATCTGTGACGCTACAGAGGGTGCTAAGAATACCTGGCTCCGGACAGGCCGCCATTGGAATCTGAACCTGGCAACGTTTAACGTTAGAACGCTATCTAGTGAGGCGAGTCTAGCAGTGTTATTGGAGGAATTAGAGGGTAGTAAATGGGATATAATAGGGCTCAGTGAGGTTAGGAGGACAAAATAAGCATATACAGTGCTAAAAAGCGGGCATGTACTGTGTTACCGGGGCTTAGCGGATAGACGAGAACTAGGAGTCGGATTCCTGATTAATAAGGAAATAGCTGGTAACATACAGGAATTCTATAGCATTAACGAGAGGGTGGCAGGTCTTGTGAAACTAAATAAGAGGTACAAATTGAAGGCGCTACAAGTCTATGCCCCTACATGCAGTCATGATGACCAGGAAGTCGAAAGCTTTTATGAAGACGTAGAATCGGCGATGGGTAAAGTCAAAACAAAATACACTATACTGATGGGCGACTTCAATGCCAGGGTAGGCAAGAAGCAGGCTGGAGACAAGTCAGTGGGGGAATATGGCATAGGCTCTAGGAATAGCAGAGGAGAAATATTAGTAGAGTTTGCAGAACAGAATAATATGCGGATAATGTATACCTTTTTCCGCAAGCGGGTTAGTCGAAAGTGGACGTGGAGGAGCCCGAATGGTGAGACTAGAAATGAAATCGACTTCATACTCTGCGCGAACCCTGGCATCATACAAGATGTAGACGTGCTCGGCAAGGTACGCTGCAGTGACCATAGGATGGTAAGAACTCGAATTAGCCGAGACTTGAGGAGGGAACGGAAGAAACTGGCACACAAGAAGCCAATCAATGAGTTAGCGGTAAGAGGGAAACTAGAGGAATTCCGGATCAAGCTACAGATCAGGTATTCGGCTTTAACTCAGGAAGAGGACCTTAGTGTTGAAGCAATGAACGACAATCTTATGGACATCATTAAGGAGTGCGCAATAGAAGTCGGTGGTAACGCCGTTAGACAGGAAAGCAGTAAGCTATCGCAGGACACGAAAGATCTGATCAAGAAACGCCAATGTATGAAAGCCTCTAACCCTACAGCTAGAATAGAACTCGCAGAACTTTCTAAGTTAATCAGCAAGCGTAAGACAGCGGACATCAGGAACTATAATATCGATAGAATTGAACAGGCTCTCAGGAACGGAGGAAGCCTAAAAACAGTGAAGGAGAAACTAGGAATAGGCAAGAATCAGATATGTGCGTTAAGAGACAAAGCCGGCAATATCGTTACTAATATGGATGAGATAGTTCAAGTGGCTGAGGAGTTCTATAGAGATTTATACAGTACCAGTGGCACCCACGACGATAGTGGAAGAGAGAATAGCCTAGAGGAATTCGAAATCGCACAAGTAACGCCAGAAGTAAAGAAAGCCTTAGGAGCTATGCAAAGGGGGAAGGCAGCTGGGGAGGATCAGGTAACAGCAGATTTGTTGAAGGATGGTGGTCAGATTGTTCTAGAGATACTGGCCACCCTGTAGACGCAATGCCTCATAACCTCGAGCGTACCGGAATCTTGGAAAAACGCTAAAATAATCCTAATCCATAAGAAAGGGGACGCCAAAGACTTGAAAAATTATAGACCGATCAGCTTACTGTCCATTGCCTACAAAGTATTTACTAAGGTAATCACAAAAAGAATCAGGAACACCTTAGACTTCTGTCAACCAAAGGACCAGGCAGGATTCCGTAAATACCACTCAACATCTGAACTAAACGTGACAGCGCAAATATATAAGACGAGCCACAAAAAGAAAGACACGACACACACTGGCGCCAGTGTGTGTCGTGTCTTTCTTTTTGTGGCTCGTCTTATATGTTTGCGCTGTTACGTTTAGTTCAGAAGTATGTACCAACTAGGCCCAAATGAAGTGTTGCTGAAACTACTCAACAATTGACCATATTCACACTATCAATCAAGTGCCCTTATATATAGCTTTCATTGATTACGAGAAAGCGTTTGATTCAGTCGAAACCTCAGCAGTCATGGAGGCATTACGGAATCAGGGTGTAGATGAGCCATATGTAAAAATACTGGAAGATATCTATAGCGACTCCACAGCCACCGTAGTCCTCTACAAAGAAAGCAACAAAATCCCTATAAAGGAAGGCATCAGACAGGGAGATACGATATCTCCAATGCTATTCACAGCATGTTTACAGGAGGTATTCAGAGGCCTGGAGTGGGAAGAATTGTGGATAAAAGTTGATGGAGAATACCTTAGCAACTTGCGATTCGCCGATGATATTGCCTTGCTTAGTTACTCAGGAGACCAATTGCAATGCATGCTCACTGACCTCGAGAGGCAAAGCAGAAGGGTGGGTCTGAAAATTAATCTGCAGAAAACCAAAGTATTGTTTAACAGTCTCGGAAGAGAACAGCAGTTTACGATAGGTAGCGAAACACTGGAAGTGGTAAGGGAATACATCTACTTAGGACAGGTAGTGACCACGGATCCGGATCATGAGACTGAAATAACCAGAAGAATAAGAATGGGCTAGGGTGCGCTTGGCAGGCATGCTCAAATCATGAACAGCAGGTTGCCACTATCCCTCGAAAGGAAAGTGTATAGCAGCTGTGTGTTACCAGTACTAACATAACGGGCAGAAACCTGGAGGCTTACGAAAGGGTTCTGCTGAAATTGAGGACGACGCAACGAGCTATGGAAAGAAGAATGATGGGTGTAACGTTAAGGGATAAGAAAAGAGCAGATTGGGTGAGGCAACAAACGCGGGTAAACGACATCTTAGTTGAAATCAAGAAAAAGAAATTGGCATGGGCTGGACATGTAATGAGGAGGGAAGATAACCGACGGTCACTAAGGGTTACGGACTGGATTCCAAGGGAAGGGAAGCGTAGCAGGGGGCGGCAGAAAGTTAGGTGGGCAGATGACATTAGGACAATTGCAGGGACAACATGGCCACAATTAGTACATGACCGGGGTAGTTGGAGAAGTATGGGAGAGGCCTTTGCACTGCAGTGGGCGTAACTAGGCTGATGATGATGATGAATATGTGTGTGTTCGGCTAGTAATGAAATTTTTATTTCGCTCACAGTTACAGAGTAGCCAAGAAGAGGAGACAAAAGAAAGAAGCTGCTTGATACAGTTTGAAGAAGACGCAGCACCCACTGATTACCTGAAAGCATTTTCACTCTAACCAAGAACTTGATCATTCTTTGTACAGGCTCAACGGATTATGGGTCGAACCAAACCACGCCCGGCCAGGTCGGGCAGGGATATAGGCGTGGATCTTTCTGACCCGGGCTTTGCACGGGTCAAGTTTGAAATTACCGGGCAGGGCTCGGGCGGGTCAACGCATGACACTCTGAGACGAGGAGCAAGCCCGGGCCAGAAAGAATGGTCCGCGCATTGCTCTATTTTATACAAGCTGTTTCTGCGAAGACTGTAGGCAATTTTTGTAAATCACCTGTGCTGGATAGGCCAATCTTAATTCCTGAACTGGTCCAGCGGTAGAGTGCGCAAATTACTTGCACAATAAACATATATACGTAATCCACTACTCAGCAGAATTCGCTTATTACGTATTTAGGTAATTACCTTAGGCAGGCATTGCAATTGAGTAAGTGTAGCCGGTAACGCAGGGAGGTATATCCATTTGAAAAGAATTTTGGGAGTGACACTATTTATGAGATATGCGCCATCAAGCTTGCGGTAAAAATGAACTCTTGTTTCAACAGCTATTCCTTAGCGGGAAAAAATGAGCTCTTGTTTCAACCGCTATTTTTTAACAAACCGCGGCTTTACGCATTGGACAACAACGTAACTTCACCGGCAACGTAATCCTTTGAAAAGTTGGGGAAATCGTATCTGGAAACTGGGACGCAATTCACTAAGCCAACCTACTAACTAATTTTGACGTAAGAAAAGTCTTACAAAAATTATATTCACGAAGCTAAAACTCTTAGTGTAATTGGCAAGCTACGGACACCAGCCGCTGCAAAGACGAGGGTTGTAGTTGAAAAAAGGCGCATGTAATGGTAGCACAAATGTGAGCTTAAAAACTTGCTCCAACATTAAGCGTAACGTCTATTCACAAAACTTAAGCAGCCTTCGCAGCTGAGACAAGAAATTTATACGATGGGAAGGTATCAGTCTTACGAACACAATTACGTCTATCTGCATCGCTTACGCGGGTAAGCATTGTAAAGGTTGTAGCAGCCGATTGGCCAGAGGCCACAATTGATTGCCGAGGATGGCGCTTGCTGTCAGGATTGGGGGCTCGATCCCATCGCTCGTGATCCGTTGTCGAAATTGGAGTGCGGTATGAATTAGAAGGTAGCTGGTCCATGCCGTCGTCCAACTTATCCACGCTGAGGACGTTGATGAAGGGAAGGACTGCTTCTCATCGAGAGCGAGGAATAGGGGTTTATTTACAGTATTTACATGCAGTTCATCAGTCTAGCATGACTTCGAGAGAAAGTACGTCAGTCTAACACGACTGCTTGAGAGAGTGTCTCAGTTCAACATGACTGCTTAAGAAAAGTGTGTCGAGCATCCGCACAACAGTGGTTTATAAACAATCGCCCCCCCTTGATTTCAAGGGGACGAAACGTTCGTCCAGTCATTGTAAACACGCCGCCTCTTCCCGGCGTGTTTACAATGTTACACACACAGACACACACACACACACACACACACACACACACACACACACACACACACGCACGCACGCACGCACGCACGCACACACACACACACACGCGCGCGCGCACACACACGCACACGCACACACACACGCACGCACGCACGCACGCAGGCACACAACTGGCAGGCAAAACTTGCACGTTATCGGGCCGTTCTTAACAGTGCCTATTTGTGCTATGTGTAATTTGACACCTCTAAATGCATTAAGCAGTTTTAGTGCTTAGTTTTATTGGGAAAGCGTGTTGGTGTTTTCACTGGCCGTTGCAGGTACGAGAGGCAGTAGCATTAATTTTCGGCTGCGAACAACGTAATGTCTGATAGGCTGTGTTACATTATACGTGCGGTAGCCTTACTTTTCTGACTCGTCATGACGCTCAATTGGGTGGTAGCAAATCGACGCGCAATGTCCGCTCCTGACAACCAATTTGTCATTGATATGTTATGAACACTTCCATAATTTTCTTCTAGTTTAAGCTTTCTCTTACTCATATGACAGCGGACGATTATTTGTCCCGATGCTTTGGCGGCTATCATTCTCTATGCGAGATGAGGCAACGAAAAAACTCTTAAGCGTTTCTAATTCTCAACATGTGTTATTGTGGTACAAGTCGTTGTCCTCTTCTGTGCTGTTGGCCCCAATCTTCTATTATATAGACACGTGGACTTGTTTATCTTTTTCGGGTGAGCGCTTTTCGCCGTCTAACAAATGTTATCGCTCAGCGCGGTGTGCGCCTACCTATATCGGAAGCTTCTGGAATGTTATCGATGGTTCCATCCCCTGTCTATTATCACCGAGCCTTCTGTAATATGATTGGTTGAATGCGCAAAGCGAATGGATAGTCTGATTTGGCTGTGTGACTCGAAAGGTGCAGAAATTTCTGGAAGACACCCGGGCACCAGCGATTGCTCTGGAACATCCGATGGCTCGTGTATAAGAGCCAACGAGGTTGACCGACAGAACAAATTGTCACGTAGTAGGGACGGTGAAGAAAGCAGCAGCACTGGGAATGACGAAAGTAGCCTTCTATTGGGTGAACCTGTGGCCTAGAAAACAGGTTACGCTAAAAGAATAGCTACAGCAGCGAACACAGTCGGCGATCGTCGAAAATCTTATCAGCGGGTGAAGCGCGCCGGCTTTTATACATCAGTAGTCGAATATTGCAGTGCAATCGCTGGTGCCCGCGTGTCTTCCACAAAGTTCTACACCATGCGAGTCACACAGCGAAATCAGATTACACAAGGTTCGGTCACAACAGACAGCGGATAGAACCATCGTTAAAGGGCCGTTTATAGTCCGACGTAACGCACGCGCGCGCGCGCGCGCGCTCACGCTACGTCACGTCGGCGAAAACGACACCTCAATAGTCGGGCGCACCGGCGCAGCTAACGTAACCGGCGGTGTCCAACGCGCCCCGACGAGCCCGGCGCCGATTTGGCTCCGGAGCCATTCGCGCGTCGAAGTCGGCGGAACTCTCGCACCACAATGCATTGCGCGCGAAGAAAAAGGCGCCAACACAACTCCACAGACGGCTTTTGCGGACGGCGCGCGACTTGGGGAACCTTCTGCGCATGCTCTGAAGATAGCAGCCTACGGCGCGCGCGTTGAAGTATAGAGGGGATGGCATCTCGGCTGGCGCAGCGCAACCGACGCAGCGTGACTGACCACGAACGACGCTCGCCCGCGCGCCGATAACGTCGGACTATAAACGGGCCTTAACTGTCGAGAAACTTCCGATACATGCAGGTGCGTCCTGCGCTGTGCGATGACATTTGTTAGGTGGTGAAATGTGGTGACCGAATAAAAAAAGAACGGGCACACGTGTCAATACCCGCTCTTAAAAAGCATCGATCCGATGCTGCAAACAAACAAAGTAATCAACAAAAACACCCGTAGCAAAGAAAACAGCAAAATAAGGAAGTTCGTAAGCGTGCGTAAAATGGCCTAAGACGCACTACGTGGACCACTTCGGATCGTGCGCGGTGCCGCTGCGAATGCGAAATGCCGTCTGGCACGATCTCATGGTCCAGTGCGCCAATATGTTGGACGGTCTAGGGTACGAAGCAGCGTCGCAATAGTTTCCCATTGAGTCCTCGTCGGCGTGTCGGAGTCCAAACCCAAACACGGTCGCTGGGCCGTGTTTGGGTTTGGGACTCTACTCGCCGTAGCGTCGTCAAAGGTTGTCGTGTCGGGTGTCGGTCCTCTGCTCGTTCTTTACCCGCAGACTAGCGAGCTGTCGGGCTTCTTCGACGCGCTGGAGATAGGTGGCGACGTCAACATTCTCTTCGTAGCAGACGTGCGACAGCATGGTGTCTAGAGCCGTCGTCGGGTTCCTGCCGTTAAACAGCGTGAACGGTGCGATCTGTGTTGTTTCTGGTACCGCCGTGTTGTAAGCGAACGTTACGTACGGCGGGACGGCATCGCAGGTCTTGAGCTCGACGTCGACGTACATTGCTAGCATGTCGGCGAGGGTCTTGTTCAGGCGCTCCATTAGACCATTCGTCTGCGGGTGGCAGTCAGGTGTCCTCTTGTGACTTGTCTGGCTGTATTGGCGATTGGCTTGAGTTAGCTCTGCACTAAAGGCTGTTCCTCGGTCGGTGATGAGGACTTCTGCGGAATCATGTTGCAGCAGGATGTTCTCGACAAAAAATTTCGCCACTTCTGCTGCGCTACCTTTCGGCAGAGCTTTCTTTTCAGCGAAGAGGGGGAGGTAACCAGTCACCATGAAGATCCACTTATTTCCGGATCTGGCCATCGGAAACGGCCCCAACAAATCCATCCCGGTCTGCTGAAAATGTCGGCAAGCAGGCTTGATCGACTGTAGTAATCCCGCAGGCCTTGGCGCTGGCGTCTTGCGTCACTGACAATCTCGGCTCTTTTTGTCGAAACCGGCAACGTCGGCGGCCAGTAATACCCTACCTGTATCCTCGATAGCGTGCAGGAGAATCCGAGGTGCCCAGCGATCGCATCGTCATCCAGGCTTCCATTTTTAGTATTACAAAAAAGGCGTCGTCATCCTCGTTGTTTTGCGGCGGCGGGTCGATGGGGGCGCTTGATAGGCAATCGGCATCTGAGTGTTTTCTTCCGGACTTGTAACAGTGATGTCATATCCCTAGAGTCTGAGGCTCCACCGTGCTATCCGTCCTTATGGGTCTTTCAAATTAGCTAGCCAACACAACGCGTGATGGTCGCTGACGACTCTGAATGGCCTGCCATATAGGTAAGGGCGGAATATTACTCAAGCCCTCAGGATGGCGTGACATTCCTTTTCAGTCTTGGAATAATTGCGTTCCGCTTTTTACAGAGACCGGCTAGCGTAAGCTGTCACGCGTTCAAGCCCGCCTTTCCTCGGGACTAGGACGGCGCCGAGGCCCAGGCTGCTTGCGTCAGTGTAGATTTCGGTATCGGCGTCCTTGTCCATGTCCGCAAGTACCAGCGGCGACTGCATGCGTCTTTTGAGTTCTTCAAATGCGTAGGCCTCCGCCGTTTTCCAGTTAAACTCGGCATCACATTTGGTTAGATGTGTCAGTGGCTCAGTGATGCGTTAAATGTCCTTGACTAAGCGCTTGTAGTAGGCACAGCTGCCAAGGAATCTACATACTGCCTTCTTGTCGATTGGCTGCGGGAACTTTGCGATTGCAGCTGTCTTCAGCGTGCCCGAGAGGACTCCAGATTTGCTGATGACGTTGCTAGGAACAGAAGGTCATTATAAGCTAAGCGGCACTTTTCCGCCTTCACACTGAGCCCTGATGACTTGATGACCTCTAGTACTTACGCAAGCTGCTTAAAGTGATCGTCAACATTTCTTTTGAAGACGACGACGTCATCCAAGTGAACAAGACAGGTCCGCCGCCACTTCAAACCTGCTATATCCATGTCCATGACGCGCTGGAACATTGCAGGCGCCGAGCGCAGTCCGTATGACATGAGTTCGAACTCGTAGAGGCCGTCTGGTGTGATGAAAGCGGTCTTTTCGCGATCTCCTTCGTTTGCTTCTATTTGCCAGTAGCCGGACTTGAAGTGCACTGGCGAGAAGTATTTAGAGCTGCACATCCCATCCAATGCGTCGTCTATCCGTGGGAGGGGGTACACGTCCTTCTTCGTGACCTTGTTCAGTCGACGATAATCGACGTAGCAACGTAGGGTTCCGTGCTGTTTCTTCACCAAGACCATAGTCTTCGTGAAGACCACCAAGATCGTGGTCGTTTCGACGGCTGGATGATGTGGTCGCCTAGCATTTCGTTGCCTAATAGCTTCACGTTCTCGCGTCGAAACTCGGTAACAGATCTGGTTGAATTGTGGTTGTCGTGTGCGCTCTTCGGTTATTGTGCGATGCTTTGCGACAGGTGTTTGTCGAATCCTCGATGACGTCGAAAAGCAGTCTTTGTATCCTCGGAGAAGAGTTCTGAGCTGTTGCCGCATACTCATGGGGAGACTCGGACCTATGTCGAAGTCTGGTTTGGGAAGTGTCTTCGGCGAAGTAGGTGCGCAAGAACCCGAGAGGACCAACGCATTGCTGCTTTCCACAATTCCCTCGATGTACGCGATTGTCGTGCCCTAGTTGATGTGCTTGAAATGAACTAGGCTGAAGTTGGTTAGCATCACATTCACTTTCCCTCCGGGGTGTCGAGCGGCCCCTCTTCCAACGCAAATTTCATGGTCGAGCAGTAGACATTGGCTGCCCTCGATAACGCCTTCTACGTCAGCGGGCGTTTCAGTACCGATAGAAATTACTGTAGTGGAGCGTGGCGAGATGCCCACTTGATCTTCCAGCACGCTCAAGGCGTGGTGACTACGAGAGCTCTCCGGCGGTATCGCTTGACCTTCCGACAGCGTTATCTACTTCGACTTCAGGTCGATGATTGGGAAGTGTTGGTTCAGGAATTCCATGCCGAGAATGACGTCTCGTGAACACTCTTGGAGGATAACGAAGGTGGTAGAGTAAGTCTGGTTATGAACGGTATTTCTTGCCGCGTAGAGTCCCGCCGGCGTAATCAGGTGTCCTCCAGCGGTTGGAATTTGAGGGCCTTCCCACGAAGTATTAGGTTGTCTTCAACAGGGCGGCGATGGGTCTACTCATGGCGGAGTAATCGGCTGCTGTCTCTACTAGGGCGGTTACTGCGCGGCTGTGGAGAAGCCCGTCGAGGTCGGTGGTTCTTTGTCTTGCGTTACAGTTAAGTCTTGGCTTCGGATCACTGCTGCGTCGCGTTGATCTGTGGCTTGTACGTGGCGTCATCAGGTCCTCTTTCGTCGGCTTATTTTTTGCTTCCAGACTTCGTCAGGACGGCGGCGTGTCGTTGTTATGTCGTCCAGATAGCCTCTTCGGCGTCTTCGTCGGCGGCGGAGGATCTTCGTCGGCTCGACGAAGAGCAACCGCACCTCCATCGGTTGCTGCTTTTAGTTTTCCTGATATACGCTGACGGACCGGCCCCGGGACGGGTCAGTGTATGGACGGCGCCGCGGTGACAGGTAGCGGCCTGGTGACGGCGAACGGGATGGTCGTCTAGAGCTCCACTGAGTAGCGGCGAGGTAGTCAGCGATATTGCGATGGTGTTCACCTTGCTGAGGGTGCTGAGCGTTGACGGCGAACCCTCGTAGTCCCATTTGGCGGTATGGGCATCTTCGGTAGACATGTCCGGCTTCCCGGCAGTGATGGCATAGCGGTCAGTTGTCGGGGGCGCGCCAAATGCCCGTCTTACTCGTGTGGCTGCGCTGGGTGATGGGCGGGCGTGCTGGCGGCGGCGGAGGTGGATGACGGAATTGCAGCGTTACAGGGCCCTGACGCGGTCGCGGAGGGAGACCTTGATGACGGGCCACGGTGGCGTAGGTAATCGCTTCTGTAACGGGAAGCGGCGATTCAGGCTGCTCTTCGGAAACACTGAGCGATCGTCGAAGTTCGTTCTTGATGACCTCAGTGACTGAGGACACCTGAGGTTGCGACGATGGAAATATCGTAGCGCAGTTCTTCGCACACAATGGCACTGATGGTGGGCTCGGTGGCTGTGCTCCCGCACAAGTCACTAATCCTCTTGTATTCATCATGCAGGGGTTTGCCGTCGCTGCCAACGCACTCTTCGCTGCTCATCTCGCCCTTTCCCCCGCCACTGTCTCGACTACAGCACCCAGCTGCTGTGATAACGGCATCTTATTCCTGCTTTCGCCCAACATCAACGCCTCACCCTGTCCGACAACGCCACAACCCGGTTTTCTATTCCTGGATGCCCAATGGAAAGCCGCATCACTGCTGCCATCACCCGCCGATATAAAAGTGCTGCAACCACCTTCGCCGCTCTGTGGGCTCGGTGGCTGTGCTCCCGCACAAGTCACTAATCCTCTTGTATTCATCATGCAGGTTGGTAACAAGTATTCCCTGTTTGCAAAGAAAACTAGCAACTATTTCTTAGTGCAACTGCCGAGCCCGCAGTGCTGCGTTTTTCTTGTAGCTGATTGCGGCAGTGTTTTGCGTGCCTTGCTGCTCTTGGCAGGTGATATCGAATCTAACCCCGGCCCTAACACTATCGACCATGTGCTCGCTGAACTAAATGTTTCCGCCGGTCAAACCAAGCTCATTTTCAAAATACAAGACCTCAAAACAAAGATCAATTCCACTGAAATTGCGATAGCCGGCTTGACTAAGCGAATGACCAATCTGGAGGCCCATTTCCAAGCTTTTTCAGATCTTCAAACCAATTTCGAAGCAATGAAATCTGAGAGTTCTGGGTTTGCTCGACATTTACACATTCTAGATGCGCGAATTGAGGATGCAGAAAATCGCTCGCGCCGCAATAATCTTATATTCTGTGGCATTCCCGATACTAACCCATCCGAAAATTTTGCAGGCTCTGAGGAAACAGTCATCAACCATTGCTGTCAGAACTTGAGTATAACAATTAACCCTGAGAACATTGAACGCGCCCATCGCCTTGGGCGTTACAAACCTAACCACACTCGTCCAATCATCGTCAAGTTTACTTCATCTAAGATTAAAGACACCACATTATAGAATGGTCATAAGTTTAAGGAAACTAACTTCAGCGTCGGCGAGGACTTTTCCCTCAAAATACGAAATGCGCGAAAGCATCTAGTCGCGTTCGCTAAAGAGAAGAGAACAAAGTTTGCTTTGAGTTTTAAGACACTGCATATTGTTCTCAAGCGCTACATGTTCGACGAAACCACGCAAACAGTCAAGGAAATAGCAACTCGGCCCTCACAATCAGATTAGCCATCACCTCGTCGTGAACGCTCTGGGAACCGCGCCAAGAACGCTTCTTTATCTAACCTCTCGCTCTCCGTTATATACACTAACATTCGTAGTTTTATTCCTAAGCATGAAATTATTTCTAGCCTTGTTTCGTCATCAAGCAGCAACCTTATACTAACTGAGACTTGGCTGAATGGTGACATGACAGACAACGAAATACTGACTGATCTACCAAACTTTCAAGTTTTTTGGAAAGACCATAAATATTCACGAGGAGTGGGCGTACTCATTGCCGTCAGCCAAGATTTATCATGTTCCCCAATACAAGATTCATCTGACCTCGAAATGTTGTGGCTAATCTTTCACGCAGCACCTAACACAGCTTTACTAGGCGTTTGTTATAGGCCGCCACATAGTAGCCAGGATTTTTCCCGTCAGATTAATAACGTACTAAGTCAACTGTCCGCAAAGCATCCGAATTCACACATCTTCCTCTTCGACGATTTTAATTTTCCGAATATTGACTGGCATACCCAGCCCGCACCTATAGCTAACAATGGAGAAACACGGGAATTCCTAGATTTTTCCAATAACCTCAACCTTACTCAGGTAATACTTGAACCTACCCGCGTAACACAGCACTGTGCAAATATTTTAGATCTCTTATTAAGCAATCACCCAGAGAGCGTTCAGCCCATTACATATCTACCTGAAATAAGCGACCACAAATTAATTCACGCTAACCTTCTCCTTACGCCAAACCGGCGCCGCAAGTACCATAAAACCATCCGTCTTTATAACAAAGGAAATTATAACGCCATAAATAATGAACTTAACGCGTCTTTTCAAGTCTTCTCTTCACATTTTTATTCCCGCAGTGTTCAAGAAAATTGGTTACTCTTGAAAGACAAACTCGAAAGTCTAACTAATAGATTTATCCCCCAAATTAGTTTTCACTCTAATTCACAAAATCCATGGTTTACTAAAGCACTCAAACGTTTGGAGAACAAAAAGAAGCGTCTTTGCTGTTCAGCCAGGTCTCAGGGGACGCATAGTGCATGGGTGAAATATCATGAAGCTGAACGATCATATCTCGCCGCTATTTCTGATGCCAAGCATACCTTTTTTCACTCGGACTTGCCGAATATGCTAACTAGTAACCCCAGAAAGTTCTGGCAAGTTATCAATCCGCATCACGCACCAGAAATAACCCTCACAGATGAGTCAGGCACAGTCTTCACTGATGCTGAGTGCGCTACTATGTTTAACTCTGCCTTCTCATCCGTATTTACGAAAGAAACTGAAATACCGCCATCATTTTCAGCACCACCCTCAGTAATAAATTTTGCTATGCCACCAGTTATCTTCACGTCATCTGACATTTCGTCCCTACTTGAAACCATGAAAATTTCATCTTCATCCGGTATCGACAATATTAACCCAAAGTTTTTGAAGAATAACAAGGATATTTGTGCGCAATTTTTATGCTTACTTTTTTCACAGTCACTGTTAACAGGTCAACTACCACGCGAGTGGAAAAGCGGTAAGGTCGTTCCAGTCTCCAAATCAGGTAAAAAAAATTCACCCCTTAACTACCATCCCATTTCCCTTACCAGCGTAACCTGCAAACTCATGGAACACGTCATCTACTCCAATGTCATGAGCTTTCTCGATTGTCACAACTTTTTTCATTCTGCGCAACATGGTTTTCGAAAAGGCTTCTCATGCGAAACACAGCTGGCCATTTTTATTCATGATTTGCAGGCTAATCTTGACTCTAACGTACAGACGAATGCTATTTTTCTAGACTATGCAAAAGCGTTTGACAAGGTTCCTCACAAACGCCTACTACTTAAACTTTCATATTTGAGCCTTCCCTCCAATATCTTTAAATGGATAGAAGAATTTTTGACTAACCGCTCACAGTACGTTACCGTTAACAACCACAACTCCAGTCCTATCTCAGTAACGTCAGGTGTCCCGCAAGGGTCTGTCCTCGGTCCGCTTCTGTTTCTAATTTATATTAACGATTTACCAACGCATGTCTCTAGTAATATTCGCATGTTCGCCGATGATTGTGTAATTTATCGCAAGGTTAATAACGCTTCTGACCAAGCATCTCTTCAAGACGACCTTAACCGCATTCAGGAATGGTGTGCCAATTGGTTAATGGAACTTAACCCTCAAGAATGCAATATCTTGTCCTTAACGCGTCGCCGTAACCCACTTCATTTCCCATACGTCATAGCTAACGTCTCTGTACAACCGCTTCTATCCTACAAGTACTTAGGCATTACCTTGTGTGGCGACTTGTCCTGGAGTACACACGTTACGAACATCATTTCATCCGCTAATAAAACACGGATTTTTAAGAGGTCATCTCCGCCAAGCCCCTAAACATGTGAAATTATTAGCGTACAAATCCCTTGTCAGCCCAAAATTAGAATATGCCTCACCCATTTGGAACCCGCACCAAGCTTACCTTATAAATGCACTCGAATCAGTCCAAAACACAGCAGCCAGATTCATCCTTTCATCATATTCTTTCGACATCAGTGTGTCAGCTTTGAAAGCGGAATCCGACTTATTGCCCTTATCACTTCGTCGCCGCATTGCCACCCTTTGCTTGTTTCATAAATTTTTCCATAGTTCACTAGGTCGCGCAACCTACATCGTCCCTCCAGCCCGCATATCTCATCGCACTCGTCATCCACTTCAAGTTTCCCGACCTCGTGCCCGAACTACCACTGCGGGTGATCATTTTTCTGCCGTACTGCAGCAGACTGGAACGACCTACCCAACCACATCGAAGCCATCACGTGCTCATCCAACTTTGCCAATAATGTTACCAGTCATGTTTCGTTCTGTTAACACTCGCTCACCAAAATATATGTACCCACCCCTTATGTAATACCCCTCATGGGTCTTTGAGGTAATAAAATGAAATGAAGCCCACCGGAGCCCAGTGCTTGGATGGCGCACGGCGGTGTGACCACTTGGCGGTTATGTTTCCTAGTGTGCATTTCTAGACTTTTCTCAATGGTCGTTGCCTCTGCCACGATCTAAGCTCTAAGGATCAGCTACTGTCTTTGGTGGCTTGTCGATAAGTCCGGCAAAAATTCTTCCTTTACGTCTCGCGTCAAATAACGCACTTTATTCTCTTCGGACATTTCCGGGTCGGCGTGCCGGAAAAGACGGGTCACCTCTTCCGTGTAGATGGCGATGGTTTCATTGGGTAGTTGGCCTGAAGTTCCCAGCAGTACTTCGGCCCTTTGTTTTCGAACAACGCTCGTGAACGGCCTGAGGAAGTTACTGCAGAACAGGTCCCACTTTGTGAGGGTGGAATCCCGGTTCTCGAACCAAGTTACCGCGGCATCTTCCAAGGAGAAGTACACATGTCGTAGTTCAGAGGCCCAGTTGTTGAGGGTCCAGATCCTCTCGAAGGTTTCGAGCCAGGTTCACGGATCCTTCGACGCAGCTCCACGGAAGGTAGGGGGCTCTCTGGGTTGTTGAAGCACGATGGCTGCCAATGTGGTTGTTGAGCTGGCCACGGTGTTCGTGGTCGTATTTGGCAGAAGTCCGTGCTCCGGGGTCAGTGCTTGCAGTCTGCGGCTAGCGCTCTGGTCTTGGGCGATGTGGGTCTTGTCCTCGGGCTTCGGGCTCGGATTGCGGCTTCGCGGGGGCGTTCTGTACTAGAATGCGAAAGCACCTCCACCAGATGTCCCAGTAAAACGGTATCGATACAGTCAACAGTATCGGCTAGTATCGTGATATGCATTTCCAGCAAAACTGGAAATGGCGATACTAGCCTTTTATTGGGCGAGCTTGGGTGTTATAACGTAAAACTATTCCAAACTTTTCTATTCCAATTCTGCAATCAGCCCTCCGCAATTGGTGAAAAACATTTCGACCCCCCACTTCACCTGTCTATCACGCGACATCACGAAAACCGGGATAGCTCACCACCTGATATTACGTGTACACACTGATTATGCACGATTTCACCGAACAATGGAAAAAGAGTTATTTCTGACTCGACGCCTTTTCGCCATTAGCACTCGGGTATTGGTGAGGCAGGCAGGAAGGGCGTCAGGCAGGGATACGATCTCTCCAATGCTATTCACAGCGTGTTTACAGGAGGTATTCAGAGGCCTGGATTGGGAAGAATTAGGGATAAGAGTTAATGGAGAATACCTGAGTAACTTGCGGTTCGCGGATAGATATTGCCTTGCTTTGCAATTTAAATGCATTGCAATGCATGCTCACTGACCTGCAGAGGCAAAGCAGAAGGGTGGGTCTAAAAATTATTCTGCGGAAAACTAAACTAATGTTTAACAGCAGTTTACGATAAGTAGTGTGGCACTGGAAGTGCAAAGGGAATACGTATACTTAGGGCAGGTAGTGACCGCGGATCCAGTTCATGAGAATGAAATAATCAGAAGAATAAGAATGGGCTGGGGTGCATTTGGCAGGCATTCTCAGATCATGAACACCAGGTTTCCATTATCCCTCAAAAGAAAAGTGTATAACAGCTGTGTCTTACGAGTACGCACCTACGGGGCAGAAAGCTGGAGGCTTACGAAAAGGGTTCTACTTAAGTTGAGACGACGCAACGAGCTATGGAAAGAAGAATGATAGGTGTAACGTTAACGGATAAGAAAAGAGCAGATTGGGTGAGGGAAGAAACGCGAGTTAATGACATCTTAGTTGAAATCAAGAAAAAGAAATGGGCATAGACAGGACATGTAATGAGGGAAGATAACCGATGGTCATTAAAGATTACGGACTGGATTCCAAGAGAAGGGAAGCGTAGCAAGGGGGCGGCAGAAAGTTAGGTGGGCGGATGAGATTAAGAAGTTCGCGGGGAAAACATGGCCACAATTAGCGCAGGTCCGGGATAGTTGGAGAAGTATGGGAGAGGCCTTCAGCTTGCAGTGGGCGTAGCCAGGCTTATGATGAAGAAGCTGATGATGATGATTGGTCAAGAGTTTTCGGGCTGCACCCACTTCATCTGCCTGTCACGCGTCCTCACAAAACCGCAAGACCCCACCACGTCAAAGTGGCGTGTACGCGTTAAAGGTACATTAATATGCTGAACAAAACAGAATTTTCTTATGAATTGCCGCAGGCAGCCCCATTTCTAAAGGAACAAAATATGGCGGTCGCCGATCGCTCAGGCACTGGCTACTTGCACCTGCCGGAGAGCATGGCTTTATTTGCGTATAATAAAACTTCTTGTGTAGCCGTGTAACATTTTTGAACGCTTTCTGCACGTTTACGATTTCTTTCTGCCAACTCTTCTTTGCTGAGGATCCGTTTTAGCGTTATTCCTAAGCTTCCGTTGCACGCCGCTGCCATTTTCACCAGCCAACGCAGGCTAAGTAAGGGATAGCGGACAAATCGCAGACGCCGGCGCCGTCCGATTCATCCGGTTATCTATTTTCAGTGTGCTGGCTCGGCCCCATCGACACCCTCTCCATTTAAGCACGCTCCTCATCTCTTGGAAGCCAATTACAAACAAAAAACCGCTCAAGGGTGGCAATGTTATTCGTTTTCAAAGCAAAGAAAAGTGACCTCCTATAAACTAAGAAGGCGTTTGATTGGTCTGTTCAGACAACCCTGCGGGTGATCGCCCGATGCTTGCGTCGGCGGTTACGCAAATTTGACGTCAGGAGATTGTAATAAAACCATATTGGAAGAGTTTTACATTATAGGGCCCCTTGTGCCCTCAAAAACAGGCTACACCCAAAGAACGACGACAGCAGCGAATACAGTCGGCGATCGTCGAAAAGCTGATCAGCGAGTCAAGCGCGCCGGCTTTTAAACAACAGTCGTCGAATGTTTCACATTAATCTCTGGTGCCCGCGTGTCTTCCAGAAAGTTCTACACCATTCGCGTCCCGTGATGAAATCAGACTACACAAGGCTTGGTCTTGGAATAGTGGCACATACCTAATTTCGGTTACGCAGTTTAGGCAATCGGGTTACACTGATTTTATTAAAGATTTAGGTATAACCAATGACAAATACACAGTAAAACACATGCCCATCAAGTGGTCAACTGATGGGAGGAGCAGATTCAATGCCACATACCTGGGACGCAACCTATTCCGCCGCTTGGATACGAACGCGGTTTCGTCATGCCAGCAGCCCCTTAATCTATCAGGCCTTAGACGACCCATTACTTCATGTTGGCGAGAAAAAAGAGAAAGTCTATGAGCCGCCCTAATGATGTCGAACCATCGCTTTCGTGATGACCCGTAGCTATTTACTTACTAATGCTTCAACCTGGGCCGCATGCGCTTTCAACCCACAGTAGTGGAGGATCGCAGCACACATGTCTGCACTCATCACATTGATATGCCTGTATAACCTTACTCTATCACCCTTCGGGTTAGCCGATAACTTTCAAGAAACTTCCCATACATGCAGGGGCGTCCTGCGCTGTGCGATAACATTTGTTAGGCAGTGAAACGTAGTCACCCGATAAAGATAAACAGGTAGACTTGCCATTATTTCGACGACCGCCGACTGTGTTCACCGCTATCGTTGTGCTTTAAGTGTAGCCAGTTCTTGTGGGCACAGGTTCGCCCAACAAAAGTTAGTTTAGTCATTCACAGCGTAGCTACTGTGGTCTTTACCGTCACTACTACGGGACAATATTACTCGTAGGTTCAATTCAGCAAAAAGTGCAAGCGAGGTAACGTCTGCGCCCTCGGTCTGGCTTATCCTCCGGCCTACGGTGTGAGCGACCGTACGCCTACCTGACGGCAATCCTGTCGATGATGTGAAGCGGGACGTCAGTACAAGATTCACGTCGTGGACTCATGTAGACTGCTCGAACAAGAGTGATGCTGTGAAATAAAATACACGTCATGAACGCAGCACATATTTTTCCCTTAAACACACACACACACACACACACACACACACACACGCACGCACGCACGCACGCACACACACACACACACACCGCCATGGAGGCTCAGTGGTTGTTGTGTTGCGCTGCTATGCACGAGGTCGCGGGATCGAATGGCAGCTAAATGCGAAACGCCCGTGTCCCGTTCATCAGGGCACGTTAGAGATCCCCACGTGGTCAAGATTAATCCGGAGGCCCCTACTACGGCATGGCTCATAATCCAATTGGGGCGTTGGCGCGTAAAACCGCGGAATTCTTTTCAACATGAACACACATTTCTGCCACGCGCAAGTGCACACACGCACGCTCACGCATTTCTGCATTAACCTTTGTTATACACTTCGTTTTTACTGAAAAAGTACGCAGCCTATTGGGAAGGAAGACGCCACCACATTTTCGTTTTTATTTTGCGTGCGCAAAGCCACCAACAGGCAATAGACCATGGGCGAAATGACGTCTTTGACAAACTGACAAACTTGGAGAAGTGATGGAACAAACAATGTTAGGCCTCACGTTAGGAGACAGAAAAAGTGGTGTGGATCAGGGAGCAAACGGGGCAATGGTAGCTGAAATTAAGAGAAGAAATTGGAGCGGGGCAAGCTACATAATTTGGAGGGTACATATTCGGTGGGCCATTAGAAATACAGAGCGGGAGTTAGGGGTATGCAAGCGCTGTCGAGCGGGACGTCAGTACAAGATTCACGTCGTAGACTCATGTAGACTGCTCGAACAAGAGTGATGCTGTGAAATAAAATACACGTCATGAACGCAGCACATATTTTTCCCTTAAACACACACACACACACACGCACACACACACACGCACGCACGCACACACACACACACACACACCGCCATGGAGGCTCAGTGGTTGTTGTGTTGCGCTGCTATGCACGAGGTCGCGGGATCGAATGGCAGCTAAATGCGAAACGCCCGTGTCCCGTTCATCAGGGCACGTTAGAGATCCCCACGTGGTCAAGATTAATCCGGAGGCCCCTACTACGGCATGGCTCATAATCCAATTAGGGCGTTGGCGCGTAAAACCGCGGAATTCTTTTCAACATGAACACACATTTCTGCCACGCGCAAGTGCACACACGCACGCTCACGCATTTCTGCATTAACCTTTGTTATACACTTCGTTTTTACTGAAAAAGTACGCAGCCTTTTGGGAAGGAAGACGCCACCACATTTTTTTTTTATTTTGCGTGCGCAAAGCCACCAACAGGCAATAGACCATGGGTGAAATGACGTCTTTGACAAACTGACAAACTTGGAGAAGTGATGGAACAAACAATGTTAGGCCTCACGTTAGGAGACAGAAAAAGTGGTGTGGATCAGGGAGCAAACGGGGCAATGGTAGCTGAAATTAAGAGAAGAAATTGGAGCGGGGCAAGCTACATAATTTGGAGGGTACATATTCGGTGGGCCATTAGAAATACAGAGCGGGAGTTAGGGGTATGCAAGCGCTGTCGAGGAGGGCCGAAAATTTGTTGGGGTAATGACATAAGAAAATTTGCAGGCATAACTTGGAATCAGTTAGCGCCGGTTAGGGGTCAATAGGGATCGCTGGTGCCGGGCTTCGTCTTGCAGTGAACACAAATATTGGCTGATGACGTTTTACAACACTCAGACTTGGTCCGGAATTCTAACGCACTATTGCTCTTGAGCCGCAGTTGGCTTCCTACTGCGAGGCTGCATTCGCATATTTAGAGAACGCTTTCTTTCACCTCTTGGATAACACAGCCCCGACCTTGGCCGCGTACCATATGTGCAGCGACTGCTCCGAACACATTGCGTCAGTGTCGCACGATCGACGACTTGAACCGATTTGCTCAGAAACCAGCTAAATTGCTGAACCACTATGTGCTCTGCGTATACGGTCCTGTGCGGTATTCTGACGTGCGCTTGTACGTGAGCTCTTATGGGGCTGGTAAATTTACTGAAACCTTGGCGCTGATCATTGTGGTGATTTTGATTATATTTATAGCCTTGATTGGCCTTGATTAGCCTTGAATAATTATGACTAAGAGTGTAGTTAGGGACACCAGGACCTGCCGCCACCAACCTATTATTTATTGCCGGTATCCAAAATTGTAGTACGTGCGCCTTTGCGCAATTCACCTCTGTCGTAATGCTACCACTTGCCCCTGCAAAACAAAATCGTGACCTGGTCAGCTGCATCATGTTGGCTTATCAGCTAAGGAGAAGCCAAGAATAAACGATAAACGCTTACATGACGTCAAAGCGTGACTACAGGGAGAGCAACTTGTACGCGTGGGTGTGACGTAGTGAAGTGTTTTGCCGCAATTTGAGGGTGTCTGCAGCCACGGCCTATTTTTGCATTTCTCTTTTATGGGCACTTTCATATCTCCCCCTGCACTTGACAGCGATACTATGCTAAAAGAGCGTGCGTGTCGTTGTCCGTTGGCGCTCGACGTCGACCAGCGCTATCAACGTCTGCCGAAGGCGCTGATGTTGAGGAGCCTATGCGCCGCATTAGAACCACACCTGCAGCCGTGCGCAGCGCGATCACAGCCAATGAACATGCGGCTGCTGCTGGCCTTCCCTAGAGGCCATATGACCTGTATACTACGCAGGATTATTTTTTTCTTAATTAGCATCGAAATAAAGACATTTAGTGACTGTAATATGGTGGTGGCGGTGATCGTGGTGGTGATGCTGCTTGAGGTGGGGTTAGCCTGGCAGGCCTAAGTGGCAACGGCTCCGCCTGAGCCACTTTTTCCTGTGCCATAAGTGCCGTCAGACCTGCGTGTAGAGAAATGCGGCAAGAATGCGTGACATTTCCACTAGCATTCTTTGAATGGTGGTGCGGTGAACGACCGAGCGTGGCTGCGCTTGTTGGCGCTGCAGCAGACGTCCAGAAAGGAAGCTGTCGAAAAGGCATTGTGACTTGGGCAACTGCAGATGCATCATGTGGGATCACGCTATCAGTTGACCGCGCTTGCTTCATTTCTTGTCCCTTAATCTAAGCTTTGCTTGCTCTCCTATGACGGCATAAGTTAAATGCGCTACCACATCAGTTGTACCATTAAAGAACTTTTCGGCAAAGAAATTGCGCACGAACAACGCACCTTAGTGAATTCCGCTCCGGATGTAATCTTGAGAAGCCGTCACAAGTCTACACGCCTTGTGAACACTCTGGCTACAGTTAGTACGCTGCCGTAAGTTAAAAAAAACTGAATTAGTGATTTTTCTAAAATATTTAGTTAGGCATATGAATTTAACATGGAAATAATGTACATTTCTTTGAGCAATTGACATCAGTGATTAGAGGAATGCTGTCTGTGACAGACGATGTAAAAAACAAATATTGATTATATCGTCGTATTATCCTATATCCCGGTAGTATCCTATATCTCAGCATATGTTCATTTTTGATCCTCTCAGCGCACGACCACAAGTGACACTTTCTTTCCGGAGCACCTGTAATATACCTGAAATAGGTATATTATTACGATGCCTTTATTACAAATGGTAAGGGGAAGCTAGACATGCTAATTCTTCACGCGCCAATCATATGAATCACTCCGTGACCATCAGTTTGAATGGCCAATATAGATGTAACTCGCGTTTGTGCTCCAGCGCCTCGGTGTGCCATGAGAAATATCAGGAACAGGAAACTTCGTTTGGGAGAAAAAAACACTGTCTACGGTGCTGTTCGAAGCCGTCTTTACTCGGCTACAAGCCAGCTGCTCTAATCATTTACTTAAGCAAGTGGCGCAACATGCACCACTTCGCAGTGCAGGCACTGAAAATATATCTGCGGCAGTGAAAAAAAAGAAGAAAAAACA
The DNA here is from genome assembly GCF_038994185.2 of Dermacentor albipictus. NCBI lineage: Eukaryota > Metazoa > Arthropoda > Arachnida > Ixodida > Ixodidae > Dermacentor > Dermacentor albipictus. Next base: position 1,497,108 of record NW_027225585.1, on the reverse strand, counting down.
TTTCGTTGTGACTGCTACAACATTGATCATGTCACACATAAGAAATCTACAACGCTTGTCAGAGGAAATGCCACCGCATGAGCAGCATCACCGGTAATATACTGTCAACACATGGTCAATGACATAAACGCTTTGTCAACTCCAAGTTGAATCTTTCACAAAAGCCTGTATGTCCCATGGGTATCGCCACTTCATTCCGTTCTTTCTCAAAATCCAAAGAGCCTGGTATTTTTCCATTGCTGTCAAGTTTTGAAGGCGTTGCGTGCCGGTCAGGAACATTTTCCATGAAGACTCACGCAGGAGTTCACAACTTCAGCGAGCTGCTCTTTGGAGAACTTGTGGTGTTTTAAGGGGGATATTTAGTGACTGCCAGCCTAAACTAAAAAATAATGCTGCTTGCTCTTTGCACAATACAAATGAATAACTTGTTTGTTGTCATAAGTTCGTGTTGAAAGCGTGGGGCTGTTACTCAGAAGTGCGGGATTGGTTTGCGTAAATATATAGTGACTCCTGAATGCATAATACATCACCTATCACTATAGCACAATTTATTATCTGGAGTCTAAAGAAAGATGAAGTTGCTGGTTTTGTGATTCTCTAGCATTATATGTGATTAGTTCATTGTAATACTATATGAAACTGTTAGTGCCACTGTTGCCAAGGGTACAGAAGCAGGCTCATCTTTTAAGTAACATGAATACGCCAACGATAACTAGACTGATCACCTATACGATGATTGCATTGTCCGTGGCTAGAACTGTGAAAACGTGATAGTCTGCAAATTGGGGCGTTCTCCATAGAACGCTGAATTGAAAACACATGGACATGCGTCGAATATTTAGCGTCACAATTCCTTCTTATCAATCTATTTCTTCTACAATATGCACCTGCGTTCGGTTAGTTTGCACATCGTTATATGTTGGCATAATGTGGCTCCTGTGCTTGTCGTTTCTGTGTTCCGTCTTTGATCGTAGTCATTTGGCTTGACATTTGGTTTGCTCTACTCTTCACAAGGCGTAAAGTGTTCCTTGTGTCGATTTTTCAAGATTTATTTGAGCAAACTATGATTATGCCTACAAATACAACACGCAGAACATGTGGTATATTTGAAAACTATATGTTTATTGTTCTTTCTTGTAAGAATAAAGTTTTGTACAGCAACGGACAAAGCTGCTTGCGTAACGGCGAGTGTGACACACAACTACTACTGCTCCTGAGTGGCACCTCGGAGGACGTAATGTATTTGCGGTCGGGAAGACTAGAATTATGCGCCCGAGTCCCGATTTCTGCTGTTCGTGTGAACTCATCCAACTACGTCTAATTCCAACAGACGGAAGACAACACTGTGCCCTATCTGGACTCATAAATATGGTCGTCTACTGCTTGAAATTTCTCGCGTCACACATAGTAAGACGGCCGCCATGCTTGCAGTAGCCCACCGAGTCGCTATGACGAATCCCCAGGCGGAAGAAGGGCGGCTGACTGCAGCGCACGCAGCAAGAGCCTGGGCGCGATCTAGGTCAAGGATCAGCCTTTGGCAATCGCCGCAGTCTGGCCGACCATTGTGTCTTGCTTTGCGCGCTTCGCTGGCGGCGATCCACGCATTTCAATGAACCTGTTGTCGAGGCGGCCCGCGTGAGTCAGAGCGGCGGGCCACCAGCTGGGCTGCCGCGCCGTCGCATTCGCGCCCGCACCGCGGGATAGCAGCGTTTGGAATTCATGGCGTTTCTCGAAGAAAATATGCCCCCAATTATCTGTTCAGCTGCCTGTCGCCCTAGCACCAAGACGCCGCTAACAGGTTAGAAAACATTTACGCTGATTCGTGGTGGAAAAATTATGTGTGAATTGCGCGCAACGACTGTCAAGTTACCGTAGTAGCCTGAAATATTCAATAAAGCTTTGACTGGAGCTAGTTGATATGGCATCGCTCTGCATACGGTGCTATACTTTTTGTTCGAAGGACAAAAACAAGACAGGCACACACGTGTGCCATCTTTCAACTGTCAAATATATAGCGCACGTCAAATATATACATGAAGGGTGACTGCAAATAAAAAGGAAACGGGATGAAAGACCAATAGAAGCCAATCTACGCACATCCGATTTGACAATAACAAGTATGCTTTGAAGAAGCAGCTTTTAAATTTATAGACAGATGTTAGATCAAGCCATACTTGTCATTGTCAAATCGTGCGCAGATTGGGTTCTTTTGTTGAAACAGTTGAACAGTTGAAAGTTTGCGCTCATGTGTGTATGTCTCTTTTTGTCCTTCGTATAAACGGGCAGCAAGCAGAATGATGCCTGAAATATTGACACCGGCATCGCAGATATAGAGAGCGTTCACAGAGCCCTAAGAATAGAGATCCAAGGAGGGCTTACACAGCAAAAACTCTGAAAGAAGAATGTACGAATATTCAGAATTTGTAATTGAATAAAATATACCAATGGAATTGAACACGAGAAAGGCATCATGCGAATATAGAGTCAAATATGGATATTTTCTAATTTCGAACAAAGCGAAACAGTTCTTGGAGAGCTCATTTGGTTGCAAAGATGTGGCTTAGAATATTTGACCTATATACAGAGTGTCCCACATAACTTTAGACAAACTTTAGAAATATGCAAATGCCATGTAGCTGGACAGAACAAAGATAATGTTGTTTGCAATCACTTGAAGGTACTCGGGTTATTTTTTTGCATTCCGCCTAATTACACAATCTGTATTATTCAATCAATCAACTTCTCAGATATTATAAATGGATTAAAATTATCAATGGCAAAATTGCATAAGAACATGAAGAAGTCCCGATAGAGTTTTCTGTTGCTCAATATGTGCCACGTAAAATACTTTTGCCAAGATGAAGGAAGCCCGCAAACAAACAAAAAATGCCTCGAGCAGCCAATCGCAAGGCAATTTCGCGTATTTGTTTCACGCGCACTTCGTTCACGCTAAAAAAAATGTACTAAAAGGAATTCGCAAGCAATTTGCTCGAATAATTTATTTTAGCAAGGTAAAATATGCACATGAATCGTAAAGTACGACTTACACACAACCTACAGACATGATAGTGTCGGATTGTAATTTGAATATACGAGAAAACCTAATTCTCTTAAGCGACAATTAAAAAAAAAACCACAAATCCCTTTCCCAGCGTTTCTAACTTTCATATTGCGGCCACGGCCTCCCAGATTTGCAGGCGCAATTCTGAAAGGCCATAAAGCGGCACACCCGGTTCCTTGCAATACTTCCAGATGGCGATCAACCTCCGCTGCCCACGTCCGCGTGGTTCAGCGGGAGGAGTGGTAAAGCAAACATGTCCGCAGTAGGCATTTGTAAGAGGTGATTGGAGGATTGATGGAAGAAAAGCAGGGAAACGAGAAAAGACGGAGAAGAAAGAAAAGAAAAAAGTACAAAAGCACAGCTCGCAACAGGGGATCAGAAAATTTGGCCGTGGTAGTTCATAGTGTTTTTTTTCTGTTTTCATTGTTTAACTTAGGTAGGACATTAGGTAGTTTAATAGCAAGAGCTTGGTGGCACAACCCACCGCCCCGTTCGAAAGGGGACGCTCATAACATCCATTCATCCATACAGGCAAGAAGCAGCGTTTCTACCAGAAAGCTCGCATTCGTGCACAGCATTTGCCACCAGTGTTTCCCTGTAAACATTACGGTTAGATGAGGTGCAGTTGCCGGGAAGCTTTAGAAGCAATCAGGGATATTTTAACGCTATCATGTGCCACACGTCAAGGCGAAGGTTAAGTGTCCTCTAAATTTTTCATGTAATGATATATTTCAGAAGATGATTCATTGTTTAAGACTAATTGTGTTATTTATTTATTTATTTATTTATTTATTTATTTATTTATTTATTTATGTGTGTAAAATACCCCTAAAGGCATTTGCAACCGAGGGTATTACATAGGGGGAGGGCACAAATACAACAAAACACACACACACACACACACATGTGACACTGCACTAACAAGTTAAAATTTCGTTATGCAGTCATAACACCATGTAATAGTACACAAATTAATACCAGCTATACAACCTACAAACAAATGAATTGAAGTAAACAACGAGAATCATCATAGAAGTACAAGGAATAAAAAAACAACCCAATGCACACATAAATAACAGTTTACACATGGATTACACTGTAGTACTGGCAGACAGTAGATTTTGAAATTTATCGCAATCTGTGTTGGTTGCAACACGTCGAGGCAAAGCGTTCCAGTCAGTTATAGTGCGTGGAATGAATTATGGGCGTAGTTAAATGAATGACATGTCAAGCGCTTGTCTTTGAAAGAATGGTCGCGTCTATCAAAAGCAGCAGATGGCAAACAAAAACGTTGTTATGAAGACTTGAGTGATAATACAATTTGTGAAAAGGGGATAAGCATGCACTTTGACGGCGGAGAGATAGTTCTTAAAAGCCAGCACGTTTCTTCATTGCTGTGTTGCTGGTATGACGTGAATAATCATAGTAGATGAAACGAACTGCTAGGTTCTGCGGTGATTCAATGCTATTTAATAAATATGCTTGATGGGGTCCCAAATTGTCGAAGCCTATCCTATTTTAGGTCGGATTGGAGTGGTATAAGCACGTGATCGGAGGTGGGAAGGGTGATTCTTTATGATATAAAAGACCTAATGACCTATTAATGGATGCAACAGCAAGGTTAATGTGATGGTACCATGTTAAGTCGGAGTGGATTTGAGCACCAAGGTAACCAACTCAACTGGATTATTATTTAAGATATATGTAGTTAGAATTCGAGACTTACGGTTAGTGAAAGAGCGATTTTGTTTTAGAAGGATTAAGTTAAATGAGCCAGGTAAAGCACCATGCTGTTACTGAGTCAAGGTCATACTGTAGGGCAAGGCGATCATCATTAGAATAAATTTTACGGTAAATTGCAGAATCGTCAGCGAAAAGTCTGACTTGGGACGAAACATAGTTAAATTGTTAATAAATATCAGGAAAAGAAAGGACCAAGTACACTTCCTTGTGGGACCCTAATGCAGTTAGCCGAAAGAAGAATTATGGTTATTGACGGGGGTAAACTGAAACCTTGTAGCAAAAAAATTGTTAACCCATGCTAAAAGGACAGGGTGAATACTAAACAGTGCTAATTTGGTTAATAACTGATTGTGTGGTACCCTACCGAAAGCTTTCAAAAAATATAGAAATATTCAGTCGACTAGAATACCATCATCCACAGATGAATGTAGGTCTTGGATGAATCCAGCTAGTGACGTTTCGCGCGAGTAGCCTTTACAGACACCATGTTGGTATTAAAGATGATGTTATGTTCTTCTAAATACTTAATAACCTGTGAGTGAATCACACGTTCAAGGAGTTTCCAAACTGTGCTAGTTAATGAAATAGGTCGATAGTTGAGAGGCAATGGTGATCGCCAGACTTGAAAATCGGCATGGCCTTAGCTAACTGCCAGTCGCTTGGAACGAAACCAGATGAACGAGACTGAAAAAATGGCGGACAAAATGTGAGTAATATCTTGTGATGAATTCACCTGTATTTTGTTGTTGAAACCTAGGTGATCAGAGGCTGACGAAGTTTTAAGTCTCGCTAGTAAAGAAAAGATACCGGTCTGACTAATAACTATTTCGGTCAATGAGGTGTTGGAAGTATTCATTGCAATGGGGGCTAAAAAGGCCTCTTCTCGGGTAAAAACTGATGTGAATGCTTTATTAAAAACTTCAGCGCATTCAGCCGCAGGAACGCTGCTTCCTACAGGATCTGTGAGAATTAAATCCGGATTATTAGACGGATTGTTTGTCTGACAAAACTTTCGAGGGTTGATTGTTAATGTTCCTATGGGTGGGCAGCGCAACCCGGACGAAGGACGAGAGGAAGTACACATTACGAGCACAGACTAACAACTGGTTTATTACTTCAAGCATCGGACCATAATATACAGAAAATGTGAACACGTGTAGAGTGACGTCTACAATGTCAATGTGTTAGCCCATCTTGCCATTCAAAAAATCAGTTTCTTTATCGTGCAGAGTGATTGAAGTCTGGCTGACGCATGCGCCTGAGTTCACATGCATGAAATAGGCTTCTACAATCTCGCGGTTAATTTGATGCATATTTTTATACAATATTTCCGTTTGTTCAAACGGGTTTGCATGAGCAAACTCTTCAATGCGCGGCCAGATTGGATCCTGTTTCATTCCTGATCGCACCTTGGTGCTCCCTAAGGCGCTAAGGCGGATGTTAAGGCAGCGTCCCGTCTGCCCAAAGTAAATTTTGCCGCACGAAAGTGGAATGACGTAGACCACACCCACCGAGCATGCCACATGCTGCCCCGAGTGCTTGACGCGGCACGTAGCTTTGGACGCCTGTTTAGGTCTATTGACAAGATTGCAAATCTTGTTTAAGGAGTTCTTTGCTGAAAAAACTACTTGAACACCATATTTCATGGCTGTATTTTTTAACCCATGCCCCATCTGATGTACATAAGGGATGACTTCGTATTTCTTCACTTTTTCGATCTGTGTTTGTGGTGCTTCCCCTTTTTTAATTTTCTTCACTAGCCCTTCACATATTGACACGATATTAGATTTAGGAAACCCAGCCATCTCTAGACAATTGACTTGTTGCAAAAAGCTGAGATTGGTGAGGTGGTGGCATGACTTTCTAAGTGCGGAACCCAAACACGTCATAGCAATTCCTTTTTTCACTAGTTTTGAGTGTGCCGAGGCGTATTTTAGAATTGGTTTGCTTGTCGTGGGGTTATATTGGCAACAAATATGTTGTGCTGTTAATCTTAACTGTAAATCCAAAAAATTGAACTTTCATTATTACTGGGCGGTTCATGAGTAAATCTGAGACCCATTCCTTCTTTATCAAAGTCTGCGAGAATATCTCCAATATCTTTGGAACTGTTTTGAGAGCGGATAACTACCAGTTAGTCGTCAACAAACCTGAAGCACTTGATCAAAGTGCCTGCCAAGACGCTCTCGAGTGCTCGGTCAACTGTGCCGAGAAAGATCTCGCTAAGATCTCGCTAAGAAGATGCTTGTAATAATAAACCAGTTGTTAGTCTGCGCTCGTATCGTGTACTTCCTCTCGTCCTTCGTCTGGGTTGCGCTGCCCACCCATATGAACATGTTCAATCATGAACTCGCCCAGCTTGCCGTGTTAATTGAATGTTAACATTTACGGTAGATCGTGTGTGAAGAAATGGCGAAGAGTAGATATCAGCGCCCACTGATATTCCTTATCGCAGGCTTTGTAGCGATGCCACGAATCGGATTGCCTGTTTAGGTTGGCCTGTCTGTAGAGGCATTTCTTCTTATTGTTAAGGCGACGTAAATGGCTAATAAACCAAAGCGCGGTGTTCCGGCATGGTATCCTAATGACAGGTATGTAGTTGTCGACAAGACCAGCAAGTTTTCTGCTGAACAGGTTCCAGTTGGCCTCCACTGAACATTTTCGAAAATCGAGTAGAGAGTGTTCAGTAAAACCTGCCGACTCAGCGTTTATTTCACCGAAGTTTGCTCGGTTGTAGCACCTGCTTTGTTTAGTTTGATTTTCTTTGAGACACAAAGTTCACATTTCCGGTGATAATGGAGCGATCTGAAAGGCTTTCTAAGTGCGCTGTGTTAGAGCAAAGGTAAGGATTGGCTCCACAGCCACCGTAGTCCTCCATAAAGAAAGCAACAAAATCCCAATAAAGAAAGACGTCGGGCAGGAAGATACGATCTATTCAATGATATCCACAGCGTGTTTACAGGAGGTATTCAGATACCTGGATTGGAAAGTATTGGGGATAAAAGTTAATTGAGAATACCTTAGTAACTTGTGATTCGCTGATCATATTGCCTTGCTTAGTATGTCAGGGGAACAACTGCAATGCATGCTCACTTATCTGGAGAGGCAAAGCAGAAAGGTGGGCTTAAAAATTAATCTGCAGCAAACTAAAGTGATGTTTAACAGTCTCGGAAGAGAACAGCAGTTTACGATAGGTAGCCAGGCACTTGAAGTGGTAGGGGAATACATCTACTTAGGGCAGGTAGTGACCGCGGACCCGGATCATGAGACTGAAATAATCAGAAGAATAAGAATGAGCTGGGGTGCGTTTGGCAGGCATTCTCAGATCATGAACAGCAGGTTGCCATTATCCCTCAAGGGAAAAGTGTATAAGCGCTGTGTCTCACCAGTACTCACGTACGGGGCAGAAACCTGGAGGCTTACGAAAAGGGTTCTACTTAAATTGAGGATGACGCAACGAGCTATGAAAAGAATTATGATGGTAATGATGGTGTAACTTAAGGGATAAGAAAAGAGCAGATTGGGTGAGGGAACAAACGCGAGATTATGATATCTTAGTTGAAATCAAGAAAAAGAACTGGGTATAGGCAGGACATGTAATGAGGAGGGAATATAACCGATGGTCATTAAGGGTTACGCACTGGATTCCAAGGGAAGGGAAGCGTACCAGGGGGCGGCAGAAAGTTAGGTGGGCGCATGAGATTAAGAAGATTGCAGGGACAACATGGCCACAATTAGTACATGACCGGGGTAGTTGGAGAAGTATGGGAGAGGCTTTTGCCCTGCAGTGGGCGTAACCAGGCTGATGATGATGATTTTATACGAAGCCACACTGACTCTATGCATGACGTGACCTCGATAAGCGCAACAGCTATTTCTTTGTTGATGGCCAGACCGACGCGTGTGTTCGGAGATAAGTTGCTGCAATGAAAATTCAATGCAGCACTCAAGGAAAGCCTGAGCCTCGAGATCATTACTTGGAGCTGTTAATGAGGACCAATTATGACAAGAAAGTTAAAATCACCTAGTAATAGTAAGCTAGAAGTCGGAAACCGAAGTGTACGCTCGCTTAACACACCACAGAATTCTCTTGATAAAGATGTGTTCATGTCAGGAGGACGGTAAATAACCGCAATAATGACATCCATAAGGCCGTATTTCAAACGAACCCACACTGACTCTATGCATGGCGTGCCCTCGATAAACACAGCTGTTATGTCTTTCTTGATGACCAGAAGTACACCGCCACCCCCACGATCCCCGCCGTCACAACGAAATAAGCTAAAAATGGAGTCACATACCAAAACGACATTGTATGGGATCGTGTTATTTAACAAAGTTTTTGTAAGTCTGACGATAGACGAAGACGTAAACGAAGACGACGTAAACGAAGACGACGTAAAAAAGAGCCACATTTTCGGGAAGAACACTTGTTATGTTAGTGTAAAGGAAACAAGTAACCAAAGCATCGCAGAGCTGAGTGTGTGACAGCGAGGGTGATTTGATAGCCAATTTCGAAGGACTGGAAGGAATGCGTCACTGGTCAGACGCCCGTACTGTGCAACTGGCCGCATTATCCCAAGAATAAGGCACACTTATTAAGGTAGGGCCTCAGGACTTCACTAACGAAGCCCTGAAGCCCTGCAATTCTTAGACCTTATTCTTAGACAAAGCCCCAAAGCCCTGCAATTCTTAGACTTAGAATAATTTTTTAATGATCCTGACCACCTCTGCTGGGCGTACATGCCTAGGTCGAAAAAAGCACTTCTACCTTTCAACTCGAGCCATTCGAAGCTGGTCAAGAGAGGGATTGCGTCAACGTGCCTCAGGGCTTCGTTAGTGAAGTCCTGTCCTCATAAGGTTCAGTCTAGTTTTGATGCCGAGGCTGATCGCCTTCGGTCGGCCGGTTTTCCGCTGGCCCTTCTTCGGGCTGTTGCCGAGTCCCTGATGAAGTCCTTCCGACTAAGTTCAAAGCCTCGTGGGGTGGATCCACAGGAGAGGAGGAAGTATGAAGGTATGCCCTATGTCCACAGGGTCTCGCGCGGCCTGAAGAGGGTCGCGGGTAAATTCAGCATACAGGTTCTGTTTTCGGCACCTTGTAAGCTGTCCAGGCTGTGCAATTTAGTTAGACCTGATAGGAAAAAGAAAATCGAGTGCTGCACTAACCACAGGGACAAGTTTGTGCCCTGTAGAGCGAATGTCATCTATGGGATTCCGCTGAGTTGTGGCAACGTGTACGTTGGACAAACAGGCTGCTGCATTAATATTAGATTATTAGAACATGCCAATTCCCTAGATGATTCTAGAGGACAGCATCTTCCTAAGCATTGCAAGACCTGCAGGCATGACGGCAAAGTCTGTACCCAACTTTTCGGCAGGACTAACATTGTTGGACGCGCAAGGGATAAGAAAGAGCATGAAGTAATCGAAGCTTTAGAAATCCCGAGATTAGGGCCTGATAAATGTGTTAGCGAGGCTTCCATACATTTGTACCGCAAGAAGGTGGCGATTCTAGGCTTGACTACATGATAGCGGTCTTGGTCTTTGTGGTTGAAGAGGCGTTGGAGCATTAAACCAGTTGTTAGTCTGCGCCTGTGTCGTGTGGTTCTTTCTCTGTCTTGTTGTTTCTTGCGCAGTTTTTTTTTGTTCTCATAATATATGTGGTAAGTTAAAATCTCCAGTCATTACCAACCTAGTGACCCCATTTACATGAGAATATAAAAACTTGTTCAGGTTTTCGAGAAACTCAGGGGAGCTTGAAGGTGGCCGATATACAACTCCGATAAGGAAAACAGTATTTTTACAAGTTATTTTACACCAGAGAGTTTCTGGTACTTCACAATCAATCAACGAAGCATTCAGATAATTTTTATCTAATATACACACCCCACCTCCACGTGAGTCTCTGTCTTTTCTGAATATGTTGTAACCGGGAGGAACAGTTCAATCATTCGATACATTTTCATGCAACCATGTTTTAGTTATAGTGGTTATGCGAGGATCATACGAAAGCAATAAATACTCAAGATGCGTAGTCTTATTTACTATACTGCTCGCATTAAACGAGAGCAATCTTAGCTATTTTTTTGGTGTCTCAAATTAGTTGCATGAGCTATCAGATCCATTTGACTTAGTTGACACAACGCGCTCACTTCGCTTCATTTGATCAGTATCACGTTTGCCCGAGTGCAAGTAACGCTTGTCTCTGACGTCATCCCATGTGTATAACTGATCGTTTATCCGAAGTTTATCGTGCACAAGAACTACTTTTGCGCCTGCGTCCCTGTCCAAGGCAGCACTTTCCCATAATTTCTTTCGTATCTGCACTGTTTCCTTCGCATCATCATCATCATCATCATCATCATCATCAGCCTGGTTGCGCCCACTGGAGGGCAAAGGCCTCTCCCGTGCTTCTCCAACAACCCCGGTCATGTACTAATTCTGGCCATGCTGTGCCTGCAAACTTCTTAATCTCATCCGCCCACCTAACTTTCTGCCGCCCCCTGCTACGCTTCCCTCCCCTTGGGATCCAGTCCGTAACCCTTAACGACCATCGGTTATCTTCCCTCCTCATTACATGTCCTGCCCATGCCCATTTCTTTTTCTTGATTTCAACTAAGATGTCATTAACTCGCGTTTGTTCCCTCACCCAATCTGCTCTTTTCTTATCCCTTAACGTTACACCTATCATTCTTTTTTCCATAGCTCGTTGTGTCGTCCTCAATTTGAGTAGAACCCTTTTCGTAAGCCTCCAGGTTTCTGCCCCGTAGGTGAGTACTGGTAAGACACAGCTATTATATACTTTTCTCTTTTCTCCTTCGCATAGTCATTGCTTCTCCTGATTGAAGTTCCCTTTAGCTTTGCGCCGCTTTTAAGGACGGTATCTTTTTCCTTGTAGTCATAAAATTTCAAGATCACAGGCCTTGGTCTATCAGGATTTACTTTGCCAATCCGGTGAATTCTTTCCACTGTAGAGACTTCTATGCCAAGAACTTCAAAAAAACTCATTTACAACGCATTCTTTTAACACTTGTGCAGACTCGTTGGTGCTTTCAGTAAGACCAAACACCATAAGATTATTTCGTCTGCTTCTATTTTCATAATCGATTAATTTTTCTGATTGTTTTCGTACGGTGGTCTCCAATTTATCTATTCTATTTTTCATTTCATCGAACATGGCTAGTACACTTTGCATCTTATTAGTTTTAGCATTCACTTCTGCAATTTCTTTCCTAATATCATCTATCTTGTGATCCAATGCATTTTGATTTCCAAGAATTTCCTGCAAGATTTCAGCATTTCTTGGGCCTGGATTTTCCTTAATATTCCCGGCCATTAGCAGCAGCAGTATTGACCAGCAATCCACCAAAATAGCACATCTACGAGGGCATGGCAGGAATAATAAGCATCTATTATCACTATGATACGTAGAGCAGTAACTAGCCTGCAATAGCAGCAACGGCGTTTTAGGCATCATGCTTATCAGCCAAGTGCCATGCCCTCTGAAGTCGATGTTCTCGCGTTTTTCCTTTTGTAGACTGGTCGCTGGTGACGTCACACCCGTGGCAGCAAGTCCGGGAAATGCGCACTCCAAGCTTCCATTTCTGAAGTTGCGCATCGACGACGAAAACGAGGCATCCGTCGTCCCTCTCCGACATTCCGACGAGAACCCACGGCAGCATCTGCTATAGCAGCAACGGCGTTTTAGGCATCATGCTTGTCAGCCAAGTGCCATGTTGATGTTGTTGGTGCCATGTTGTCAGCCAAGTTGACTTCGTTTCTCGTGAACAATTTGTGAGTAATCACGGGAAATAGTGGAGTCCGTATTCTATAGCTTAAAGGCGTCTTCTTTCTTTTAAATCTTTATTTGGTCGGTGAAGTGCCCCGGGTTTTTGTTTACCCTTTTAACCAGGCCTTTGCTCATCACTGATTCGACTTCTTTTCGTTGAAAAGCTTGGTAATTCTAGGTCGCTTTCTGTTTATAGAACAACGGCCTATGCGGTGCGCCCAGGCTAGAGAAGACACAATAAGCCCACCTTTGTCCGATCAAAACTCGCTAACAAGGCGCTCGGAGACCTCCCAAGTTTCGGCCTTATCAGAGTCAGGAACGCCAAAAAAAGGGAACATTGGACCTGTGGGTACGGTTTTCCAGATCATCAATTTTTTTAATGTTTGATACATAGTGAAGATGTCTCGTGGAGGCCTGCGATGTACGCGTTGACTGGTTATTCCAGTTCATCCACACTTGCAACTAGAGCCTGTATTTCATTTTCAAGCCTGCACTTGTCTGGTTTATGAAGTCAAGTCCCTCCACACGCTTTGCCGCAGACTGTAATTCATTTTGCAAGCTTATACGAATTCTGAGGATGTTACTAACATTTTATAGCATGTTCATGTGGTGCATCTCGTGCCTTTGCATAGCATCGTATACAAGTTCTAATTTCTCCTCCTGAGCTTTGGTCATAAGACCGCGGTTTGATTCAGTGTCCCTACCTAAAACCAAAATACGCCAACGGTACACAACCGCTGCGCGAAAATCCTTCAGGATGTGGGGGAGCGGGGGGGGGGGGGGGGGGGGGGCAGGACACCGCTAAAAGGGAGCGTAACCCCGGTAACAGGAATATTCGTAATAGCTGACCTGAACTAGCATCAACGGTGAGTGGCGTGGCATTTCGTGCGCAGTGCCGAAGCGCAAGGGGGCGGTGGGATCCGCGCGGTGTATGTAGGTCAGCTGGTATTGTTGCGTGTTGCCACGTCAGAAAGTCGGACGTCTCCAAATTCGGAAGTGGTGAGCACAAATGGTTGAAAAAATGGTCGCAGTTGACCCGGAACGTGTCAGTTGCGCCAGCTTGCGGAATGGGCAGGCAGGTCGGAAACATTTGCAGCTGATAGCACAATGCAGTCAGCAGCAGCACCTGAACCAGCATCAACGGCCAGTGGCGTGGCATTTCGTGCGCAGTGCCGCCTTAGGCGGAATGAAAAAAGATGTCTAATTTTCTCTAAGCGACAGCAGACAACATTACCTTGGTTCTGCCTAGCTACGTGGCATATGTATATTTTAAATATTTGGCTAAATTTACGTGGGACACCCAGTATAATCTGTAATACTGTTTGCAGTTCAACATCTGCGCAGGTGATAACTTTTTACATCAGTTTCAGTTATCGGGGGCAGCAAATAATGGCAGTGGTAGCGAAACGAGGGAATAGCTTATAATCAGAATAATGAACAGGACGGTGCTCTCAAAAGAGCAAATATTGGGCACATTGGGCGCTGTTTTAGAAAGATCTGCAGAATGTGAGACGGGCGAGAAAACATTTGGCTAGGCTACCTCAAAGAGGTCTGGATGTCCTGAAGTCATCTGTTCAGGAACTCTGCGTAGCTGCCGCACTGCAGCGGGGATTATTTGACCCTCCATCTTTCTCTCTGCCTCGTCTCTAGCATATTGATCTTAGACAATTTCGAATGGTCAATTCTCAATGAAATACGAATTGTACAGCAGAGTATGTTTGATTCGCATTCGAAATTTTGACCGCTAGGACGCCACTGTTTCCCTTGCTCTCTAATACCATGCCTAGACATCACAAAAATGAGCCAAAAAATATTCCACAATCTAGTTTTTAAAGGATCCACGATATGACAGGTAAGTTAAAGCTGGATTTTATAAGATTGTTTTTCTGTTTGCGAAACTTCCATACAGTATTGGTATTGAGATCCGCACAAGCCAAGATATAAAAAAACAGATACCCGGCGTGGTTGCTTAGCCGCTATGATGTTTACCTGCTAAGCACGAGGCCGCGGGATCGAATCCCGACTACGGCGGCCGCATTTCAATGGGGACGAAATGCCAAAACACCCGTGTGCTTATATTTAGGGGCACGTTAAAATTCTAAATTTCCCGAGTCCCGCATTACGGAGTGCCGCATTACGGAGTGCCGCATAATCACATAGTGGTTTTGGCACATAACACCCCATAACGTAATTTTTTAGAAAGCCAGAGCCGTCATTACTGGCACAATAACAATGTATTGATCAAATTCATTGTAAAATGTCCTTTATGTGTATGTGCGAACCCCTTAAATACATTTTCGCATGTTGAATGACGTACAGTCAAGCGCAAAAGTTTACGGGACGCAGCATCGGCCAGGAAGCTGAATTCTGGCGAAGCGTGGTCACACAGTCAGGAATGAAATATTCCAGAATGTAGTGGCCTTCGCCACCTACACAGTGATTCATTAAATATGAAGTGTCATGCCTTAACAGTGAAGGAATTCACATTTGAAGGGGAAACCGCATCCCGAAAGCTTTTGCTGTTGACTGTACATATGCGGACAGTGCTGACAAAGAATGCGGAATTAAGCTCAGGGCAATTGTCTCTGATTGTCACAAGAGCGGTTGGCGTAACCAGTGGAAGAAATTGCCACACATTGGTCGTTTCCAAATGACATCATTATTTTTATGCGCATCGCAGAGACGGAAGGCTGCCAAAAGGACGCAAAAGAAAAGTGAAAACCTCGAATTTCTGAACTTATAGCACACAAACTGACATAGGTGGCGTCAGACATGGTCGCATTTCTCTTTCTTAGTATCTGCACAGTCATTCTGGCACATACCTAGAAGGGACAGTAAAGTCAAATACCAAGTCGACGTGGACAGGTTAAGTACCATTCAACATACCTCGCAAAGCTTGTTTCATGCCAGAAAATATTTAGTTTACAAGAAATTTGCATCTGTTGGGTCCGAATGCCTTTATTGCAATTCCAATCTCCCGTCACCCAACCGGAGAATGGTGCCACTGCACACGCCATCACCGCCCTAAAACGCTGCATAACCGTAAAACGGTAATTAACTGAGAGATTGCGCTACGCTTTTTTGCACAAATCCCAAACACGCGGCCACCCAGAGAAGAAGCCAAGACAGAGCAGTGGATTCGCCACTGCAACTGCGTTTGGTCAAGTGCAGTGAACCACTCGGGCATCGTGCGACATCCCATGAAAGTGAAATTCTCTGCTATTGCAGTTTGTGCGAGTTTCGTGCGCCAGCAAAACCAGCGCAGCACTACGTGATAATGAAAGTACTGAAGTGCGAAAAGCTGGTGGCGCAGAACTGAGCGAAAACGAAACCTTTAGGCCACCAGCGTCGTTGTCAATGGGTTATTTTTCCTAAAAAAATTATTACAACTGAATAAGTAGTATTTGCTTTTGCCTATAAAGCAATATAATGATGTTTTTGTGATGAGCGATTGAGTACTAGGGACAGAATTTAAATGAGGACTGCCTTCATCGGGTTGGTCAGAGTGAGTCTCTAATCGTGTCCTGTATTTGCCTCAATTTCTCAATTACTAAGGCTCTATTCGTCATAGTACTGGTAACTTAACGATTCTTGAGCACTATTCTATCACTTTACCTTGACATAATATTTGCCTTTAGTGCCCCTTTAAAGGACGTGCGTGCAGAGCATATCACATTATTAGAAGATCCTCATTACTGAATTATATTAATCAAAATGCGTTTCACTGCATATAGCATGTTACACTTATTTTGCTTAATTAGGGGAGGCTCTAATTTTGGAAATAGCATCTGTCGAACGATTAGTTATATAAAGAGCTGAAGAACGTACTATTGGCTTCAGGAGCAACATCATTACAAAATGGCCTAACAAACTTGATAAGTTTGTTAATGACAGGTTAATGTGGCACACATTTAGCCACTGTGTTTCTAGGGAACCTTAGCTGCTTTAAGGCGCAGATGAAAGCACCAAATCACTTTCTAGAGTAATTCAGCACAGACACATCAGGCAATTGTTCTCTTGAGATAGTTTCAGGTTTTTTTTTTATTTTTGAAGGGCGGGAGCGTTTAGGCAACCAAATTATGATCTGGTAAGAAAGCGAGCTGTAATGGTGGACTTTGGATTAACTTTGACCCCATCGCCTTATTTGGCGTGCAGGCAGTGCCCGGTATACGAATGTTTTGCATCCTACCCCCCCCCCCTCCCCGCCGCCATTTCAATGTGGGCGCCGCGATTGAACCCGCGACCGCGTGCTCATCAGAGCAATAGCGCAGCTACGGCTGCGTACTGGAAACTGTCAAGAAGATAAACGTCCACTGTTTCAGTGTGTGTTGACATAGGCACACTTCTTATCTAGCTCCCTAAGCGGGAAAAGCGTGGAATAAAGCCCAAAATATTGAGGGAGAAGTTTTGCTTAAATGGCACTTCACGAGAACGAAGCCATCAGGACGGTTATGTACGAACTGCAGCGGGATCGTTCTTGTCTTTTCAAATTTTGGCGTGCGTGGGCTGCGTGATCGTTGAATGTTAACAATGGCCAAGTTTTAGTAAGAGTAAGTGATGGATAACTCTGTCGAAGGGATAATTACTTTGCTTAGCGTAACACAACGGACACACGAAAGACGACCCCCCCCCCCCCCCCCCAGAACAAGGCGCTACTCTCAACTGACATCATTTTATTGCGTCACTCCTTTAAAGACAGCAGAAACTAGAGGAACATGCGCAGTGAGCACCATGTCGAATGTTTTTGCAAAATCTAAATATATGCAGTCTACTACAAAATGAGCGTCTAGAAAAGTATGGAGATCGCAAATATCGTCAAATTGCAGAACGCTTTCCACTGCTATGCGGATCATGGAACACCAGCATGTGACGATCCACGGATTCCTTTCTCCAGCCAATAATATGCCGGTCGTATTGAAATGGCCAACAGCTACTCTCCTTCTTTTTCTATTTTTGTGAGCTTAGTGTGCCACTCTCGGCTTGCCTGAAATACTTCACCTGTCGACCGCACTGCATTACGCTGTGGAATAAAAGGCGTTTGCCATTGTACCGCATTATGGACACACCAACAAAAGCGGAGCAGCATAAGCCACAACTTGCATCCAGGAATGCGACCATAAAGCGGAGCGCCTATAACGAGTTCCCCGTCTGTGCGATAGAGAAGGGCGACCTTGAGGGCAGTATTTGGCTAGGCTGTTCAATCAAATTTTTTTTTGATACAGTTGTCTTGATACCTGAGGCAGGACTTAGTCAGTGGGGCTACTATAAGTGCTTTCTTGGAAGCAGATTTCACGTCATATCATTTGCTCTATGTTCTCCATCATTGCTTTGCCAATTACTAATTTTTACTTCTCCAGTCAGCAATAACTTTTCAGTAATCTCCGATTCAAGCAGACGTACAGTACACTCCACGTTCCATAGCTGCGACGCCCTGTTTGCCATCAACAGTCTGCGTCACGCACGCAGTTAGAGGTGAACATGGAACTTTTCAGCGGCGACATAGCAGTGACGATCTTCGGTGGCAGCTGAATAAGGAGCCTATTCCTCCCCAATCAATATATAGGCACCATAAATAATTACGTCATTTTATAGATGTTTTTGCGCTTTGTTCAGGTGCACAGTAAATTGCCTGTGAACCAGTGCTTGCCCAGAATGACAGAAAGCTGAGCTAGTTGGTATAGATTCATGATGCTAAATGATTTTTTTGCATAATGAAGTGCTTGCCGCATCGTTGGATAAGCTAAGGAAGCGAGGAGGGACTTGAAATTTGATCCATTGAGTTAGGTCTTTCAAACTGGCTGAGGTGTGTTTCTGTTGCTCACACAAAGTAAATCTCTCAATTTCGTGGAAGTTAATTATTTAGCTTGATTTTTTGCACTGCAATCTGTTTGTGCTATACTTTTCGTTCCTCTTCTTGCGTACGTATTCCTTTTCGTACCGTTTCAGGCGGCACTTTAACGGTAGTTCTTCCTGGAACGTCGAAGAACCTTGAATGCTGATTGTCGAACCTTCCCTCTGCGGCTTAGAGGCCAAAGGTTATGCTTGGTCAAGTGCAGTTCGGGGACATTCGTCATCTTGACGGCAAACTCCGCCATCCATCAACTTTCCTTCTTTCATCCCGTTGAACAGGCGTGGCCACTGCATTTGCGAATCAAAAACACGCAATTTCCAGTCGCAGAAAAACAGGTGCACACGAAGGCTGCCGTAAGACTGGCTAAGAATCTCAATTTTCCTTTACATCTTTTTGGGAGGACCGTCGAAAAGGTTCTGTCCTATCCTCCCGCAACGTGAACGCAGCTGAGGAACGTTGTGGCTTTTCGAGTCATTATTGGCTAGCATGTTACGAATGAAAAAAAAAACATCTATGTTTAAAAGCCACTGTGGGGTGCCAGGGTCATCTACCCAAGATACATTAAAAAAGTAACCATCTCCTCAAGTCTGATTTAGTTAAAACGACTTTCCTTTGCATATTACAGGGATACAAGATCGTGGGATCGGTGTCCATGGTGACACTGCATGCGGAACGTCACTTAGCGGTAAAGCAGAATCCATTCATACTTGCTTTTTGTCATCTGTGATGACACAACGTACTACGTCTCTTTGGTGTAAATTTTAATAAAGCTAGCGGCAAGAATATACTGAGCACTTTCGTACATGTGGTAAATATATGACGTTGTATCCGAGATGATTAAGTTACGTATTTGCTACATAATGTACAAAGAGGAGCCTATGCACATTAAAGAGTTGCCACTTCGAAAGGGGGCCCTGGAAAACTTTCCATTGACTGCTGCGGTAAGAACAATGCGCTCAACAAAGGCGAGAGATGAGGAAAAAAAATTGGCTGGCGTGTCATTCTAGCACAGCGGCACTTCTTGCCCTCCACATTAAAATCCATCTTGGGGAAGTGTCGCAACCATAGTTCGGTCGCATGAACGAACGAAGCGCCGCGTCGAATTGTTATTCAGAGCCGCAGACCAGACGCTAAATCGGGCAGCCGGTCTCCGGGTTGTGAAATATTCTCGCGCCACGACGGCTTCGCTGCCGAGCATACAAAGAGTGTCACCAAAGTCTGCGGAGATGTGGGGTATCACCCCTGGGGTATCGCCACCACACCTGGAGTTTTGCCACATTCCCGTACACCCACGAGGTGAACCGTGGCTGCTATTTGAGCGAAAACGAAAGAAAAAAAAAGTCATTTCACCAGGTATCCGGTCAAGCCATGAAACTACAGGAGAGCTTGGAGATGACTGCTCCTTAGCGTGGCCACCACGCCTTGCTTTTGGCATCATCCCAGCTAACTTCTGGGAAGCAGACATGTCGTCTGTTACGGCGTAAAGGGAGACTCCACAGTTCCGCCTCAGCGCAGCTACGAAAATAAAAAAAGAACCTAATCCTAGTAGTTACAGCGCATAGCACTGGATGCCGTCGGCTAATAAGGATACGGTATTTGAAAGCTAACAAAAATGCGTCTTCTAAACATCTGACAACTGTGACCCAAGTGACTACGTATAATTTAAGCACGATTAAAAGGCAGTATTATATAAATGAAACAAGGCTGACATCAGTTCGCCGCCCATGGGCGCAAAAATAAGATACTTCAATGGATCAACGAAATACGTTGCCGGGCTATTTCGTGCATGATGTTTTATCGTAACTGTGGCCAGCAGAAGAATAAGGACATGAGTACCCACACTTGCAATAATTTAATTCCAGAAGAAATACTATACAGCGCATTTACTTGTGTGAGGCCTGCATTTCTTTCCTAATTTTTATCATGTGTGAGCGTTTCGCGAGGAAGGCTTATGGCTACTCATTGAACCCTCCAATTGCGCTCAGTCTGCTAAGAAAAGCAATGTGACCACGGGCTGCCGACTATGAACACATTTAGTCATCGGTCGATTTTTTTGGCACGCAATAGTCGTAGCTTGCAGCCGCTTGAGGAAAATAACATGCGAGTATGCCCCTGACGCCCATTGAAACTTTCTTTTTTTTTCAGATTTCGTACTCTAAAGTGCAAGCGCTGGCCTTACACGAGTAACAATAATAATATTTGGGGTTTTACGTGTCAAAACCACTTTCTGATTATGAGGCACGCCGTAGTGGAGGACTCCGGAAATTTTGACCACCTGGGGTTCTTTAACGTGCACCTAAATCTAAGCAAACGGGTGTGTTCGCATTTCGCCCCCATCGAAATGCGGCCGCCGTGGCCGGGATTTGATCCCGCGACCTCGTGCTCAGCAGCCCAACACCATAGCCACTGAGCAACCACGGCGGGTATTACACGAGTAAGTATAGTCTATATATACAGCACATGACTGAGCCAAAAATCTGACCAGTGGTGTCGGGAACTACAACCACCCTCTCTGAAACACGTTTATGCAGTATACGGAACATCGACAGTCGGAAACCCATGTGAGAATAGTAATTCGTCGGGAAATTTCTAATAATCTGTAATCATTGCCAATGTGGCGTCCATTGCTGTTACTCAACGCTTTATGGGCCGTCCATCGGATGTGCCAATGTGAACGGATGTGCCACTATTACACGAGGAGTATGTAGCCTTAAATGTATTTAGATATGTTTCGCGCTGTTTTGGGCTTACACCTCTCATCAACATTCATCATTCAACAAGAATCATACATTTTCATAGGCCTGTTGACGCAGATGGCTAACAGCTACAGATGACTGGGCTGTGCTTGTTTTATCCGCTAACTGTTCATAACTCGACAGCTTTACTTTATTTTCTTATAAACCCCATTAGAGGGCCTGTATTACATACGGGTGGATAATAAAATAGATATCAGAAAAAAGGCTTCGTTTTGAAATATGGGTGACAACAGCTGCGGCAATGGCTTCTGACGGCGTATGGAAGGTCTTGCTGCCCGAATAAAGAAGGATGCTTGAAAAGTGGTGCTTCGGGCACGTGAGCGTGCAGCTGATGACCGATGCGATATGTATGAAGGACGCGGGCTGTGCGATGAATGATAAAGGAACTTTAGAAAAATAAACGTAAGATACAGAAGACCTCTTGAAGGGGCAGCGCAATAAGACGATAACAGAAGGCAGGGAACACACAGGACATCGCTGAACTCACAACTAACTTTATTCGAAGGCATACACACACTTATGTACACAACCCATCGCCACGTGCTCTCCCGTCCATGGCGTCATTATCAGTGCGTAGGCAAAAAACACGAAACACCATTTAATCTAATGCTAGGTTATGAAGCGGCCTAAAAATTCAAATTCACTATCATGCAAGTTTATCGATGGCATGCTTATACAACTCGACCCTTTTTTTCTGATATAGAAGGCCTCAATAATCTCCCTCGTAGTCTGATTTTTGTGCGTGGAAAGTACTGTGGTGTTTTTATATATTGGAGTGCACCCATGCTCAGAACAATGCCGCGCGACATGCGAGTAGGCATTACCCGTTAGTGAGCGCCTATGTTCAGATAATCTAATATTGAGGCAGCGACCTGTTTGACCTATGTATACGTGACCGCAGGAAAATGGTAGTTGGTAAACGACTCCCATTCTACAGTGCACAAACGGGGAAGAATGCTTAATAGTGCAGCCTTTCCCAGCATGAGTGGAGGCAGCCTGGGCCAATTTCCTATCGATCTTACCACAAATTTTGATCAACTTGTTAGGGGCGGAAAAAACAACCTTTATATCAAGTAGAGTAGTATGGAGTACCAACTCGCCCAAATGTCGATCCTTATACAGAAGACCTGTCGACAGAATGCGAGCGCTGACGAAGCACATAACACTTTCAATGATGAAATGCTGATATGGTATGAATACGGCGAATGAATAAAGCTAGTAGGACAATGTTGTACTGGCTGCGCATCATTTATGATATCAGTTTGACGCGGATTCCAGATGAAAGTTTCGAGCTTACAAAAACACTTGTAGGCTAAAGCTCTTACATGCTGCGGGCTATGACGTAGATGTTGCCTAAGAAATGTCAGTGCTTTATTAGCAGCTGAAATAATTTTAGTGCTCAAGCGCCAAGATAGCTCACAAGACAGAGTGACACCGAGCTTTTTGAATGAGTGGATTTATTCTATTGAAACATTAGCGATTGAAGAGGAAAATCTGAGGTTGCAAAGGCAACGAGACAGCGTCACAAGCTTGCATTTGTTAGGATTTAGGTTCATTAGCGAGCGGTTAGACCTTTCTTGTACATTGTTGTTGCCGTGCTGCATGAATGTTTCATCATATCTGTTGGTAACTGTTAGAAAACTAGATAATTATCTCCAAACATATGAGTGTTACACGATTCATGCAACGGTAGGTCACTAATATAAAATATATAAATTAAGGAAGCGGTGCCGAAGGAAGGCGGATGTTACGAGGAGCCTGTTAGAATAATTAACGAAGACAAACTGAGAGCCGTTAGCCAAGATTGCTGCTATCCACGTCGGCGTGTGATTTAAATGAGACACTTTTAGAAGGCAAATCTCGACTTTAAAGGAAACCCAAGTGTCGGTGGTTGCGACCAAATCACTGACACTGTGACCAAACGACTGACGCAATAGTTTTCTGCTATGTGCCCTTCTCGGATATTAAAACCCGCAGGGGTCACTCAGATTTATGCGTTTTAACAGTGAAAAAGATGCAAAGGGATTATTTTTGGCTAGTTTTGATGCTACGCACTAGGCAGTCGAGCTTGAGGCTCCCGCATAACTTCTTTGCATTTGACTTTGCTTTTCGCCGAACCAACTTTTCATAACTGTTAAAAGCAGAACTGATGGTATCTAACGCCTTATATTGGCAAACATCTTTTGGCATCACACCGAAGGCCCCCTGCTTATAAGAAGCAAGCAACGAGAGCGAATGTTCTTTCGAATACGTCACCACTTGTCCCAGAGGCAGGCTCTTCGTGTGTGGGCATTTTGCAGCGGGCGACCACGTCGGCTCCATCGGGCACGCACCTGGCAGTTTCAGACTCTGACCCAGCGCGCGCAAATTGTCGCACCATTGCCAGTAGTTCCGGTTCTGTCCTCGGTTCGACGGCGAATGTTGGTCCATGATGCAAAATCTCCTGGATCGTGTGAGGCACAGCCTCAATTCCACTGGTATGGACACTGCTTCCAGGCGTCCGTGTTTCTGCTGAACTTCTTTTCAAGGTAGTGTCGGCGCGCAGCTTCGCCAAGGTGATGTTCCACAGAGCCTCGGTAGACCAGTCGATGAAGCGCGACGTATCTCGCCACTGCTGGGTACTGCTGAAGAGACGGAGGCGTAAGCAATCCCTCTGCAGAGGGGCCTGATGGTACCATTTAGATTCTAAAATCTTCAAACATCTTCGCCCATGGCTATCAGAGGGTGCATGCCTTCCAAAGAGGAGCAATCAATTCCGGCGGAAGAATCATCATGCGCACGCAGAATGACATGCTTCTCGTTCGGCAGACAGCCTTAACAATGAGGACATTGTGGGCTGGGAGTTCGAGAGTGAAACATAGAAAGTTGCGCGAAGTACAAGAAACGTATTACGCTAGAATAACCGTTTGGGCTTGTTCGTTTTTCATCCTGGTGTTAGCAGTGCAAAACGTAGACGGGACACGAGGCGAGAAGACGACACCACAAGCGCTGACA
Source organism: Dermacentor albipictus (assembly GCF_038994185.2). Classification (NCBI taxonomy): domain Eukaryota; kingdom Metazoa; phylum Arthropoda; class Arachnida; order Ixodida; family Ixodidae; genus Dermacentor; species Dermacentor albipictus. The sequence goes on along the minus strand of NW_027225585.1, from coordinate 1,472,914 downwards.
ACGCTTATTAGAAAGAAATACGGCTTCCTATACCTTTGCCCACACGTCTCACATACACTTCAGTGCACATCATGCGAAACACTTACTGTTTTGCACTCAAGATAATGTTTGTACGTGGAAAAGCTCAAGTTATCTTTCTGTTCCTAACAAGCACAGTATGCTAACCCATTGGTTACAAAGTCTGGCAATCTCGTCTGCCTCAATTATCTCCCGAACCAGCTGGTCATTGTGTTTTTTCAGCACTTCACAGCGTCTGAATTCTGCGGCACAAGCTTTAGAGGGGTAATACCTCACGTGGATACCTAGATTTCTTTTCGCCTGCTTGACGCCAAGATTATGTTGCTTTACTCTTTCCTTCCCGCATCTTCCAGTTTGCCTTATATACTTTTCCCCCCATCTCAAGGGGATAGAATACAGCACGGCTTCTGTAGAATTCACAATACGGCTCTGGTGATTGATCGTGCATCCCTGCTGCTTTATCGGCTCTTCTGCAGTGACGCGTCGGGAGAGGCCTTTGAGTTTTTCCGGGGCAGTTCTTGCAGGAAAAACTAAATCTAAGTGTTGACGATCCTTTCCAGGTTAAATCCTTGGACGATGTGATAAGGTTTTTAAGAGACAATCTAACACTGACTGCAACATTCTCTGCAGACGTTAAAGATTTATAGTATTCGATCCCCCAAGAAGAGATCCTAGAGTGCGCGGAAAAATGTACAGATGCACACGGTGCTGTCATATTTCAAAATGCCTGCGGGGTTTCGACTAGTGGGTTCGCGGAACTCCTTTTGTATGTTTGAACTCTACTCATGTGAGAGGGGAACGTGTACCTGCAAGAACGCGGCGTGTGAATAGGGTCATGTATTGCGCCAGAACTTAGTGATTTGCATCTTGTCCAGAAAGATAGGCTACTTCAGAATGCCCTAACCAGAACAAGCGTCCAAAAAAGTGTTTCGTTATGTTGATAATTACTTAGTTCTCTGTGATGGCCGTGGCACGAATTCAGATGACGCAGTTTTGGAGGCAGTGACGTGCTTTATTCATGCGCTTCAGGCATTTTCTGTTACCCATTAGGTCCCCTCGCAAGGGTCTTTGAGATTCCTTGAACTAAGACTGGAGCTCTCTCGGAGCAAGGTCTGCTGGACCTATGAACCCAGAGGCGACAAGGCGCCACTGCCATTCCAATCAGCACATTCAAAACTGGTGAGCAGAGCCGTTGCAAACCTTTGTCCAGCTATTGCGCCACATTAAACCACGTGCTGGAACAACGTTTTCGTCGACAGGTTAACCGCCTTAGTGCGGCTGGTTAACGGTCGCACCTTATTGTCTCTGTAGCAGAGTAAATAAGAAAGAACCTAAAAATCAAACGTGTCAATAGTGTCGTGGCAAGGTGGTGAGAACACAAAAATGAAAGAAAATCAAAGCACCATGGCCCTCTCTTTCGTGCACAACATATCTCACCGCTTGAAAAAGATAGGGTGAAAAGCTGGAGGTAATGTTGTGCTTATTGCCCCGAAACAACTGAAAAGCGTCTGGCGACGCGTCAGTGCCGAAGAGCGTTAAAGCAGCAAGGGTGCGCGATAAATCACTACAGCCGTTTTGTGGATTGCACCGAACCATGGTGCATTTTATACCTTTCAAATGTGGGAAAAAGTATATAAGGTAAACTGGAAGATACACGAACTAAAGACTAAAGGAACATAAACTTAGCCTCGAGCAGGCAAACGGAAATCTAGATAGCCACGTCAACAATTGCCCCTCTAAAGCTTATGCCGCAGAATTCAGACGCTGTGAAGTGCTGAAAAAACGCAATAACCAGCTGGTTCGGGAGATAATTGAGGCAGCCATGATTCCCGGACTTTGTAGCCAATATGTTGGCATGCCGTCCTTGTTACTAACAGAAGAAGAACTTGAGCTTTTCCACGTACAATTATTATCTTGAGTGCAAAACAGTGCAAAACAGTGCGTGTTTCACATGATGCGCAATGACGTGTCTGTGACACGTGTGGGCAAAGGTATAAGATGCCGTATTTCTTTGAAATAAATGTTGTTGAAAGTCAGCGCTTGTGGTGTCGTCTTCTCGTCTAGTGTCCCGTCTACGTTTTGCGCTGTTAACACCAGGGTAAGAAAAGCTGTCATGGTTCATCAGACGAAGGCTCTTATTGACAACAGACATTGTCGTAAATGTGCAGCGAAAGATGTTGTGATCGGAAATGAATCGGGCGACCCAGCGCGCTGCATCATAGTGTCTCCAGCACACGTGAAATTCATTCGCCTTAACCACTCATTTCCGTCTTGACCATCAGGCGCCTTTTTGTAGCCTCTGATACGACCATCAGGCTTTGAGACGGCGAATCTCGCGCGAGCCACGCCTATGTATAGCGTAGCGAGCGCCAAGTCGTCTTCCCATTAAAACCGGTTCACGCGGGCTCCCTGATGCTCTCCGGCAATGTTCGACATCGCACGTGCCTTGTCTTGGGTAGGAAAACTAGAAGAATACAAAGAACTACAACGGACGTGACGAGGAACTCTAGAGGCCAGTTCTCATTCTCTCCTTCTGTTACCTTTTGAGAAGAGTCACTCCGTTCGGCACGGAATGCCGCGTGACGGGAGCAATAGAAAATAGCGAGATTTTCGTCCAGGATGAAAGCGAAATTTCTACAAGTTGGATAAGACTATTTTTTTATACCAGAGGCGCTAACGACGGGCTCACGGGGAAGACAGAAAACGATCCAGTCGTTCTTTTATTTCTGCCACCTTTATCCATTGCATTCTGTCCAATGAGCGCATTAGTTTTGGCATGATACTTTAACGCTGTGTCACATGGAAGCTCAACGTCCATGTTGATATATCACCGCGAATGTAGCGGCAAAACAGCATGGTACCACCAGTATTCGCGTTGCCTGGCTTCTCTGTATACCGGAGCCATGTTTTTCCTTCTTTGTGTCTTGATCGGATATCCTTTACGGAAATGTAAACCTGATGGTGATGTCAGCGCCGCCATCTCTATGTCCCAAAAAACACTTTTGAAGTAAAACTCAGGTTTGTTTAGGTCGCAATAGGCGTTTCACATGTGATGTAGTTGATACGTGGTTTCAGATGTGATGTCGCTATTAGTCCTAGCTCTGCAGGTTCAGGCTCAGCGGCGCGTCATCGACAGTCATAGAAAAACTGAAGGCTATCAAGGCGCTCTAATTTGCTGGCAACGCTGCCAAAAAGTGAAGGTGTTTCAAAGAGCGTTTGGAGAGATATATGACAGTGACTGAGCCGCCGCCGAAGCAGACGCCGTTCTGCTTCACGTCGCCTGGAAGCAAGCCGTCGATGTATACACCAGCGAAAGAGCGGTCTTATTGGGGAAAGTTGGACGTATATCGGAAGAAGAATGGAATCGATGAAAGGCACATCTTTCCTCTGGGAGTAAAGGCTTAAGTTGAGCAACAAGAAACTGTGGCAACGCTTTTCGAGGGAAGATTTGACGTTAGCAACAGGTAGCCGATATGTGCAAAGCTGGCGAGTTGGCGGCTAAGCGGAGCAAGATGCGGCATTATCCATAGCAAGTCGTTCACTATGTGACTAAAACATTTACAAGGTTTCGTGGAATAGAGCAGGCGCAAGCGTCGAAGACCTTCCGTTGCAACAAGTGTGCATACGTACACAAAGATGAGCCTGTTTCACATGATGCGATTTTCGTCACCCCGGAGGTGCCATTCCTGTCTTTTGCGAAAAAAATCGCAGTTGCAGCGCCGACCCCCCAATTTTCGGCAGCGACCAACCGGTTGGTCGCACAGTTGCACCGTCGCAGCGATTGCAGCGACGGTGCAAAATCGCAGCAATCGCTGCGATTTTCCGTCGAAATTGTCGTCGAAAGCCGTCACAGAGCTATTTCATCGATTTGTTATGGAAAATGACGCCTCGCACAAGTGCAATGCGCGCAGATGTGGATTACCGAATTCAGTACGTACGCGAAGGGAGAATAAAAAATTTGTACTGCAGATTCCATTCTCCCATTTCTATGCATTCGTTGACACGCTACGCAGCAAATGAAGTGCATTTTAACGTTTGCTTCCTACACCTTCGCGAGTTGCCACGAGACGACATGGCCTTTTGGTGTCTTCACAATTTTCTTTTGTTGAATAGCATACAAAAATCGCGCGATTGGAGCAGTTTAAATAATTTCAACCACGGCAAGGGCAAATGACAAGACAACAAAGTACCGGAAGTTTCCACGTTGTGCTGAACGCGGTATCGTTCAGTTGCATTTTCTTGTCGGTTTTCAAGTGTGAATTCTCCGACGCACCTTGAAAGGTTATCTTATCTGATTTATCAAAATTTCACAGAGCAAAAGTGTAGACTATCGTAATGAATTTTCTACGATATCATTAAATCCGTGGCTTGACTAAACACCATCATTAATTTGTTTTCGAATATTACATGCACGTCAAGTTGCACCTCTTCTCTGGATAATTTTTTTCTTTAACAGAAACCAATTAACATTGAATGGCTTGCTTGACTTTGTATCCTTACTGCACCTGTATTAACATTTGCTTTGAAAGCTAATTACTCTACAGCTAGTAAATTAAGTAAACTATTCGCTTGCTACAGTGGTACACTGACAACGTACCCACTTGCACCGCCATGTAAAACTTGTGCGACAATAATAAAATCAGGCAGACAGCCTGTTCTTGTGGGGATAAAACAGTGGAAAACGACACGGTAAAGAAAAGTAAATCAAAACTGTGCAGTGAAGTCGGCCACTTGCATCCCCTTCCTGTGAAACTTTGAATCTCTTAAGTTCAAGCAATTCTTGCACGTTAACAACTGATCAAGTGTGCAGAAACATTCATGCCTTACATGTTTCTAATAAGTTTGTGATAACATATACTAGTGTATAAACCCATATAATCGTCAACGCAAACTTTGAGGGAGCAAGAATTAACGAATGTGGCCACTCTTTTGCATAAACGGAGTTACCCTGAGCACTTTGTCAATGATACGCAGCGCCGCATGCAAAAACCTCGTGAGAGCAAGGCCGAAAGGCCAGCTTCCTTTGGGTGCGTTCCGTATGTCCGCGGTGTATCAGAAGCAGTGCGCAGGGCTTTACGGCCTTTAGGTGTTCCAACTGTGTTTAAACCCTCGTACACGTTGGGAAACGTGTTCCCGAAGCCAAAGGACCGCACACCTCCGGACGAACAAAGTGGTGTCGTCTACAAGGTCAACTGCTCGGACTGTGATGCCAGCTACGTTGGCGAGACAGGGCGGCGACGTCGCACCCGTATCAAGGAACATCTAAGAGATGCTACGCAAGCCACCCATGCTACACGTGCCAAGACAGAATTGGTTGATCATTGTTTATCAAAGGGACACATGTTCGATTTTAACAATGTAACCACACTAGCACGGGAACACCGATGGGGCCCAAAAATTTCGTAGAATCATGGTTCATCCGTCGTAATCAATCTTCATTTAACTCTAACCGTGGCCCCCTGCCGGATGTTTACGGCAGTTTCATAGATAAATAGGATGTATTTCTCATTTGTTGCCATTGTGTACTGACGATGCCACCCGCATAGGGGGCGAAACGTCTATGTTTTTGTTATACTTTGTTGTTGAGTAAAGCCAGTGAAAACAACACTTTGAACCATATAATAATGTCCGCTGTGATTACTATCTTTATAAGTAAAGAAATACCATGCTACTTACAAGAACATCTCCCCTTGACACTTTATAACAAATTTCTACATTTCAACTCTACACAATATGTGGTTTATTCAATAAAGGACAACAAACTGCATTTTTGCAATGACACACTTATTGCAAGTTTTACCTACATACAGGCAAGAAAAAAAAACATCTGTAGACAAATTGTTCAGTTTATTCGCCTGCCACTTTGGCTATAGCATTCTGCTGCTAGCACAAGGCGAGGGGTTGAATTGCCAGCTATGCAAGTCACACTTCGATGGGAGTCAGGTGAAAGAAAGCTCTTGCACTTAGATTTAGTTCATCATCTCTTATTGAACCCTTAAACTTCCAAATACATTGCATAGGGGTCATGCTTATGCATAATCCAACACCAATCCAACGCAGGGGGCACGATTGTAAAACAACCGTCTTTCATGACAATTCGAGTGTGTAAACATTCATTGCATCAATATGTATTGTTCAACAGCACTGCACAAATAAGCATAATCATGTATAGCAAGTACGCTGTCAAGAAGATGGTTTTACAGATGTACAAATGCCAAGACATGAATACTCATACTACATCACACACACAGCACAAGGACAACCTTTTTTAAGAGTTGTCTCTTCTGGCAGATATGAGTGGGCAATAAGCAGCAGAAACTTTATTCCAGGGCATGGTGTAATACCGCTTATGATAGAATGAAGAGAGTGAAAAGGCTTTTCTTTTGTTAGAGTTCCTCATACTAATCTTATAAGAGGAACAATGAGCAAACAAATTTCTGTTAGAGCACATAAATTAAACAGTAACTTTTTGAAAGACACAAAATTCTAGGTGAGAATTGGAGGTACAGTGCTCACGGAATGAAACGCGTCAATTTAGGGCTAAGTAATTCGCATACTTTCGTTTCCGCCGGCTGAAGTTCGTGTCCCATAGACGTAATTTTGACGCGTACACCTGCATTGGAGTCCTCGTCACCTTTGGTGACCAAATTCCTAGCTACATGACATCGTGCTTTCGTGTACTTTGTACCTATGTAGGGTTCTACTAAATGCTCTGTGTCCTATTTCATTGCGTGAGTACTGTACAGTTGGCCCACCCACACCAACAACACGGGAATACTAGAAGATGTATTATTGCCTATGGTGTACTACAGTCTATGGGAAAGCTATGTTATACAGAAATCAAGAATGATGCAACAAGCTCTCGACAACACTGCAGACTTTCTTGTGCAAAATAGAAGTGAGGCGTACAGACAGGACACAAGAGTAGAGAAGTAGACAAAACGAACGCCAACTATCAACTGAAGGGAGCACTGAGACGAAAAAGAAAGAAGACACAAAACTCATCTGCGCATGCTCAGGAATGGTAACACCAGGTGTCAATCGGGTACACGTGCCGGTCTACGTGAGAGATAACTGTCAAGGCACCTAATATCTTCCTTATGTAAAGTAATCAAAGGCTGACTCACGCACGCACTTCCACCATTATAGATATGCCATGCCTCTACCATAAGACGCGTATCTTCATTCTTGTGCCTGTACAGTTTCGCGCATTCATCTAAGTCTGGCGTGCAGTTACAATCTCGGCAATGTAGCGAAAGATTAGAAGGCGATTCACCGGGTAACGACTCTTTATGTTCCATTAGCCTCTGATTGATACACCGTCCCATTTGCCCTACGCAGAACTGGCCACAGCTAAGCGGAAGTTTATAAACCACACCCGTACGACAGTCAGTAAAAGTTTTGTTTTTATTGTGCTTCACTGGACAAATATCTGTTCGCTTTTTGCCTTTTACCCACTCCTTTTTATTCTGTATGGCAGCGCATATCTTACTTAGCTTATTGGGAGCAGTGAAAGCAACATTAACATCATATCTACTAGCAACTTTTTTAAGCCTGTGCGACACTGAATGAATATGCGGAATAGCCACTACTCTTTTTTTCTTATTACTGCCTTCTGTAATCATGTCCGTCCCTCTCGAAACCGACTTCTTTAGGCACTCAGCCACAGTGGCCACCGCTACACTAGGATAACCTGCTTCTAATAGGTGCCGGACCTGCGCATTAAAACTGGCGCTCATTTTGTGCATCTTGAAATCTTGAAATCATGGGAGGTGAACGAGTGGATACTATGGAAAATCGCAGATGCTTTGCTGGTGTCCAAGGTACTCTACAGTATGTATTACCAACAGCGCACAAAAAGACTACTCATTGAATACAGGCATCGGGTAATAGCAGGACTTTCCAACTTTACCACGATTGAAAACCTCTATGAGAAAGAGCAAACGAACAAGCACCTAGACAGAGTAGAACAGAACTTCACTTTGGCCTAGTTGGTGTTTATTGCATATCATATTGACCGCAAATAAAGACGGGGACAGAGGGAGAGAACACATAAACAGCACGGGCGGTACCTTTCAACTGTTTTATTCATGGCAGCTACCCGTGGGGCATATATAGGCATATAGAACATGCGCAGGTCGCAGCAAACAAGAACACTGATCAGCCTAGCATGGCAACCGAAATCTATTTCCGATTGAAACAACCTAATGGGATGTCACTAATACAGTCTTGACCTTTCTTTTTTATGTGATAAGCCTCCATCAGTTCGCGTGCGGTCTGGTCGTGGCTTCTCCCCAGAATCTTTATCTCCTTAAAAAGAGGTGCATAGCGACAGGCATGGCAGTGCGCAGGCAAGTGCGCCAGTTCATCTTTCGTTAACTTTTGTTCATGTTCATATGTAGATAGAGTAGAGTTGCAGCCTGCAGCACAAATTCTTTGCCTCAAGAGCTCAGAACCTGGTCCCAAGATACTATGCCAGCTACCATATGCGATGCAAAGACGACTACCCCTCCCTTCAGGAACAACCTCGGGAGCACCTGAACTTGAAACACAAGAGGCCCATACCGTGCAATATGGGGGCAAAGAATTAGGCCACGAGACTATATACAACTGCCAAACACAGAGGGGGTTGCTAATCATGAAGATGCAAGCAAACATCAGGCACATATAGTACACTGATTGGCAATAGCAGTGTAACAGTAGTATGAAATTACGTAAAATTAAACCCCATATAAGTGAGCACCATTCCAGGTAATCCTACACCTAGAAATGCTGAACTGAAAGCAATCAAAGCAGCACTTGTAGCGCAAATTACACGCTGCACAACGCCATCCCTGCGCTACACCCCGTACACCTGCACGAATTCGCCAGAAACTGTCTGGGCCTGCACACCACACGAGATTGTCGGGAAAATCAGGAGGTTCACATGCGACTTGCAAGCACATGGCCAAAAATTAAATTACAGGATACATAGTCTTGCAGATATTCCAGGACACAAGCGGGCTTATAAGCCCGGCATAAGAACTGAAAACTCGATGAGTTGGTGTGTATTCATTACTAACTAAAGCGCAACAGATAGACATTGGACAAGAACGAAGCGCTCTGTGCGTTCACTTCATTCTTGTCCATCGTATTTCTGTTGCACTATAGTTAATGAATTCATGAGGCTGCACAGGAGAAGAATGATACCTTCGCCTAAGGTCGCGATTTCACATCCAAATCCATGCACGCACACACACACACACACAAATGTTGCAAGCGTGCATAGCATGAAGCACTATCAACAGGATTACACTAGAGATGGATGAGCACTAACTTTCAAAAAAGGTTCATTGTAAAAATGTGGCGATTTATACAAATTACCAGAACACAAAAAAATCTTTCAAGACTAGATAAAAATTGGTGCTTGATGCGGCCAAACATGAATAAACATGCTACAGAAAGAAAATGCAGAGAAATTCCAAGTGCAGGAAAAACATCATTACAATTGCCAATCCTGTATGCCTGCACTTTTCAAGAAACACTGCTCTTATTGCAATAGACTGACAGCTTGCTTATGCAAGCACACCCTTCCATTTCCATGCCATTGGAAAGAAATTGCGTTTCTTGGTAGGTAGCCACATGCGCACTTGGTGATCACAGTGTTTGTTTTTCCCTGGACTTGTATATCTGTATGCATTTTCTCCCTCTCTACGTTTTTACGTTTGGTTGCACCAAGCATTAGTTTTTGTCAGGTTTCATTGCTCTACTACTTCCTGGTAACCTTTATAAATCACTGCATTTTCGCAATAAACCTTTTAATTAGAAGTCTACCCTGTTCTTACTGCTTCACACTATACATTCTTGCTACATTGGCCAAATAAAAGATTTTATAAGGTACACACAAGCATCATTAGGGCCAATAAAGTGAATTGTTGCAGTCTAAAAAATAAAGAATAGCCTGGCTGTAAACGGCACCAGAGAACACATAGCACGAACAAGAAAACCCAGATGATCTAACAATCAAAAGTTTAGTGTAGACACCGAGTAAATGCTGGCTGACAAGCAATATACCGAAAATACACAAAAAGGAGAAGCAAAAATTATTGTGTGTTTCCTGACAGGAAATGCATCCATTTCTAACGGAGGCCAGGCTGACAAGGTTCTCCGAGCATTTTTTATACAGCTCCTATAATTTCTCTAGGTAGCCTGCACAGAATGCTAGCTTCTTTCTCTACAATGCACGCTCACATGTCGAGAGTGAATTATAGAGGAAGAAGCTAGCATTCTGTGGAGATCGACTGCCTAGAGAAATTCTGGAAGCTGTAGATGCAGACATTGGGAGAATCTTGTGTCAGCATGACCTCTGTTACAATTTCAAAGATGGATGCGTTTCTTTTTGGGATCTGTATGCACACACATCAGATTTTGCTTCTGTTTTTTGTGTAACTTCGATTTATTGCTTGTCAACCAGCATTTGCTCGGCATGTGCAATAAATTTTCATTTCTTACTACACCTCAGGATCGTCTTGGTCTCCAGCAGAATGGTGTTCATTCTTTTTACAGCGAAGCTGTATATGCCTAGGCGAAACACTCGTGGTCTGATCACAGAAACCCTTCTACGCGAGTATGAGCCATTGCTTAGAGGTGTGTGAGTCATTGCATTTGTGTTACATGATGGACGGAGAAATTTCTTGTTGGCTAGACATCGAAATGCTTATGCATTTAAAACGTGTTCATTTATCAACGCATTATTGCAGGGAAGGGACACAGAGGGGGACGGGGTTAAGACAAGATCATGATGTCATAATTATCTCGCAACAAAGGTGTGGTGGCGATTGGCCACACCGATAGTGACATCGTTTCTCTCTCACAGCAGAGAGCGTGTGCAGCAGTCTATCTCCAACATCCCAATAGGTATAAAAATGTGTCCCTGAATTTAATTCAGTGAAATGTGCAGCCCCAGTGTGTCACTTGGTAACTACACTGAATAGCTGAGTGGTAAATACTATGATTAACGCATTACAAAGCACAAATGCAAAACATAATTCAGAAAGACTTTGATGGACCCGCTGGATTAACGCAATTCGCCACTCATTGCCCTTTCCAAGATGGTGTTCTTGTGAAGCGCGATGTGTGGCATTCCGAATAAACAATGTGACAAACCCAAGCCAAACGTATGCGTAACCTTGTTAAGAAACACAGACATACCCAATCACATAGAAATACTTGAATAAACCATCGGAATCAACCCTGTGATAAACACCGGGGCCGCACATTTAAGCTTCGCTGGTTTACAATATGTACAGGATGCATGGGCAGTAATTTTTTTTCTGGTATTGTTTGTTAAGTATTGCATAATGTTGTGCCAGTAAAACACGTTGGGCTAGTTTGTGCATTCTAGTGGTGCTGCTTTTTCGCTGCTTTTTCTTAATGTTGTGCGCTTCTTCCTTTGGTAACTACTTTTTTATTCCCCCTCACCTAATACTCCAAACCTGCAGCCTGCGAGGTGTATAAATAAGTACATAAGTACATGTCATTCGTTCATCTGCAGACACCTCGCACCATTCCTTGCTCAACAAACGTCACTGTGTTGATGTCTCGCAGTGTGCATCTACATTAAGTGCCGTTTGCATTTCGGTATAGTTTGTCGGTCAGGCTGTGTCGGTCAGGCTGTTTTTGTGAACAGTACTACCTCTGCTTCCCTTCCAGTAACATCAGGCGTTTCGCAAGGGTCCGTACTTGGCCCGCTTTCATTCCTTATATACATTAACGACCTACCAACGCATGTATATTGTAATTTCCGAATGTTTGCCGATGACTGTGTTATTTATCACACTGTTGCCAACGCCTCTGATCAATTAACCCTTCAAAGGGATCTTAACCATGTAAAGCAATGGTGTGATGATTGGCTAATGGAACTTAAACGCCACAAATGCAAAACCTTATCTTTCAACCACCGCCGCTTTCCACTTGTTTTTTCATATGCGGTTAGCAGCGTTCCTGTCGAAGCAGTTCAATCGTTTAAGTATCTGGGAGTCTTTTTCTGCCATGACCTTTCTTGGGCTTTGCACGTCACTAACGTCATATCATCTGCAAATAAAACACTTGGATTTTTGCGACGTCATCTACATAACGCAACTAATCGCGTTGTTAGAAACGTGGTTGAAATCTGATGAATTCTTTAATATTCCACAATTTAATTCAGTTTATCTCTCGCGACCAACAAAGACGCGTGGCGGAGGAGTTGCTTTGCATGTACACAAGAATATTCCTTTCAAGCATTGTCCCAAACAGACATGTCAGGTTCCCGAAGCATATGATTTCTCATTCCTTGAACTGAGTTCCAAGTTCCAATGGTGTTCCAAGTTCCAAGTTATTAGTTCCAAGTATTCATCATCATCATCATCAGCCTGGTTACGCCCACTGCAGAGAAAAGGCCTCTCTCATATTTCTCCAACAACCCCGGTCATGTACTAATTGTGGCCATGCCGTCCCTGCAAATTTCTTAATCTCATCCGCCCACCTAACTTTCTGCCGTCCCCTGCTACGCTTCCCTTCCCTTGGAATCCAGTCCGTAACCCTTAATGACCATCGGTTATCTTCCCTCCTCATTACATGTCCTGCCCATGCCCATTTCTTTTTCTTGATTTCCACTAAGATGTCATTAACTCGCGTTTGTTCCCTCACCCATTCTGCTCTTTTCTTATCCCTTAACGTTACACCTATCATTCTTCTTTCCATAGCTCGTTGCGTCGTCCTCAATTTCAGTAGAACCCTTTTCGTAAGCCTCCAGGTTTCTGCCCCGTAGGTGAGTACTGGTAAGACACAGCTATTATGCACTTTTCTTTTGAGGGATAATGGCAACCTGCTGTTCATGATCTGAGAATGCCTGCCAAACGCACCCCAGCCCATTCTTATTCTTCTGATTATTTCTGTCTCATGATCCGGATCCGCAGTCACTACCTGCCCTAAGTAGATGTATTCCCTTACGACTTCCAGTGCCTCGCTGCCTATTGTAAACTGCTGTTCTCTTCCGAGACTGTTAAACATTACTTTAGTTTTCTGCAGATTAATTTTTAGACCCACTCTTCTGCTTTGCCTCTCCAGGTCAGTGAGCATGCATTGCAGTTGGTCCCCTGAGTTACTAAGCAAGGCAATATCATCAGCGAATCGCAAGTTACTAAGGTATTCTCCATTAACTTTTATCCCCATTGCTTCCCAATCCAGGTCTCTGAATACCTCCTGTAAACACGCTGTGAATACCATTGGAGAGATCGTATCTCCCTGCCTGACGCCTTTCTTTATTGGGATTTTGTTGCTTTCTTTATGGAGGACTACGGTGGCTGTGGAGCCACTATAGATATTTTTCAGTATTTTTACATATGGCTCGTCTACACCCTGATTCCGCAATGCGGAATCAGTGAGCAGGTTCAAAGCCGTCTAGAAAAATACTAATGTGCGAACTTGGGGAATGGTATAAAACACCTACACCATTGGAACTTGGAACTTGGAAATAACTTGGAACTAATACTTGGAAACATATGGCTCGTCTACACCCTGATTCCAAGTATTAGTTCCAAGTTATTTCCAAGTTCCAAGTTCCAATGGTGTAGGTGTTTTATACCATTCCCCAAGTTCGCACATTAGTATTTTTCTAGACGGCTTTGAACCTGCTCTAGAACATCTCGCTTCTATGAATAATCCTGCAATAATATGTGGAGATATTAATATTGAGACTCTTAAAGACAATGCAGCAAAGCACGTGAACCCGATTGAGTCTTACGGGTTCCTTAATCAAATAACACAACCAACTCGAGTCACCCTCTCCACAGCGACGCTCATACACCATATCCTATGCAATTTCGAAACCTCACCGTCTTTCTCTGGAGTTATTGATGCTGATATTTCTGACCATTTTCCAGTGTTTTTTCTAGCATCGTATGCTCCTCTCAAAAAAGAAATTAAGAAACGCGTGAAAACAACTATTCATCACAGCCTGTTAAGTTCCCGTATACGCGCTCTAGAAATCAATGTTGAGAGCAGTAAGAATATTAACAAAGAATTCGACCACCTTATAAATGTTATCTGATCTTCCTTTAAAGAAACAATTATTAATGCAAAATCTTATTATTCTGACACAATATGTCCTTGGGTAACGACTGAGGTCTTAGCTGCTATACAAACTAAATATAAATGGTATAGAAAGCACAAGCAGTTCAAAGCTAATGAATACTATCGTATACAATATAAAATACATAGAAATAAAGCTCTGGCCTTACTTAGAAAATCCAAAAAGAAGTATCGTACAACTCTTATAGAAAGCAACCAACATGCTCCGCGTAAAATGTGGAAAATAGTTAACTTGATCATTACACTTCGAGAGAAGCATCATATATTGCCAGAAATGATGCCACCTACTAGAACCACAGAAAGCCTTGCGGAAGACTTCAATCAATACTTTTGTAATATAGGTCCAACTCTTGCGAAACAACTAAGTATGCACGAAGCCCCCGAGCTCCCAGCTCGTGTACTTAATTCTTTTGTTTTTGATGACATTACTCATGATGAAATCATTTCTACCGTTAAAACAATGACTGGAGGAAGAACACCAGGTAAAGATAAGATCCCATTACTCGTCATTAAGCAGCACATAGAGGAACTGAGTGGGCATTTAGAAAAATTATTTAATGCATCCTTCTACATGACCACATGTCCAGACGCATTTAAAATAGCGCAAGTCACACCGATATACACGTCCTGTAGTAAGGATTACATCCAGAACTACCGACCAATATCAATACTTAGTGCCCTTAACACAGTATTTGAGAAGTTATTGACGAAACGTTTTATTCATTTTCTAGATAAATATAACGTACTAGTAGACAACCAGCATGGTTTTAGGAAAAACAGATCTACTTCCACGGCTGTACAGTGTTTAAGTGAATTTATTAACAAAGCATTAAATAACAAAGAGTATGTAGTTGGCATTTTTATTGATATTAAAAAAGCGTTTGACACTGTGAACCATGATATACTACTATTAAAACTACATCGGTATGGATTCAGAGGTCAAGTGAAGCAGTGCTTCGAAAGCTATCTTTCTGGTCGCAAGCAATGCGTTAAAATCGACAAATCCGTATCAAGCGTTCATTCCATCCATTGTGGCGTGCCTCAAGGCTCGGTATTGGAACCATTACTCTTCCTTGTACACAAATGATCGGCCAGATGCTTGGAATTATGCCCAAACTATTATGTATGCTGACGACACAGCCCAACTCTAGTCATGACCCTAATATGCTCGAAAGGCACGCTAATAGTGATCTTTCTCAGATGTGCCAGTGGTTTTTACAAAATAAATTAACAATACATACCTCAAAGACTAAATACATTGTGTTCTCTAGTCCATATAAAAATTCATATAGCTTAAATGAGTTACGAATAGGCGCAAACCCCCTCGAACGTGTCGATAAACAGGTATATCTTGGTATAACTCTAGGCTCAGCTTTCAATTTTAATCCTCACATAATTCGAGTAAGCAGCAAATTGAGACGGGCTTGCTTTGTCCTAATAAAAGCTAGGAAGTTCTTCTCGCTTCGCACCGTAAAAAGTTTGTATTATTGCCTTTTTCAAAACAATATTAATTATTGTGTGGAGTCCTGGGGACTTACGTATAACACGTACTTAAATCAAAGAGTAATTTTACAAAAAAGAGCACTTCGAATAATAACACATAGTAAACAGACAGGTAGATCCACACCGCTCTTTCGTCACTTAGACATTACACCTTTCTTTGCTATGCGGGATTTGAAACTAGCTTGTGTGGTTATACATATACTACACCATAACATCCCACTATCATCATCTGATTTTGTATATCCATCTCATCCAACTAGAAATTTTTTCATTTGTCGTTTTAACCTTTCAGCTGTTAATAATGTGTACGGTAAAAGAACTATCGCCTATGCCGCTGCTAAAATATGGAACCAAATGCTTACTAACTTAAAAGTAGGTCAATTCTCAATCGCCGATATAAAAAAAAAATTCCGGAGCCAGCAATATTCGACTCCACTATAAGTCTGTGTTTTTCTTTGATGCATTCTTTCTTTTATTTTGTCCTCCAAACTATTGTATAATTTCTTGAGCATTTCGCCTTCCTTTGTGTATAACTGTCACATAACTGCGGTTACATGAATCCTGTGTAAAATATTGAGTTGTCTCGCTATAATTTTTTCACACTTCCTGCATGGGCCCAAGTCTAGCCGAGAAGGCTAAGGGCCCAGATGATTCACATGTACTTCTTATTAGTCCTTTGAATAAACTGATTTTGAATTTGGAATTTGAAGAACGTAAAATTGTTAGCTTATAAAACTCTCGTGCGAACAAAATTGGAATGTGCTTCACCAATTTGGAACCCGCGACAAGCTTATATTCAAGACGCCCTTGAGTCCCTTCAAAACCGTGCCACTAGATTCATTCATCGTTCGTATTCTTATGATGTAAGTGTGTCCTCACTAAAATTTGAATCTAATTTATCCCTCCTCTCATGTCGCCGCCGTATCACCAGTCTTTCTTTATTCTATAAGCTTTTTCATAGCTCGATGGGTATCCCGCCATACATTGTTCCCCCAACACGCATATCTAGTCGCACTGGTCATTTTCTTCAAGTCGCGCGCCCACGTGCACGCACCGTTACCTTTTCTACGTCATTTTTTCCTCGTACAGCTGCTGACTGGAATGGCCTTCCGGGTGACACCACTGCCATCCCTTGTCCATCCACCTTCATAGAAAGCGTCACCAATCACCTTTCACCGTAGATTAACACATGGTTTCTGCTTATTTCTGTGTAACCCTCCCCTTATGTAATACACCGTTACGGGGTCTTTAAGGAATAAAAATGAAATGAAAAAATGAAATGAACAGTGTAGTGCATAAACATTACATGACATTAAGGTTATGACCTAGTGGAGCATAAGCAAACGTTGCAAAATGTGACATGCTGGATTGTTGAAAGTAAGACCAATTGTATATATCACAGTTACTTTAACAGCATTTAATTGGTCCCTTGACAAAAACTTCACTTCGCATAGGTTCGAACACGTGCACTGAATCTGCAGCTTTTTTTTGGTTAATAATGTGGCCGTTACTACATGGCCACATTGTAGATTTGGAAACAAAGTTCGATAAATTTGTTTGTTCCAAGATAAACATATGCGTAGATCACTTGCATTGCAACACCAGAACTTGATACAAACATGTACACTATAGGATGCAGACATATGCTCAGGACAAACTCTATAATGTTTGCATCCTGATACTTATGAAAGTGAACAGTTTCATTCCATGGCTGTCAACGAGAGGGAGAAATAAAGCCTAATTTTGTTCGTGGAACAAAAACGCATTCGTAAGCTTAGAGATATAGTCATTGCTTAACACTTTCAAAATGGATAATTATAGCTTGCTATCAACATTGAAACAGCCTTTCGACAGCAAGAAAATGATGATGATGACGAAGAAACATTTGCTGGGCCCGAAATAAATCGGTGGTGCACGCAGGCACCAGGCGGGGTGGTTCCCTAGTTACGGGACCCATATGTTTCCAGCAGCTCCTGGCCCCTGTCCTTCAGTGCGAGCTGAATCGGTAGGGCGGGGCTGGATAACAAGGTCTCCCATCGCTCAAGGGGTTGGGCATTGGGGGTGTTGGTGGGAAGGGGATGAGGGGGGGTATTGAGTTCTGTGCACTCTGCCAAGACGTGCGGCAGGGTGCCCTTTTCTCTTCTGCAAAAACGATAGAACATATCGTATTCCGCAGGATACATGCGGTTGATGAGTACGGGATGCGCAAGCGATCCCGCATGCGCTCGACGTAGGATCGTCTGTTGCTGCCTGGTGAGTTTGGGGTGTAGTTCTGGCAGTCAGCACCTCTCCTCTCGGTACATCCGGGTAATGTCCCGAAAGCTGGTAACCGGGTGCGGTAGCTCTTCCGGCTCGTGCTCGGCCCGGATTGACATTTCTTGGGCATGGTAGTCGGCGATGGTGTTGCCTGCTACCTGCAAGTGAGCCGGGACCCACACGAGCTCTATGGCTCTTCCCGGACGCTTGTGCTTGGCTAGAATGGCTCGGGCCGCGGAGGAAATTACCCCCCTGCGGAAGCTTCTGTAGGCTGTCTTTGAGTCGGTGACTACGGTGTCCACGCTCGGCTGTGCGAGTGCGAGGGCCACGGCCGCTTCTTCGGTAACTGCGGGGTCTGTTGTCGTCAGGGACGCGCTGACGATCAGCCTGTCTTTTGATGTAACCACCATCGCTGCACGGTCATTGTGCTTTCGGAGCGAGGCTTCCGCGTAGAGGACCCTGGGGTTCTCTTCCAGCTTCCGGGCTAGGGCTTTAGCTCGTGCGGTGCACCTCTCGTCATCCTTGCCCGGCGTGATGTTCTGGGGAAGGGGTTTTGTCTGAATGATCGTTTTCCAGTCTTCCGTAAGGGCCGTCTTTATGAGTACTGCCTCAATCTGCCATCCTATTTTGCGTAGGAGGGATCGTCTGTGTTCCGCGTGACTGAGCTGGATGCTCTGATTAGAGAGGTGAGCTTCGATGAGCTCCTCCACCGTGTTGTGGGCGTCTATGCGTAGCAGTTTTTGAGTGGACGAGTAAATGGGCATGCCCAGTACTTATTTCGTTGCCTTACGAAGCATCGTGTTTAGGGTGTCCCTATTCGCCTTCGTCAGCTGGAGATACGGTGCGGAGTAGGTAACCCGCGACACGACGAACGCGCATACCAGGCGCATGGCATCGTCCTCTTTAAGGCCTCGGTTTCTATTAGATACCCTCTGTATCATGCCAAGTATCTCTTCGGTTGAAGTTTTGATCTTTGTTATGGTGGCCTGTGCCTTCCCGTCGCTCTGAAGTAGTAGGCCGAGAATCCTAATCTGCTGTGTTGGTTTGATGGTAGTTCCGGCGATGGTGATAATCACGTTCGGCGGCAGCTCCTTCTTGGGTTTTCCCGGTTGAATCGTGAGCAGCTCTGATTTCTGGGGAGCGCAGCTCAGTTTGCACGACTTTGCGTTCTCGTGCACGGTCGTTACCACCCGCTGCAAGACTTCCTCCATCCAGGCATCGGATCCGGCTCGGGCCGTCCACGCCGTAATATCGTCGGCGTAGAACGCGTGGTCCACGCCTTCAATTTGCTTGAGTAGATCGAGCAGGGGCAGAAGGGCCAGATTGAAGAGCAGGGGTGACAAGACCGATCCCTGAGGTGTGCCCCTATAGCCGAGTTCGACAGGGTACGACTTCTCCTCTCCTATCCTGATGGTCGCCGTTCGGTTTGACAGAATATCTTTTATGCAGCCGAATGTCTTTCGGCCACACCGGGTTTTTAGATTCTGCAACACGCTCGCGTGGGACACGTTGTCAAACGCTCCCTTCAGGTCGAAAGCGAGTATCCCGCGCGGTGCGTGCTTCGTTGCCGGCTTGACAACCAGTTCGTGGAGTTGGATCATCACGTCTTGAGTGCTGAGATGTTGCCTGAAGCCGTACATCGTCTCTGGCATCTGATCCGTTTCTTCGAGGTGCTTCTGCAGCCGGCGAAGGACCATGCGCTCCACCACCTTCCCCACACAGGATGTGAGAGAGATGGACCGCATGTTGTCTATCGTGAGGACCTTGCCGGGCTTTGGAATGAAGCGGACCTCGGCGTCCTTCCATTCCTTCGGCAACTGCGAGCTCTTCCAGGCTTCGTTAATGTGCTCTAGGAGGCCGCTGGCCGCTGTACCGCTCATGTTACCAAGTAATTTGTAAGTTATGGCGTCCCTGCCGGGTGCACTTCTCTTGTTACTGTCATCTATCGCTGTCCACAGTTCCGTCATCGTATACGGCCGGTCCACTTCTTAGTTGTCGGATCCTTCGTACCTCTCGGGCACCAGGTACTGGCCCTTCTCTGTCTTTAAGTACTTGGCCTTCAGGTCTTCCAGGAGCCTGCGGCCGTCTCCCTTGTACGTGTTCAATACTTTGGTGAGGTTGCGATTGGTCGCAGTTTTGCTACTCAGCGGGTCGATCAGATGCATCAAGAGACACCACGTCTTCCACGTCGAGAGCTTGCCCTGCAGGCCGTCGCAGGTCTTCAGCCAATTTTCCTTACATAGTTTGGCCGCGTGCTCGGCGATCTGTTTGTTCAACACTGCTATGCGCTTGGCCAGCTTTCTGTTGTGTCTCTGACGTTTCCACCGCCGCGTTAACGAGTGTCGGGCCACCCACATGTGGGCAGTCTGGCGTCCGCGTACGGTGTCTGCGACGTCGTTGCGATTTCTTGGGTAAATCTATCGAGGGCCTTATTCTGGTCCCTCGCCCATTCGGTGTAGGTCCTTTGTGTTTCAGCTTGTCCCGATTCTTCCTCGGACGACTTTTCTTGGCAGATTGGCAGATTACCATACCATACCATTACCTTGGCAGATTACAGGCAGATTGTAAGGCTGGAAGAAGCCGGTTACCCGCAATCAGTCATTTCAGCAGTAGTGGAGGCAGTGCTTAAGAAGATAAAGACGGAAGGCAATGTTGCTGAAGACGCAAGGGAGCGCAAAAATAAGAAACGTAGTTGCGCCTTATGTTCACAAGACTTCCCACAACTTAAAGAAGGTTGTGAAACGGTATGGAGTTGAGATGGCATTCTCGGCTCCCGGCAAACTCGCTGGGCTATGCTCGCGCATAGGAAGAAGTAAAAATAACTTCCAATGGTGCGGAACAAAGCACTCCATTTCCCACGTAGACTGCAGTGTCGGAGTAGTATATCAGATACCTCTATCATGCGGCAAATTTTACATAGGCCAAACAGGAAGGTGTGTGAATGTGCGCTTGCGTGAGCATGAATTGTCTATTAGAAATAAAACGAATGGGCACCTGCCTGTCCACTGCCTGGCGTGCACGTGCAAGCCGATCATGAAGGAAGTAAAGATTTTGTGCCGCTGCCGATATAGCCGAGCCAGAGAGCTAGTCGAGGCGTACCATATTAGTAAGAAGGGACAAGAATGTGTCAGTGACACCTCAGTTTATTTACATAGCAGTGAGATGAGGTTTATTGACGAGCGTAGGTAGGTCGCGTTTTGCTTATACAAGATTTTACTTTTCTTTTATCTTACCTTTTTTCGCGCACGTGCAGTGGTGTATGTCGGGGGTGTACTTATATGTGGACGTTGTGGAATAAACTTTAGTTGCAAGTCTGCGCCCGTCCTTGTCCCTTGCTGTCTTTGTGGTTCGTTTGTTCGCGCAGTTAAACAATGTTCCCTATTCATAAGCGCCCGAATTTGGGCGTTCTGCTCCTGAATCTGAGCGTTTTGGCGCTCTATGATATTCTTAAGTTCTAACACTTCGCTACTGTCCTTTTGCGGATTCGCTTGCGAGTTAAGGTGTTGAGAGGGGCTGAGTGGTGGGAACTTGGTGTCACTGGTTCGAGCGACGGGAGACCTGCTGGTCCAGCCCATCTTTTTCTCGGCGATCCCTCGGCGTCCGGTTGACTCGCTCCGGGACCTTGAACTGGCCCTGGAGCTCGAACTGGTCCGGCAGCGCGAGCGGCGTTGCTGCCACCGGAAGGTGTTTTAGAGCGGGAGTGACTCCGGTGGCCGTTTCCGCCGCCACTGTTATTGCTGCTGCGGTCTGGCATGTGTGACCGGCCCCGTTGTTTGGAGGCGCTACGGTGGGGTCCGCCAGCAGGACCTCTGTTGTCTCGGTTTCTTCTCCCGGCGTCGTCTCCCTCTGCTCGGTGCCGTTAACAGCGTCGCCGGCGGACGACGTAGAGCGTCTTGAAGCGGGCTTTGCAGGCCTTGTCCGCGGTCAGGTGTTTGCCTCCGCACAGGCCACACTTCGGGACACATCTGTGGTCTTCGGCGGGGTTGGAGATTCCGCACCCTCGGCAGATCGTGTTCGAAGGATCCGGGCACACGTCCATTCTGTGGTCCACTCTTCCGCACGCATAGCATACGTCAATTTGTTTTCTGTGCACCGTGCACTCCGTGAGCAGGTTACCGTATCTCACGTCATTGGGGACTTTGTGCCCTTCGAAAGCAATGACGACTGATCGGGTCTTACCGATTCGGTTTGCCTGTAGGGCTGTTGGGTTATGCTTGTGCACAACATTGTCCTGAATCTCCTGGGCCGTATCCTCGAGCGGCATGCCCCTTATGACGCCCTTCACAATGCCGTGGGGGGCCGTTTCGTAGGTACTTATTTCGTGCGCCGTGCCGCGTATGTCGATCCTTCCTACTGCAGCGTATCGGTCGGTGTGCTCTCTCTTGGAGGTGCTCACCACAAGGATATTTTGCTGTAGGTTGGGGAACACGACGTCTTCACTTGCTTCATTGGCGGGGATCTGTGCCGCCGCCGCAATTGCACGACTTAGTTCAACACGAGTCACGTCACTCACGTGGAGCCCGCCTCGCGGTCGTAACACGATTTTTATGTCACCGCGCGGCAAGTTTGGCATGCGCGCGCCTTTCAACAATTTGCCCTTGTTTATGCGTTTCGCCCTTGAGTTACGTGTATCGCTGCCAGTGGCGCCACCTCCGAGGTTGTTGCTCCGGCTGTAGACATCAGCCGTGGCCTTGGCGCCATCTTGGCTCGTTTGAAGTACGGGATTTAGGCCTATCTTGCCCATGCCTTTGTGCCTGACTCTTTCACCGGCAGTTTTCCAGCCTTGCGATCTTGTGCACTGGTCCGGCGAAATTTCGAAGCCGTCCACCTCTACACGCATTGCGGTAATCATCTTAGGCTCACTTGCGTAATCACCGATGGTTCGATGTTCCGCTGGCGGCTTCACCGAGGCTCGGGCTGGGCCTACCGCTCCCCCGGCCAAGGTCAAAGTCTACGTTAAGCCCAGTGGCGGACGCTCCTTTCGGCACACAAAAGTCCTCTAAATTCGGAAAAAGCGGTCCCCTACCTTCGGACAGCAAGAAAAGTAATTAGTTTTTCCAGCTCTGAAAATTGAATTGCAGGAAATACAAGCAGGCATAAAATTCTGCCAATATAATCTGTTTAGGAATACCAAATTGTAATAAACATTGAGACTTTCATTTGAACTTTATCTGGCTGAGCAATCTAGTTTGAAATGACTCCCATAAGCGTGTCGTAACAATGTTGATCTAATACAGGTTAAATGTATGACTACTTTGAGAAATCTGGTTGATGGCTATAAATTAGAGTGAAGAAATTACAATATCTAAGGGCTATAAAAATTTAATAGTAATATTTATTTCCACAAGACAGGCTAACTGTGAGCGGCGTGCGAGGCTGAGCAGAAAGCTGAAAAACACTACGGCAAGTGCGCCTGCCGTGGGCCTACGATCCTGCATTATGGATAGCGCGTATTGATATGGTCTTCTTGTTAGATCTTGTTAGACGTTCCGAGTATACTACCAGCGCGAGACACAGGAAAACAAAGTGGACAAGAAGCATGTCTTTTAGAATGCTTGGCTACAACGTACACGTTTCTACAAAAGTCAGAGTAACCGCTCAACACAATTGATGCGTCGGCTTTTGCGCCTTTAGAAATATTTCGAGAGGAACCCCATATATATATATATATATATATATATATATATATATATATATATATATATCTTCACAGCGCACGCACGGCGATGGACGAACCAGGCAAGCGCTAAGGTTGAATTTCGCAACGCAATTTGCATTCCACGTCCAGTAATCCCACAGATCATTTGCGGCTTCGTTCAGGGGCACACGCGGGCTTTCGGGTTGGTGCTTGTTGTTGCGTTTGGTGCAAGAATATGGCTAGGAGCAGGCACAGGCACCGAATATGCGCAATCACGAGCGAAGTACACACATAATTTCTGCAGGAGCTGACGTCGGGCACGGGTAGCATGAGGATCTTGTTGGGCTGACACGACGACTTCGAGGTAGCTATATGAACTTGTCGATAGGTCATCTTGTAGATTATTGTAGCGCAGGCAGAACGAAACTGTCATAGAAGGCAGGTGGGACAAGACACAGCGCTGAACCACCTGGGAACAGCTGTTTACGTGCGCCATGTCGCACTGCACTTCAGAAACCGCCGTTGCGCACTCCAAAAGAAATCTTAGCTAACACGTTTTTAAATTACTAACGTGCATATCATTTGCTCCTAATCAAGGAAAGTCAATAATATTACAATGTAAATGTTTTATTCATCACAATTAAATAATTATGCAGCATGTGTCCCGAAACCTGGCATTAAGCAACCCTGGGCGTCGCACCAGTCGCATTATTGAAATCTCAATCATGTGAAATGGGCCCTCTAAGTTTCACATTGCGAAGCGTGCGACTGCACCGATTTTCGTCGTTCCAGTCGCAGCATGTGAAACCCGCCATGGTTGCTCAGTGGCTATGGTGTTAGGCTGCTGAGCACGAGGTCGCGGGATCGAATCCCGGCCACGGCGGCCGCATTTCGATGGGGGCGAAATGCGAAAATACCCGTGTACTTAGATTTAGGTGCACGTTAAAGAACACCAGGCAGTCGAAATTTCCGGAGTCCTCCACTACGGCGTGCCTCATAATCAGTAAGTGGTTTTGGCACGTAAAACCCCATAATTTATTTCTTTAATTTTAGCATGTGAAAGAGCCTATAGACGCTGGCAAGTGACAGGAACAGAGAACAAGAAAGCGCCAACGACGCGGCCATTTCTCAGCATGTTGTCGGTGACCCTAGCTAAACTAAATAAGCGAGAAACACGGTTCGGACATTGTGCGTGACTTTGATATCCTCAAAGTTAGTAGTACAGCACAAAGACTCTGGAAGGACGGCTCGCGCGAACGAAGGTCGGAAGAAAGAAAATTATTTTGAAGATTGAAGCCCTAGGGCGAGCAAATCTGCTGGCACTCTCGTGGTGCAAGCGTGCCGGCTGAAAAGCTTGACCATTTGGCGTACCTATAATGGAAGTGCGGTAACACACCTTGGCAAGGTACATTTTGAAAATGGCCTGTAACAATAAAAAACCAAGGCCGACTTTTTAATCCTGAAGAAATGCCGCACACGAATTCTCGGCTTACAATCCGCAGGGGTGTTTGCGTTAGGAGGAGTTTGGTGTGTTGCGACGCCACGAACCCTCGCTCATGGGAACTGGACCCTCCCGCATGTAGCCATGCGTGTCGTAGCAGGGTCCAGCGAAAGGCGATATTAGAGGTTTAGCCGATGGTGGGTGTTATGACTATGGTCCCTCTGTTGAGGCATCACACACGTTTGGCCTCGGCTTCACGCAGACAGCATTCCCGGACTGACCCATCTGGGGGGAATTGGTAGTTGCCTATTCCTGTCCTCCTCTACAATCTTTTTCTCCCTCCCTGACTCCACATTTCCTCTCTACTCTTCCCTTCCGATTTTCCAAGCAGCAACAGTTAACCTTGAGTTTCACAACCGCCCTTGGTTAACCATTTGGTTAGAGCCGAAACGTGCTCCTGGATTTTGTAAGGTCTCGGTTAGCAGGTGCTACAGCATTCCCTTGTAGGGCTCCACGGCGGGTGGCTGGCACTCTTACCGAAAATAACATTATTATCCTGAATGAAATTGAAAAAAAGGGTACCAGCGAAACACAAAGGACGTGCACACAAGAAAAAGGTGTGCTTTTGTTTGTCAAAAATTGTTTCAGTGATATGTATTTGTGTTTAACAAACAAGGAACATGCTTACCTATCGAGTAGGTAAAATATGATTAATAAAAAACTGACATTCATGCACAGGTCTTGGGAGGAGTAGAAGTTGCGGATGCGTCGGCTGTTTCTCACATGGTAATGCATCTTCGAGGTGTTATCTGTGCACATGTCTTGAGAGGAATTGAAGATGCGCATGCGCTGGAGGTTACGTGCGGCAATGTAAATTTCAATAAAGTACAGTTGAAAGTCCAGCGTCCGTCCGTGTCTAACACCTTTTCCTTGTGTGCGCGTCCTTTGTGTTTCACTGGTGCCCCGTTTTTCAAGTTCATCATGCACCAACTGGCCAAAGAGCTTGCGCGGACCTTATCGTGGATTCTTCTTTTACCGCGTTTCCTGATGGGCCCGAAAAGAGAGGGGCGCACTGAATAAGTATTTAACATTTTTGCCAACAGACAGAACTTTCCACACTACCACGTAATACATAGCGAGAGATCCGAAATGACCACGAGCGTTATCTCACCCTTCGTTGAGGTGAAGCCCTTGGCAAAGGCCATAGCGCCAGGTACAAGACGGCGAAGTCGGCTAGCGGTCACGTTTTACAACAATGTAATAAGAAGCAGCATTTCAAGCAAGAGAATCTAGCGTCGCCTGAACGCGCTCCTGCGATTACTACCGAGTCTCTCACCATGAACACCACCCACGGTGTTACTTCGGATGATAACCTGATGGAGCTGAGTGCGGATGAATTTCTGAAAGGTTGGAATGAAATTTTATCAATGTAAAACCAATCAAGATGACTCGCGCTGGCAAATGAATCCATACCAGACACTTAATTCTTAATTTTGGTTCAATTACTCTATCCAAGACCAGTGAGGCTGGGCACGTCTTAATTTGTGTAACGCCGTCGAGGCCATACCCGCTGCGATTTTTGAACCGCGAAAGCTTCCACAGTAGACAGAACTGTCGAGTCGCGAGACTCTGAATCGTTTGACAGCTCTCTCCACTGTGTGAGCTCACGCCAAATACTCGCGGTCCAACCGATCATGGAAGAAAAGAAAATAATCACAACGGAAGTGAAAGAGAACGTTTGGTTTCACGAGGCATATGGCGGTGTCCTACGTGCCCAAAACCAGCTTCGCCGAAGTGGTGTGTCAGGGGCTACAGCACAACGGCTCCCGTCGGCTATCTGGCTCGTCCGTAGATAGCCGTAGCCGACGGGTGATGCAGCGAGTGCTGTTCCGCGACACACGCCAACCTCCAGGCTTGTAGGCTCCAAAGCGATGCTTTCAAGGCATGCACATCACTCGCAATAGCACGTGTCCAGCGTCTAGCAAGAGTTGATGAACGCAACACCGAACGTGATGGCACAGCCATCACCTAAGAGCCACGGGACCTTATCGACCGCTGAAAGTAAGACGAACCCCCCATCATGGCCCCCAGAGAGGCCTTCATGGGCAAATTTTGCATCCTTGAACAACGCACCTATAATACATTCAAAATGAATAGACAAACCTTACAGCAAAATATTCAGATGACTTCTCGATAACCGGGACAATATCAGACAACTCCTCCATAAATATAATCGAAAGATGCAGTGTATTCAGGTAACACATCTAAACCAGGGCTAAAGAAACTTCATGAGACAATATGCTGCCTTCCTGCGGAAGGGAGACGACACCACAATGCGCTATGACACCATAGCGCATTGTGGTGTCGTCTCCCTTCCGTCCTTCTTTGCTGGCGCTAAATATGCTCTCAGTTTACCAACACGCCCAACAAATGGCAATGCTGAAACAAAACAAAGCGTGGGTCATACTGCGCAACTCGCCGACTGCAGAAAAGCTATTCGAATTTAAGCTAATAAAATAATGCGGAACGCGAACGCGACGACAGGCGAGGAGGTCAAGCTGGGAGAGGTGTTTCTCTGGCGTGACTTTTTACACACGCATGGAATGGCCTAAGGAGGCACAGGGGCAGGAAAATCATTCATTACCTCGGGTCAGTGAGCAAGAAACCATTTGTAATGCCGCGCCAACGCTCTTGGTGAAAAACTCGAGTCTGTGTCTGGCTCGACCCGGTAATCTGAATAATTTCTTGAGCCGCAGAAAATTGCCGAACGCGAGGCACTCGCCTTGCTTTGCCCTGAGGGTAAAATAAATAAATAAATAAATAAATGCACCCAGAATCACCTTTATAAGCATCATTTTAGTATCGCCGACGTAAAAAGTTCCTTGAATGTATGTAAGAGCTCTGCGCCTGGAGCCGATAAAAGCATGTAGCACACGATCAAACAAATCCACAGAGACACAAGAAAGATGCTTCTTGTAGATTTAAAAAAAAATTTTGAGTGACGGGGGCGTTCCAGTTTCATGGAAAGACGCTGTAGTTGTTACAATTATAAAACACGCTAAAGATCCCTCCTCTGAAACAAAATACCACTTAAGGCCGATCCACACGACGGACCAAATTGCTCTTTTGGACCGCGGTCCGCGTATCACGTGATAGGACGTCACCAGTTCGTGCGTACCGCCGTTGGCCCGCGCAAGACCGCGGCCCTCGCGGTCCAACAAATCGCCGAGGCTTTTCCCGCTTCCGTTTTGGCGGCGGACCGCATGCAAACCGCAGCGATTTTGGCGTAGCCAACGAATGTTGTCCGGCAACAGAGTGTCTTCAGCCAAATCCAACCTAGTTTTCGGCTCAGCAAAAGCCAGTCAAGCCAGTCGTTTCATGTCCACCACGTGATGTCCACCATTCCGCCTACACGTGCCGGCAGCAGATATATTTTTTAAACGCCGTCTCCTCTTGGAGTGACGAGGAGATTTTTTGTTTTTCATTTTGTATACCTCGTTGAGCAGTTCCCGGCTTTGTGGGACTCGAGCCGGAATGATAACAATGATAACACGCTGGCCGAGAGTGTAGCTGGTTGGTCTGCTCTGCCGTCTGCTATGGCGGTCCGCCGTGTGGATGTGTTCTGCGCCGGACCGGACCGCGGCGGGCCGTGACGTCGCATCACATGACCGAGCGGCCCGCGGACTTGGTCCGTCGTGTGGATCGGCCTTTACGAAATGCTTCTGTAAGTCTTTCAAAAAGTGGTTAATCCCCGTCTTCTAGATTTTATGGAACCTAACTGCGTGATCCACGGTTCAGAACAACATTCATTCGGGCTAGATGGCGCATACTTGAATTAGGAAGGAACAGTGCCAACTAAGATGACCACGAGAGGGAGAACAACACAGGACAAGCGCTAAGTTCATCTATCTTTATTCACCAAAAAATCAACAAACATAAGGAAATCACAGACATGCACGCAAGCACCATTATGCATCATCTCCCATACTGTTCAAGATACGACATTATCAACATTGCGCAACTTGCCCGGCGTGTGACCGGGCGGCAGAACATTCAGCACGGAAACTTTGCCTCTACTGCAAGAAGTGTGAACCATGCTTCGGAGAGATAAAGATTCTTGGCAGAAGCAGGGAAACAAAGGCACGTGAGGTTTTGGAAGCATTCCATATAAAGAAGAGAGAAAAAAACTGTGTAATACTTGCCTGACCCACTTTAAAAGCAAAATATCATATCTTGAATGGCTTGGCAGATGACGCATTATGGTCCTTGCGCGCATGTCTGTGATTTTCGTTTATTTTCGTTTCGTTATTTTTCGGTGAATAAAGATAGATCAAGTTGGCGCTTGTCCTGTGTCGTTCTCCCTTTCGAGGTCGTCTTAGCTGGCACTGTTCCTTCCTAATTCATGCTTGATCCATGACAGTGTAGACTTAGGGAAGGCCGGCCGACGACCGAGCATTTCGAACGCATTCAGGGAAATATTCGTGGTGCCTTCATTCCCAAACTATTCTCTCTGTCGGCATTCCTCGATATGAAAAAGGCATACACTACTACTTGGCATTATGCAATATTGTTAGATCTCTCCGAGACACAAAACGTTGGAAGCATGATTAGCTTGATATAAAACTTCTTTTCATGCAGTGAATTCGGTGTTACAATTGGAAACGCATCGTCCTGACAATTTTTACAGCAACTGAAATACCACAGTGTGACCTAATTAGCGGCTCCATCTTTATGATTAAACTGAATTATTTACGTTCTGATATTATGCGGAGTTTATTTTATTCTGCAGGTGTTGATGACGTGCGGATATAATTCATCGTGTAACCTCTCTATCTGAGAGCGACACGTTGAGATAGGTGTCAACAAACTGTCAAAATGGCCTAATAAGGATAGATTTAGGGGAAATCCCGAAAAGAGCTTCTGAGTACTGTGTCCAAGAATATGGTACCTGTTCCTCGAGCCTATTATTCGACTCCATGAACAGTGCGTCAAGGCAGAACACAAATTCCTAGGCATCGCACAAGATTCAAAACTTAGCTTTATTCCCGACATAACGTGTGATAAAAGTAAAGGCCTCCAAAAAAATAATATCTTGAACGTCTTGCCGTACACAACACAGGGTAGTGAAAAGAAGTGCCTCAAAATCCTGCACAAGAGTCCTATAGGCTCCTGTTAGACTACGACGTCTGTGTTCAGCACTTATCAATATGATAGATTCGGCACTTCATCAATCTGCTACATCCAGCGCTCTCAATACGCTAGGTCTTATACACCATCTAGGTATCGGTCTGGAGACCAGAACAAGTCAGAACAAGCCCAATAAAGAGCCTCTATACGTAGAAATAGGTGACTGGTCTCCTCACCTCCAGGTGACATATACCAGTTTCTTGTATTTCCTGAAAGCAAGTACAAACTGCGAGCATTCGTGTTATTCTACGATGAACAATACAACTGTGCACTGCACATTTTCACAACCTAAGTTGAGCGAATATGTGGGGGTTCTGCTACTTACACATCAGATAATACCTCCGATCAAGTCGTTTTTGCCGTGGCTGTGGGAGGAGATAGAGTTCAACGTGTCATTTGTTGAAGTAACTAAACATGCTCCAGAGATACACATTCGTATGCGCTTCATTGAACAGCATTGAAAGCGCTCGGGCTGGCAATTTTTACAAACGCATTGAAGTCACATTCCGTCATCTGATATGCAGTTTCTGGTCCATCTTTTTTTCAAATCCGATGTCCTGCACGGGGAAACTAGCGTGTTGAATGCAGAAGTCTACGCAGTTATGGTGTCTGTGAAACATATTATATGTGAACATATGTAAACATATGTGAAAGCTACAAAAGGCCATTGTAGCCTTGAGTGTGGTGAAAGCTTTAAAATCAGTAACAGACGTAAACATTGTGTAATGAACGACCCTTACTCGGAGTTATGCACAACCTGTATATGTAACCAACGCGTCGTAATATGCTAGGTGCCTGGGTGCATAGGCATAAGGAAAATGTGCTTGTTGATAAAATGGCAAAATCCATAGCAGCGAGTGCTAGCAATCCCTTCATGGAAATTCCTGCCATCAACTTCGAACCATTCCTATGTGAAAAACGGAGGAGCTATTGACAACACCTGTGGTATACCGTAACTTCGAATCTTCGTAACTTCGTTCCACATATTTAAACCGCACTTAGGAAATTGGTCATCACTATGAAAGTCACCATGATGTTATGTCCTCTTCGTCGACTGGAAATCGGGCACACCAATGCTACCCTTACGCAAAAAAGACGTGAGGCGTGCAGACAGGGCACAAGAGTAGGGAAGTGGACAACACGAACGCCGACTATCAACTGAAGGCAGCACTGAGGCGAAAAAAGAAAGAAGACACAAAACTCATCTGCGCATGCTCAGGAATGGTATCACCACGTATCAGTCGGGTGCACGTGCCGGTCTACTTGAGAGATAACTGTTAAGGCACTTAATCTCTTCCTAGTGTAAAGTAATCGAAGGCTGACTCACGCACGCACTTCCACCATTATAGATATGCCATGCCTCTACCATAAGACGCGTATCTTCATTCTTATGCCTGTACAATATTGCCCATTCATCTAACTTAGGCGTGCAGTTACAATCTTGGCAATGTAGGGAAAGATAAGAAGGCGATCCACCGGTTAACGACCTTTTATGTTCCATTAGCCTCTGATTGATACACCGCCCCGTTTGCCCTACGTAGAACTGGCCACAACTAAGGGGGATTTTATGAACCACACCCATACGACAATCAGTAAACTTGTTGTTCTTATTGTGCTTCACTGGACAAATATCTGTTCTTTTTTTGCCTTTTACCTGCTCCTTTTTCCTCTGCACGGCAGCGGATATCTTACCTAGCGCATTGGTGATACCATTCCATACCGTGGTGATACCATTCCTCAGCTTGCGCAGATGAGTTTTGTGTCTTCTTTGTTTTTTCGCCTCAGAGCTCCCTTCAGTTGATATTCGGCGTTCATGTCATCGACTTCTCTACTCTTGTGTCCTGTCTGCACGCCTCACGTCTTTTATTTGCATAATGAATCCATACCAACTAGCTAAGCTTTCTGTCGTTCAATGCTACCCATTCTTCGCTTTTAATTGGCGCTGCAGTAGATGTGATGAGAGGCCTCAGACGCCTTGCAGTCGAGTGTTGCGGCAGCCCTTTTACAAAAACCTGCTACTCGATAGCACCCGGCTGGGTTTGTATCCAGGGCATTCAATGAAGGTACTTACAGATTGGAGAAATTTGAAATAGAGGCTCTTGGGGCTACCTATAGCTCGGAGAAATTTTTCCATTTCTATTATGGTTGCAGGTTGCAGAGACTGGTCACAAGCCCATTACTACGATGCCTCAAGATGTCTTGGTGATTGCGCCCTAGATTTTGAATTCTTCATAAGGATAATGAAGTACGATTTTCGCCTGCAGTATTTTTCTGGAAAGACGCTGGGGGACTCATATTTGCTGTCAAGGACCTTATCCGCAATCTAGCCCGGCCACACAGAAACGTGTGACGTTCCTGCCATAGAGCTACAACAAAACTTGATCAGTGAGACCACAGACAGAACTTGTTCATGAAAATGCACAGGAGCCTAACTGCGATGGAGTGATAAGCTGCCCAGGAGAAGGCCGCCTACAGGACCGGCCATAAAGCCCTTTAAACCACACATGGACGGTGTGTGGTTTAAAGACCCCAAAGTAGTGATCCTGTGCAGCATGCAAAAGAAAGCTCTTCTGCGCATAAAAGATTATCATCATCATCAGCAGCAGCAGCAGCCTGGTTACGCCCACTGGAGGGCAAAGGCCTCTCCCATACTTCTCCAACTGCCCGGTCTTGTATTGTGGCCATGTCGTCCTTGCAAACTTCTTACTCTCATCCGCCACCTAATTTTCTGCCGCCCCTGCTACGCTTCCCTTCTTTTGGAATCCAGTCCGTAATCCTTAATGACCATCGGTTATCTTACCTCCTCATTACATGTCCTGCCCATGCCCATTTCTTTTTCTTGATTTCAACTAAGATGTCATTAACTCGCGTTGGTTCTCTCACCCAATCTGCTCTTTTCTTATCATATCATTCTTCTTTCTATAGCTCGTTGCGTCGTCTTCAATTTAAGTAGAACCCTCTTCCTAAGCCTGCAGGTTTCTGCCCCGTGCGTGAGCACTGGTAAGACACAGCGGTTATAGACTTTTCTCTTGAGGGATAATGGCAACCTGCTGTTCATGATCTGAGGATGCCTGCCAAACGCACCCCAGCCTATTCTTATTCTTCTGATTATTTCAGTCTCATGATCTGGATCCGCGGTCACTTACTGCCCTATGTAGATCCCTTACCACTTCCAGTGCCTCGCTACCTATCGTAAACTGCTGTTCTCTTCCGAGATTGTTAAACATTACTTCGGTTTTCTGCAGAAAAATTTTTAGTCCCACCTTTCTGCTTTGCCTCTCCAGGTCAGTGATCATGCATTGCAATTGGTCTCCTGAATTACTAAGCAAGGCAATATCATCAGCGAATCGCAAATTACTATGATATTCTCTCTTATTCCCAATTCTTCCAAATTTAGTTCTCTGAATAGCTCCTGTAAACACGCTGTGAATAGCACTGGAGAGATCGTATCTCCCTGCCTGGCGCCTTTCTTTATTGGGATTTTGTTGCTATCCTTATGGAGGACAGCGGTGGCTGTGCAGCTGCTATATATACCTTTCAGTATTTTTACATATTGCTCATCTACACCCTGATTCCGTAATGCCTCCATGACGGCTGAGGTTTCGAATGAATCAAACGCGGTCTCGTAATCAATGAAAGCCTTAACCAACCCTTATATATATATAAGGGTTGGTTATATTCCGCACATTTCTCTATCACCTGATTGATAGTGTGAATATGGCCTATTGTTGGGTAGCCTTTACGGAATCCTGCCTGGTCCTTTGGTTGACAGAACTCTAAGGTGTGCCTGACTCTATTTGCGATTACCTTAGTAAATACATTGGTTGCAATGGACCGTAAGCTGATCGGTCTATAATTTTTCAAGTCTTTGACGTTCCCTTTCTTATGGATTAGGATTATGTTAGCGTTCTTCCAAGATTCCGGTACGCTCGAGGTCATGAGGCATTGCGTATACATGGTGGCCAGTTTTTCTAGAACAATCTGCCCAGCATCCTTCAACAAATCAGCTGTTACCTGATCCTCCCCAACTGCCTTCCCGCTTTGCATAGCTCCCAAGGCTTTCTTTACTTCTTCCGGCGTTACTTGTTGGATTTCAAGTTCCTCTAGACTATTCTCTCTTCCATCATTGTCGTGGGTGTCACTGGTACTGCATAAATATCTATAGAACTCCTCAGCCACATGAGATATCCCATCCATATTAGTAATGATATTGCCGGCTTTGTCTCTTAGCGCATGCATATGATTCTTGCCAATTCCTAGTTTCTTCTTCACTGCTTTTAGGCTTCCTCCGTTGCTGAGAGCATGTTCAATTCTATGCATATTATACTTCCTTATGTCAGCTTGTTGATTAACTTGAAAAGTTCTCCCAGTTCTATTCTAGCTGTAGGGTTAGAGGCTTTCATTCATTGGCGTTTCTTGATCAGATCTTTCGGCTCCCGCGATAGATTATTCGCATCCTGTCTAACGGAGTTACCACCGACTTCTATTGCACACTCCTTAATAATGGCCACAAGATTGTCGTTCATTGTTTCAACACTAAGGTCCTCTTCCTGAGTTAAAGCCGAATATTGGTTCTGTAGCTTGATCTGGAATTCCTCTATTTTCCCTCTTACCACTAACTCATTGATCGGCTTCTTATGTACCAGTTGCTTCCGTTCCTTCCTCTAGTCTGAGGCATTCGAGTTCTTACCATCCTATGGTCACTGCAGCAAACCTTGCCGAGCACGTCCACATCTTGTATGATGCCAGGGTTAGCGTAGAGTCTAAGGCCTATTTCATTTCTAGTCTCGCCATTTGGGCTCCTCCACGTCCACTTTCGGCTATCCCGTTTGCGGAAGAAGGTATTCATTATTCGCATAATACTCTGTTCTGCAAAGACTACTAATAACTCTTCCCGGCTATTCCTAGTGCATATGCCGTATTCCCCCACTGACTTGCCTCCAGCCTGCTTCTTGCCCACCTTGGCGTTGAAGTCACCCATATAGTGTATTTTGTTTTGACTTTACCTATCGCCGATTCCACGTCTTAATAAAAGCTTTCGACTTCCTGGTCATCATGACTAGATGTAGAGGCGTAGACCTGTACGAACTTCAGTTTGTAACTCTTATTAAGTTTCACAACAAGACCCGCCACCCCCCTGTTCGGATTCAGATTCAGATTTATTGGTTCCAAAAAAAAAGTAATTACATGACAAATATACAGACGAGTGTCCCAAAGTGAAAGAACTGTAGTGGGACCCTCGGTTAATAATAACAACATTGATGGTGATATCAATAGTCAGCAAATTAGCGTTATTATAAACAACATCTACAGATAAAATACATCATTAGGCATGTCATTCACAATTAAACACGAAAAAGCACGTTGTAAAAGAAAGTCGGAACAAAGCATGGATGAAATACCAGAAATGAGATGTGAGATCAAAGTGAAAGGTACACCACCAGATCGTAGTTAAGTTATCGCAGGGAAATGATGCTTAACGTGATTTTTAAATATTCCAAGAGAGGTACAGGATTTTATGGTCGATGGTAATTCATTCCAAAGAGAAATTGCAGCGAAGGAAGATGTTTTTTTGCCGTAATTGGTATGAACCATGGTTAACAAGAAATTGTTGTTAGCCGCAAATCTCGTCATATTTTTATTCTGCAAAAGGTCAACTGCTATGAACGCAAACGTAAGGTTATTATCAAGCAACTTGTGGAGTAAGACGAGTGTGTTTAACTGGAACAAATTGTTAATAAACAGGATATTCTGCGCGCGAAGTAAAAAAGCGATCAAGGCAGCAAGCTGGGTAAGTTGGTGTGTCATCATTAATATAAATACTAGCGCGAAGTAGCAGGGATAAAGACAGAGAAGACGACAGGACGAGCGCTAAACATCAACTGGTTTTTTACTGCGAGCGAAGGTACATATATACATTTCGTTGGTGCATGCGCACACAGTGTTAAAACAGTACAATCTCATTCTAATCAAAATGTGGCAGACTTTTCTGTAAGTATTTTTTTTCTTTTTTGGACAAGGCAAGTGAAGCCGTGCTGGCACAGTTATCACCTTCCCTGTCAATGTGATATGCCTCACAAATCTCGCGCCCCCACCTTGTGCCTCCCCTACCAAGCACACACGTGGTGTCAAACGCAGGCACGCACCCGCATCGCTTACAGTGCATGGCCAAATGGCCGCCCCCCGCTAATGAATCTACCAGCGTTCGGTGCTCTCGTAGCCGTTCATTTAGGCAGCGGCCAGTCTGCCCCACGTAGCATCTACCGCATGAGAGAGGTATGCGGTATACGACCCCAAGAATGCAGGGTACAAACTTGCATGCATGTTTTATGGCGCAGACCGCTTTTTTCTTCTCGTTTACGGCTTTGCACATGCGCACCAGCGTTTGGGGCAGTGAACATCACGCCCACGCCGCATTTCTCTCCAACTTTTCTCAGCCGGTGCGATAGCTGGTGCACGTACGGTATAGCTGTACGTTTCAGCTTCTTGCAGCTTTTTTTGGCTGCTACGCCAGGGCGTCCACCTGCTCTGATTTTTTTCAGGAGGCATTCCGCCACAGCCGTCACGATCTCTTTCGGAAAACCGGCGTTCTGCAACCGGAGCACTTGCATCTGCAAGCTAACCTCAATTTTATGGTGGCAGGACTTTTCGAGAGCACCACGCAGGCAATTTTTTCGCAATGCCCCTCTTAACCAATTTTGAGTGAGCCGAATTATATGCTAGAATTTCCTTTTTTGTGCGAGGTTGATACGACCAGCAGATGTGCCCTGTGCCAAAGTACAAACACAGCTCGAGGAATTGGAGACAACCGTTAATCGGCACTTCATGCGTAATCCTTAATTTGCCAGAACAATCACCAAAAGTTTTTAAAACACTTTTTACAGCCTGTGGTTTGTCGCTCTCGTTTTTAACATTCACAAGCACAATAAAATCATCGACATATCTAAAACACCTCAAAACACGTTTTTCCTGTTTTATGCACGCTGCCACGCGCTTGTCAAATTGGCCTAAAAAATTTCACTAAGTATTGGAGCTATGCAGGGGCCTATGCAAATACCATCTTTCTGCATGAGCAACTTGTCGGTAAAACAAATGTAAGTGCAAGAGAGGTAACACTCAACTAATGCTACAAAGTCGTTTACGGAAACCCCGCTATTATTTTGGAACTGGACAACCCCCCAATTTTCAATCCGCTCTTTTACTGCGTCTAACAACTCTGTTTGGGGAATGGAATAAAAGAACTCCTCAATATCAACTGAAAAGGCAAAATCGGCTTGTGAAGCACTATCTTGCTCGCCCAAAAATTCAATCACATCCTTTGAGTTGCTCACACAATAAGAATCTTCTACATCTATTTGGCTAAGATGCTTTTGTAGGTATTGTGATACGAGACCTTGCCAGGCTTCTTTCTCTGATACAATTGCTCTGAGAGGCATGCCTTCCTTGTGGGTTTTTGAAGAAAAAAATACGTTCAGCCCCGGCATATTCGCAGCTTTTACAGACTTGTGTAGTCCTGTCAAATTGATCTGTTCACACAGTTTTAGTGCATCTGCCTTTACTTTCCTGCCAGATCTTTCCAAGGGAACGAAATTCTTTTCAATAGCCTGCTTAGCCTTTTCATGATACATCGTTTTGGGGAACACGACGAAACCACCCTCCTTATCAGCAGTCAGCAAAGAGAGATTATTCTTCCTGAGGTAATGAATAATTTTGCTCACCGCTAGCGTTGCCCCAAGTGAGCATGGTTTCCTACTTGTCAGGCAGTCGACACCTTCAGAAATACATCTAGCTTTCTCTTCTGCAGCTGCACTTTCTCTTCTGCAATGTTACCGAGTTTCTGTGGTCTTCTGGCCTGCCATCTTTGTGTGCTTAGAAAAAAAGCAAAAGAGGATTCCCAAGATGTTCATAAGAAAAAAGTGTTGTGTTTAGCGGAATGTGGTCTCCCAGACAATGTTCAAAGGGTTTTGAGCTGTGGGCCTAAATTTTGTAATGAGGTTAACGAGACACCACTTGGGCTCCTTACTATGGTTCGGAAAGTTGGGCAATGGGCAGGTGCAGAACAGAAAGCTAGATGTATTTCTGAAGGTGTCGACTGCCTGACAAGTAGGAAACCATGCTCACTTAAAGCAACGCTAGCGGTGAGCAAAACTATTGATTACCTCAGGAAGAATAATCTCTCTTTGCTGACTGCTGATAAGGAGGGTGGTTTCGTCGTGTTGCCCAAAACGATGTATCATAAAAAGGCTAAGCAGGCTATTGAAAAGAATTTTGTTCCCTTGGAAAGATTTGGCAGGAAAGTAAAGGCAGAGGCACTAAAACTGTGTGAACAGATCAATTTGACAGGACTACACAAGTCTATAAAATCTGTGAATATGCCGGGGCTGAACGTATTTTTTTCTGCAAAAACCCACAAGGAAGGCATGCCTCTCAGAGCAATTGTATCAGAGAAAGAAGCCTGGCAAGGTCTCGTATCAAAATACCTACAAAAGCATCTTAGCCAAAGAGACCTAGAAGATCCTTTTCGTGTGAGCAACTCAAAGGATGTGATTGAATTTTCGGGTGAGCAAGATAGTGCTTCACAAGCCAATTTTGCCTTTTCAGTTGATATTGAGGAGCTCTTTTATTCCATTCCCCAAACAGAGTTGTTAGACGCAGTAAAAAAGCGGATTGAAAACTGGGGGGCTGTCCGGTTCCAAAATAGTAGCGGGGTTTCCGTAAACGACTTTGTAGAATTAGTTTAGTGTTACCTCACTTCCACCTACATTTGTTTTAACGACAAGTTGCTCGTGCAGAAAGATGCTATTTGCATAGGCTCCTGCAGAGCTCCAATACTTAGTGAAATTTTTTAGGCCAATTTGACAAGCGCGTGGCAGCGTACATAAAACAGGAAAAACGTGTTTTGAGGTGTTTTAGATATGTCGATGATTTTATTGTGCTTGTGAATGTTAAAAACGAGAGCGACAAACCACAGGCTGTAAAAAGTGTTTTAAAAATTTTTGGTGATTGGTCTGGCAAACTAAGGTTTACGCATGAAGTGCCGATTAACGGTTGTCTCCAATTCCTCGAGAGCTGTGTTTGTACTTTGGCACAGGGCACATCTGCTGGTCGTATCAACCTCGCACAAAAAAGGAAATTCTAGCATATAATTCGGCTCACTCAAAATTGGTTAAGAGGGGCATTGCGAAAAAATTGCCTGCGTGGTGCTCTCGAAAAGTCCTGCCACCATAAAATTGAGGTTAGCTTGCAGATGCAAGTGCTCCGGTTGCAGAACGCCGGTTTTCCGAAAGAGATCGTGACGGCTGTGGCGGAATGCCTCCTGAAAGAAATCAGAGCAGGTGGACGCCCTGGCGTAGCAGCTAAAAAAAGCTGCAAGAAGCTGAAACGTACAGCTATACCGTACGTGCATCCGCTGTCGCACCGGCTGAGAAAAGTTGGAGAGAAGTGTGGCGTGGACGTGATGTTCACTGCCCCCGAAAAGCTGGTGCACATGTGCAAAGCCGTAAACGAGGAGAAAAAACCGGTCTGCGCCATACAACATGCATGCAAGTTTGTACCCTGCATTGTTGGGGTCGTATACCGCATACCTCTCTCATGCGGTAGGTGCTACGTGGGGCAGACTGGCCGCTGCCTAAATGAAGGGCTACGAGGGCACCGAACGCTGGTAGATTCATTAGCGGGGGGTGGCCATTTGGCCATGCACTGTACGCGATGCGGGTGCGTGCCTGCGTTTGACACCACGTGTGTGCTTGGTAGGGGAGGCACAAGGTGGGGGCGCGAGATTTGTGAATCATATCACATTGACAGGGAAGGTGATAACTGTGTCAGCACAGCTTCACTTGCCTTGTCCAAAAAAGAAAAAAACGTACTTACAGAACAGTCTGCCACATTTTGATTAAAATGAGATTGTACTGTGTTAACACTGTGTGCGCATGCACCAACGAAATGTATATATGTATCTTCGCTCGCAGTAAAAAACCAGTTGATGTTTAGCGCTCGTCCTGTTGTCTTCTCTGTCTTTGTCCCTGCTATTTTGCGCTAGTATTTAGAATAATGAAGTCGCGAAGAGGCATTGGATTGCATGGAGCTAGAAATGATAATGAGTATTGACTGATTTTGGATATGTCGAATTGATGATAAGTAACAAGCGTGCGTGTTGCCCCATGAAACAATGCCGTAATAATGTGACTATGAATGAACGCATAATGCAACGCTAGCAGAGCCTCACGAGAAAAAAAAGGGCAAGCTTTGATTAGTGTACGTATACCAAACGCGGACTTGTGCTTGAGGTGTTGGAAGTGAGAGCGAAATGTAAGTTTAGGGTAAAGATGTATGCCAAGAAATGTGACATCGGTGCTAACGGGATTTGAATGAATTCCAAGCTTTACTTCAGGAATAGAAGTTAAGGCCCTTTGAGCACTTTTGAATAACATAAATTTAGTTTTTAAAGGATTAAGAACTAAGTAATTGTTGCTACACCATTTTAGAATGTTACTTAATGCAATATTTAACTTGGAAGTAAGAGCAGCAACAGATTTGTCACATAAAGATATGGTTGTGTCACTTGCGTATAAAATGCAATGAACGTAGTTGGTGGAGTTAAGAGAATCCGGAAGATCAGTTATATATAAAAGGAAAAGCAAAGGGCCCAGATCTGATCCCTGTGGTACACCTTGGTTAATACATTTTGTTACTCAGAAAGTATTTGCTGCATCTACTGTGTATGGCCGGTCAAGTAAATAATTTTCTAAGAATGTTAGCGCAGGACCAGTTATACCATAAGAGTCAAGCTTATTAAACAGGACTTGATGGTTAACCATGTCATAAGCTTTACAGAAGTCTAAAAATACATGGTCTAGAAGCGTACGGTGAGGGGCTAGTTGGTATGACATTATGAGAACAAAGAAAGACTGCGCAAAAAAAGGACAAGACAGAGAAAGAACCACACGACACAGGCGCAGTGTCGTGTGGTTCTTTCTCTGTCTTGTCCTTTTTTTGCGCAGTTTTTCTTTGTTCTCATAAAAATACATATCCGACTAAGTTTCCCAAATCAATACATTTTTTATGTAGTCAGTTAAAGATAGAACAGCTAGATTCGTGGAACTTCTAGGGCGGAAACCTAATTTATTGTTCTTTAGCAATTTAAACTTTGTTAAGTAGATATTAAGACGTTTAACAAATAATTTCTGAGTGAGTTTACTAAGGTAGGAAAGAATTGCAATTGGTCGGTAATTATTAACTGTGTGCTTGTCGCCTTTTCTAAAAACAGGAATAACCTTGGCATTTTTAAAGAATGAAGGGAATTCACCTTTAAACATAAGGTTGATAATATTACAGAGCGTGTCGCAAACTAAATGCGCTACCAGTTTTAAATGCCTGACACAAATATTCTCTAAGCCAGGCCCTGTATTTTTAAGGCTAGTAATCATGGAGCCCACTTCATTTGGTGTAGTTGGTAACAAGAAGAATGATTGTGTGGTACGGCTCAAAGTATTATGCAACTGCGCATGTATGCTGTTATTAGTGTGAACAGAAAAAAAGTCCGAAAACGCATTAGCAATTTTGTTGTGCTCAGAAAGAGTGAGACCACTGTAACTTATTTTGGTTATAGAGGCATCAAAAGACGACTTTTTAAGAAAAGAGTTCAATAACTGCCATTGCTTTTGGGGGTATCCTTATTCTGATCAAATTTATTTTCGTAGTACTTTTTTTTCGCCTGTTTACGTAAAACATTAAGATTTTACAGTACCTACTATAGCGTCTAGCTAGTCCAGTATTAAAGGGCTGACGTTTAGTTTTCTTGCACATGTTTTCCTTCTTTCTTAAACTTTCTAGAAGACGATCCGTCATGCATGGGTTGCGCGGATATTTATACTTTTTCCCACATATTACAGTGCGTGTGTTGGTTGAAACGCCCAATAAAAATAAAGTGCAGAATTTGTTAGTGCTTCTTCGGGATCAGTTAATGCTATAGAGTTCTTGTATGTTACCAGCTATATTCTTGTTAATCAGGAATCCGACTCCTAGTTCGCATCTCTCCGCTAAGCTCCGGTAGCACAGGACGTGCCCACTTTTTAGTACTGTATATGCTTCATTTGTCCTCCTCACTTCACTGAACCCTATTATATCCCAATTTCTGCCCTCTTATTCCTCCAATAGCACTGCTAGACTCGCCTCACTAGATAACGTTCTAGCGTTAAACGTTGCCAGGTTCAGATTCCAATGGCGGCCTATCCGGATACAGGGATTCTTAGCACCCTCAGCTGTGTATCAGGTCTGACCACTGCCGTGAACCAGTAATGTTTATTTGTTCGATTATGCTGGCCACTCATACATAGTGGCATGCGATTCAATTTTGACAAAGGAAACATTGTAAGCTGTTATTTCCGCGTATTCTGAACTAACAACTTCAGAGGGTCTCATTTTTGCGCTGTGCTGTAAGCGCAAGCTGCTGCCCCACGCATTGTGCAGTGATAATGGGTGGCAGTTATTCTTAAGAAACTCCAAAAGTTTGCGGACAAGTACGATTTCAATCACGCAACTTTCAGCATGCATTATAAAATATGAAGACGCCAAATAAACGGACACACACAAGAGAAGAGAACGGGACAGGGTGCCCTGTCCCGTTCTCCTCTCTTGTGTGTATCCGTTTTTTTGGTGACTTCGTATTTTATAACGAACAGCTACCAACTAGCCCAACAAGAAGTGCTTTTCAGAATGCAGTTTCGCCGTTCAAACAGGCTGGCTGAACAAGGTGGACAGCCCGACAAGCGCATCCTCAACAATGCTTCAGAAGCTAATGAGGACCTTTCATTTACCTTAAGGCAGGTCAAGCGCACGAAGACAAGGACAGCCAAACGAAGACTAACAAGGCGCCTTGTTTTTCTTCTTTTCACCGTCCCTGTCTTTGTGCGCTTGACCTGTCTTAAGGAAAGTGATGCCGTACCAAGTAGCTTTGATTCAGGCCATTG
This sequence comes from Dermacentor albipictus, assembly GCF_038994185.2. Lineage (NCBI taxonomy): Eukaryota > Metazoa > Arthropoda > Arachnida > Ixodida > Ixodidae > Dermacentor > Dermacentor albipictus. The sequence continues at coordinate 1,429,791 of NW_027225585.1, read as the reverse complement.
TTCAAAGGACTTTTCGCCTGGTTAACTACGGGTCTACATCACTGGACGATTGCAGGCCTGCCAGCGAAGTGTTCATGGGATAAATAATCGAATGGCGCCCTCCAGAATTCGCAGCACATGATTCAGTGGCATCTAGAAAGTAATAAGGGGAAAGGAAACTTTGGAACATAGCTACGTCTACGTCAAAAAGGTGATTTACTGCTGATTCGGAAACGCAATAGATGGAGCAAAACAGGAATTCTTTTGAAGAATATAGCTTCTCGCTCATCCAGGTTCCTTACGGATGAGGGTAGCGAACTTCATTGAAACACAGCGCATCTTCTCAGGATGAAACGTGACATTCTGAGGGAAGTTCCTGATGAAATACACCAGGTTGACTTCACTTCCAGCCTTATAGCCCGCAACGCTAACCTGGGCGCAAACAAGGACGTGCTAGCTGTGCCGTCAACTGACGCCCATCATGAAACGCCAACCCTGAAACAGTCAGATCGTGCGGACCCTACTGGTCTACTGTTGTCTTGTGCTGCACAGAAGTCTGCAAGAGTTATAAAGGGGCCTCTGGCGGTTGACATGCGATGATGAATTTACAGAGTCGAGCGAGCGAGCGAGCGAACGAAATAACTTTATTTGGAATCTGGCGATTGGGAGGCCCGGGCCTGGGGGCGCCTAGTGGCCACTAGGAGCTGATGCTCCCGTGTGGCCTACATGGCTGGCTGGACGGCCCAAGTTGGTCTTAGAGTTCTGAGCTGAACAGCGCGGCCGACCACGGCGCCTGTAGATTTTCGGGGGAGACTGACATTTTATTATGATATTTCTTTAATATATAGTACTGAAGAAGAACGAGCAGTAGACACTGCTTAGAGAAAGACGACGACAACGAGTGGTCGGAAGCCTTGTGCCTGTGTTGCCGAAGCTCTGTGTCCTCTCGCTGCGGCGCTCTGCTATCTGAGCGCTTTAGCAATCGAACTATAACGCTTTTTCACATTTTCTGGACGTGCTCGGTCCTTCCCAAACCTGGAACTCCGCAGCCGGACGCTCCCTACAGTTTCTGTCATGCCTCAGGGGCCGCGCAGCCCGATCCTCCTCTGGCATTGCCTGTCGCCTGCTCCGGTGCTCTACGCCAACGAGATCCTCCGATCTTCAGCGGCAACGACGATCATGACGTGGAGGATTGGCTCTCGTCATACGATCGCGTGAGTGCGCATAATGGGATGACAAAGCTAAACTGACTAACGTCATCTTCTATCTTTCTGGAGTCGCTAATCTCTGTTTCCGGAATCACGAATCCAACCTTTCCACCTGGACAGCACTTACCCATTCTTTCAAAGAAGACTTCGGTCGCCCTGCTGTGCGTAAGCTTCGCGCAGAACAACGCTTGCGTAGTAGCGCTCAGCAAAAGGGTGAAAACTTCACAAGCTACATTAAGGACGCAGTTGACCTTTGCCGGCGCATTAATCCCGTCATGCCCGACTCTGAAAAGATCAAGAATGTCATGAAGGGCATAGAGGATGACGCCTTCCAAATGCTCTGGGCGAAAAATCCTCAAACGACTGACGAAGTCATTATACTGTGCCACAGCTACGATGAGCTCCGCAAACAACGCCTCACTACGCGCCGAGCTGCCGTGCCCGACGACACAATTTCGACTTTAACTGACACTTCCTGTGCTGCTCCCGCCCTCTCTTCGTTCCTCGACCAAATCAAGCAATTCATTCGCGAAGAAGTCGCGCGCCAACTGTCACTGCTGCCTGCTACCCAGTCGTCTGAGTCCTCTTTGTCCCCGGAACTCCGACGCGTCATACACGAACAAGTCAGCGCCGCTCATCAGCCACGCTCAGCGCCGGTTCCGCTCACGTACGCTGCCGTCGTCGCCAGGCCAAGACCACCGCCTGAAGCTGCGCACTACACCCTCACAAGCGGCTTCTACGCCTCGCCTTCTCCAGCTGCAAACTACTTGCCCACAAGCGGCGTCTGCACGGCTGCGCTGCCCCTACGCCCAGCTCAAAACAGTGCACCGCTATCTAGGCCCCCTGTCGATTATCCTTGGCGTACCCGAGACAACCAGCCGATCTGCTTCATGTGTGACTTTGCTGGCCACGCGGCACGGTTCTGCCACCGGTGGGGTTGGTAGCCTCCCGATACTGCGAAATGTCAAGGGAATGCTCCTGACTCCCAGTCCCGCTATTCGCCACCAGTTCCGCACTTCGCTCCTTCATCTCATGTTCCCCGAAGCTTCAACACACGTCGGTCTCCATCTCCCCGTCGACGTTCTCTCTCCCCAATCGTCCGCCGCCCTCCAGCTGTGGAGGAAAACTAAAAGGCGTAGTTCCGGTGGCAAGAACTGCGATCTCTTATAACTGCTCATGCCTTCGTTTATTGCCTACGAACATCATTGAAGTTTTTGCCGAAGGTGTCGCCGTTCACGTGCTTGTCGACACGGGTGCTACAGTGTGCGTGATTGCCGACCAGCTTCGCTGCACGCTCCGCAAAGTCGCGGCGCCGTTTTCTGTCATTTCGCTACGTACTGCAAGCACTGAGCCAATTGAGCCCTTAGGAACATGTACTCTCCGTGTCGCCATACAAAACAGTTTAAACCACATTGAGTTTGTTGTTCTTCCCCGCTGCTCTCATGTCATCATTCTAGGATTGGACTTCCTCTCATATCAACACGCTGGTATTGATTGTGCCCATGCAGAACTTGCGCTGACTCCATTTTGCGGCAGTCCTTCTGAAGATTTGCCTCCACCTTCTGCTCGGGTGTTCGTCGCCACCGACGCTGACATCCCCCCTTTCTCTTCCGCCCTTGTACCCGTTTGCTGTGCTGCTTTCTGCGATTCCGCAGTTCTTTTCACGCCATCTCAACTTGCTGCACGCCGTCATGCCTTCTTGCTTGCCTTTGCCCTCCTTCCCTTTCACCAGGGCTCCAGCGCACTTTACGTTTCGAATCTGTTTTCGTGTCCATAAAGCTTACATCATGGGGAGTGCCTCGGTTTTGCTGATGAATTCAACACGAACTCTCTGTACGATCTGCCTGATGACTCGACTCCTCTTCACGTTGACACCATAGCTCTCCCGGTCTCTGCGCCTGCGGCTGCATGTGACCGAACGTTTGCTCCATTTATTGATCCTAACCTCACCCCGAGTCAGCGCACGCAGATCTTCGACCTGCTTAACCAATTTCCAACTTCTTTCGACCTGCAAAAACCATGTTTAGGACGTACCTCCACAGTCGTTCATCTCATCGACGCCGGCAGCCACGCGCCTCTACGCCAACCTCCATACCGTGTGTCCGCGACGGAGTGCCGTGTCGTCGATGAGCACGTAGGAGACATGCTTCGACGCGGCGTGATACAGCCATCACACAGTCCCTGGGCTTCTCCGGTAGTGCTGGTCAAAAAGAAAGATGGGAATATTCGTTTTTGTGTGGACTATAGACGTCTAAATAAGATAACCCGGAAAGATGTCTATCCTCTTCCCCGTATCGACGACGCACTGGACTGCCTCCAAGGCGCTGAATTCTTTTCGTCCTTAGACTAACGATCCGGTTATTGGCACTTCCCCGTGGCTGACGCAGACCGCCCGAAAACAGCACTTGTTACGCCTGGTGGCTTACATGAAATTACCGTAATGCTCTTTGGCCTCTGTAATGCGCCTGCAACATTTGAAAGAATGATGGATGACATTCTCCGGGGCCTCAAATGGCAGACATGCCTTTGTTATCTCGATGACATTGTCATCTTTTCCCCTGACTTTTCTTCTCACCTGTTCCGACTTAAACGCGTGTTCATTGCCTAGCCGATGCTGGACTCCAGCTCAATATAAAGAAGTGTCGCTTCGCCGCCCGGCAGCTGGTAATCCTTGGCCACGTTGTTTCGAAAGATGGTGTGCTCCCAGATCCAACCAAACTCCAAGCCGTTGCCGAATTTCCACGACCAAAGACCGCAAAAGAACTCCGCAGCTTCCTCGGACTATGCTCCTATTTTCTTTGTTTCATCCGCAAATTCGCCACAATAATAGCGCCTTTGACGCAGCTTCTCGCGGGTAACCACGACCTCCTGAACGACAGAAAGCTGAGCTAGTTGGTAAGGATTCATTATGCAAACTAGAAGTGAGGCGTGCACACAGGACACAAGAGTAGAGAAGTGGACAACACGAACGCCGACTATCAACTGAAGGGGGCACTGAGGCGAAAAATGAAAGAAGACACAAAACTCATCTGCGCATGCTCAGGAATGGTAACACCACGTGTCAATCGGGTACACGTGCTGGTCTACGTGAGAGATAACTGTTAAGGCACTTAATCTCTTCCTTATGTAAAGTAATCGAAGGCTGACTCACGCACGCACTTCCACCATTATAGATATGCCAAGCCTCTACCATAAGACGCGTATCTTGATTCTTATGCCTGTACAGTATCGCGCATTCATCTAACTTTGGCTTGCAGTTACAATCTCGGCAATGTAGCGAAAGATTAGAAGGCGATCCACCGGTTAACGACCTTTTATGCTCCATTAGCCTCTGATTGATACACCGTCCCGTTTGCCCTACGTAGAACTGGCCACAGCTAAGGGGAATTTGATATACCACACCCATACGACATTCTGTAAAACTGTTGTTCTTATTGTGCTTCACTGGACAAATATCTGTTCGTTTTTTGCCTTTAACCCGCTCCTTTTTATTCTGTACGGCAGCGCATATCTTACCTAGCTTATTGGGAGCAGTGAAAGCAACATTAACATCATATCTACTAGCAACTTTTTTAAGCCTGTGCGACACTGAATGAATATACGGAATAGCCACTACTCTTTTTTTGCGATTACTGCTTTCTGTAATTACGTCCGTCCCCCTGGAAACAGACTTCTTTAGGCGCTCAGCTACAGTGGCCACCGCTACATTAGGATAACCTGCTTGTTTGTCCACTTCTCTACTCTTGTGTCCTGTCTGCACGCCTCACTTCTAGTTTGCATAACGACCTCCTGGCCTGGCCACCGGTTTGCGATGCCGCATTCACGACGCTGCGTCATCTTCTAACAATAATTTCTTTTCGGATTTTCAACATGGAGTCAGGCCCGGCTTGTCATGTATGACTCAACTGGTAGAGTTCTCTCATGATCTCTTTTACTCTTTTGACCTTGGATTTCAGATAGACTGCATATTTTTTGGATTTCCGGAAAGCTTTTGACACCGCTTCTCATGCATTGCGTTTACATAAATTAGCTTGTCTCGGTATACACCCTGCAATAGTACATTGGATTGGAAATTACCTGTCTGGACGAACACAACAGGTTTTAATAAACGGCACTAAATCAACACCTGTCACCGTAACCTCTGGCGTGCCCCAAGGGTCTGTTTTGGGGCCTTTGTTATTTTTAGTCTTTATAAATGACATTGTCCACAATCTAGAATGCAAAGTGAGGTTATATACTGATGATCGTGCCATATACAAGAATGTAGAAAATGATTGTGATGTTAGTAGTTTGCAGAATGATCTAAACAAAATTCATGCTTGGTGCATTAAGTGGGGCATGTCTCTGAACAATGCTAAATGCCAACTTGTGTCATTGACCCGTAAACGCTTTCCTGTGAGATCAGTGTATAAATTGGACGGACTACTTCTTGAAAAGGTCCAACACTACAAATACCTCGGGGTCTATTTTTCAGAAAATTTTACATGGAACAGACATATTGAATACTTAACCTTAAAATCATCTCGTATACTAAACCTTGTTAGACGTAATTTTCATAACGCCCCCCAGAAAGTAAAAGAAGTGCTTTACATAGCAAATGTTCGTCCGGTACTCGAATACGCTTGCCAGGTGTGGGACCCTCACAGCTCTAAACTTATAGAAAAGCTCGAATGCGTCCAAAACCACGCTGCAAGATTTGTTTCTGGTAATTATAACTTCCGTAGCAGTATTACATTACTTAAAGAGAACCTTGGTTGGAAAACACTAGCACACCACCGATTAACTGCAAAATTAGAACTTTTTTTCCGAGTCTACTTTGATCTCACAGGAATAAACAAGAACTTGTACATTTTCCCTCCCCACTTCATCTCTAAACGATGTGATCACGAGCTGAAACTCCTTGAAATGCGCTGTCGTACTGATGTCTACCGTAATTCATTTTTTCCGCATGTTTCCGCACACTGGAATAGGCTTCTCAGGAGCATTGGTGAATTTAAAACGTGTTCAGAGTTTCTGTCTTCATTGTCACGCAGTCTGTCGTAGTATATTATCCCGTTTTCTCTATATCATTTGGCTAGCATTGCACTTCATGCGATAGTGTACCCTTTCCATTTCTGTCTTGCTAATTTGCACCGCATTTCACTGAAGACCGTTTTGCCGTCGAGATGACTCATCAATGTTACGTATTTTGTTACTTTTCCACCTGTGCTCTGCTGTATCAAGTTTTTGTCACATGTTCATTTTTCTTCAATTTGTCCCCCCCCCCCCCTGCAATAATGCCCTTGTGGCGCTGCAGGTACTTGTATAAATAAATGTATAAATAAAAAACCTCACCCCCCATACTCCGACATTTTGACCCAAGCGCATCGACAGGAATACACACGGAAGCCAGTGGCGTCGGCATTGGCGCTGTTCTTGCGCAACGAAAGACTGGCTTCAATGAATACGTTGTTGCCTTCGCTAGCCGCGCAGTCACGAAAGCGGAAGCAGACTATTCCGTTACAGAGAAAGAATGCCTGGCTATCATTTGGGCCATAACTAAGTTTCGTCCTGACATCTACGGCCGCCCGTTCGACGTCATCACGGACCACCATGCACTCTGCTGGCTGTCGTCCTTGAAAGATCCCTCAGGCCGCCTCGCTCGATGTGCGCTTCGCCTCCAGAAGTATGATATTCGAGTGCTGCGACGCTCTGGCAGTAAACATTCGGACGCAGATGCCATGTCTCGCTCCCCAGTGTCACGCCAGCCCTATCATCAGAAAGTACAAATATGCGAGTCCTTCCGCACCGCTACGAATATGCTTTCGGAGCAGCAGAAGGACCCATGGGTTGTTGGTATGCTCGCTTTTCTGTGAGACCCATCATGGCCTTCTACTGGCCGTGCATTGCGTCGCCAAGCACACCACTTTGCTGTTCGTGAGGGCTCCTATACCACCGTAACTACCTCTCGGATGGGCGCAAATGGTTACTCGTGGTTCCTCGGCATCTGCGTTCAGATATATGTGCAGCGTTTCACAATGCCCCGCAATGCGCACATGCAGGAGTGCTCAAAACATACGCGCGCCTGCGCATTCATTAGTACTGGCGCGGGGATGTACCGATTCGTCCACCAATATGTCCGCTCCTGCCTCGCTTGCCCACGCCGCAAGAATACCCCTCATGCCTTAGCTGCTCCACTGCAACCATTGCCTGGTCCAGGACGGGCATTTGACAGGTTCGGAGTTGATTTTTATGGGCCCCTTCCGTGTACCTCAGGTGGCAACCGCTGGGTGTAAGTGGCGATTGACCATCTCACACGCTACGCTGAAACTTCGCCTCTGCCCAACGCATCTGCGCGGGATGTTGCCTGGTTCCTTCTGCGTAACATCATACTTCGCCATGGAGCCCCCAGTGAGTTGCTGAGCGACAGAGCCTCGAACCGCGTCTTTCTGTCTGATGTTATAGAAACCCTGCTCAAGGAATGCAACGTAATTCACCGTACCTCTACTGCATACCACCCGCAAACCAATGGCATGACTGAGCGTGAGCGCTTTAACCGCACTCTTGGCGGTATGTTAGCCATGTAGGAAGGGTAGGAGCGAATCCTACCCTTCGTGACGTACGCTTATAATACCGCCACACAGGGCACTACAGGATTTTCCCCGTTCTTTCTTCTTTATGGACGCGAGCCTTCCTGCACAATGGATACCGTCTTTCCGTATCGCCCTGACACAGCGGAGGCTACTACCCTGTCCGAGGCTGCTACACACGCGGAAGAGTGCCGGAAGCTCGCCCGCACATTTACTTCGGAAGATCAGCAGCGACAGAAGCACCTTCGGGATATTCCCTCTTCTCCAGCACCCTATAAGTATTGACAGGTGATATATACAACAGCGGTTGCAGCTTGGTTTAGTTTGGTTTGGTTTGGTGCCTGTAGTTATAGCACAACCCGCTATGGGGCATTGGCCATGAATCGGGCGGCAGTGGGTAGAAAAATAATAAATACCTAAATAGGATTTTTTCGTTTACTGAAAATGAGATATTAAATGAATTCTAATCGTTAATAATAATTTTAGTGCTATAGTTTCTTAAAAGTAGAAGTTAATATTTTTGGTTTCTTCTTGTGGAAAATAACACAGTAAAATTAGCATGGAAATCTCATTGTTTCCATTATAAAAGTATATATGGCATCACATACGTTCCTATTACAGTGTCCTAGTGCCGACGGCCCCAGAGACAGAATGATACGTAGCGTAACGGCTAATCCAAGTTGGCGGAAGGGACCTTCTAGAAGTCGTTTTCTATGCTCGATGAACCTACGCACTGACCGGTAAGATTCGCAGCGCGAGCCCAGTTTGTTCTTCCTCTTCTTTTCTCGAGTGATGGTGCCCACGCGCCTCGTTCAAACACTCTAATGCCACACGCGTGTAGCATAATCCCCGCGTGGCAGAAGCGACATCCCAGAGCGTCTAAATGTCAAGACTGGGAGGGTGATACCAGTTCAGTCGTGTAACGTGCACGATATCACTGGACTGGGAAGCATATGGGGCGTCAGGGGCGATCTCGTAGGTGACGGGAGTCACGGCACAAAGCACTCGGTATGGGCCTTTATAACGAGACAGAAGTTTTTTCTGACAGGTCGAACTGACGCGACGGAGACCATAGAAGCACCAAACAACCAGGCGCGAAGTGCACGTCTCAGTGTCACCGGTCGTACAAACGCTTCTGTTTCTCTTGGGATTTCAGAAGGTGGTCACGGGCAATTTTCCTTGCGACACAGTGGACGATGGCGTCAATGCATAGTCACTGGTAGGTGCCGCGTGAAGAGGGAGGGTTGTGTCGAGGGGCAGTGCTGGTTCTTGGTCGAACAGAAGGAAAAATGGGGAACAACCAGCTGTAATTATAGGCAAATGTGATAAACGGTAGATCCAGGCCCAAGTCAGTGCAGTCTGAAGAGACATATCGCGAGCATGTCTGTGAGAGTGCGATTGAGACTTAGGGCTTAAGACTTAAGACGTAAGGCCATTTGTTTGCGGATGGTATGACGAGGATAGCTTGCGTCTCAGGACTGCAGGATGTCCGCGATAACTTTTGATAGGAAAGTCCGGCCATGGTCTGTGAGAAGTTGTCGTGGAGCTCCATGTAATAAAATCACGTCTCGTAGAAGAAAATCGGCGACATCTGTGGCGCAGCTTGTAGGAAGCGCTCGGGTGATGGCGTAGCACGTGGCGTAATCCCTAGCCACAGCGATCCACCTGTTTCCAGAGGTAGAAAGGTGAAAGGGCCAAGTAAGTTCAAACCAGCCCGAAAGAATGGTTCCACAGGAATGTCGTGTGGTGGTAGGTACCCAGCCGGGAGCGTCGTTGGTGTCTCGCATCGCTGGCATTTCTCACACGCAGCTGCGTATCTTCGAACGGAGCGAGCAAGCCCCGGCCAAAAGAAGAGTAGGCGGATCCGGTCATGGGTACTTAATGAAAAATTGTGTTAACGGGTTTTACGTGCTAAAACCACTTTCTGATTATGAGGCATGCCATAGTGGAAGACTCCGGAAATTTTAACCTCCAGAGGTTCTGTAACGTGCACCTGAATCTAAGTACACGGGTGTTTTCGCATTTCGGCCCCATCGAAATGCGGCCGCCGTGGCCGGGATTCGATCCCGCGACCTCGTGCTCAGCCGCCCAACACCTTAGCCACTGAACAACCACGGCGGGTGTAGATACGTGACACACCAAGGTGACACACCAAGGACCGGCAGTGGGAAGGTCGGGAAGGTCGTGGAGGACAGCCGAGCAAAGTTCTTTAGGGATCACAAGGAGTAATGCAGGGCGGTCGGGGTGAACTCGGCAGCAGCACATCGGACACAATGGTCAACCCATTCTGCTTTGTCGTGCAGGTTCTAGCTTCCTTGCTACAAATGCAAGCACCGTGTACCTGCGCAGAAGAAGGAATTGCCATGCAGCGCCTGGTCATCGACGTATCTGCACGAGACATTGATTGCCCCGTAGACAACATCTTCCAGCCATTCATTGTGGCTACTACGCCTGCGCCAGCATCGGTGACGTCGCATCATAGGCTTCCACCAGCGGGTATAAGAAGCAGCAGCCTGGCGTTCGGAATCAGTGGGCTCGGCAGCAGCACATCGGACACCATGGTCAACCCATTCTGCTTTGTCGTGCAGGCTCTAGCTTCCTTGCTACAAATGCAAGCACCGTGTACCTGCGCAGAAGAAGGAATTGCCATGCAGCGCCTGGTCATAACATATGACCAGGCGCCATAACATATGGTCATAACATATGACATATAACATAGACACATATGAGCATAAATTGTTGCGTGAATATCGCCTTAACTATGACTGTCATAATTCTATCTTCATGGGTTTGGTGAATCTCCATTTGAAGGAAGCATCATATGCCACTAGAACAACAGAAATATGGAATGTTCCATATTGTCACACTGGCTATGGTCGGCAAATGCTCCAAAATAAACTTCCACGTCTACTAAATGAGTTTAATAAAAAAGAAATAGATATTCGCGAAGCAACATTATCTGACTTGTACACATTCTTTCTAGCCTAACATTGACCACTAGAGCTGTTTTACGATTGCTATTTAATTATATTGTTTCAATGTCACTATTACTAAGCGTACATTGTTATGAAATGTGCTGTCATTCGATGCTGAGGTGAAGTAAAGTATGTTAACGCATGGTGCCCTACGTAGGACAGTAACTAATGTGTTTAATTTTGTGGTTTCGTCAAGGTTTATGGCAATGCTGTGCTTAATATGTTTTGTAAAAGTGTACGACCATGTGAACAGGACGTGTGTGCCTCTGCTGTTGTTTTTGCCAGCGTGGGGGCGAAGGACTCCCTCAAGCCATCCTTGAATGGCTTTTCCCTTCGCCTCCCATCGCATGTATATGTGATAAAGCAATAAAGAATCAATCAATCAATCAGTCATCGACGTATCTGCACGAGACATTGATTGCCCCGTAGACAACATCTTCCAGCCACTCATTGTGGCTACTACGCCTGCGCCGGCATCGGTGACGTCGCATCATAGGCTTCCACCAGCGGGTATAAGAAGCAGCAGCCTGGCGTTCGGAATCAGTGGGCTCGGCAGCAGCACATCGGACACAATGGTCAACCCATTCTGCTTTGTCGTGCAGGCTCTAGCTTCCTTGCTACAAATGCAAGCACCGTGTACCTGCGCAGAAGAAGGAATTGCCATGCAGCGCCTGGTCATCGACGTATCTGCACGAGACATTGATTGCCCCGTAGACATCTTCCAGCCACTCATTGTGGCTACTACACCTGCGCCGGCATCGGTGACGTCGCATCATAGGCTTCCACCAGCGGGTATAAGAAGCAGCAGCCTGGCGTTCGGAATCAGTGGGCTCGGCAGCAGCACATCGGACACAATGGTCAACCCATTCTGCTTTTTCGTGCAGGTTAGTGCATACTTACATGCCAAATGTTATCGCAATGATGACCGTTTCCGACTGCTGCTGCCTTGCCCACTTAGTATAAGAAATTTACTTTCGGATGTGTGTTCATTTAGGGAGAGCCTTTTGAGCTGTGGTGACATTGAGTCAAATCCAGGTCCTACTGATAAGGAAATGTTGGAGATGATTCTTTCGGGCCAGAGTAATATGACAGCTTCCATCAACAACATTTTGACAAATCAAGGAAAGATTGAAGCAGATATCGCAGGGCTGAAGGAAAAGATGAAGTTGTTAGAGGTTCAGATGGCGTCCTTGAATCAACTAAATGAGCGAATTTGCGAGTTAAAATCAACAACGACTGAGTTGGAAGATAAAGCGACATACCTGCAAGACAAGGTTGATGAACTAGAAAACAGGAGCCGGAGGAATAACTTGATTATTTTCGGAATAAAAGAAGAGAGCGATGCAACTGCTGAATCACTTATCACACAGGTGAACGAGACGGTGTTCCAAGAAAAACTGGATGTTACTGTTAAAGGCGTAGAGAGATGCCACAGGCTTGGAAAAAAGAGCAAAAATGGTCACCCAGTAATCATTAAATTTTTAGACTACCGCGAAAAGGGTTCCGTCCTGAAAGCTTGCTATAAGCTCAAGGGAACAGAATTTTAGATCACGGAAGACTTTTCTTTCGCCGTTCGAAATATTAGAAAGAAGTTATGGCAAAGCTCAGCGGAAGAGTGATCGAACGGAGCTAAGGTGAAGCTTTTTTTTAACAAGCTCTGTGTAGACGGTATGATGTTTGCTTGGGACTCGGCGAACAATGCTCGCTACAAAATTTCTGAAAGAAAGAAATGACCACAAAAGGAAAATAGGAGGACATTACCAATAATTAGTATTAATTGTCGTAGCGTTGTGAACAAGGTCTCCCATCTGGAAGGTATGCTGTTAACGCATGATCCGGACATAGCTGTGCTAACAGAGACATGGTTAGATGAAGAAATATTTGATTCTGAGTTTGTGCCAAGAAACTATAAAGTCTTTCGGAAAGACCGCGACAGAAGAGGTCACGGAGTGTCTATACTGTTGAAAAGCACATTTCAGATTTTAAAACTGCCTGATGTTGCCACAATTGAAGCTGTCTTTTGTAAAGTATATGCTAACAATTTCCGATATATCCTTGGTGCTATTTATAGGCCTCCCGGTTCCTCTGTCGCTGTCTTAGATGAAGTTAAGAAATATCTTTATTGCTACACGAAACCAGACGATAAGCTAATTTTAGCGGGAGATTTTAACTTACCAAACATAAACTGGGCTACTTTTTCTGTTCAATCTCCGCACGCTGTAGGAGATGCTCTGCTTGATATCATGTTTCATTTCGATCTCTTACAAATTGTGAAGAACCCTACTAGAATCCAACAAGAATCTTCATCAATATTGGATTTATTATTGGTACGAGGCAATATCAAAGAAAACCTTTCATGTAATGTAGTGGCCGGTATTTCTGATAATCAAGCCGTAATCTTGGTAATAGAAGACATATTATTGGACCGAAGGGGTGATATTCGACACTTTCCGAATTTTGCCCGTGCTGACAATGAATCGATTATTGATATTTCAGATCTTCATTATTATAGTTTTCTGCACAGCACTTGTAGCGTGGATGACCTGTGGCTTGTTGTCAAAAACATTGTTCGTGACAGCATTCAGCGTTTTGTACCAGTGATATGCAAGAAGTCAGACAATCACAATCCTTGGATTACGCGAGAAACTTTGCAATTGCAGCGCAAGCTAAAGCGATTAAATAAAAGAATAAAAAAATCAAGTTCAGCCCTTTTAGAGGCAAAAATTCATGAAGTTTCAGAGAAATTAAACAGTGCATTCTGAAAGATAAAGAAAAATACTACAATAAAGAACTTCCGGATTTTATAAAAACTGCACCTGAAAAGTTTTGGCGGTCAATTGCACCAGTTTCTCGTTCTACCGATGCATTTATTATAAATGGACAACATGTAAGTTACAATGTCCAGGTATCAGCAGCATTTAATAACACCTTTAAGAAAGTTTTCACGAAAGATGACGGGCGTCTCCCACCCTTTAGCATGTCCCTTCCTTCCATGACTGATATTATAATTTCTGAAGAGGGTGTTTTTAATCTATTATTAAAACTGGATATTAAGAAATCACCTGGACCAGATGATCATCATCATCATCATCATGTTTATTTTCACCACTCGATACAAGGTGAAAAAAGGGAGAGCCGGAATAAAAGCCGAAAATTCTTCGGCTTGACAAAGCTCCGGTCTCCCAGATAGGCATGGTAGCGGCTCGTGTAGCAATACAATCACTCATGAAGTGTAGATACAAGACTATTTTTACACAGAAATACATAGACATCTTCGTGTTATTACATAGAAACTAGTTATAATACAGTAGTGTCAGATAACTCCTAGTATGCAATTACAATCTGTTATCTTGCGTTTTATTACTTAACACAGACTCCATCGCATATATCATAAGAAGGCAAAAGCAATGTATACATATATATATACATAATTACATACACATACATAAATAAATATAACAAATTTCACAGCAGTGTACAATAAACACAAGTTACCATCAGGAAATGTTCTTTCTTTTTTCGAAATTAGTTTACATACTTGCAAATACATATGTGCGTCCAGGTTAAAAAACAGAAAAAAAAGATAATCTGCATATAGACTGCTGCTTTCGTGACAGACACCACGGCAATGTAGCCCAGGGCGTCGTCACATCCTCGATTTTTTTCTTTTCCGCGAAGACATTCTTTACAGCATCCAGTTTACAACCCAAACCCTGCCACGAGGTCCGGGCGCAATCACTACCGCGGAAAACCTGGATTGTAGGAATAATAGTTACAAGTGTGAACGTATAAACGCAACGAAAGTACATGGTAAGTTTTGCGGAACTTAGAGCTGTTAACAATACACATCTATAAGAACAAATCCAATATTTTAGTTTTGTTTAGAGATAGGACATCAACATTTTGTTGGTTGAAATAGTTAAGTAGGGAAGGTAGTGTGTGTTTAAGGCGTTGGCAGCCGTAATTAGTACGTGAGAAAGGAATGTACCATTCCGAATGCTATTCCATGATATTCCGAATGCCTTCCTTAAACAGTATGCAGAGTGGTGCTCAAAGTATTTGTGCGTCCTATTCACTTGATCATTGAAAGAAGGTGTTCTACCGTGTGATTGGAAAACTGCTAGAATTAAGCCTTTGCATAAAAGTGGACAGAAGACGTGTATTGAAAATTATCGCCCTATTTCATTAACTTCGACAACGTGCAAATTATTGGAGCACATCATTCATAAGCATCTACCTAATTTCCTCGACGAGCATAATGTACCGGTAGCTGTTCAACACGGGTTCAGAAGAAGGTATTCCACATGCACTCAACTGGTCGAAACAATCCATGATTTTGCGACAGGAATCAACGAAGGAAAACAAACTGATGTTATCTTTATGGACTTTCGAAAAACTTTCGATAAGGTTTCGCACAAGAAACTACTTCATAAACTCAGTTTTATTATAAATAATAAACAGATATTAACATGGATACAATCGTGCCTATCTGATTGCCGTCAGTTTGTCGAACTGCATAAAACTTGCTCCAATTGTGTTCCTGTCGATTCTGGTGTTCCCCAGGGATCCGTCCTCGGCCCCCTACTGTTTTTAATACTTATTAATGATATTGTTAAAAACCTGTCAGTACGTGTTAAGTTATATGCGGACGACTGCGTGCTGTATGAGAAAATAAGTTCGACTGATGATCAAATTAGGCTGAATAATGATTTTGCAAAAATAGTTTCTTGGTGTGAGAAGTGGCAAATGTCAATTAACTTTGAAAAAACCGTATTTATGAGAATAACACTTAAAAAGCTCCCTCTTCTATATTACTACACTGCTAATAATAATTTTCTTCACGAAGTCACAGAATATAAGTATCTAGGTCTATGGATCTCTGATAACCTTTCTTGGACCAGGCATGTCGACTATGTTTCAGCAAACGCTCTCCGAAAGCTTTTTTTCTTACGACGCTCGCTCAAGCTAGCAACCGCTGGAACACGCCTCCTTGCCTACAACACTATTATTAGACCAATCTTAGAATATGCAGTAATTATCTGGGACCCTTTTACAAAGGTAAACATACGTAAACTTGAAAGAATCCAAAAGAAAGCAGTAAGGTTTATATATAACACTTACGAGCGAGCATCAGTCAGTGACCTCCTCAAGAAAAGCGGTTTACCCTCTATTCCTAACAGAAATCGCATATGTCGCTTAAAGTTTTTCTATCAATTAATTAATAATAATCTCAAAGTTGACTCCTCCAATATCCTTACCTATTCCTCGGGGTACCAAACTAGAAATCGCCATTCTCTTTCTGTAACACCATTAAATCCACTAGTTAATTGTTTTAAATATTCATTTTTTCCAAGGACCATCACTGATTGGAATAACCTCACGGATGATGTTGTCAGACAGACATCATTACATTCATTTCAAGAGCATTTGAATTGATTGCTGTTAATTGACCTTGTCGCTGTATTCTCTTGTTGAATCTCTATATGCAATTTTGTTTTCTTTGTGTCTGTAATTCTGTATCATCACACAATGTTTCCCACCTGCTATGATCTTGTGTACAAGATCGCAGTATTCATAAATAAAAAAAAACGTTGTGGCGGTAGAACTCGCCATATTGAAGTGCGAATAAACGAAGGGAACTGTCAGCAAGTGGCAATTCCAAGTAGTCAATGATAATGCGCAAGGACGGCTCACGGCGCTGCTCGTCGGTGACGTGGAGCAGCGGTAAAACAGAGAGAACACATGCGTCGTTGTCAGTATCAGACATAGAGGTCGCTTCTTCGATTCGGTAGCGCGATAGGCAACATGCGTCCTGGTGTTGGCGTGCCGACTTGTCAGTCACTGTGTAGGGATATCATTGTAGTCAGAGGGCCCAATGACTGAGCCGGCCAGTAGGATCCTTGAGCGACAAAAGCCAACAGAGCGCATGATGGTCTGTGATTACTGATAAAGGCTTGCCATATAAATATGGACCGAAATTTGAAACAGCCCAGACGAGAGCAAGACATTCGCGCTCGGTAATCGAATAGTTGCGCTATGAAGTTGTCACGAGCCGGCTAGCCAAGGCTATAACGCGGTCATGTCCGTGTCGGCATTGCGATAAGGCGGCGCTGATTCCATAACCACTGGCATCGGTTCAGACTGTAGGTGCGGATGGTTCAAAGTGGGCCAAGACCGGTGGATTGGTGAGAATCGTGATAAGGCGTGAAAATGCTGCAGCATGAGGGGAACCCCACCTTAAAGGCACGTCTTTCTTCAGAAGTTCAGTAAGCGTAGAACGACAGAAAGCTGAGCTAGTTGGTAAGGATTCATTATGCAAACTAGAAGTGAGGCGTGCAGACAGGACACAAGAGTAAAGAAGTGGTCGAGCAATTGCTGCGAAATCTTTCATGAACCGTCGGAAATAAGAACAGAGCCCCACGAAACCCCGGACGTCTTTGACAGACTGAGGTACAGGAAAAGTCGTAACTGCTCCAATCTTCTCCAGGCCGGGTAGTACTCCGGAAGCATCGACGAGATGGCCTAGCACTGTATGCTGTTGGAGCCTGAAGTGGCACTTCGATGAGTTTAATTGGAGCCCAGCCTTGGGGAAGACGTCAAAGATAGCTGCGACGCCCTCAAGGTGCGTCTCAAAAGCAGGAGAAAACAGATGGACGTCGTCGAGGTAACAAAGGCAAGTTGACCATTTGAAACCTTGAAGCAAAAAGTCGATCATCCATGCGAATGTTCGAGCCCAGTTAGTTCTTCCTCCTCTTTTCTCGAGTGATGGCGCTTATGCGCCTCCTTCAAACAATCAAATACCACACGCATGTTG
Organism: Dermacentor albipictus; assembly: GCF_038994185.2. Classification (NCBI taxonomy): domain Eukaryota; kingdom Metazoa; phylum Arthropoda; class Arachnida; order Ixodida; family Ixodidae; genus Dermacentor; species Dermacentor albipictus. The sequence goes on along the minus strand of NW_027225585.1, from coordinate 1,412,246 downwards.
CAATATCTACAGAGATTCCACAGCTACCTTAATTCTACTCGAGAAAAGTAGGACGATACCTATAAAGAAAGGAGGCAGACAAGGAGACACAATCCCTCCAGTTCTATTCACTGCGGGCTTGGAAGAAGTATTCAGCCTATTAGATTTGGAAGGCTTAGGACTAAGAATCTACGGTGAATATCTCGGCAATCTTCGATTTGCCGATGACATTGTTCTATTCAGCAACACTGCAGACGAGTTGGAACAAATGATAGAGGACCTTAACAGAGATAGCGTAAGAGTGGGGTTGCAGATTATTATGCAGAAGGCAAAGATAATGATGAATAGGTGGGCAAGCGAACAAGAATCCAGGATCGCCAGTCAGCCTCTAGGATTCGGTGAAGCAGCACATTTACCTAGGTCAATTAATCACAGGAAACCATCATCATGAGAACGAAATTCATAGAAGAATAAAATGGGTTGGATTGCATACGGCAGACATTGTCAATTCTTGACTGGAAGCTTGCTATTGTCATCGAAAAGGAATGTGTACAATCAGTGCATTTTACCAGCTCTGACATATGGGGAAGAGACTAGGACACTGACAAAGAAGCTCGAGCACAAGTTCAGGACTGAACAAAGAGCGATGGAAGAAAGAATGCTAGGCATAGCTTTAAGAGGCAAAAAGAGAGAGGTTTGGATCAGTGAGCAAACGGGTATAGCCGAAATTCTGATTCACATGAAGAGAAAAAAATGAAGTTGGACCGGTAATGTAATGGGCAGGTTAGGCAACCATTGGACCACTAGGGTTACAGAATGGATACCAAGAGAAGGGAAACGCAGCCGAGGATGGCAGAAGACTAGGTGGAGCGATGAAATTATGAAATTCGCGGGCGCTTGTTGAAATCGCTTGGTGCAAGACAGGGCTTATTGGAGACCGCAGGGTGAGGCCTTCGTGTGGAAGTGGACATCAAATAGTCTGCTGGTGATGACACTTGGTCATTTCTTTTAGTAAAACATGTATTTGTACGCTGTACAGCTACCTACGACACTAATAGTCCCATGAAACATAGTACCAGCGCACATTTGAACAAGGACGAGGCGAGAAAGACAACACGAACGCCGGACTTCAACTGAGTTTTATTCATTGGAAACAGGGCTTTATGTACACAGGGGGAGGGGGTGGGGGACTGCTACTGCGCAGGACCACTCAAAAATATATCCTTGGTCTAGGCAAAGGTCATCACAGGTGTCAAAACAAAAATAAAAGGAGAAACTTTTCCCTCTTTTTTTTTCTTCTTCTCTTCTAATCACGTCACTCAATACAATCTTGTTCATATCCCGCCCTGCCTAGCTGATTCGACACACCCGTTTGCCCTGAGATAATCAATTTCTTTTGTCCCGAGTGCAACAGAAGGGGCACTGACACAGTTCTCGTTTGCATTGGAGATACAACACGCTTCATATATTTCCCGGTGTTTCTGATCGCTATATTTGCGCAACACGCGTGTTCGTTCGAAAAAAGCCTCGCATGCTGGCTTGTGCGAGCAACGGCGTATGTGGTCGGCTAAATGACCAGCGCCACTTAGTGATGTAGCATTCCTGCGATGCTCTAGCAAGCGTTCATTCAGACAGCGCCCGGTTTGGCCAATGTAGCATTTCCCACAGGCGAGGGGAATACTGTACACAACGCCGACGTCACATTCAACGAGGGCTTTGGTGTGCTTAATTTTGCAGGCTGGTTTCTTCTGGGATTGGTTTACAAGGCGACACATTCGTCCCAGCTTTTCCGGTGCTGAAAACACAACACGCACCCCGCACCTGTCGCCAACCTTCTTGAGGCGGTGAGACACCTGGTGCCAATAGGGCACTACGACAGGGCGCTTTTGCGGGCGTGCGTCTTTTTTCTGCCTGCGCCTCCCACCAGCTTTTGCCTCGCGAATCTGGCTCTCTACCACCGAGGCCACGATTTCTCTGTGGAACCCAGCCTTCTCCAGACGCCTTAGCTGGGCGTCGACGCTGTCACGAACTTGATGTTCGCATGACTTGTCTAGAGCAGAGCGGATGCAGTTTTTTGCTATAGCTCTTTTTACGAGCTTGAAGTGGGCCGATTGATAATTCAGATTTTGTTTTTTCGACCGTGGCTTGTACTGCCAGCACACGCGCGCTTCATGAAAAATCAGACACAAGTCGAGGTACTGGATGCGACCATCTTGCGGCAGTTCGTGCGTGAACTTCATTCCGAAGGCGTTACTAGCAAAAATATCGAGAATGTTGTTTATACTATTGCCTTTATCCTGAGCATCAGTCGTGTTCATTACTACGAGGTAATCGTCGACATATCTAAAAACTTTCTGCACGCCTGCGTTGTAAAGGGACGCTTGAATGCGCTTGTCAATACTTGCTAAAAAAAAATATCGCTTAAAAGTGGAGCTAGGCAAGAGCCGATGCACACTCCTTCTTTTTGGATAAAACAGCTGTCATTAAAAGTGATAATGGTGGATGAGAGATAAAAGGAAATTAGTTCTAAAAAATTGTCGGTTGATAACCCAGTCATGTTTTGGAAGGCCACTGGTGCCATGTCTTCAACGTGGCTTCTAACCGCGCTGAAAAGCTCAGGATGAGGCAATGAGTAAAACAAATCTTCTACATCGATAGAAAATGCAAACCTCTTTTGACACGAGGTTTCACAGCCAGAAAAATATTCGATAACCTCTGTAGAATTTTTTACCAGGAAAGGGTCTTCTAACGGAAGGGTACTAAGGTGCTTCTGCAGATACCTTGACAAGATGCCCTGCCAAGAGCCCTTCTCAATGACAATAGCCCTGAATGGAACAGATTCCTTGTGGGTCTTCACAGTGAAGAAAACACTCGAAGACAAAATGTCAGCAGCGTTGATGCTCTTTCTTAATTTTTCTAGGTTGAGCTCTTCACATAAAGCAATAGCCTTTTTCTTCACTTTTGCTACCGACACATTCACTGGGACAAAGTTTTTTGCGATAGCCTCATTTGCCTTCTGTAGAAACAGGCCTTTTGGCATCACAACAAAGCCGCCCTCTTTGTCTCCAACTAAGAGGTTAAGATCTTTGCTCTTCAAGTAGTTAACAGTGAATGTGACAGGCAATTTTGGAGCAAAAGGCGCACCTCTATGTTGCAGTGACTCTACGCCTTCAGCAATACATCGCTCCTGTTCATCTGAACTAGCTTCCGCGGCCACATTTCTGACTATAGGCAGCATTCGTACGGGTTCTTCTTTAGGCTCGGTACAAAACTTGGGATCATGGCTTAGCATTCCTGCAACCCTTTCAGGCAGGTCACACTCACCGATGCAGCCAGTTCAGATGAACAGGAGCGATATATTGCTGAAGGCGTAGAGTCACTGCAACATAGAGGTGCGCCTTTTGCTCCAAAATTGCCTGTCGCATTCACTGTTAACTACTTGAAGAGCAAAGATCTTAACCTCTTAGTTGGAGACAAAGAGGGCGGCTTTGTTGTGATGCCAAAAGGCCTGTTTCTACAGAAGGCAAATGAGGCTATCGCAAAAAACTTTGTCCCAGTGAATGTGTCGGTAGCAAAAGTGAAGAAAAAGGCTATTGCTTTATGTGAAGAGCTCAACCTAGAAAAATTAAGAAAGAGCATCAACGCTGCTGACATTTTGTCTTCGAGTGTTTTCTTCACTGTGAAGACCCACAAGGAATCTGTTCCATTCAGGGCTATTGTCATTGAGAAGGGCTCTTGGCAGGGCATCTTGTCAAGGTATCTGCAGAAGCACCTTAGTACCCTTCCGTTAGAAGACCCTTTCCTGGTAAAAAATTCTACAGAGGTTATCGAATATTTTTCTGGCTGTGAAACCTCGTGTCAAAAGAGGTTTGCATTTTCTATCGATGTAGAAGATTTGTTTTACTCATTGCCTCATCCTGAGCTTTTCAGCGCGGTTAGAAGCCACGTTGAAGACATGGCACCAGTGGCCTTCCAAAACATGACTGGGTTATCAACTGACAATTTTTTAGAACTGATTTCCTTTTATCTCTCATCCACCATTATCACTTTTAATGACAGCTGTTTTATCCAAAAAGAATGAGTGTACATCGGCTCTTGCCTAGCTCCACTTTTAAGCGATATTTTTTTAGCAAGTATTGACAAGCGCATTCAAGCGTCCCTTTACAACGCAGGCGTGCAGAAAGTTTTTAGATATGTCGACGATTACCTCGTAGTAATGAACACGACTGATGCTCAGGATAAAGGCAATAGTATAAACAACATTCTCGATATTTTTGCTAGTAGCGCCTTCGGAATGAAGTTCACGCACGAACTGCCGCAAGATGGTCGCATCCAGTAGCTCGACTTGTGTCTGATTTTTCATGAAGCGCGCGTGTGCTGGCAGTACAAGCCACGGTCGAAAAAACAAATTCTGAATTATCAATCGGCCCACTCCAAGCTCGTAAAAAGAGCTATAGCAAAAAACTGCATCCGCTCTGCTCTAGACAAGTCATGCGAACATCAAGTTCGTGACAGCGTCGACGCCCAGCTAAGGCGTCTGGAGAAGGCTGGGTTCCACAGAGAAATCGTGGCCTCGGTGGTAGAGAGCCAGATTCGCGAGGCAAAAGCTGGTGGGACGCGCAGGCAGAAAAAAGACGCACGCCCGCAAAAGCGCCCTGTCGTAGTGCCCTATTGGCACCAGGTGTCTCACCGGCTCAAGAAGGTTGGCGACAGGTGCGGGGTGCGTGTTGTGTTTTGAAATGTTGTTTTAGTGAAATGCTACATTGGCCAAACCGGGCGCTGTCTGAATGAACGCTTGCTAGAGCATCGCAGGAATGCTACATCACTAAGTGGCGCTGGTCATTTAGCCGACCACATACGCCGTTGCTCGCACAAGCCAGCATGCGAGGCTTTTTTCGAACGAACACGCGTGTTGCGCAAATATAGCGATCAGAAACACCGGGAAATATATGAAGCGTGTTGTATCTCCAATGCAAACGAGAACTGTGTCAGTGCCCCTTCTGTTGCACTCGGGACAAAAGAAATTGATTATCTCAGGGCAAACGGGTGTGTCGAATCAGCTAGGCAGGGCGGGATATGAACAAGATTGTATTGAGTGACGTGATTAGAAGAGAAGAAGAAAAAAAAGAGGGAAAAGTTTCTCTTTTTATTTTTGTTTTGACACCTGTGATGACCTTTGCCTAGACCAAGGATATATTTTTGAGTGGTCCTGCGCAGTAGCAGTCCCCCACCCCCTCCCCCTGTGTACTTAAAGCCCTGTTTCCAATGAATAAAACTCAGTTGAAGTCCGGCGTTCGTGTTGTCTTTCTCGCCTCGTCCTTGTTCAAATGTGCGCTGGAACTATGTTTCACAATGCTAATCATAACCAACTAGCCCAGCTGTCCATACTTAACTAATAGTCCCCTCTTTCTCTTTCCTGTTTTCTTTCTATGAATACCTAATGTCTCTTGCTTATCACGACGGCTGACTAGCTGATGCTTTTATCCTTTTTTAATCGGAGTGATTCAAGATAGTGGACGTTTTAGATAAGTCTTGCTTAGTGAACATGCATATAGCGGTGCGACATCGTACGCTGGAGCCGTGCCACGCACGCTGGCCGCCCGCCGCTCGGCGACATTGGCACAACGTCACCTCGGGGGTTGCGGCTACGCGGCCGAGGCAGCCTCCCACTTACGGTTTCGCATGCTGTGATAGCGGAAATTCCCCTTGCCGCAGTTTCGCAGGTAAAACAGTTTCAAGCAAGTTGCCAGGTATCACAAGCAAAGTAAAAATTTACAAGCAAGTTTACAAGCAACAAGCAAGTTTTAGTGACTCCAAGGCAGCCCTTCAGTGCATACGAAGCCCAATGCGCCACGGACCTAATGAGCAACTGGCCTCAGAAATTCGGCACATATATCATCAAAGCTATGACAAGGGACACGACATAATCTTTCAGTGGCTTCCAGGACATAGTAACATCAGCGGGAATGACCACGCCGACGAAGCCGCCCGATCTGCACATGAAAGTGGTCAACGAGTCGTCATTCCGCTTTCGCGTACAGACGCTGCGGCTGAGCTGCGATTGATGTCCCGTGAGTGTACTTTGCCCCTGTGGGACTCAAATGTTTTCACCATGTGTCGGTTGCGTTCATTGTCTCCGGACATACGGATGCACCTCCCGCCTGGATTACCACGACGTGAACAGACCATGCTCTACCGTCTGTGGCTAGGCGTTGCCTTTACAAACGCCTATGCTTTCCGCATAGGAATGGCCAACAACCCCACGTGCGACACATGTAACATCGACGAGACGCTCGCACACATAATCTGTGTCTGCCCGCGATACAGTGCTGAGAGACAAGTGATGTGCAGTGTACTGGACCAGTCGGACAATCGTCCACTTTCAGAACTAAAAGCTTTAGGCCAATGCTCCGAAAGAACATCCGCGTTGAAGGCCTTACTCGCGCTGGTAAGGTTCTTGCGGTCCACGGGGCTTCACGACAGACTCTAAGAATGCCGTCCCTTACCGCTCTGCAGTGTACGCGCTTTGTTCATGCTTGTCTCCCTTTCTATCTCCCCCTTCTACTATGTTTCTCTTTTTAACCCTCTTAACCCTTCCCCCTGCGCAGGGTAGCCAACCGGAACTACTTCTGGTTAACCTCCCTGCCTTTCTCTGCATTATTTTCTCTCTCTACAAGCAAGTTACCTATAGTATCACCCGTCACCCCATTATCGTCAACACTCATGGAATGTCTCCGAAAGAACCGGTCGCTTATATGAAAATGGGTATATTTAAATGATGCGTAAAGTCTTCGTAGCAACATTTGTACTGTTATTCAAAATTACACCCTTTGGGTTGTATCTTGCCACACAACGACAAACATCATCTCTCATGTCCGCATTTCCTTTCTTTAACGCTGCGAGCCCGGTGCTTCCCAGTAATGAACGGCATGCGCGTTATCAGCATCACATAGCATTACCGACAGGAAAGTAGCGGGCACGGCGTTTTCAAGAAAGGAAACGCAAGCAAGGCAGATGACGATTATCGTTGTGTGGCAGGTAGACACCCCAAAGGGCGTACCTTCGTCTACACTCTTAGGCAAAGTTACACCCTTTGGGGTGTATCTCTGCCACGCAATAATAATCGTCATCTGCCTTGCTTGCGCTTCCTTTCTTGAAAATGCCACGCCACCCGCCGTGGTTGCTCAGTGGCTATGGTGTTGGGCTGAGCACGAGGTCGCGGGATCGAATCCCGGCCACGGCGGCCGCATTTCGATGGGGGCGAAATGCGAAAACACCCGTGTGCTTAGATTTAGGTGCACGTTAAAGAACCCCAGGTGGTCAAAATTTCCGGAGTCCTCCACTACGGCGTGCCTCATAATCAGAAAGTGGTTTTGGCACGTAAAACCCCAAATATTATTATTATATTATAAAATGCCACGCCCGCTGCATTCCTGTCGAGAATGGTATGTCATGCTGGTAACGCGCATGCCGTTCGTTACTGGGAAGTACCGAGATCGCAGTGTTAAAAAAAGGAAATGCTGACAAGACAGATGACAATTACTGTTGCGTGGTAAAAGGGTGTAATTTTACTTAAGAGTGTAAGAGTGTGGTATATTTGCCGTCATTCATGAGGTCTATATCTGTCACCAGAAATTGGCTTTTCATTTTTATGTCGGGATAATGGTTCAATTGCAGCTGCATTAGTGCAGAGGCATCGAGCCTCCGTTGTAACAGGCAAACTGATTAGTGCTCTTTTTTTTTTTGCCAGCAATCACTTTCTCACTTCTTCACGGGAGCATCGCGGTTCAAATACGCAAGAGGCTGTGCGTTTTTTTCAGCGCACAAGCGCAGTCTATGTTTTCGGTGACCTATGTCAACGTATCAGGATAAATACTGTAGAAGGATCGACATTTGGGCGAGTTGTACTGGTTGAACATCTTGAAGGGGCAGCGCAATAAGACGATGACAGAAGGCTGGAAACACACAGGTCAGCGCTGTCCTGTGTGTTTCCTGCCTTCTGTCATCGTCTTATTGCGCTGCCCCTTCAAGATGTATCAGGATAAGAAACGCCTGAGGCTATGCGTCAGATAGTCACTTTAGAAAAGCTCCCATACCTGCGCTATCCGGAACTTTCGCTTCCCGGTGACGTCATGCCAGGTCCGGAACGTAGCTCACCTGGATCACGTACATCTGATAGCGCCGCTAGAATGGGCGAACAGTGGTCGTTTCCGTGTTTGTCTTGCGGCTTCTCCTTCCCTCAGCACGCACCAATCTGCAACGTTGTATCGCTGGCATCCGCACCGCCCTGACCAAGTTGTTTCTAGTCCATCTTTCTGGCTCGCCGCCGGGTAACTAACAACGGCTAACGCTTCGGTGCCATCGCAGGGTGTGGCTTCTTGGCGGGCCCCCCACTGCTGGGAATCAAAGACCGTCCTACTTCCCAGCTTATTCTGGATGCCGTTACTTAACCACCAGTTTTCCCACCCTAAATGTATCGATGCCTCGACAGCGCTGTCGAGCCTCGATGAAGGCGAGCGTCCTCAATACAGGCGAGCGTCGTCCAGGCGAGCGTCGATGTCAAGCGTCCTCAATGCAGGCGCTTCTTACTTGATCAATGAAATGAGAGGAGTCTGACGAAAGTAGGCGTGAGTCCTGGAAGCGGCGTGAGAATATGGTGCTGGTAGGCGGAGAGCTCGTAGAGCGGCGAGCGTGTGTTGTCCCCAATCGGTCGTACCGGAACGTCGGGCTTATGAATTTTCGGCAGTCCGTAGACAGCGGGCGCCGACCCTTTCTGGTAGAGCAGCCTGTAGTACAGGTTCTTTCTTTTCAGAGGGACAAACTTGAAAACTTCAGTGAGCAGCTTCTGAAGATCCGATTCCACCTTCTTTGTTGGATCCCATTCAGCTTCCCATAGGTCAACGTGTCCTGGAGCAGCCCATTTATCTTGTTGACGTAGTCCACACAGTCAAAAAACCACAGTAGCATTTTCCCGTCTCCGTGGGGAGTATGACTATGTGCTCGTTTTCTTTTGGCCGTTTCCAACACGCTTCTTTCTGCTGCCGGCAGCATCGTAGCATTTGCCCCCCGCAACCTTCGAGATGACCTCAACTGGACGCGAGCGCGCTTCTTCTCGTAGATTGGGCTCAAGAAGGCGTACCGCTTCTTCTACGGCGCAAGTGAGATGGCCCACATTTAGTCGTATGCCGATGCGGTACTTAAGGCACACATATCTCCCGTTCTAGTCTATCTCTAGACCATGCCAGAAACCTGGTGTCGCGAAGATACGGATGGCTACTGGATACGATGGATGGATGGATGGATGGATACGAACGGGAGATATTGGAAGCCTTTTACATTGCTAAGGCCGAGGGCACGTGCATTAGTTGCCCTTCAGTGACGCTTACTGAAAAAGAGATAGCTTTTCTGAAGAGATAGAGAGGTCGTGATGTCACGTTGGGCCTATCTTGGTTGCATCTATTTAAAGTTCTGTTTCTTCAAAAAACATTTAGTTGGAAGTAGCGCCTTGTCTGTCGTACATGTGTTCTTTCGTCCGCGTCTTCGTAGCGCTCATTTCATCAAGAACTCTCCCTTTTTATTTTTTTCCTACATGTTGTCCGCCGTTCGCGGTTCGCATCTCTTTTTATCTGCCGCTCGACGTTTGCTCTTTCATCTGTCGCTTTTGTGCTCACTCGCTTGGTTACGCCGACACCGACGCCGACGCTCCCCGCAGTTACGAGCACCTAAGAACTGCGCTCTGAAATCTGCCAACGAGATGAGTTGCATCTCACAGGCACCCGCTTTTCTTAAGTTGACTACAAACAGGCAACCCCGAAGATCTTGAGACCGAATGAGCTTGGCTGACTCACTGGGAACTTACCACTATCACTGAAAGGAAGGTGTACAATCGCTGAATTCTAACGCTCCTTACATATGGGGCAGAAAGGTGAAGGTTGACAAAAACGCTCGAGTACAAGTTAAGGACTGCGCAACGAGCTATTGAACGATAAATATTAGGCGCAACGTTAAGAGACAGGAAGAGAGCGTTGTGGATCAGAGAGCGAATGGCGATAGGCGATACCCTAATTGACATTAAAGAATGTAACTGGACAGGCCATGTAATTCGCAGGATGGAATAGCGCGTGGACCATCAGAGTTCATTATAATAATCACGTTTTATTTTCACGACGGATGAACAGAAAGTAAAAAGGAAGCACCGAAAAAAAACCAAATTTCTTCTACTTAACAAAGCTCCAGTCTCCAAGGAAGGCAGTGGAGAGGCTGGTGTATCAATACAAGAACGTATTACATGTTCACAAAAAAGCACATTTACAGGGGTAGATGTACATACTTTCCGGTTGTAATTTGGAAAGTGGTTGTAATGCGGTTGTGTAAAATAACGCTAAGCATACAATTACAATGTATTTTCTCGTACGTTATTATTTTGACACAACTTCAATTGCACATAGCATAAGAATGCAGCAAAAAAAAGAACATAACTTTCAAAACAAGCACAGGAAGCGTTTACAATCAAGGAATGTTTTTAATTTTTAAAATGTTTTACAAAGTTTCAATTATTTATGTACGTCCATATGTAAAAAGAAAAAAAAAAGATTAGAGAAAAGAAGATCCGCATATGCGATGCTGCTTTCGCGATAAAAATGCTGGCAATGCTGCCCAGGGCGCCATCACATCCTCGAAGTTCAGGAGCTTGAAGGCGCCCCTTGCAGCATCGAATCCACAACGCACACCCTGTCCCGCGGCGCAGACAGAATTCCTGCAGCAGAAACCTAGATTCCAGAGATCATATTTACGAGTGCAAACATGGAAATACAACGGATTATATGAGAAGTTCTGCGAAACTGTTATATCATTTAGCACTAAACTTCTATAAGAAGAAATCCAACATTTTGGTTATTTTTAGTGATAATGCATCAACATTTTGTTCGTTTTGATAATGAAGTAGGGAAAGTAGTGCATGATTGAGGTGCTGACAGCCATAATTAGTACGCGAGAAAGGCATCTACCATGGTGCCTGGCGACGATATGAATATATACTTCTACGTTGGTGTAAAGTGACGAGGTTTAGAAATGGATCGAGTTTCACGACATATCATTTCTACAGCTTAGTAGCATTTTCAACTTGTATATGTCCCCAGTTGTGATTATTCTGTATTGTTGGAAAGCCTTTGCGTGTGTTCGGAAAAAGAAATATTTGCTATGGCCCGAATTGCTTCCTTTTGAAGTATTTCCAGCATTTGAATAGTCGCAAGGAGTTGAGAAATTACGCGACCTACCAAGAGAAGCCAAACAGGAAGGAAAAGCGAAAATTAACAAATTTATGCTTTGTTTGTGAGAATATCTATGCATCAGCATCTTTTTATTTACAAAACAAGTAGAAAGAATGTGGTTGGAAGTAGAGAATTCCGTGTGTTTTGAATGACGCTTCTACGGTTTTCAGTCGAGTCATCTGACGTAGCCACTTCCCTGCTGTGCTATGTGGGTGTTTTGTAACCTTCCACGGTGGGAGCAGTACGTCTAAAACCGCAGCGTCCTGCGCTCTACGCGGTTGTACGGGACTAGTGACCGCGCATTGTGACACAACATCCCGAATAACAACACGAGTCGGTTTTGGCAATTAAATTGGCAGAGCAGAAAACGAGGGATCGAAAAGAACTCTGATTGTTTCTCAAACATATATATATATATATATATATATATATATATATATATATATATATATATATTATTCAATGAGAAGTTCTGTAGGTCCGGTGCATAGGTAGTTTTAGAAACGAAGGTCCACACTTACGACAATTTCATCTTTAATGTTTTTCACGTTTCGGCCATGGCACAGCCTTCGTCAGAATAAACACACAGGCTGCGCGCTTGTATGTGTGTTTATTCTGACGAAGGCCGTGCCATGGCCGAAACGTTAAAAACATTAAAGATGCAATTTTCGTAAGTGTGCACCTTCGTTTCTAAAACGATATATATATATATATATATATATATATATATATATATATATATATATATATATATATATATATATATATATATATAGATAGATAGATAGATAGATAGATAGATAGATAGATAGATAGATAGATAGATAGATAGATAGATAGATAGATAGATAGATAGATAGATAGATAGATAGATAGATAGATACACACGCAGGAACGAGACGACGAAATTTTAGGAAGAGTTATTTTCTGAACGTTTTCGGCTGGCGGACCAGCATTCGTCAGAGTACAGAGTACTGTACCGTCCGAGTACTGTATGTACTCTGACGAAGGCTGGTCCACCAGCCAACAACGTTCAGTCAATTAGTCTGCCTTAAAGTTTGTCGTCTCTTTCCTGCGTATGTTACGTCGCGTCCTGCGTGCTGAACTTTGAAGAAACACCCTGTGTATATATATATATATATATATATATATATATATATATATATATATATATATATATATATATATATATATATATACAGTGAAAGCTCGTTAATTCGAACTTCAATAATTCGAATTTATGGATAATTCGAACTGTACGATTTGGTCCGGCCTAGCTCCACAGAAGTCTATGTATAAAAAAGTCCGTTAATTCGAACGCGAGAAGGTTCCCTCACGGATAATTCGAACTACGCTCACCTGGCACACGGCCAGCGAAAAGCGCCTACTGCCTACACACAAGGCTGCATTGCCTCCGAAACGGAGAGAACGGCGAGAGAAGGCAAAATCGGAAAAAAATCTAACCGACGCGGAGTCAGCCAGAAGGCAGTGGCGGCTGCCGCCTCTCCGTTCTACGTAACCTCCAAGACTTCTTGCCCGTTGCGAATCTCGGAGGCTTTGCAAATCTTGTACAGCTGCTAATGTTGTGCGGAGATGGCACGGCAAGCGCCAAAACACAGCGAATCAAGTACGTCGCAGCTGCGCTTGCAATCAAGAACCAACGAATCAGGGCCTTCGCCACCTTCACATGTTCAGCGTCTTTGTCTCGGCAGTCTTCATCGGTTGTGCACCTCTGTTTTCAGCTTAGGAGGTATCGGCCATCGCGAATCATTGTGATAGTGTTAAGCCTCGGCTAACGTTCGTTTTGGTGGACATCGGTGGTGTGGCACAGTCGGACCCAGAGCTTCGACTTGAAGATGGCGTGTGCCCGCGGCACACGCCATCACTTTCTGACACGCCAAATTTCTGACATGCGAATGACCTGACCCCTGCTTACTGACAGACATGCCTTACTGCTTCCAAATCGCAGTGTACTGTTGCTCTCCTTCACTTTCGTTAGTTCGAACTTTCGTTAATTCGAACTGAAGCGGCTTCCCCTTGCGGTTCGAATTAACGAGCTTTTACTGTATATATATATATATATATATATATATATATATATATATATATATATATATATAGTTCTTCCAGAGCTAATTAAAAAACGCTACTAGTAATCTTTATTTTACACTTTCGCTTGCTTCCTTGTTCTTGGCAGTGTTCTGTCTGCGCTTCTGTCATGCGCGAGTCCATTTGATGTGGTTCCAATTGTTTGCCAAGTACAGGACATGTGTATCTCACAGGTGTACCTGTGAGGAGGTACACCTTATTTCAATTCTCTTTTGCAGAGTTACGCGTCATTATGGCGAAACCCGTAAGCAATATGACTTGCCCCCGTTACACCGTCTAGTTTTTCCCAATTGTACCGCATTTTTCGTGCAAAATGGCAACTGGAAACAAGAGTCGCAAGGAATTGAGAAATTAAGCCAAGGCAACAGCCAAACAGGAAAGAAAAGCGAAGATGAACAAATATAGCCATTGTTTATGAAAATATCTACGGATCTACATCTTTTTATTTGAAGTGGCCCTGAACCACTTTTTATCGAAGTGGAGAAAGACATTTGAAGTGAAGATAGGCTATTTCAGAACCACTTTGTCGCAAAAAGTACTTCAATGCGTTCAGCAGAAGCGGAGTTATCGGCAATCAAACATGGCCTCAGCTGTGCTCCCCTTCCTCCTCCAATGCCTTGCACTGCGAAGGCCACGGCGGAGACGTCACCGTGGCGCGCAGTTCGAATTTCCGATTTTGTGCCTATGCCGCGCTTAACGTAAGCCAAACGCGGCTGTCCTCAGAGAGCCGCAGTGCAGTTAACCCCTGGACTCGGGGCGACACCTCGCGGCGGCCGCGGTGTAGCCGAGCGCAGCGACCAATAGCAGCCACGTATTGGAGTCTGCTTTATGACGAAATAAAGCACACAGAAAAGAGTGAGGATCATGGCGTTTTTGAAACGAGAGCGTTTGAGAAAAGGGTGATTTCGCGTTCCGCTTTCGAGCTCCACGGACCGCGTACGACTGCAGAACCGCTGAGATATTCACAACAGCGTATGCTACCCGCGGACTATTTTATTTCACCAAGCCCGAGGGGTGGTTCAGGGCCCCTTTAAAAAGGAAATTGGGGAAACGCCGCCAGAAGTGGAGAACAATTCTGTGTATGTTGAAAGACACTTCTACAGTTATCAGTCGAGCGGTCTGACATAGCCACTTCTCTGCTGCGCTTATGTAGGTGTTTTTCTAGCCTTCCGCCGTGGGTGCAGTACGTCTAGAACCGCAGTGTCCTGCGTTCTACGCAGTTGTACGGGGCTGGCGGCCACGCGTCATTACATTATCATCATCATGATCATCAGCCTAGTTACGCCCACAGCAGGGCAAAGGCCTCTCCCATACTTCTCCAACAACCCCGGTCATGTACTAATTGTGGCCATGCCGTGCCTGCAAACTTCTTAATCTCATCCGCCCACCTAACTTTCTGCCGCCCCCTGCTACGCTTCCCTTCCCTTGGGATCCAGTCCGTAACCCTTAATGACCATCGGTTATCTTCCCGCCTCATTACATGTCCTGCCCATGCCCATTTCTTTTTCTTGATTTCAACTAAGATGTCATTAACTCGCATTTGTTCCCTCACCCAATCTGCTCTTTTCTTATCCCTTAACGTTACACCTATCATTCTTCTTTCCATAGCTCGTTGCGTCGTCCTCAATTTGAGTAGAACCCTTTTCGTAAGCCTCCAGGTTTCTGCCCCGTAGGTGAGTACTGGTAAGACACAGCTATTATAGACTTTTCTCTTGAGGGATAATGGCAACCTGCTGTTCATGATCTGAGAATGCCTGCCAAATGTACCCCAGCCCATTCTTATTCTTCTGATAATTTCCGTCTCATGATCCGGATCCGCCGTCACTACCTGCCCTAAGTAGATGTATTCCGTTACGACTTCCAGTGCCTCGCTGCCTATTGTAAATTGCTGTTCCCTTCCCAGACTGTTAAGCATTACTTTAGTTTTCTGCAGATTAATTTTTAGACCCACTCTTCTGCTTTGCCTCTCCAGGTCAGTGAGCATGCATTGTAATTGGTCCCCTGAGTTACTAAGCAAGGCAATATCATCAGCGAATCGCAAGTTACTAAGGTATTCTCCATTAACTTTTATCCCCAATTCTTCCCAATCCAGGTCTCTGAATACCTCCTGTAAACACGCTGTGAATAGCATTGGAGATATCGTATCCCCCTGCCTGACGCCTTTCTTTATTGGGATTTGTTGCTTGCTTTATGGAGGACTACGGTGGCTGTGGAGCCGCTATAGATATCTTTCAGTATTTTTACATATGGCTCGTCTACACCCTGCTTCCGTAATGCCTCCATGACTGCTGAGGTTTCGACAGAATCAAACGCTTTCTCGTAATCAATGAAAGCTATATATAAGGGTTGGTTATATTCCGCACATTTCTCTATCACCTGATTGATAGTGTGAATATGATCTATTGTTGAGTAGCCTTTACGGAATCCTGCCTGGTCCTTTGCTTGACAGAAGTCTAAGGTGCTCCTGATTCTATTTGCGATTACCTTAGTAAATAGTTTGTACGCAACGGACAGTAAGCTGATCGGTCTATAATTTTTCAAGTCTTTGGCGTCCCCTTTCTTATAGATTAGGATTATGTTAGCGTTCTTCCAAGATTCCGGTACGCTCGAGGTCATGAGGCATTGCGTATACAGGGTGGCCAGTTTCTCTAGAACAATTTGTCCTCTATCCTTCAACAAATCTGCTGTTACCTGAACCTCCCCAGCTGCCTTCCCCCTTTGCATATCTCCCAAGGCTTTCTTTACTTCTTCCGGCGTTACCTTTGGGATTTCGAATTTGTCTAGACTATTTTCTCTTCCATTATCGTCGTGGGTGTCACTGGTACTGTATAAATCTCTATAGAACTACTCAGCCACTTGAACTATCTCATCCATATTAGTAATGATATTGCCGGCTTTGTCTCTCAACGCACACATCTGATTCTTGCCTATTCCTAGTTTCCTCTTCACTGTTTTTAGGCTTCCTCCGTTCCTGAGAGCATGTTCAATTCTATCCATATTATACTTCCTTATGTCAGCTGTCTTACGCTTGTTGATTAACTTCGAAAGTTCTGCCAGTTCTATTCTAGCTGTAGGGTTAGATGCTTTCATACATTGGCGTTTCTTGATCAGATCTTTCATCTCCTGCGATAGTTTGCAGGTATCCTGCCTAACGGAGTTACCACCGACTTCCATTGCACACTCCTTAATGATGCCCACAAGATTGTCGTTCATTGCTTCAACACTAAGGCCCTCCTCCTGAGTTACGCGTCATTACGCAACTTCCCAAATAACAATGCGAGTCGGTTTTGGTACTTCACTTGGTAGAGCAGTAACGAGGGATCCCAAAGAACTGTGATTGTTCCAAAAATACATATTTCTCTATAATTCATCGAGAGCTATGAAAAAAAAGCCACTATAGTTGGATACAGCTTAAGTCTGCAGTGAAGCCCCGCGCGCGCCCTCATAACCGCCAGCCACTGTTCCTCGGCGAGGGTGCAAATAATTCGTGCTTCAAACTTTTCCTGTTACCCAAAATAAGGCAGGAACCACAAAAATAAAATTATAATTGCGTAATTTTATACGTTTTCCCTCGCCTATCATAGTGGAATGGCGAAAGCCTAATTCTTTAATGAAGTGAAATAGCATGCTTGCTTCGCTGCAACTATTTGTCAAGTTTCACTTCAGTTAGCAGTGAAATTTCATGAGTAAAACGGGCTCACCAGTGAAATGAACCGCAGACTTTTGAAGTTCTAATTATGGAGTTTTATGTGCCAAAACCACGATCTGATAATGAGGCATGCCGTAGTGGGGGACTCCGGAACTTTGAACCACCTGGGGTTCTTTAACGTGCACCGAAATCTAAGTAGATGGGTGTTTTCGCATTTCGTCCACATAGATATGCGGCTGCCGTGGCCCCGATTTGAACCCGCGACCTCGTGCTTAGCAGCCCAACACCATAGTCACTAAGCAACCACGGCGGGTAGACATTTGAAGAGTGAAATGCTCAGAGTCCCTACGCTTTGTCAATTTCTGTTGCGCCCCTCACTGCTTCCGTCGATGAAATGATTCTTCAGGAACAGCAGATGCTCCGGAGGTATCAAGTACGACGCCATCTTGAAAAGGCCGCATGACGACGATTTTGTTTGCTTCTGTGATTAGCAGGCGGAGTTACACAAACCCGCGCGGTCCGTGTGCCTTGGTTGCCAACTGCTGTTTTTTTTTTGTATGCTATCTACTATAGGGACAGGCGTTCGTCCCGCAGTGAACATAAAATAGGCTGATGATGATTATAGAAATCTTTATTTGGCACTTTCGCTTGTTTACTTGTTCTTGGCAGTGTTCTTCCAGCGCTTCTTTCCTGCGCGAGTCCATTCAATGTGGTTCCTTGCTTGCTAAGTAAAGAAGAGGTGTATCACGCAAGTGTACCTGTGAGATACGCCTTATTTCATTTCTCTTTTGCGAATTTCCGCGTCTTTACGGCGAATGGTGGGCGTTATTCACATTTATACTAGTAAAGGTACCACCCTCATTTGCATAGAAAAGTTACCTTGGGTTGCCCCCCCCCCCCCCCCCGGAAAACAAATCCTGGGTACGTCCCTGAATGGACTCAAAGGAATATTATCTGGCAATGTAGTAGAACTTCCTGGAGCATGGAAAAAATGCATTTTGTTTTGGTTTCATCGAGAACGAGGCCATTTGCCTTAGGCCATGCTCGAAGTTTATGTCAAACTGAACTTGCTATAGATGTTATTTCTTTTAAATCTTCACCTGTAAAGAAAACGCAGCAGTAATCTGCATACGCGACAATTTGCACACATCACTAACTTGCAAAATGTCATTATTGTAATACAGGAAAGGTATCGGGCCAAGGATGCTACTCAGTCACACGCCCGCTGTCACATATTTTTTTTTTTTCTGTGACTTGTTCTCATTAATTTCAACAAATTGGTGTCGGCTTTCTAAGTAAGTTCGGAAAAGTTCAAGTGTTATTACTCGGAAGCCATATTTTTCCAGTTTTAGAAGCAGGAATTTATGGTTGACTTCGTCTAATGCTTTGCTTAAATGTAAGTATAACCCTAAAGCCAGAATGTCCTATTTTCACAAACACACGCAGTTTCCTCCGCATACGCGAGCACATCTGTAATCTTATTTCATCATCTTCCAGCAACATACTTTTACTAACTGAAACGTGGCTAACAGATGACGCCGCTGATACTGAAGTTCTTGCCGATCTACCTAACTTTAAAGTTTTCCGCAAGGACCGCAAGGGCTCCAGAGGACGAGATGTTCTAATTGCCACTAATCAACTATTGCCTTGTTCTGTTAATAACATCCAATGAGAACTTGAAATACCATGGGTAATCTGCCGTTCCGCACCTCAAACCATCATACTAGGTGTCTGCTACAGACTACCCTACAGCTATACAAAATTTTCTTATTACCCAAATGATAGCCTAAATAAACTTACTACTACACATCCGAACGCGAGCATTCTTCTTTTTGGTGATTTTAACTTCCCGTCTATTGACTGGCCGAACTTCACACCAACAAGCAATAACGAAATAACTAACTTCCTTGACGTCTGTCTAAATTTTAATCTCACCCAATTAGTAAAAGAACCTACACGCGTCGTACGTGATTCGTCAAACATCTTGGACCTTATACTAACTAATCACCGTGAAAATTTAGCAAATCTTACTTATCTCCCCGAAGTTAGCGACCACAAAATTATACATGCTACTTTCACCTTCATCGTGGAATCGCGCCGAACTTTCCACTAAACAATTCGCCTTTGCGACAAAGGCAATTCCAATAAAATGAACAACCAATTGCTCGCTGTTTTCCAAAATTTGAAAGAGGTTTTCACAACCGATCAATTGAGGACAACTGGCTTACGTTTAAAACCAAACTTGCCGAACTAACATCCAAATTCATTCCCACCTTACATTTCGTGCCAATCATAACAAATCATGGTTCACAATGTCCTTGAAAACACTTGAGAACAAGAAAAAACGACTTTTCCGTGCAGCAAAACTAAACCCAAGCGAATGCGCATGGAATAAATACTACGAGGCCGAGTCAACATATTTGCAGGTCCATTTTTAATGCCAAACACGCATTTTTTTCATATTGACCTGCCGAAGATCCTAACCAATAACCCCAGAAAGTTCTGGCAAGTTCTAAATCATGATCATACGCCTATCCTCACACTTACCGACACACTTGGCGAGGAAGTGAGCGACGTTGAGTGTGCAAATATATTTAACACTGCATTTTCATCCGTCTTCACAAACGAAACTGATATGCCTACTGAAATGCCTACTGAAACTGATATCCCAACTGTCCAACCTAGATCGCTCATGCCACCAGTCACATTGGCTGCACACGGCATCACCGGTATCATTGAAAATATTAAGATGTCATCTTCTGCAGGTACTGATGAAATCACCAGCAAACTCTTAAAAACATTAGTCATGCTTCTTCAGTGTACTTATCATTACTCTTCACACAATCACTCTCCACAGGTAGCATACCCAGCGATTGGAAGGTGGGGAAGGTCCTTCCGGTCTTGGAATCAGGTAACGAAGAATCGCCCCTTAATTATCGTCCCATCTCTTTAACAAGTGTGCCATGCAAAATCATGGAACATGTAATCTATTCTTGCATAATGAACTTTCTTGACTCTATTAATTTCTTTCATCCTTCTCAACACGGCTTCCGTAAGAACCTATCTTTTGAAACACAATTAGCTATTTTTGTCCGTGACCTGCACATGACCCTTCATTCTAACCTTCAAACTGACTCAATCTTCCTAGATTTCGCGAAAGCCATCGACAAGGTTCCTCACAAGTGCTTGCTACTAAAACTTTCTTGGTTAAACTTGCATCATAACGTACTGCAGTGGATAAAAGAATTTCTGGCAAACCGTACCCAATTTGTTCACGTTAATAAGCAAGCCTCTAGGTCTCTAGCAGTAACATCAGGCGTCCCGCAAGGGTCAGTCCTTGATTCTCTTCTATTTTTAATATACATTAACGACCTACCAACACAGGTCTCCTGTAACGTTCGTATCTTTGCCGATGACTGTGTTATCTATCGCACAATCAGTAACCCCTCTCCTCAACTATCTCTCCAAAGTGATTTAACTTGCGTCCAGGACTGGAGTAACCAATGGCTCATGGAACAAAACCCCGATAAATGCAAACTCATGTCATTTTACCGAAAACGTAATCCTCTCCTGTTCTCTTATACAATCTCGCACGTCATGATAGCATTAACACAGTCTTACAAATACCTAGGCGTAACGTTGTCTGAAGATCTAACCTGGAACGGGCATGTCACTAGACTGATATCATCTGCTAACAGAAGCTTTGGAAGGATACGGACACAAAATCTGAACATTTTACGATAATACAGAAAATGAGTCCTCAGTGCGCGAGTACACCGAAAACAAGTAGTCACTTTGCTCATTTTTCAGCGGATGGCTTTATTTTTGGCGTTTTTGTGAGCGCGCGCAGCGCCGCCCGGCCCAAGCGAGTTGGAAGGCGTGACGTCACGACACCCCCGCCGGATAGCCAGCCGGCCGGCCGCGGTCATT
Source organism: Dermacentor albipictus (assembly GCF_038994185.2). Taxonomy (NCBI): domain Eukaryota; kingdom Metazoa; phylum Arthropoda; class Arachnida; order Ixodida; family Ixodidae; genus Dermacentor; species Dermacentor albipictus. The sequence continues at coordinate 1,391,309 of NW_027225585.1, read as the reverse complement.
CGAGGCGCGCCGCCGCCGCCATCGCGAGCATGGATTCGGGTTCTGGTGCCTCTACCAGCGATGAGTACACGTCTGTAGACGAGGACCGTTCCAATTTAGCAAGAAATATAACCGCTTACGGTTACGAGCCTTCCGCATCAAGAGGCCGGCGAAGAAGAGGAGGCGGCCTTGAACACAAGCAGGCAGGTCAGGCAGTCCGGGCCAGCAACATGCTAATTTCTTTTGCTAGTAAACTTGAAGTGCAGCGGCAGCTGTGCGTAACGTTGTGCTACGTAGAATGCAAAATGCCTAGTTTCGTGACCCGCGTTGAGGCGGAAAGGCAGCTATTACGGCGGAATCGTAGGTAGCGTAGCTCGTCGCTTTGTGCTTACCTACGCTGTCGGCTTCCGAACGCTGCACACTTCGTTTTTACGCGACGAGGCACGGCATGTGTAGAATTTTCCAGCCGTCTCATAGCCCTGTGTTTACGGCTACTATCACATTCACGCCATTAGAAGCCATTTACTGGTTGAACTCGTTGAGATCGGCGGCTGTGCTAGGGGCCCGTCGACCAGATCACTTAGCTGCATCGATTCTGTGGCCATAGAGAAAGGAAAGTCTTTGGCTGTGACATTTACTAGGGAAATGCTGCGCGAACAACCAAGTCATGAAACCCGACGCATGATCATGCAGAGGCCTATGAAAATCCGTAATTTCTTGCTTGAGGTTGAAAAGCAACGTGTGAAAAGGCAATGTAGATAAATGTGCTGCGGATTTTAGATTACTTCACATGTATGCTGTTGTCTGGCGTTCATTCACTGGCTGTGTTTTGTATGTTCGATAAAATAAAAGAGTGCTCGTATGCTGTCGTTCAATATTAGACGCAGCGAAAATGTACGCAACATGACTATTTTGTTTTGTGAAAAAACATGCATCCGCATCGTAAACAATTTCTGTCACAAGCCAAGAATATCTGTTCTTGCACAGCCAGTGAAAGGGTAATTTCCCTTCTTTCAGCAGGTACTCCTGCGGTCACCGCTGCGGCTACATGCATACAGAAAGAGAGAGGGTCTGTTGCCAGAACAACAAAAGGTGGCGAGCGCAGCTAACAGTTACAAATGCATCACTAAGCACCCGCTCTTTGAATTGTATTGCCTTTGAGCGGCATGCCAAGGCTTTTGAGCACAGCCGGGCTGGCCGCATAATCATCGTCGACGAAGTGGTCCACGCAAATAAAGCCATTTTTTAGAAGTCTCCATGCTGGATGTGGTGGCTGACAGGCAGGTATGCAAAGTTTACGCACCTTCTCGTCTCTGGGAAACGTGCGCGACGGCGTGTCACGACCGATAATGCTGTTATAACAGCCGTGGGCGCAGTAATGTCTGGGCATTTTCTTCCGCCGTGACGAATGCGTCAGTACCGATCGACGACCGTGCGAACACGCGTGTAAGACGCACCACCTGCATGGAGCGCTGACAGGGATAATGTTTCAGACGGACCACGGTGCGCACATAGCCGACGGCGATAAACAAACGCTGCAAGGGACCTACACTCCGGAAAGACTGCGCCGGCTGTGGCTGACCTTGGCGGCGCGCGCGGGCGCGCAGGGGTGTCATGACGTCAAATTTCAGCTTCTCCCGGCGGCCGCTTGGAGGAAAGGAGCAACAGAAAATCGCAAAAGAAAGGTGTTTCTCGTTCTTTTTTTCTAAGCAGCTTGTTGTATTCGTCATTTCTAACAGTTCAACTTTTGTTCTGACGCAAAAAACCACCCACCAATTTTTGTGTCCGTATCCCTTTAAACGTCATCTACGTCTAGCACCACGAAACCTAAGATTGCTTGCATACAAGTCACTCGTACGCTCTAAGCTCGAATATGCTTTGCAGAAGGGCTGAAATCTGGGCTAGTTGGTACATACTTGAACGAAAAAACCAGTCAAAAACACAAAGGACAAGAGGAGAGGTTCACACCACAACGACTGAACAATGAAATGAGGTTTGGCGAACATTGTTTAACTGCGCGAACAAACGAACCACAAAGACAGAGAGGGACAAGGACGGGCGCAGACTTGCAACTAAAGTTTATTCCACAATGTACACATATAAGTACACAGCCGACATGCACCACTGCGCGTGCGCGAAAAAAAAAGATAAACAAAGGTAAAAGAAAAGTAAAACCTTGTATAAGCGAAACGCGACCTACCTACGCTCGTCAATAAACCTCATCTCACTGTGATGTAAATAAACTGAGGTGTCACTGACACATTGTTGCCCCTTCTTTCTGATGTGGTACGCCTCGAGTAGCTCTCTGGCTCGGCTATCTCGGCATCGGCACAAAATCTTCACTTCATTCATTATCGGCTTGCACGTGCACGCCAGGCAGTGGACAGGCAGGTGCCCATTCGTTTTATTTCTAATAGACAATTCATGCTCACGCAAGCGCACATTCACACACCTTCCTGTTTGGCCTATGTAAACTTTGCCGCATGATAGAGGTATCTGATATACTACTCCAACACAGCAATCTACGTGGGAAATGGAGTGCTTAGGTCCGCACCCTTGGAAGTTATTTTTACTGCTTCCTGAGGTTTATTAGAATCGGTGTAGTCCCAGCAAGGCCAGCAGAGCATGCGCAACTGCGTCATCGCTAATCACATAGCATGAAAAGACAAGAAACGTTTCTATCGGGACCGACTTAAAAATTCAAATTCTTTTTCAAGTAAGCGCACAGAGTTTGTACTAACGCAAGGGGCAAGGGCAATGAAGAGCGAGAAATCTTGGAAGCGTACTACATCAGTTTATTAGGTGATGACTGCGTTAGTACAACCTCGGTGCGCTTACTTGAAAAAGAATTTGAATTTCTAAGTCGGTCCTGATGGAAACGTTCCTTCTCTTTTCATACTATGTGATTAGTGATGATGCAGTTGCGCATGCTCTGCTGGCCTTGCTGGGACTACACCGATTCTAATAAACCTCAGTTGATAGTCCAGTCGTTGTGGTGTGAACCTCCCCTCTTGTCCTTTGTGTTTTTGACTGGTTTTTTCGTTCTCGAATATGCCTCTGCCATCTGGAGCCCTGACCGAAAATATCTAACAAACTGTCTAGAATCAGTACAGAACCGTGCCACAAGATTCATCCATTCATGCTGTTCATATAATGTCAGTATATCATCGTTAAAAGCAGAATCCGGCTTAACAACCCTGACTTGTCGGCATCGTATCGCATCTATGTACTTATTTCATTGGTTTTTTTCACAGCTCACTTCACTATCCACCCTACATCAGTCGTCCTGCACGCATTTCACTCTGCATTGGTCATCCCCTTCAAGTCGTCCGTCCACGTGCGCACACTACCACTTTTGCAACATCATTCTTCCCACGTTCAGCCTCGGACTGGAACGGCCTTCCACACGACATCACCGCAATCACCTGCCTATCCACGTTTTTCAACTGTATAATTAACATATTTACGAGCGAGCAAACTTGTACCTAAACATCTTTTCCTTGTGTATTTAATTTCTTTTATTAGCTACCCACCCTTTATGTATTACCCCCTATCCTGGGGACCTTTAAGGTAATAAAGCGAAAATAAGTGAAGTGAAGCTTTTTCTCAACGTTCTCTAGTCGCTTTTTATGCCTAAAGCGGTTTCCATAGACCACTTTTTCTCGAACCCGTGCTGACACTCATGGAGTACGCCATGTTTCCGCAAGAAGTTAGCAATACGAACAATATGAATTTTTTGTGGCCCTTCGACAGCAAAGGGAGTATAGAAATTGGTCGATAATTGCCAGTATTATTTTTGTTACCTCCTTTACGAATTAGTATTACTCTCGGTAACTGCACTTTGCACAGGAACACTCCAGTTGACAGGGAAATAATAAATATGTGCGTTACTGCAGCTACCAGTAGGTCTGTGACGTACTTAATTGGTCTAATTTATATATCAGTGACATCTTGGCTGAGGTCATTTTTCTGGGATGAATGTGTTGCAATCACCTCAGAGATGCTACTTGGTTTTAGGAATAAAGACTCTTTTATTGAAGCAGCAAACATTCGACCTTGAATGTTGTGAGCTATGTATCCTACTTTGACTACTAAATTGTTAAGTGGTCCGCAAGTTCTGTACCACCCACACAAGTGCCATCAATGTTCGCGTATCGAGTGGCTTGGGATTTCAGTGTGTTGGTTATTTTTCTAATACTTCGTCGCTTCTGCGCACGCAGTCACTGGTAAATATACGACTGTAGTATTTATTTTTCGCCCTTTCATTTCCTTGTCCAATTTATTGCTAAACTGTTTAGATTCATGAATTGTTAGTTCCATCCTAAATGCTTGCTATAAGCTCAAGGGAATGGAATTTTCAATCACGGAAGACGTTTCTTTCGCCGTTCGAAATATTAGAAAGAAGTTATGGGAAAGCTCTGCGGAAGAGAGATCGAACGGAGATAGGGTCACGCTTTTTTTTAACAAGCTGTGTGTAGATGGTATGATGTTTGCTTGGGACTCGGCGAACAATGCTCGCTACAAAATTTCTGAAAGAAAGAAATGACCACAAACGGAAGATAGGAAGACATTAACAATAATTAGTATTAATTGTCCTAGCGTTGTAAACAAAGTCTCCCATCTGGAAGGTGTGCTGTTAACGCATAATCCGGACATAGCTGTGCTAACAGAGACATGGTTAGATGAAGAAATATCTGATTCCAAATTTGTACCAAGAAACTATAAAGCATTTCGGAAAGACCGCGACAGAAGAGGTGGCGGAGTGGCTATACTGTTCAACAGCACATTTCAGATTTTAAAACTGCCTGATGTTGCCACAATTGAAGCTGTCTTTTGTAAAGTATATGCTAACAATTTCCGATATATCCTTGGTGCTATCTATAGGCCTCCCGGTTCCTCTGTCGCTGTCTTAGATGAAGTTAAGAAATATCTTTATTGCTACACGAAACCAGACGATAAGTTAATTTTAGCTGGAGATTTTAACTTACCAAACATAAACTGGGCTACTTTTTCTGTTCAATCTCCGCACGCTGTAGGAGATGCTCTGCTTGATATCATGTTTCATTTGATCTCTTACAAATTGTGAAGAACCCTACTAGAATCCAACAAGATTCTTCATCAATACTGGATTTATTCTTGGTACGAGGCAATATCAAAGAAAAACTTTCATGTAATGTAGTGGCCGGTATTTCTGATCATCAAGCTGTAATCTTGGTAATAGAAGACATATTATTGGACCGAAGGGGTGATATTCGACACTTTCCGAATTTTGCCCGTGCTGACAAAGAATCGATTATTGATATTTCAGATTTTCATTATTATAGTTTTCTGCACAGCACTTGTAGCGTGGATGACCTGTGGCTTGTTTTCAAAAACATTGTTCGTGACTGCATTCAGCGTTTTGTACCAGTGATATGCAAGAAGTCATACAATAACAATCCCTGGATTACGCGAGAAACATTGCAATTGCAGCGTAAGCTAAAGCGATTAAAGAAAAGAATAAAAAAATCAAGCTCAGCCTTTTTAGAGGCAAAAATTCATGAAGTTTCAAAGAAATTAAAACAGTGCATTCTGAAAGATAAAGAAAACTACTACAATAAGCAACTCCCGGCTTATTGTAGTAGTTTGTGCTACAATAAGCCGGGAGTTGCTTATTTAAAACACAGGACACAGTACGTAGAGGTTAATGGTTGCAAATCTGAAGTGCTTATTATTTCCAATGTCAGGTGTACCCCAAGGAAGCGTTTTAGGCCCGCTGCTCCTTTTAATTTATATTAATGATTTGCCGGCTGCTATTTCCGAAAATGTCTGTCAGGCTTTTTGCAGATGACTGCATTCTTTTCAAGAGCATAAACGTGCGTAATGATCATTACCTCTTACAAAACTCACTGATAGCTAATCATCAATGGTGCGTTAAATGGAATATGCAGCTTAACCTAGATAAACTGTCCTTTTGCGAAATTCGCGCAAAAAGCAGGTTTCTCCTTTCTCTTAGAGCCTTCTAACTCATTCTATTATGGAGGTGACACATCATAAATACTTAGGGGTTACACTAACAAACGATATATCCAGGTCTGCGCATATTGCAGACATTTGTTCCTCATCATTTTCCAAGCTGTGCTTTCTGAAGCGGAAGCTTAGAGGCGCTCCAAGTAAGCTTAAACGTGTGCATACATAACATTTATTAGATCAAAATTAGAGTACGCGTCGGTCTTATGGGACCCGTTCACAAAGAAGGACATTTATCAGCTTGAGATGGTGCAAAGAAAAGCGATTAGGCTTATTTATTACAAATACAGAAGGCTTGATTCACCTACGACACTAATGAAAACAAATAACATCCAACTACTTCGAGTACGTAGGAAAATGTCGCGTTTGTTGTTCATGCAAAACCTTTTAGCACATAAACTAAACATTTCGCATCTCGCAGTACTTAAACAGCTATCGTCTAGACGAACACACCACACAGGAAGTCATTTACTGGAACCACTTTTTGCAAGAACTGAAGCATTCAAACACAGTTTTTTCCCAAGGACTGTTTCCGACTGGAACTGTCCTCCGGGGGCCATTTTCTAGTCCCCTAATTTTGTTAAAGCTCTAGAAGAGCATTTGTTTGAGCGAATGAGTGCTGTATAAGTGCGTCTGCGTGTATATATGTATAAATATGTACATGTGCATACATATTTTTCTGCTTGTTTAGTAGCGGCAATCTGTTAAACTGCCCTTCTTTTTTTCTCTTTCTTTTTATGTCGCAGTGTATTTCCAAGCCTTGTATAGCCCCTCCTGCATGGGCCGTAACTGTTGGCCTGCAGTAATCTGAATAAATAAATAACTAAATAAATAAATAATTCTTTCCCCTTTGTTAAGTCCTTGGACTCGATGAGAGATTAATAGAGCTTTTTTTTGCTCATTTGTCTTGTGATTTCTTTCAAAATACATGGCTCTCGCGTCTTTTTTTGACTCCGACAGTGTTCAGTCAGAAACAATTTGAAGTAAAGTGTTTCGAATTTGCTCATAAGCTTATCGTATGATTGATTGGCATCTTCAATGTCAAAAATATCGCTCCAGTCTATTTTGCGCACGCCGTCTCTAAGTTTATATAGTGTGTCAGCCAGTATTTCGGGGTACGTTTTCGTTCCAGCGCACACATCTTTGACGGTGGTTTTTGTTTCCAGAAAAAGATATATAGACATATGATCCCTAATATCACCCCATAAAGCTCCCAGTTTCAGTTTGAGTTTATTATTCTTTGAGTGCAATTAATGGAGGAGACCAGTGTTCCAAAGTCAGAGACAGCAACGGGATCCTCGGTGCAACACGACGCTCGGATGTCGTGCTATCGATGTCGTGCTATCGATAGTCGAGTTATGAAAGCGTCGAGTTATGGTAACGTAGTGACTGTTACACGTGTCGTGATTTGATGATGCTGCAGAAGTCATTGCAGTCTAGTATAGGTAGACACTGTGCAGTAGGTACTAAATTTATGTCGATGTTGAAATCCCCGCCTAGTGTAAGCGGATAGCCGTTTTCATTTACTTATAACAGTAGGTTATCTTGGAGAGGGCACGGCGGGACCTTCGTGAGCACAACGATGAATCCGTTGCTCCTTTTCGTACAGGTCACGCTGTGGACTGCGTCCATAGCAGTTCGCGATTCATCGGATGTCATGACAACGATCGCCGACGCTCAAGACATGCCAAGACAAGACAAGACAAGACAAGACATGACAACGACAAGACATGACAACGACAAGACATGACAACGACAAGACATGACAACGACAAGACATGACAACGATCGCCGACGCTCTCACCTACGCAAGACGGGCTTTCATGATGAGGCCAGACCAGCCAGACATGACATCAGCGCCGCCACTGGAATATATAAGCCACACCAACGGGGACCACATCAGAGGGCACGGCGGGACCTTCGTGAGCACAACAATGAATCCGTTGCTCCTTTTTGTACAGGTTGGTGTGCAACGCTCATCTATATGTCTTCGTAGCAATAATAGGTTCATTATTGTCCTGCCGTGCCCGGCTGTAGGTTCGTCACTGATTGATGAAGTGTAAAATGTACTTTTGCTACTGCTGGCTGGGGATGTAGAAGTGAATCCCGGACCTTCTGGTATTGAGCTAATGTTAAAAAACATGCAAGAAACCTTGCAGGCCTCGATAAACAGCGTTTCTGTTTCAGAATCATCTATTGAAATAACAATAAACGAAAGGTTCGATAAGCTAAATGACGTACTCACTGTTATTGCAAGACACATAGAACTACTGGCTCAGTTACGGTCAGAGGTCAGCTCTTTGAAAGAAACTATAAACAATCAACAGAAGAGTTAAATGACTTTGAAGATCGAAGTCGACGGAGGAACCTTATAATTTTTGTCCTTTAAGAACCAACAAATGAGAGCCCTGGTGACTTGAGAAAGCGGGTTCTTGATGACACATTTTGTGCAAAACTAGGTGTCACCACCAACACAGTCGAACGGATACACAGAATAGGTAGAATCAGCGATAAACCTAGGCCTGTCTTGCTCAATTTCTTTGACTACAATACAAAAAGTGTCTGTATTGAAGAATTGCTTTAAGCTCACGAAAACAGGTATATCGATCTGTCACGATTACTGTAAGGCTACGCTGACTAAGCGTTCTCATCTTTGGCAGTATGGTAAGCAGTTTAAAGATGACGCACGAAAAATTTCACTGGACTATGACCGGCTACGCGTAGACGACAAGATATACGAATGGGACGAAGTAAGCTCGCAGGTTGTCGCGCTTCATAAATCCCGATCTACACGGACATCTAACTGACCCGAAACGAAAGAACTCCGAATGGTCTTGCTTAATGCAAGAAGTCTTGCCAATAAGTCTAATCAGCTTGAAGACATTTTTTTTCTTCACAACGCTCATATACTTGCCGTAACTGGAATGTGGCTAATGTGACCTAATATTAATGATTACGAAATTATTCCGCCTTCCAACAAAATAATAAGACGCGATCGTGAAGGACGAGGAGGGGGCGTGGCTATAATAACAAAAAATGAAGTACAATGTGTCGAGCTTGAAGGCATTCGGAACCATGAAAGTGTCTGGTGTAAAATCAATTACAAAACTATTTCTGCCTTGTTTGGCGTGGTTTGCCAGCCACCAAAAAGCAATGTGTCATACCTGGAAGCACTGGCCACTTACCTAGAGTGCATGCTCAAACCAAATCACAAGCTGGTGCTCACTGGCGATTTCAACTTGCCAGGCATAGACTGGAATGTACTCGCTATCTCGGGGCCCGATGATGGTGACAATGCATGCCTACTTCTCGATTCTTCATTCTTTCATGACTTGAAACAAATAGTCACTATTCCGACTCCACCACTGCAACTGCGCAATCGACTCTTGACCTTGTTTTTCTGAAAAATTTTCCTGAAGATTACTCAGTTATTACTTCCGATGGTAACTCGGACCATAAGATTGTTCAAGTTACTCCAAAAATCAATAGCACAAAAGTGCCTCCCTCGGTAGCAACTTTTCATGACTTTTCTGCTGCAGATGATGAATCTGTCCTAGATGCAATGCATCTCTCACTTTTTGATTTTGAGCATGGGGGCAATGTTTCTCATTTTTGGAACGAGTTCAAGAAAATAGTGTCATCATGCATTGGAAGGTTTGTTCCTTTGCGTAGAAAGATTACAAAGCGTCGAAACCCATGGATTAGTCGGGACATAATCCATCCAAAGCGGTGTATTAAACGAAAAAGGAAGGGTTAAAACTACGCCAGCATTAACCGCCCTTCAAGAACAGCTGGTTACTAAATTGAAGCTTGCGCGTAGTAAATTTTATGGCCAAACTCTTACAGCTTTCTTGAAGGAATCTCCTGAGAAATTCTGGCACTACTTGTCAGGCTCCCAACCATGCGAGAATTATCTAAACATTAATGGTAACACGTGTACAAACCTTACTTTTGTTGCAAATGAATTTAACACTACTTTTCACCAAGCGCTTACAAAGCCAAAAGTTCAATATTTACGAACGCAATACTCTGACCCACCGCCCGTTGTAAATTCAATGTCTGACCTAGTTCTTGGTCGCGAAGGAATACTTTCTCTTCTTTTAAATATAAAAATGAAAAAGTCAAGTGGCGCTGACGGCTTACCGAATGCCTTCCTTGTACGGTACTCAGAGATTGTGTCCCATTACCTTTATGTTCTGTTTAACGCATCGCTCAACCAATGCTCTTTACCCGCAGATTGGCTCACGGCAAGAGTAGTTCCCATATTTAAATCGGCAAACAGGCTAGAAGCTCGTAACTACAGACCAATTTCTCTAATAAGCACTTGCTGTGAATTGCTGGATCATGTAATTGCTCACCACATATCTCAGCACCTTGAATCAAAAAAATTCTTCGTTGAGTATCAGCATGGTTTCCGTAGGACTGTCTCAACAACTACACAATTTATTTAGGTTACACATGATTTTGCTTCAGCTCTCGATAATTGTAGGCAGATAGATGTGGTTTTTCTTGTCGTGTCAAAAGCTTTTCAGCGTGTGCCACACACTTTACTCATCGACAGATTAAGGGATACCGGGCTTCCTGAGAGATTGATATTGTGGTTGCAGGCTTATCTGATTAATCGCTCAGAGTTTGTGGAGTTTGCGGGAGTTAGGTCTACTCATCTGCCGACATTGTCTCGAGTTCCACAAGGTTCAGTGCTTGGTCCTCTGTTGTTTTTAATTTATATAAACGGCATTGCTTCTAAAATCGATAATTCTGTTACAATGAAATTGTTCGCTGATGACTGCGTGATGTATAGTGTTGTCAATAGCTCCTCTTGCCAAACAATACTGAACAATCGCCTCTGAACACTCGCGGACTGGTGCGAACGAAACGGTATGCAAATAAATTTTATGCGAAGCATATTACGAGAGCTCAACCCAGCTCCTCAGGCGCGGCGGTGTCGCCATGAAACCACGTGACACCGTGACGTCATGACAGAGGAGAAGTGGCTTTGGCTCAACTCTTGCAAGACGGGCTGGGTGGGAATCGAACCAGGGTCTCCGGAGTGTGGGACGGAGACGCTACCACTGAGCCACGAGTACGATGCTTCAAAGCGGTACAAAAGCGCCTCTAGTGAATGCGGTGTTGCCTTAGAAACGAGCTGTTTCTAAGGCGTGCGTCTCTTGCTCAGGCGCACATTTCGTTGCCGCGCCGAACGCTGCTTTGCTCGACGCTCACCGCGTCCAATGCGGGGCGCGTAGTCGCTGCCCTGTAGCCCATTGTCTTACACCCCTTGGCGGGTCGACGGGAACGCTGTCGCGTTCCACTCTTGAAGGCGAAGCAGTAATGCATGAGTTGTTTCTTCGTCTAGCCGAACCAAATATAGCCAAGCAACAGCAGTTCACCAGGCTAAACAGTGGTTCAACAACTAAAATAAAGGCTAGTATGCTTCGCATCCTGGGCTTAACCTTACCTAAGCCACAGCCATTTTTTTTGATAAAACAGTTGCCATGACAATAACCACAAAGTAAAAGCCACTGTCTCATACGTACCACATTGCTAATAAAGCTATTCAATCGGTAACGTCTGTTAAATATCTAGGACTAACTATCACAAGCAACTTAATATTGGACAAACATTTGAAGAACGTTTGTGCAACAGCGTTCAATAAACTTTGCTTTTTGCGCAGGAAACTGAAAGAGTCGCCGTCAAGTGTTAAACTTTAGGCATACCGCCCTTTGGTTCGACCAGTCCTTGAGTACGCTTCCGCAGTATGAGGCCCATACTACGTTAAAGATATCGCACAAGTAGAACGAATTCAGCGCTTCGCTGCCCGATTTATTGTATATGACTATCGGTCTTCATTTGCTACTGACATGTTGCAGCGACTGAATCTGGAACCGCTCCGTGTCTGCCGAAAGATTGCGAGACTAAAAATGCTTTATTTGATATATCAGAACAAAATCGGTCTCCCGCGCAAAACTTCCCTTTCCCGGTCACAGCACAGGTCTTCTAGAAATAATCACACGAATGTTATCCGCCCGTACTTTGCGAGGACGAAAAGGTTTCAGAAGTCTTTTTTTCCGCTCACAATTGGAGAGTGGAATTGTCTGCCAGCGTCTGTTGTTGATTGTGCAAATGTAGATTCCTTTGTGAAATCTTTGTCATTGCACTTGATGTAACCCTCTCCTGCTAGGGCAGCATTGCTGCCTGCAGTATTTGGAAATAAATAAATAAATAGACTAAAAAAAGCAAAGTAGGGCTGATACAAAACCGCAAATACTGTATTTTCTTTCTTTATGCACAAAACTTAGTGATTTTCTGTAGCTACGCTGTACTCTCTAAGAGTGCGATACCCTGATAGAGAAGTTAGAATTGCAACGCTACCAAATCTGCTTCCCCTGCGGTTCACGAAGAAATGTTCGTATCCTTCAAGTACATAAGGCTCTGAGTCATCATTGTACCAAACTTCGGAAAACATCAACAGGAAATTTCAGGTTACATGATTCGATTAGCATAGGGACTTCAATGACATGGCATTTGGATATATATTTAGATTTGACAGTGATATGGCATTTAGATGCATGAATTTGATCCGCTTTGCTTCGTTGCTAATTTTGTGCCTGGTGTCTCCAGGGACAGCACAGCCGGCAGGCGCCATCTCTATTCCAGGCATGAATGTATCAAATTTGCTGTTCATTAAACGCTTGGGATTTTGTTCAGGTCGCTTTCACGCCTAATTCGAACAACAGGTGAAGTCTATGTGCGGCGTGCATGAATAATGGCGTTCTTAGGGTACACAAATTCCCAGCTGTGTTCACGTTTGCGTGCTCAAGCCACGTCTAACATTTTCTTCACTTCATTTTAAAGTGTTCATTTACAAACAAAGAAGGTTCAGTAATAATAATAATAATAATAATACCTTTATTGCCAATAATCAAATCAGTACATTCATACAGGCCTGCCAAAGCCTTTGAAGGCTTGAGCGGCAGTGCCTGGCAGGTAGCAAAACCACACACGGTACATTGATATACCAGTCATAAGCAGCGAACTCAAGTATAGAACACCAAAAAAGGTTATTAGAATTTATACAGTGTCTATGAAAAGAAATTTCATTGAGCATAATGAAACACAGAAATACAGCAATGCATGTGAACAAAAATTACCGTGAGATGATGCATAACCATATACCAGACTGACCGTCATGGTGCAAAGGAATGGCACAACCACATGCACAAAACACAAGCAGTAACGGTAAATAAATGGAACAAGTACGCCTTTACGAACAGACACGCCTTAGCAGTCTCTTTAACTTATATTTCGTTTTTGCACAAAATGTGCTGTGCGGTAATTTATTGAAGTAGGTGGGCACATAATGGGCCCGAGCTCTAGTGCCGTACCTTGTGGAACAACGTGGCCTCCAAAAGGGGTCCCTGGGCCTTAAGTATCGGGAAGCTGTGTATGGAACTAGGAATTGACTGCACCAGAAGTGTTTCAAAACAACCGTTTGCATTAAAAGATCATTAAAATTCGGCATCGAAAGTACTTTGAAACGGTCTGTGTCAGCATTCAGGTTCAGAACATAAGATATGTTTTTTAAGAGGGAGTGCAGTATCGCATTTATTCTACTGTGCCAGCGGACAGCACAGTGCCCGTAAATTGTTATTCCATACCGGAGTAGACTGTAGCCTAAAGCATGTGTTATAGTTTTCCTTACTGATAAGGGCAAGTAGTATCTTATATTGTACAGTAGACAGGATACGGCGCGAAGCTTTTTACAAACGTAAGCAAGGTGACTGTTCCAAGAAAGGTCGCTATCAAGATATAAACCAAGATATTTTACAACAGGTGAGTACTTTAAAGGTCTACAAGAACAAGCTGAACAACCTGAAGAATGCAAAACAAGAGGATAGTCAAGGGTTACCCTCCTCAAAGGATTATGGAAGCAGATTAATTGCGTCTTAGATACATTTATAGTAATTAGGTTGTTTTGAAACCAATCCATAGCTTTTGTGGCAGCAGACTGTAGAGAAGCAATCGCATCATAGTAGTTGTGGGCGGTAGTTACGATCATCGTATCATCGGCGTATTGATAAAGAGAAACGGGTATCACGCTACAGAGGTCATTTACAAAAATATTAAATAATAATGGGCTGAGTATAGATCCCTGCGGAACTCCAGCATGAATAATGGAGAATGCACTATGAACTTCCCCAACTGAGACGACCTGACGCCTACCCCGAAGGAAATTTGCTAACAACGACCAGAAAGCACCCCGAAATCCTAACAAGAAAAGCTTATTTAACAGCAGACCATGATGAACACTGTCAAAAGCCTTGCTACAATCAAGAAGGAGCGCACAAGCAACTTTATATAGCTTTACAAGCTATATTCAACTGATCGGATAAATCTTCCAGAAGGGTTTGAATGCTTTTGCCGCGTCGGAAACCATACTGACTAGGCGACAAAATGCTGTGGGCGTCCAGAAAGCTTGTCATTGTTAACAATAAGTGTTTTTCAAGTATTTGAGCGATAGAAGGCAGAATTGAAATGGGGCGATAGTTTTCAATTTTATTACGTGCACCGCTTTTTTAAAGAGGTATAACATTCGCTGTTTTCAGTTTTACAGGAACTTCACCACTTGAAATTATGCGATTAAGTAGTGTTAGCAAAACTTCTTGGATGTATTCATATGTTCTGCGCAACTCATTAATGGAAATGCCGTCAATTCCAGGAGATTTATTACATTTTAAATTGAATATAATCGATCTTAGCTCTTCCTGAGAAATTGAAGGTAGATATGCCGATTCACTAATGCTGTGACGCAAAGTGCAAGAATCTACCTGCAGGTTTGCGTTTCTTATTACACGAGAGAAGTGATTATTAAACTCAACAGAAATATTCTGTCTGCCGCTGGATAAATTGGAAGGAAAATAATTCATTATATCAGCTTGCGTATTAGTGCCTCTAAAGCTGGTAATTAACGACCATGTTTTCTTACTACTGTAACTAGCGGCTTGAAATTTTTCTCGAAAATGTATTCGCTTTGCGGAGCGGATCATGGCAGTAACTTTGTTTCTGAGCAGCTTAAATTGGGCCCGTAAGTCTGCACAATTCGGGGCACGCTTGCATTGGGCCCACAGTAAGTCTTTTTCTTTTATTGCTGCGAGTATGACAGACGACATCCACTTGTTATCCACGTTACGTTGTTTGATACGTATTGTCCGGGTAGCACTATCTTTTAAGTTTTTGAACACTTCCACGAGTTTATCATATATGGCAGCAGGAGACTATTGCTAAAAAAGATTGCCAGTCATATTGAGCCACCAGATTATCAAATATTTTCGGATCAAGCACTGAAATTAGTTTTTTACAATCTGTGGGCGCTGTCGCAGTATCTGGATAACTCATTGAGGCGCAAACGAAATAGTGGTCTGCAAGCTTAATTTCTACAATAGCAGATTTTATGGCTAGATTTTGAGCACGAACGATAACGTGATAAATGCACGACACAGTGAGCTTACCAGCTAGAAATTCCTCACGAGTCGCTTCATAAATGACGCATTCCAAGCCCCATTTGGAAAGGCTATCGAGGTAATCTGCGACTATGCCTACAGTAGGACGCAAAAGGTCAATATTGATATCGCCTGTGAGACACACGTGTTCCTCGAGCGATAAGGTTGACAATGTGGAATCGAGTTCAGATAAGAAAAGCCGCACATTAAAACTAGGAGGTCGCTACACCGATAACAGAATCACCGAAAAAACAGGTGTGCTCAAGCGCAGCGACATCACTTCAGCTTGGGAAAAGGAAAACGTTAACTGTGAAGCTGCCCATCTGTTACTTATAAAAACTGCAATGCCTCCTTTTCTGCTTGGACGCGTGTACGAGAAGCCTTGGAAACCCGGCAATGAATACTGTGGAATGCTCTCGGCAGGAATATTAATTTCAGTAAGTACAAAAGCACCGAACGTTAGGCGAGATGATGAAATGATGGCATAAAACTGATTCCAGTGTTTCCGAAGGCTGCGAATGTTCACATGCGCAACTTTGAAGCTGCTGGTGGAGGCATCAGAAAAAAAACTATTTACATCCGCAAAAGCAGTGCATTTCATACTCTCTATGCCAGCCATGTCTAGGCAATCCTATCCAAATCCGAGAATTTCTCAAGTCGAATGAAAGGTGCTCCCTCAGATTTTCTTGCTAGAACCTTTCCGTTCCTCGTCCACACGAACTTATATCCATTTTCATTTCCTTTGGAGCAGGCCAACCGGGAAAGCTCCCGGTTCAACCGCGTCAAGTTTTCGTTGAACAGATGAGGAAACTTCTTCGGCCGAGCAAGATCCGAGAGACACTTCCGAGCACGAAATCATTTTTCTTTCACTGAAGCATTCTGTACTTGCACAAGGATAGGAGGGCTAGAGCTAGATTTATTCCCGGTCGGTAAACGGTGTATCCTGCAAATTTCATCTTCCTGGAAGTTACTTAGGCGCCGTTGTCCAGCTAAGTCGCACATGAAGGACTTCAAGTCTTCACCAGGCTTCAAAGGGAGGCCATGGATTTCGAAATTGCAACGTCTGCCATATTGATCAAGTTCGTTTAATTGCATCGTTGTTTGGTCTAGGATTTCAGCCTGACGGGCGACTGTACCGGAAAGTGATTCCACTTGAGCCCGTAGCTGAGACACTTCGGTTTGATAAGTAGTCACAGTGGAGAGCATAGAATCATACTTTTCAGAAAGGAAAGCGATAGAGGCTTGAATGCCGGTCACCGTATCAGCCATCTTTTCACAAGTTGCCTTGAAAGAGAGCAGTTCCTGAACCTTTACCATGCGCGTCTGAGCAGTGCTGGTTAATTGGTCAAGTTTGGTATTAATAGACTAAAAGTGAGGGCCGAGTGAGCCATCGCTATTACTGGAACCAGCACCAGAGCTACATGTCTCACACGTCCATGTTTCACGTTTAACAGTGGACATTTCGGTGTAAACACTGTCTGTTACCCTGGAACAGTGTTTCCCCAAATGAAAACTTGCTTTGCAACCGGAACATGCAAGAAACTTGCCCTCTACCGGCTTGTCGCATACCGAACACACAGAAGACATTGCAGAACACAGAGAAGGCAGTGCGGTGCAGTCAGCGGCATAACAGCCAAATATGCACGTACTAAAGGCAGTTTAAGAAACCTACCTGCCAAGAAACGAAGTAACGTCTTAGTGACACCGGCCGGTTTTGCCGCTGACTGCAGGGAAGCACCGGGGAGGCAGGCCTTATGTACGCTGCAACAGACACCAGGCGGACCGGGTTGAGCTGTCTTGCACCAGGGGATGCTGCGGAGCCGTACACGGATAGGACCGTGAAATGCAGAGGCCGCATGCGCCGCAGAGCGTCCGTGATGCCAGCGACCGACGACAGGGATGATAAGATCCGGGAGCTGCCGCCACGTCCAGCCTGTGAAATCTGCCAAGAAACGAAGTAACGTCTTAGTGACACCGGCCGGTTTTGCCGCTGACTGCAGGGAGGCACCGGGGAGGCAGGCCTTATGTACGCTGCAACAGACACCAGGCGGACCGGGTTGAGCTGTCTTGCACCAGGGGATGCTGCGGAGCCGTACACGGATAGGACCGTGAAATGCAGAGGCCGCATGCGCCGCAGAGCGTCCGTGATGCCAGCGACCGACGACAGGGATGATAAGATCCGGGAGCTGCCGCCGCGTCCAGCCTGTGAAATCTGCCAAGAAACGAAGTAACGTCTTAGTGACACCGGCCGCTTTTGCCGCTGACTGCAGGGAGGCACCGGGGAGGCAGGCCTTATGTACGCTGCAACAGACACCAGGCGGACCGGGTTGAGCTGTCTTGCACCAGGGGATGCTGCGGAGCCGTACACGGATAGGACCGTGAAATGCAGAGGCCGCATGCGCCGCAGAGCGTCCGTGATGCCAGCGACCGACGACAGGGATGATAAGATCCGGGAGCTGCCGCCGCGTCCAGCCTGTGAAATCTGCCAAGAAACGAAGTAACGTCTTAGTGACACCGGCCGGTTTTGCCGCTGACTGCAGGGAGGCACCGGGGAGGCAGGCCTTATGTACGCTGCAACAGACACCAGGCGGACCGGGTTGAGCTGTCTTGCACCAGGGGATGCTGCGGAGCCGTACACGGATAGGACCGTGAAATGCAGAGGCCGCATGCGCCGCAGAGCGTCCGTGATGCCAGCGACCGACGACAGGGATGATAAGATCCGGGAGCTGCCGCCGCGTCCAGCCTGTGAAATCTGCCAAGAAACGAAGTAACGTCTTAGTGACACCGGCCGCTTTTGCCGCTGACTGCAGGGAGGCACCGGGGAGGCAGGCCTTATGTACGCTGCAACAGACACCAGGCGGACCGGGTTGAGCTGTCTTGCACCAGGGGATGCTGCGGAGCCGTACACGGATAGGACCGTGAAATGCAGAGGCCGCATGCGCCGCAGAGCGTCCGTGATGCCAGCGACCGACGACAGGGATGATAAGATCCGGGAGCTGCCGCCGCGTCCAGCCTGTGAAATCTGCCAAGAAACGAAGTAACGTCTTAGTGACACCGGCCTGTTTTGCCGCTGACTGCAGGGAGGCACCGGGGAGGCAGGCCTTATGTACGCTGCAACAGACACCAGGCGGACCGGGTTGAGCTGTCTTGCACCAGGGGATGCTGCGGAGCCGTACACGGATAGGACCGTGAAATGCAGAGGCCGCATGCGCCGCAGAGCGTCCGTGATGCCAGCGACCGACGACAGGGATGATAAGATCCGGGAGCTGCCGCCGCGTCCAGCCTGTGAAATCTGCCAAGAAACGAAGTAACGTCTTAGTGACACCGGCCGGTTGTGCCGCTGACTGCAGGGAAGCACCGGGGAGGCGGGCCTTATGTACAGGCTCGTCCACTCTTACGGTGAACACGGCTCACCGTGGCCGCGCTCCGCGGGGCGCCAGTGCGTCCGGTGCGGCGGCGCATCGAAGCGAAGCAGCGCAGGCGCATACGGACCCAGGGGAGGTGCTTCGCGTCATCTGCTACAGCGCTGGAGCGCACCGCCTCTTGCTTTGCTGTACACTTCGCTAGTGACTGAGTGACCGAGGCGGCATTGCGGGAAGGCGTACTTCACTAACTGGAGCATTTCCCAGCTGGTTCCGTCTACAGCTTGTGAACAGCCTGCTTGATCAATATACATAAGCAGAAACAAGAATCTCACCACTTAAATCACTTAGCATGTTTTTTATAAGTGATGAGGGTAAAAATACAGTCATTTTCTTCGCGTTCCTAATTAGGCTGGGGCCTAGAGGCGACGCTTGATAGTCGTGTCAGGGACGTCACTCAGCCTGAAGCTGTTCTTAATTTCTCCAATGGTGAAGGTCGGCTTTGCAGCAGCCGCTGCAACAATGGTCACTCTTTGCCGGCGACACCTCTATAGTCGGGCGCACCGGCGCAGCTAACGTAACCGGCGGCTTCCAACGCGCCCCGGCGGGCCCGGCGCCGATTTGGCTCCGGAGCCATTCGCGCGTCGAAGTCGGCGGAACTCTCGCACCACAATGCACTGCGCGTGAAGAAAAAGGCGCCAACACAACTCCGCAGACGGCTTTTGCGGACGGCGCGCGACTTGGTGAACCTTCTGCGCATGCTCCGAAGATAGCAGCCGACGGCGCGCGCGTTGAAGTATAGAGGGGATGGCATCTCGGCTGGCGCAGCGCAACCGACGTAGCGTGACTGACCGCGAACGACGCTCGCCCGCGCGCCGAGAACGTCGGACTATAAACGGGCCTTTAGTGACACCGGCCGGTTTTGCCGCTGACTGCCAAGGTGTATCCCTCGGTAAGCCGAGGGAAGCGTTTGTGAGCCTTTTCTTACGTCACTTCTGAAGCAGATTGTCTCCTTGACACAGCGTTGGAACTGAACATTTATTTTTGTCTAATTTTCCTGCTTTGTTCGAACTCTATGACATAAATCAAAGTCCCCGCGTGCTATTGGCTCGCCATTAGTCTTTTTAAGCACTTCAACAAGATTTTCGTTTGGTTTCTCGACTACTCCTTTAATTTCAAGATTTTGATTATGCGAGTACTGCTCGGACTGCAAAAGGCCTGACAGTCATTCCGCCAACTCCTCCTCCAAAGTAGAATTTTGTGGTGTAGCACTTGATTTCCTTCCTTCAGCTTATAATTTTCACCTACGAACGCCACCAATTTTTCGTTTGTGTCATCAAAGCTCTTGCTGAAGAAAGGCGTGCTCTTTTTCATTTAATAAATTTCAGTGCGCGAATTTCTCTTTTCAGTTCGGATGCTTCACTCAAACGCTTCTTTCATCTGTTTCCACTCTTTCCTTATTTCATTTTTGAAATCATGAAGCACCCTAGGAACTTCGTTCATCATGCTACACACCAGTGTTATCACAAAGACCAAATAGAATAAATAATTTAATTATGTGGTTTTACGTGCCAAAACCAATTTCTGAATAAAAGGCACGGCGTAGTGGAGGACTCCGGAAATTTCGACCACCTGGGGTTCTTTAATGTGCACCTAAATCTAAGTATACGGGTGTTTTCGCATTTCGGCCGCATCGAAATACGGCTGCCGTGGCTGGGATTCGATCCCGCTACCTCGTGCTCAGCAGCCTAACACCATAGCCACTGAGCAACCACGCTGAGTCACATACACTAAACATCGGGCAGCTCTGGAAGCTATCCAAAATTACAGTTAGTCTTTTGCACTGTGACGTGTGCACCGCTAACCTGCAACACATATAAGAAATGGATTATCTTGTGCCTACGACGCCACCACTGCTGCCGCATGCGATCCCCGGTAAGGTGGCAGGCTTTAAATGTACAAATGGCAACATGGTCCCGGAATCACTTGGTTGCAGAATCAGTGTCTCCAGGTGTTTTCGTAGATTGTGCTTGCTTCTTTTCGGGAGGTCGTTGACAAGGGCACGCGTTTGATGATCTGCAGTATATTCAACTGCCGGCTGAAGCTGCATAACGTAGAAAAAGTGGTTCATCTTGTGTCTAGGACGCCGACACTGTTACCGTATCAACTTGCGCAAGCCAATGAATGCCAAGAGAAGAGAAGTGCAGTGGAAGGCGCAGAAAACTAGAGTGGGGATGAAATTAGAAATTGGCAGGCACAAGCTGGAACGGGTTAGCGCAGGACAGGGGTAATTAGAGATCGCATATTTATGTCCACCGCCTTCGTCCTGCGGTGGACATAAATAGGCTGCTGCAGCTGCTGCTGCTGATGATGACGACGATGATGTTGATGATGATAAGCTTGACACATGTGTTTCGAAGCGTAACAACGAGAAAACACTGCGAAATCTTAATCAGAGAGAAGGCAGAGTGGCCGCATGTCCACCTAACCTGGTGAGGAAACAGCTCCTACCCCCAGTAGTCCGTGCTTCAATGGAGGTCGCATGCTAATGAACCTGAAATGCCCTGACCAGACATCTTATTGTGACGAATGAAATCATCCTGACTCAACTAAAAACATCACAACAGCTGCACCAACATTCCCATGTTATTACCCTGGAAAAGAGGCTCTGAAACATAATATCGAGAGTGGCAACATTCAGTCCAACACCCTAAAATGCACTCTTAAAATTTGTCTTCTTAATGGTCGAAAACAGCGTCACGACAAGAAGAAATGTTGTATGGACTCATCCTCACCGCCATTTATTACACTTTAAGGAAGATGTGTCACGTTGTTTGGACAAATATTGTTAAATATAGTCAGGAACTCTCACTACCAATAGGAGCGATCTCATAGGGCATTACATCTCAGGGACCAACAAGCACCTGCACGAAGATTACCGGACGACCTGAAGACCCAGGCCAGGAAGTGTAAAAAAAAGTTACTAATCTTTTTTTATTTCTAAGCCTGTAATTTTATAGGCGAATCATACATCTTCTTATATATACCATTAATACCATCTTCTATACCATTAATAGTCGAAATTTACAGAAAACAGATGGTAAGCGTGCTTCTAGGTATATTACATAGTTGGTAGCAAATTTTAATGCACAATGGTGTAGGCGGAAAGCTTCCGGTTCCGAAAGTACAAGTGCGCGTAATTTGTATATCGGCGGACCCGAACATAGAACATATACGTATTTCAAAACTCGCCCTACGCGCATTTCATGAACCATAACAAGAGGGCGTCTCTGCAAACCCCTTAGACTGTTCCAAATGGTCCTTAGCATCGCAACAGCTCGCAGCCCTTTTATATACATACAGACATAACACGACTGAATTCCAAAATAAAAACCTGTGGTTTCGATTTTTTCAGTTTGCGAGTGTACGTTTATTGAGCCATGTTCTTTCTTCGCCAGACGAGTTTTCGTCAAACCCAAGACTTCATATATATTATAAGAAGCCAACAAACACACCAAGGACAACACTTGGAAAATTACTTGTACTTACTAATTAAAATAAAGAAATCATTATTAATGAAATTGAAAGAGGATGAAAAACTACTTCGCATACGGGGATCAATCCCACGTCTTCGCATTACGCGTACGATGCTCTAACAAGTTGAGCTATCGCTGCGCCGTTTCCCCATCCACTTCCTCTTCTCTGCTAAAGCCTCGCCTCCCGCAGCAAGTAGAAACACCTGAAACGAAAGCTTCCACGTTTGCCAGGGTACTACAGGAGAACCCGTCGAATGAAGGAATGGCGGCAGCGGTGGTGCGAACGTCATGGCGGAAGCCGCTCGTGGGAAGGCCGATGATGCTGCAGTGTTAATGGCCGGTGAAGCAGCAATAGTAGTGGTTGGTGGAGTATCTTCCATGCTTGAGCTAAAATAGCCGTAGAAGTAGGAGCAAAATGAATTCGCAGCAGAAAGTGTTACCTCGTCGCCAAATGTTTTTATTGCGAAAGCAATACTGCTGAGTAGAACTTGTTGCTGGGCGAGTTGGTTGGCCTCTAAAGAATACATTGTTGCGCCAAAAAAGGAAAATAAAGACTTGGGAAGGAAAAGTACGAAATGACGCTCAATCAGCGCTCAATCACGACGCTCAATCTGCTCAATCAGCGCTCAATCTGTCGTTTCGTACTCTTCCTTCCCAAGTCTTTATTTTCCTTTTTTGGCGCAACAATGTATTCTTTAGAGCAATACTGCTCAAGGTTTCCGCTGTTGGCCGTCGTCCAGGAGAATCCACCATTGACCCATAGAGAAAGAAATTCAACAAGAGGGGACACTCTTCAAAAACTGGCAACAGGAAACACGTCACGCCTAGTTTCAACACCATCCGTTAGTTGACGCGAGCATCAGAAAAAAAGAATGTGAAATAAACTTTCAGACAACGTTTTATTTTTTTATTACTTCCCACTAAAAGTGAAAAAGCTTTGCGTGCAAATAAATTTATACTTTCTCGTAATCAATGCAGGCATTGATTACGAGAAAGCGTTTGGTTCTGTCGAAACCTCAGCAGTCATGGAGGAATTACAGAATCAGGGTGTAGACGAGCCGTATGTAAAAATACTGAAAGATATCTATAGCGCCTCCACAGCCACCGTAAATCTGCAAATCATATTGACCGCAAAAAAGACGGGGACAGAGGAAGAAAACACATAAACAGCACGGGCTGTTCATGTGTTTACACATAAACAGTCCCCGTCTTTTTTGCGGTCAATATGATTTGCAGTATATACCAACTAGGCCAAACTGAAGTTCTTCTGACAGCCACCGTAGTCCTCCATAAAGCAAGCAACAAAATCCCAATAAAGAAACGCGTCAGGTAGGGAGATACGATTTCTCCAATGCTATTCACAGCGTGTTTACAGGAGGTATTCAGAGACCTGGATTGGGAAGAATTGGGGATAAAAGTTAATGAAGAATACCTTAGTAACTTGCGATTCGCTGATGATATCGCCTTGCTTAGTAACTGACCTGGAGAGGCAAAGCAGAAGAGTGGGTCTAAAAATTAATCTGCAGCAAACTAAAGTAATGTTTAACAGTCAAGGAAGAGAGCAGCAATTTATAATAGGCAGCGAGGCACTGGAAGTCGTAAGGGAATACATCTACTTAGGGCAGGAAGTGACGGCGGATCCGGATCACGAGACGGAAATCATCAGAAGAATAAGAATGGGCTGGGGTGCGTTTGGCAGGCATTCTCAGATCATGAACAGCAGGTTGCCATTATCCCTCAAGAGAAAAGTATATAATAGCTGTGTCTTACCAGTATTCACCTACGGGGCAGAAACCTGGAGGCTTACGAAAAGGGTTCTACTCAAATTGAGGACGACGCAGCGAGCTATGGAAAGAAGAATGATAGGTGTAACGTTAAGGGATAAGAAAAGAGCAGATTGGGTCAGGGAACAAACTCGAGTTAATGACATCTTAGTTGAAATCAAGAAAAAGAAATGGGCATTGGCAGGACATGTAATGAGGAGGGAAGATAACCGATGGTCATTAAGGGTTACGGACTGGATCCCGAGGGAAGGGAAGCGTAGCAGGGGGCGGCAGAAAGTTAGGTGGGCGGATGAGATTAAGAAGTTTGCAGGGACGGCATGGCCACAATTAGTACATGACCGGGGTTGTTGGAGAAGTATGGGAGAGGCCTTTGCACTGCAGTGGGCGTAACCAGGCTGATGATGATGATGAAACTTGTACTTTGCAACTTTTTGTTGCATTGCCTAGTAACAGGCTAGCGGCACGCAAGACGCGCGTGCATATGTCATGCTCCAGACAAGCCGCAGCAGTGAGGGAGGCCGGCTGCGCATGTGAAGCTCGCGTGCTCGAAGACCCATCTCTTTTGGATGTAGCCCGTTTTTGGAGCTCCCGGCGTTCTCTTGTGTTCCGTCTGCATTTCGACAAGGCCCCGCTGCACTACTGGACTAAAGGAAGGTGAGGAATTTTCTGTGAGTCTGCGAAGCACTTGAAGCACATTTAGGCTTACTGCACAAAACTGAACCTATATAGCGACGCAGTTATACCCGCCGTGGTTGCTCAGTGGCTATGGTGTTGGGCTGCTGAGCACGAGGTCGCGGGATCGAATCCCGGCCATGGCGGCCGCATTTCGATGGGGGCGAAATGCGAAAACACCCGTGTGCTTAGATTTAGGTGCACGTTAAAGAACCCCAGGTGGTCAAAATTTCCGGAGTCCTCCACTACGGCGTGCCTCATAATCAGAATGTGGTTTTGGCACGTAAAACCCCAAATATTATAGCGACGCAGTTATCGAAAAACAGCTCCGCAGTCCAAGCATAGTTAATATGAGTTACTGGGAGATGTTTGCGACGCTTGCTATGAGTCCAAGCATAATTATAACCTATTTCGGTAGTTTTTGGGCACGCTCACCTCACCTGGCTTTCTGACGAAAAGCACCTTGGCCGTGTGACGCAGTTTCGCGTGTACTGAATCTTACCGGGACAAGTTTTGGCGCTTTCACTGACCCAAGACATCATTGTAACTAATTTCACTACTTTTTGGGGTACTTTTCAAGCACAGTGGCCACGCTCGGCGTAGTGGCGTAGTTAGCGAAAAGCAGCTCGGCTGTGTGCCGCAGTTAGTTTCGCGTGTACTGAATCTTACTGGTAGAAGTTCGTGACGCGTTCTCTGACCCGAAAAAGTATTGTAATCTATTTGGTAACTTTTTGGGATATCTTGAGGCTTGCTCACCACGCCTGGGGTTGTGAAGCTGTTAGCAAAAAACAAGCCGGCCATAGTGAGTTAGTTTTGCGTGTACTGAGTTTTAGTGGGACAAGTTTGTGACGCATTTTATAGCCCTTCAACAACATGTACCTTATTTCGGTACTCACGCTTCTCGAAAACGCGACGAGCGATTGCCGAGAGTGCTAACACGGGAGTGTTGCATGCGCCGGCAGGACGCGTAAAAGATAACACGGAGGAGCTCAAGAACATGACATTTATGTATTCTGAGCGCCTGAAAACAGGCTTTGCACCCACCAGTCTGACTTGAGTGCGATTACAAGGCATTCTGCGAGCGTGTAACATGGTCTGGCTGAGCCTGTGTTGTAGCCACCTTTGTGTACTTGGCGTACCATCGTGTCGGCCGAAGCCAAGTTGTTTTGGAAACGCGCAGTCACCCGTGTATTTGTGCACTTAAAGTGCAGGAAATAATGCCCGGGAAAGGACGGGTGCTTGAAAATCGTATGTTCAGATTTTATGGCATTGTTTCGGAGGAGTCTTTGCTGCGAAATGTACGTAAAAGTGAATTTATCTGTAATGCCGCTCATTCACCGCTTACGCACGTTTCACCTGTTAGATCAATATACTTAGGTCAATTAGGTCAATACTCCTGTCAGGTCAATATACGAAAATAATACATGCTTGTAATTTACTTTCTTTCAGCTGATGCCATCCGGTGGAGCATCGTACGGCAACGACTGCTGCTCACCTGGTGCCACAACTTTGGATGAATGCAGAAGAAGCCCGAAACGAGCATTTATATAGAGCAAAATAAACATTTCATCATTTCAGAAGACGTCTTTCGTTTTCTTTATGAAATTGCACCTGACAGATCTGGCGCAGTCTTGTAAAGCTCAATCGCCATCATTTCTACTTAATAATGAAACGATTCCACGCCAAGGCCACGCGAGGTTCAGCAGAAGCGAAAAAAAAAAAATGAATGCCGCGCCGAGCAGCGGGGCCGGCGTGGCGCGTACCAACTGGTGTTCAAAACGCGCGCGCCCAAAACCGATACCGGAAGGAGTCAATAACATCCGTTTGGTGTGCTACGGTCAATTCGGCCGCTGGGCTCTATGGGAGTGTCCACTCTTGTTGAAATTTCTTTCTCTATGATTGACCTTTAGCGTGACCTATGTGTGACGTCATACCAGCTGTGGAAAAGCGGGGCCCCAACTTGGCTCGTCGCGATCGTCCCAGCAAATCCTCTATGCTGCAGCTGGGCGCGCGTGCCGCGAGGAAGCACTAAATGTACGTGACGTCATGCCAGCTGTGGAAAAGCATCCCCCCCCCCCCCGAACTCGTCTCGTCGCGATCGTCCCAGCGGGGTGCGACTGTTTTCACTAGTGTTCCTGTATATGCTCCCGCAGGGAGCATATATAGGAACACTAGTTTTCACAACAAATCCCTGCAGGGGTGCAGCCTCGCATCGATGACGTATCACCATTTTCGTTTCTTTTTCTCCTCTTTTTGGCGGCGCGGCCGGTGTGCGGCGCTTCAGTTCGGATCAGCTCACCCCACGTGAGCGAGAAGTTGGCGCGCGTATCACATTTGCGGCGTGCATTTTGTTTCACACGGAATGCAACGCTGAGCGAGCCTGACCGAGAGATGGTGATTGAAAAGTACCTCCAAGGGTTACATCATGAAGACGGCTACTCCCATGGCTACCTGAAGTCAGACGATGAGCTTAGGCTTTTTGAAAGGTCCTTGGCTGCCGTCAACGAGAGGTATGCTGTGCGGACATCAAGAGACCTGAACAAGCCGTCTAAATGTAAGTAGTATCGACTGCTTCTTAATGTTTCGCTCTGCGCATAGATTTATCATTGTAAAACGAAGTAGTAATTTCAACCAGGGACTCAACCTGGCAGAACGACTTGTTTTCAGTTGCGGTTCGTGCGCAACACTAGACAATTTATTCATCTTGATTCGCCTTTTTGAAGAGGGGGTTATATATTGTTCTGGTTACCGGTTCAGAGTTCCCCTAGCAGCTATTTAATTCGGTTTGAGTGGAGTATTGTTCTGGTTACCGCGACATGACCCGATTTTCAGAAATTCCGATAAACGTCAAATTAACAACTGTTATTTTTCGGTTTTCAGTCATGATTACAACCGCGCACGCAAGGTAACCACGAAAACGAAAAATGAAAGGTCTGCCCCTGTGCTCCTTACATATTTGATTTGAATTCAAGACAGAGCTGCGCTTGGGTGTTTGTTTTGTATGCTTCTGCACTTTTTTTTGATCATTGAAACAACACGAGACACTACTTGCGGTGGGGGTGTATTCCAAGCCGTGACACGCCCGTGTGTGCCATCCGTGGTCCTGCTAGAAGTGTGAATTGGACGTCTAGAGCAATGCATAGGCCTGATGTTGAACTCTGTACATGAGCTGAAGCTGCAGCGTCGAGCTTTTTGTCGTATTATATTAAAATCCCAAGGCCCGACTAAACTAGCATGTTTGTGCTGCTTTTAAGTTCTCACTTTTTAAAACCATACAAAAAGTATGGGTAATTAATAATAATAGTTATAATTATTATGCTCGTTGAGGAGAGCCAGATTTTCTTGCTAGAGGCAGTGCATCTTAGTTTCTTTGCTGCCATTACATTTCACAAGCTAAAACTAGATTTGATATTGCCCTGTGCCATGCATATATCTAGGCACCTTCGTTAAATCGTCTTGATTGTTTATTTTCAGCCAATGTAATCTTCTCCATTATCCACTCCGTGCGCAGAATCTCTCTAGACGATGTACCGTTTGGTGTTGTCAAAGAAACCGTCAAAGTCTGCATATTTGGAACGGAATACTACAAAAAGACTCGAGAGAAAAACAAAGACCAGCTATGTTACATGATGATGCACTTGCGAACGTTTCAGTCTCATGCAGATATCCAGCAGCGTTCCGAAATTAAAGATTGTGTACAGGCCGTGTAAAGAGGATTTACATTATGTTACTTTAGGTTAGGCTACTTTAGGTTTACACCAGAAATAAAAATTCTTGATTTCATTTACAGGGTTCAAGCACCACTGACTGGCCGAAGGAGGTGTACGAGAAGAAGCGAATGAACCTCCAAGGCACAAAGAAGAAAGGGTGTGCAGCAACAATGAATTTGGAGTGGATTCAATTGTACCCAGATTTCCAGGTACGTAATGTGCAACCACAAGTAAAAAATGTTTGCAGGTTATTTCCTGGGCACCTTTATCATGGCGTTTGTGTCTGCAAGCAGACACGAAACAAGCAGTTTGAAAACATTACTAGATTGTCCTTGCAGTGGCTCGTCAGAAATTTGTAGCTGACGTCCACTATCATTGCTTCTACTTCTGGTGATAGTAGGGTGTTTTAGTAGAGGGATGCGATACGGATGCCTTCTCTCCCCTCTGACAGCCCTGAACACGCGTTGTGCATCGTTATGGTATCGTTATCGGGGCTAAAGAACGGTCTGGTAAAACTCCCTAATATCGGCTTTTCTTGGTGCGCAGTGCAGGCAAATTTGTCGTGGCATAAGATGGGGCACGTTAGATTTGGTTGACGTATGCTCAATGAAAGGTTTGTTTGAGCTAGTTGGTTAACTAGCTCAAGCAGCAATGATCATTATGGTTAAAAACAGCGTGCCAATATGAGGACAAAGTGAAGACGAGACAGAAGACAGCACTGAACAAACAACAGAAAGTTTATTTCCACTATTTCCAGTATATATACAAGTACAATTGGGAAATATTAAAAAAACTGTGCGAAAGATAAAGAGTACAGCACATACAGTCTGGGCATCCAAGCCGAGGCTGTATGTGTTGTACTCCTTTTATCTTTCGAACTGTGCTTATTTTGGTATTTCCCACTTGTATATATAATGGGCAAGTGGAGATAAATTTCCAGTTGTTAGTTCAGCGCTGTCTTCTGTCTCGTCTTCACTTTCTTCTCATCTTGTCGCACTGTTTTGAACCATAAAGTACGCTCAATATACGTAGCAATGCCAGCTTTCTAGGTGGACCTTCCCCAGCCATGCGGCCAGACGAAAGAGGGTCGGCTAAAAGCAGACAAGGCCAAGCAGCTGCAGGAGGTGCTTGACGCAGAGCATCAGACTGTGGCCAAAGAGACGGGGATATACATTAAAATCGCCAACTGCGGTTCCCATTGTAAACATGGTTTCGAGGACATGGAAGCTTTTAGCCAAAACATGGACAGGAACATTGCTGAGCGAATTCAAATGTTGGCAAGGGAAAGAATTACATCTGTATCAGATGTGAGAAAGTGTCTGCACTATTAAGTGCACGACGTACTTTTTGCAAACAAGGAAAAGCCTGATAGCAGCTGCATGGCCTTTTTCCCAACACATCGTCAAATCAGCACCCAGATCCAAGCTGTTTTTAAGAAAGACCGCTTCAGTACAGTCGATCAAGAAAATGCTAGCATCCTTATTGAAAAGATCAGGGCTGAGCAACCCGCATCCTCAATTTTCTATCGGCCATATGCAGCACGCAGCTGCGTGGGTAGCAACGACTTCAACAACGTGGAAGAGAGCATTGCCAGCGAGTGCGAAGACGCGTTGCTGTTCAGCTTCCAGACAAAGTTCATGAGAAACATGCTTAAAAAGTATGGAGGCTCAGTAGTTTGCCTGGATGCAACATACAAGACTAGTGATTATGCCTTACCACTTTTCTTGCTTGTTGTGAAAACACCGTCGGGATGCACACCAGCTGGTGTGTTTATCGTACAGTTTGAGACGACCCACTGTATCGCTGATGTTTTAGACGTTTTCAAGCAGTGGTGTGATAACGGGTCCCCACAGTACTGGATGGTAGATTGCAGCAAGGCAGAAATAAGTGCCATCAAGCAAGTGTTTCCAGAGAGTCAAATCTCCATCTGTGACTTCCATAGACTACAAGCATGGCAAAGGTGGCTGCGCAGAAAGAAAAACAGTATATCCGATCCGGATGATGCCCTGAGACTCATGAAACGCTTAGCCAGTGCTTCAAATCAGGATGAATTTGACAAGGCATTTGAAGTCCTTGTTGCCTCAGAGTATTGGAAAAACGAAAAATCCCACAGTTACTTTGAAATAGTGTGGCTGTCTGTAAAGGAGCTGTGGGTCATGTCTTACAGGCTGGAGTTTGGTGTTGTCTTGATCACAAATAACGGCATTGAGGCCCAAAACAGGGTGTTGAAGGCACAGTATGTGAAAAGTCCCAGTGGGAAACGGTCGTTAACGTCCCTAATCACAGCTGTCGTCCATGGCTACCTTCCCGACACAGAAGTGAAATTCCATGAGGCAGCACACATACATACAGCCACACATACATGAAAGAGCTGCCCACTGAAGGCATGTTCTCGGTTTATTCTGAAAGAAGTGATGATGATGTGTACACAGTCGACATCACCAAGCCTTCGTGTACCATCCCCGACTTGAGAAAGCACATGTACCCATGCAAACACTTTTGTGTTGTTTTTAAGTACAGCGACAGGTGGCGCGTTTCCTCTCTTCCGCAGAGTTACCTCAGTCGACCGCAAATTACACTTAGAAGCTGTATAGAATCAGAAACAGGTTCTGAGATTCCCCTTGTCAATGAGCCCAGCCCTTCTGAAGTGTCTTCACAGGCTCTTGGTACAGCAGTATCAGAGCCGGACATTCCCTTTGCCAATGAGCCAAGCGTTTGTCAAGTGCCTTTACAGCCTGTGGTTGCTATGGTTCCTGGGACAGCAGTCCCCTCAGTCTCGGAGTTGCGCAAATGTATAACCGAGGTACTTGAAAAGTGCAGTTCCCTCCTTTACTGCTGCCACGACGTTTCTTATTTTTTTTTTATTTGCAGGTACTGTTTGCCGATTGGGCCGTTACAGGGGTGGGGTGCAATAGTGGCACAAAACGCATCACGGCTTACAGAAAGCAGCACTGTATAGCTAATACTTAATCACAGCGTGCCATTATATATAAATATAATACAAAATCTGACTTAACAACCGTTATGTGAAACAAAGCAGCAATGTGTAGCCGAAAAATGCATCACGAACTACATACTACAACTTACATGATACATATTACATCATATACATCGAAACATTATACATATAACAATACTAGATTCTACAACTTACACGAGAAATTTTAGATCATGAGGTTCCATTTAGAAAATATTTTGTAACTTCGGTTTCAAAATGTTCTACAGTTTCAGAATCACATATGGCATTCGATAAATCGTTCAGGTCTCTTATGGTTCTAGGAAAAAACGAGTATGTGTATGTATTCAGACGAGATTGACATACTAGAAAGTTGTTGTGGTGGTCACCTCGTAGCCTCCGGACTTGACGCGGAATTAGGTACTGCGCTGCATCAAATTTAAGTTAAATAAATTTCGAGAAAGCAAAAACAACAATTTAGGTCTGGCTATGCGACGGTGCTCCAAGAGGGGGGGTAAATTTAGTTCTTTCAACATCTCTGTCACAGAATCAGTACGGGAGTACCTTGAAAGAATAAATCTAGCCGCCCTTCTTTGCACTCGCTCAATTTTATGAATTAATCCTTTTTGGTAGGGGTCCCATATAATGCTTGCATATTCCAGTGTAGGCCTTACTATTGTTAAATACGCTGTTAGCTTTACGGGGGCTGGAGCGAGTTTTAATTTGCGACGTAAGAACCATAGCTTTTTTTCAGCGGTAGAGCAAATATTAGTGATATGTTGAGTCCAGTAGAAGTCTTCAGATATTGTTACTCCTAAGTATTTACATTTGTTAACGGTAGTTAGCACAGTGGAACTTAGTTGATAATCAAAATTTAGGACCTGCTTAACCTTGTTTGTAACACGTAAAACAACAGCTTTTTCTTTATTTACTTGCATTTTCCATCTTTCACACCATTCTTCAACAGACGCCAGTGCCTCACTGAGCATTTTTTTATCCTTGTGGTTACATATCTCTCGATAAATTAAAGAGTCGTCGGCGAACAGTCGCACAGTTACGTTTTCATTAATATCTGAACAAATATCAATAATATAAGCGAGAAATAATATCGGTCCAAGGACAGACCCTTGAGGAACGCCTGAAGTGACAGATAAACGATCGGACTGGTAGCCGTTTACGTCCACGTACTGCGTCCTACCTGATAAATATGACCTAATCATTCCACTATATTGTTATTTATTCCAAGCTGTTTCAATTTGATAATTAATTCATTATGAGGGACCCTATCAAAAGCTTTTGAGAAATCAAGGCATATTGCATCAACCTGTTTTCCGTTATCTATTAGAAGGCATAATAATCTTTATTTCTCTCTTTCCACAGAATACAGAATGAGAGCGGACGTAAGGGTAAAAGCCGCATGCAGCGGCTTGAAAAAACCCCATCACGCCCCACATGACAGTATGACGAGAAACAGCTTAATCATGACAAACGCCGAGAAATACTAGAAACATTGGAATACATTGCGAAATTTGTGAACGTACAAGGGCAAAAAATACAGTAGGGATCAGTAAGAAAATATACGTACAAAATTGACAACAGCCTTAGTGCATTTGTTAACATTGTGTGATGTAAGAAACAATAGCGCTTTTGAAACAATTGCTTTTGAAAAGTCGTGGATGGTTTCAACCAGCTGTGTGATAGTTGACAGTTTTTGCCGGAAGCCATGTTGGTTCGAATGTAGTGCTTTCTTACCTTCTAAGTACTTATATATTGCTTTCGATATTATATGTTCGAGGAGTTTGCAGCAGACGCATGTTAAAGAAATTGGCCGATAATTTTCAATTTGCTGCTTGTCACCGGTTTTGTGTATCGGGATAACTTTCGCAACAAGCCAGTCGTCTGGGACCTGTTTTTGTTGCAAAGATGCATTAAAGATAACTTCTAGGTATCTCGCAACCCATTCAGCGTATCTTCGCAAAAAGGCATTTGGAATTCCATCCGGGCCTACAGATTTATGTTCAATGATATTTAGCAGCAGCGATAGTAATCCTTCATAGCTAATTCGTACATCTGGCATATCTGACACGTCTGAGAATGATGTTACTGTAGTTGGAGCAGTAGAATTAGAAACATTTGAAAAGACACATTGGAATAACTGGTTATGGTAAGACGCAATAGTTGAACAGTCAGTTATGATTTCGTTGTTAGCAACAATGCTGTATTGGCTTTGAGTGGTTTGCGACAAGTGACGCCAAAACTTTTGCGGAGAAGATACCATGAAGTTAGGAAGGGTTTCCTCGTAGTATTTCTTTTTTGCTTGCCAAAGCTTTATTCGAAGCTGTGCTGATAGGTTAGATATCTTTTCACGATTTTTTACTTTCCTTTGTCTTCCTATTTTTCGCTTCAGGCGAACGATCTCTCGTGTTATCCAGGGGTTTCTTTTATTTCTTCTCTTTTTCCTTATTGGAACGAATGAGTTTACGCAGTGCAAGATAATGGTTTTGAATCTTGCCCACAACACATTGACGTCATCGTCAGAGCTTAGGCTGCCTAGATGAAACGACAAATAATCAATGATGCTCGTGTCGTCAGCTTTATCAAAATTGGGAATGTGCGTAGTGCATTCTTTAGGATTTGTTGCCGGAACCTTCGTTTTGATTTGTACAAATACAAGATGATGGTCTGATATGCCAGCTTCAACTGCTACCTGATAACTGTCAAACCGTCCATCAAGAAATACTAAGTCCAATATGGACTGTACTGTTCCCGTTTTTCGAAAGCTTTCCTGCACTACCTCTGTTAAATCGTTAGCGAAAGCAATATCGAGCAACACTTCGCAGTCAGCTCTTTCCCGTGACTGTATAGTAATCCAGTTCCAGTCAACCCCTGGCAAGTGAAAATCCCCGGCAATTATGATCCTTTGGTTTCGCTCTTTTTGTTTTTCTAAGTAGTGTTGGATGGCCTCTAAATATTGTATGGATGCGTTAGGGGATCTATAGATTGCTCCTATTATGACTGAAGTAGTTCCCAGTTTGATTTGGCACCAAGCGCTCTCGTGATTTGGGATACCGTTCATCTTTACACATTCAATGTTTTCCTGTATTATTATTGCAACTCCTCCTCCCGTAGTTTCTCTATCATTACGTAATATCTTATAACCTGGAGGTAACAACTCGCTATCTTGTATTTCTGGTCGCAGCAATGTTTCGCTAACAATGACCACATGGGGGTCATAACTGGCTAGTACATGTTCTATATCGCCGACTTTATTCGAGAGGCTTCAAGCATTTAGGTTTATAAGTCGAAAGACAGTTTCCTGGAAGATGGTATTGGTTCAATGGTTACTATCTGTCGGTGTAGTATTTGAGTGTGTCAATTTAGCTTTCGGAAATCGCCGTATCTTGGCACGGCAGTTCTTGGAATAATCCCATACGTAGACATTGTTATCTACAGTAAGCCTGTCGCGGTTCAGGCGCACGCGCGAACCTCCTTCTTTTTTTTCAAGGCAGACTTCCAGAGTAGCCTGCGCTTATTCGGTGTTTCTTTTGAATAGTCGTCGCCAACAGAAACACCACTTCCTTTCAGTTTTGCGCAGTTTTGAAAAACCTTTTCTTTTTCCCTATAATCATAAAGCTTCAGTATTACTGGACAAGGCTTCAAGGTTTCTTCTGCGGATTCGTTCTTATGCGGCTTTCCGATTCTGTGCATCCGCTCTATAGTTTTCAAGTTAAGACCGAGCTTTTTCTTGAATAATTCTACAACAACTTTTTTTTTCAAAGTCTTCTGAAGTTTCATTGACATTCTCCGATATCCCAAACACCATTAGATTGTTTCGCCGCATTCTATCTTCTAAGTCAGCCAGTTTTTCTTCATGTTTTTATAAAGCTGAATTCAGCCTATCGTTTGTCTCCTTTAGCTCAGCAAGACTTGCCGCTTGGTCCTTAAAAAGCTGTACAATCTCTTTCAGCGCCTTAAGTCTCTCGCCTAGGCCGCTTAGGTTGGCCTCAATGGCCTTTTGGCCTTCACACAACTCTTGTACAAGTATTTTTATTTCAGGTCCAGGATTCGTCTCAACGTCCCCCGACAACAGCAGACACAGTGATGCAAAAGCAGAAGACAACAACCGTGGGCACGGCAGCACTACGAGAAAGCGATTGTCGCTCCTATAGCTCGAATATGAACTGACCTGTTGAAAAAGCAGAAACTAGTTTGAGCACATAGCCCACACGTTGCCGTCGTGCCCACTGGATGCTGCCGGCAAGGGTGATTGCCTTATACTGTCTTCCCACGGCGCTGTTGCACCTTGGTTCCTGGAGTCGAGGTTGTTGGTAATCCACGGGCGAAGTTCCAATTCGGCAGAATCATTGGCAGCAGCCGGATCGGTCAGGCGCATGCTCCGTGCACTCCCATGGAAGGAAGCACAGATGAGAAGCGCCTGTTGAAAAGGCAGAAACTTGTTTGAGCACATAGCCCACACGTTGCCGCCGTGCCCTCTGGATGCTGCCGGCAAGGGTGCTTGCTTTATACTGTCTTCCCACGGCGCTGTTGCACCTTGGTTCCTGCTGGAGTCGAGGTTGTTGATAATCCACGGGCGAAGTTCCGATTCGGCAGAATCATTGGCAGCAGCCGGATCGGTCAGGCGCATGCTCCGTGCACTCCCATGGAAGGAAGCACAGATGAGAAGCGCCTGTTGAAAAGGCAGAAACTTGTTTGAGCACATAGCCCACACGTTGCCGCCGTGCCCACTGGATGCTGCCGGCAAGGGTGCTTGCTTTATACTGTCTTCCCACGGCGCTGTTGCACCTTGGTTCCTGGAGTCGAGGTTGTTGATAATCCACGGGCGAAGTTCCAATTCGGCAGAATCATTGGCAGCAGCCGGATCGGTCAGGCGCATGCTCCGTGCACTCCCATGGAAGGAAGCACAGATGAGAAGCGCCTGTTGAAAAGGCAGAAACTTGTTTGAGCACATAGCCCACACGTTGCCGCCGTGCCCACTGGATGCTGCCGGCAAGGGTGCTTGCTTTATACTGTCTTCCCACGGCGCTGTTGCAACTTGGTTCCTGCTGGAGTCGAGGTTGTTGATAATCCACGGGCGAAGTTCCGATTCGGCAGAATCATTGGCAGCAGCCGGATCGGTCAGGCGCATGCTCCGTGCACTCCCATGGAAGGAAGCACAGATGAGAAGCGCCTGTTGAAAAGGCAGAAACTTGTTTGAGCACATAGCCCACACGTTGCCGCCGTGCCCACTGGATGCTGCCGGCAAGGGTGCTTGCTTTATACTGTCTTCCCACGGCGCTGTTGCACCTTGGTTCCTGGAGTCGAGGTTGTTGATAATCCACGGGCGAAGTTCCAATTCGGCAGAATCATTGGCAGCAGCCGGATCGGTCAGGCGCATGCTCCGTGCACTCCCATGGAAGGAAGCACAGATGAGAAGCGCCTGTTGAAAAGGCAGAAACTTGTTTGAGCACATAGCCCACACGTTGCCGCCGTGCCCACTGGATGCTGCCGGCAAGGGTGCTTGCTTTACACTGTCTTCCCACGGCGCTGTTGCACCTTGGTTCCTGCTGGAGTCGAGGTTGTTGATAATCCACGGGCGAAGTTCCGATTCGGCAGAATCATTGGCAGCAGCCGGATCGGTCAGGCGCATGCTCCGTGCACTCCCATGGAAGGAAGCACAGATGAGAAGCGCCTGTTGAAAAGGCAGAAACTTGTTTGAGCACATAGCCCACACGTTGCCGCCGTGCCCACTGGATGCTGCCGGCAAGGGTGCTTGCTTTATACTGTCTTCCCACGGCGCTGTTGCACCTTGGTTCCTGCTGGAGTCGAGGTTGTTGGTAATCCACGGGCGAAGTTCCAATTCGGCAGAATCATTGGCAGCAGCCGGATCGGTCAGGCGCATGCTCCGTGCACTCCCATGGAAGGAAGCACAGATGAGAAGCGCCTGTTGAAAAGGCAGAAACTTGTTTGAGCAC
Organism: Dermacentor albipictus; assembly: GCF_038994185.2. Taxonomy (NCBI): domain Eukaryota; kingdom Metazoa; phylum Arthropoda; class Arachnida; order Ixodida; family Ixodidae; genus Dermacentor; species Dermacentor albipictus. The sequence goes on along the minus strand of NW_027225585.1, from coordinate 1,353,829 downwards.
ATAGCCCACACGTTGCCGCCGTGCCCACTGGATGCTGCCGGCAAGGGTGCTTGCTTTATACTGTCTTCCCACGGCGCTGTTGCACCTTGGTTCCTGCTGGAGTCGAGGTTGTTGATAATCCACGGGCGAAGTTCCGATTCGGCAGAATCATTGGCAGCAGCCGGATCGGTCAGGCGCATGCTCCGTGCACTCCCATGGAAGGAAGCACAGATGAGAAGCGCCTGTTGAAAAGGCAGAAACTTGTTTGAGCACATAGCCCACACGTTGCCGCCGTGCCCACTGGATGCTGCCGGCAAGGGTGCTTGCTTTATACTGTCTTCCCACGGCGCTGTTGCACCTTGGTTCCTGGAGTCGAGGTTGTTGATAATCCACGGGCGAAGTTCCAATTCGGCAGAATCATTGGCAGCAGCCGGATCGGTCAGGCGCATGCTCCGTGCACTCCCATGGAAGGAAGCACAGATGAGAAGCGCCTGTTGAAAAGGCAGAAACTTGTTTGAGCACATAGCCCACACGTTGCCGCCGTGCCCACTGGATGCTGCCGGCAAGGGTGCTTGCTTTATACTGTCTTCCCACGGCGCTGTTGCACCTTGGTTCCTGGAGTCGAGGTTGTTGGTAATCCACGGGCGAAGTTCCAATTCGGCAGAATCATTGGCAGCAGCCGGATCGGTCAGGCGCATGCTCCGTGCACTCCCATGGAAGGAAGCACAGATGAGAAGCGCCTGTTGAAAAGGCAGAAACTTGTTTGAGCACATAGCCCACACGTTGCCGCCGTACCCACGTTCAAACACTGTTGGAGGCTAGGGGCTTATTGCAAGTCACATTCCGTAAGTTGGCTGAATCTGTGCCACAGAGTTCTGGCCTTCACATTCGGGGCTTACCGACAAAGCGATACTCGTCTCTGAAGCCTCTTCCAAAGAGAAGGCGCCTATAGTGTGCTGTCACTCTGCCATTGATTCGTTGATTCTTCACAGGAGCTTTGGCTCGGGCTGCTAGGAAAGGGTCAGGCGAAAACGTTAAAGATTGCCACTCAGTGTTTTTTTTTTCATTTTTTTAAGGAATTACATACTTTACAAAACTAAATTTTTACCATGCATAACTTGAGCTTAAGCAGAGTGTTTTAAATCTGTGTAAATATGTTTTAGAATGTTTGGAGCTTTTAAGATTAATATGCTAAGTTTTATACTAGACTCCATTATAGTCATGTAATTGCAACATTGGCAACGGCTGTGTATGTGTAGAAATACTGCCTTAATGTTTCGCGTCGGTGACTCAATTCATTGACTCTATAAAACTATATTTTTAGGCTTGTGCTTTCAATGTATGTGTATAAAACTGTTTGTAAAGTTGCATTCCTTCTGTACTTCCATGAAAGTGCTTGCTTTTATACTTTCCTTTTAACATTTTAATATAGCAGCTATTGTATATGAAAACATGTTATTACATTTTTGTCTGGTGGTTACTTCAAGAAAAGTTCAGCAGTGTGCTTGTAATATGCATCGACTGTGCATAAAGCACATTTGAGAGAATGCCTAATGTGCACCAAGAGTTTATTTTGAAAATGTGAAGCATGGTTACCTACACAGTAGAGCAATTTCGCCAAGAGTACTTCAACAGTTGAGACTGGAATTAAAGGCTGGGTAAACTGACCATTTTCGAGGGCAATTATGAGAACTACCCTTTCAGCGAAATGTTTTAGGTATACATACTTATACTAGTGACTTGAGGGAGCTGTTTCACTATCCAGACTTAAAACATTTTTCAATGGCACCCTATGGGAATAGAGATATAAAAAGAGGTTGCATAAGGAACAGGAATGCACAAGAAAATAGGCAATCGTCTAAACTTAGCATTTATCAGCTAGTATTTTTCAATTAGTCTCAACATGTACTTTAGTATCGTGAAACTCGAAACTGTCAATGTTGAGCTGTCTAGTTTTGGCCCATCATGTCACGAAAACATGCGACGTGATGTATGGTGCATCAGTCGTTAGTATGGTGCGTAGTACATAGCCGTTCTACGCAAAGGGGAAAAGTCTCATGAACCCTCTTTTTTGCGCCTTGGAGGTTCATTCACTTTTTCTCGTACACCTCCTTCGGCCACTCAGTGGTCAGTGGTGCTTGAATGCTGTAAATTAAATAAAGTATATTTATTTCTGGTGTTTTTACATGCATGTTAAAAGACACACAGGTCAACTGTAACATCATGCGGCTTTGGTAAGTACAAACAACAACAGTGACATGCTTCTATAGTTCACACCAGGCAAGTAGCCAAGATTTTGTTTGGCTCGCAGCTACTGAATGAGGGGGGGGGGGAGTTGGAAGGGAAAACGCCGCAGGTGGGAGAGGTGGTAAAGGACGTCCCAGCAAAACTGAAGATTTCTTGGGCGACTGGGCCACTCCAACCACTGGCTATGTGCCTGG